>NC_063150.1:14280000-15480000 GCF_020921035.1 Rhodamnia argentea
AAGACACACATGATCCAAATTAGGTGAATTGAGAATATCACCATAATCCATACCTTGTCTACCATTAACAGATGCGTCGAGCCGAAAGTTGCAAACCCCCTTTCCTTCTGTTCGGAATACAATACAGAAAACCACTCCCAAGAACTTCTTATACAAGTCCTTTGAAGCCGTGAAAGATATATAACCTTCTTTATTAGGGAGCAACCATTTTGGCATCTCTCCTCCAGGTAGAACAACTTGGTGATGTGTTTTGCCATGAAATTTCTGTAAAATAAATGTAGACGGTTAGATAGTTTTTTCTAAATCGGCACCTAAAAAGAGGAGTTTCAATGATATAAGTGGGTAGTCCTAGAGTCTAGATACAGTTAGCAATAGCATTACAAAGAATTTCTTCACTTAATTGGTGGAAACAAGACATGTATTGTTTACGATTTTTTAACTGGATGAACATGTATTGTTGAGGTTTTTCATTGAATGATCCTTGTAAGTCGACAGCGAACTAGGGTTCCATAAATAAAGAGAACATCCTTTGTTTGGCCTTATAGCAACCTCCACCACATATACATGCAGACTCACTTTCTATGTGTTCGTTTTTATTAATTAGCGCACCAATCCAAAATTTTCAGCATTAGCAATATACAAGAGATGGGGAGTGTGCCTAACCTCTTCAAGCTTGAACCAATCATTCACGGACAACCCATTACGGACCAATTCAAGACATGAACATAATTCAACGATCTCCACGTCAAATATGTTGGAGGGAATCCTACTCAGAGATTCACAACTGGTCGCCTTCAGTTCTCTTAATTGCCCTGGAACCTTGGGGATCTCTTGTAGCTGTTCACAATGAGAAATATACAAATGTTCCAAGTAATATAGTTTCTCGCATGTTGGAACGTTAGTGAAATTGTTTCCCGACAAATACAAAGATTCTAAGCAGGGAAAACACGAAAAATTCTCCAAGAACTCTACTTCTGGGAGATGGCACCGGTCAAGGTCCAACTGCGACAACATAGGAAATCCCGTCTTTGTATGAGGATCACTCGAATCCTCCTCCACCTTCGGAAACTTAATTAGCTTTGAGCAGCCATTAAGCCTTAGATTGAGAAGATTTTGCAATCTATAAATACTAGATGGAAGGATCGTCGGTTTCTCGCAATGACTTAGATGCATTTCCTCGAGAGAGACCAGATTTCCTATTGATGCGGGCAGTTCCTCAATCGAAGTCCGTTGTAAATAAACTTCTCGCAAGCTTTTGTTTTTATTTGGAATATCAGGGAATCTTTGCAATTTAGGGCACCCACCTAAATCTAACTTCCGTAACTTTCCATGATATGCAACTGATTCATGGGCACGCTCCAAGTTTTCGCAACCGGAGAGATCCAATTCCTCGAGAGTTGGAGTACAAGAGAGGTCCGGCATACAAACCAGCGACGGGCACATGCTGAGGTTAACGAATTTCAATTTTACAAAGCACTGCAAGAACAATGAATTCGTCAAAAGAGAGAAAATAAAAAGAACAATGATCGGAACTTCACCACGCGCTAGAGTGGCGTGGCCACTTCCACTCCATTTACGTACAGAAACGGTACTTGCGATTCGGAGAGAAAAAGAGAGTGTAACCACAACCGGGAGCACATGAGCGACGGTCAATCCTTTGCCAACTAATTCGTATCATGAATTTAAGCCAACATCTGGAATCTTATGTAGGGATTCACAACCAACCGTCTGCAGATCCCACGGAGGCGGTGGAAGGTCGGGAATCTCTTCTAATCATCACTTAGACTCCGTATGTTTCGTAAAAAGTAAGTAATTTGGAATTTTTTTTCAAAAATTAATCGCTTATATCTCTTATAAAAATGAATGAGCGAAAAATATTTTCATCGTCTAAGTAATTTTTTTTAATAATAATATTACTAGTTATTTCAAGCGATACATGTGATTATTTTCAGAAAAAAAAAATTCCAAATAACTCGCTTTTCGTGAAACAAACGGAGCTAGGAAGTGGTGGTTGGTTGATTGTTTTTTTAAAAATGGCTTATTTTGTACGCCTAGATGATCATTGATATAACCAAAAAATGGACAATAATAGAGTCCAAGCCGTCTTGATTAGCTTTTGTGTTTTAGCTACATATACGTTGGTGCAGTGTAAGAGCTCAAAGTTTACTATAAAGAAAATTACCAAAAAAAGTCATAAACATATTGTAATTGTGTCAATACAGTCTTGAACTTTTTTTTTTTTGTTGCCAATTCAATCATAAATATTTTGCAATTGTGTCAATTCAGTTCATTTGACTGGTTGGTTGGCACTAACGTGACGTTGCTCGCATTAACGTGGAAAATTTTTAACATTTTTCGAATTTTCAAATTATTTTGATATTGGAAGTACTTCGAATCCGTATTTGGAAGATTTCAGGATCCTCTCTTGTGATTTGAATTGTATAGATATAACATATTTTCTTGATCTATTATTTGAAATTTCTTATTTTAGGTAGGTTGTATTTCATTTGCTTGGATGTTATTCAAAGTTATCCTCGCCTCCTAGCTCTAAACAACCTCTTGGTCCCTCATTGTAAACACATTTAATTTATTAAATGAGGTTTTATTCCTTGGTGTTGTCCCTTATTATTTTAACTTTGTCTGTCTCTCTGCCCCTTCACTGGATTACCTAAGTTTCGTTCTTCCTATTCATTGTAATGGGGTTTCCTACCTCACTAAGATTGAAATTATTTACCAACGTTTCTTAGATCGTTTGTAGAAATTAAAGTCGTTTCTATAGTTTTGCATATTTATCTGTTGAAGTTATCGACGAGTTAAACTAACTCTTATACTAAATTACCTACTATTTCCAAAATTACCAACTAATACAATAATTTACCAACAATTATATTCGGAGCTAATATAAGAACTCTAACATGAAACTACCAACGAATTTTTGAGTTATTTATCAATATTTATTTGATAGATTCAAAAGTACCGGCCATTCCAATAATTTACTGACATTTGTGACAACACACCAACTAGAAAAGGTTAATAACCCATATCCAAAATTTTCTGACTCTTATTTGAATTGTTTAAGAAGTACCCAATGTTTCAATAGTTTACCAACGTTAAATTGGAAAGTTTACTAGCATGTTAACATTACTACTCTTATATGAAATTACCGATTCTATTGAATATTACTAATATCATTACAATAATTTACCACATTTTCTCGGGGAACGTTCCAACTTGTTTAAGTAACAAGCAAATGAACATTGGTAAATGGACTGACATGAGGATTCGGTAATTTTGTAAGGGTTGGGAACTTTAACATGCTGACAACATCTGCAAATTAAATGTGGGTAAATTATTAAATTTGGAAGTGATCTCGAAACAATTAAATAAACGTCATCAACGGAATCAAATAATGGTTAGAAAAATTAGAACTTGATGGTAACCTACCCCGTGAGAAGCTGGAAAATCTAACTTTAGTACGATTTTAACTGTAGCAAATGAATATCGATAAGTTCTTGAAATAATTGGCAATTTCAATACAATCAAATCAGAGTTAGTAAATAGACTCAAATAGGAGCTGGTAACTTTTTTTTAAAAAAATATTTATTTTAATACATTGGTAAGTTGCACAAGAAAAACTGGTTGTTTACAAAAATTAGTTTGTACTCTATAATAATGGAATTATTGTTGGTACTTCCACAAAAGTTTTGGTGACTTACTAGCACATTTCCAGGCTAAATAAATATTGGTATTTCCATAAAACTATTGGTAACTTACTAACATGCCACATGCAAAATAAGTTACCGGTCAAAATTTTGTTACGAATGCTTTTGAAATTTACAACGCTTGTAAGAAATTACTAGCATGAAACAGTATATTGTGCTTTCACGCACGGTTATGCTAGAAATTTTCATAACATATGATGCTATTACATCTCTCGAATTGGGTTTAACTAATTAAAACAGAACTATGAATTTTTCTCTAAAAGTTTGTCTGTACTTCATTACAAATATAGCATTTTTTAAATTTTATAAAATGAGATGGAGCAAGCTCAATAACATTGATAGAATTGCTGATTCTCTTCGAATTTGTTAAATTTCATTACGACATTCTAATATTTTATCTAGTGCACTACTTGAAACTTAACAAGCAAAGGAGATAAAACTATTACAATCGAAAGAGTTATGAAGACGTGGCTTCCCAATTCTCTGTATGGAAGGATCTTTTAAAACATTTAGACTACTACAAACTATATGTGAAAAACATACAAATCAAATAAAAATTTTCATGATATATCTTAGCACATTCGGCATTGAAATGTTAAATTACATACTAAGGAGTTTTTGTGTCAATTTTCAGCTCAAAGTCATGATGGTTTGAGCTCAATTTTGGCTTTTTTCATATGTTTATGATTTTTTTTTTACTTTTATCCCTGCAATTATTTTTTGTAATTCCCATAGTTTTTATTTTATAATTGAGTCATATTTACAAAAATTGTGTAATCAAGTCTCTCTAGTGTCAAATCTAGCTAAAGTGGCCATTGAACAACCCCGTATGGGATGTGGATTAAGTAGTGCACATACATCGGCACTCTTAGAATTAGCTTAAAGCGGAAGCTAGTCAAACACAGCTTACGCCATCTCCCACCATTCACTATCCATGGGGATATCCACGCAAGCAATATTCAATCAACATCACACTTTGGCAATCTCCAATGGCTACGTAGGCTGGATTTAATGCTGGACAGGCTTAATTATACAATTTATGTAAGTACAGTTACATGCTTAGAAAAATTTAAAAAACATGGGCTTGATTAGAAAAGCAGTTGACGTACATATAGATTGACAGCCTACATTTGATGCTTTAATATTTATAAAGTATTAAATCATTGTGGATTCTTTCCTAAGGACAATATAAACATGGTAAGATTTCATATATATATAGCTTTAAAAAGTGAAAAGAAGAAGAAGAGAGAACCGAGTAGATGCGCACCTTAAATTGTTTCAGCACTCCTGCGATGTTGGTGTTCGATAGATCAAGTCCAACTAACTTCTTTGGACCATCTCTAAATTCTGGAATCGAGGCACATTGAGGCCATTCAAACCACCTTAACTCATTAGGGAGATGGATGGGACCAGAAAAAGAGTTCACTACATTCTGCAAGATGAGCAACCTCAATTTTCTCATGTTTGTGAAAGCATTTGGACCAATATACTTCACTTTTGGCTTTGGTAGCTTCAACACTATGGCTTTTATCGAATCTGTTCCCTGTATATTTGTTCGAATATAATCAGATTTACTTTGTAATTACAGTAAACAAAGTCAAAGCTAAGAACATAATATATACAGTAACAAGCCTTACCACATCTCCTAGTAGAACATCAAGAACATCATCATAAAGCCATAACCTACTGCGTTTTTCGGGATCATCTCGACATTCTTCTTTAACGATATCCATACCCATTGATTGTATTAAGTCATGCATTTGTAAGGTCCCTTGCTCTTCCCTAATCAAGGAGCGCTCAATGAGAATGCTTAACCCAATAATCGTGTGAAAATCACAACTATCAAGAACTTTCTTAATGTACTCTGCGTCTCTTCCTTTGAAGAAACAAGCAATGTCGAGAAAAATCTCCTTTGCATAGTTCTCCAATCCATCATAACTTACCTTTAGCACGTCATTGATTTTTTTGTCGGGACTTTTGGCAAGTTTTTGTAGGGTATTTTTCCATTCATTTTCTCCTCTACCACGCAAGGAAGAACCCAACACTTCAAGAGCCAAAGGAAGGCCTTCGGCATAATGTAAAACCCTGTCAACAAGCTTGCTGCTTATTTCTATTTCTTGATTTCCTTGAAAAGCATGCTTTCTAAAAAGTTCAAGAGCTGCACTATTGTCAAGAGCTTCAACTTCATACATATGATCCCGATTTACCCCATGAGAAACTAGAATATGCTTATCTCTTGTTGTGATAATTATCCTACTTCCATTGCCGAACCATTGGCAATTTCCAGCTAAAGCATCTAGCTGCCATGCATCATCAACATCATCGAGGATAATGAGAACTTTTTTATTATGGAGTCTATCTTGAATCAAACAACTTCCTCTTGCAACACTATAAACTGTAAAGGTCTTCCCCAATAATACCTCCGATAGCAATTTTTCTTGCAAAGCAACCATACCATTGGGACTTTTGCTATTTTCTCTAACACGTTCTGAGAAACTCGAACCTTGAAACTCTCTAAACACAGCATTATAAATGGCTTTAGCAAGGGTTGTCTTCCCTACACCTCCTTGTCCCCATAATCCTACCATAAGAACATCATCCTTTGACCGTAGATTTAAGATTGTTCTAAGCCTCTGTACTCGGGAATCTATCCCAACTGGATATTTGGCTACATCTAGTGGCACTCGATCTAGTTGAGTTGAGATCTCCTTTACGATATGCTGTATAAGCCCCGCTTCATATCTGACAAGTTAGAAATTGCTTTTAGAGCAATCCATAGAAATGATTACGTATCCAAAGAGAATCACTAAGCAAGAAACTTGTCTACAATACATTTGGAGATGAATGTTAAAATATGTTCAACTAGCAAGATGCCCCGTGTATATAGAAGGAGGTAGAGAGTTGTTCTACAAATTTGGAATAACTGACCCTGAGACAAAGTGAGGAAAGAACATGCTCCGCTCTGCCTTCACCACTGGCCCCACGGCCGCCCTCATTGCGCTCCCCCCATCGCCGTGCCCCTGCCATCATTCCGCATCGGTCACCTTCGCATGACCTAGCTGTTCTCACAACTCTCTTTCTCTGTTTTTGTCCCATCGAACCGGGGATGACACCCTAGATCTATGGTCGCAGGCCTAGATTCGTCAAAGCCGCTTGACACGGAGAGACGGAGAGGAGCTGCAGTGAAGTGGCTGGAGCGGCGTGGGGACGTGGGCACTCGGGTAGCAGCGTTTCAAAAATTAGCGGAGGCTTGGAGAAGACGAACGGCTCGCACCTGTTGGTGCTCTAGTTCTTGTGCTTCTTAAGTGTGCTCTGTGCTGTGCGAGTGTTTGATCATGTTAAGTATGAAAAGACTTGCCCCCTATCATCATAGGATCCCAAACCTCAGAGCAAAGTATGAAAAGACTAAGACTAATTGAAAGTAGAAGTGCTCTGCCATACCCATCAGTAAAATGCCACCCGGACAAGCTACCAGCCTCGGAAAGAGCATTCTTCCATCTCCTTACTCCCTCCGAATCCTTCCCGAACTTGCCCTCATGCTTAGCCATAGCTTCTAAGTAACCCTCTCTCGGTGTTCTCACTTCACGAGGATCCACTTTGTAAAACACCGGAAAGACCATGAGGTCTCCTTGCTCCTTGTGCTCCATGATCTCCGCCAACTCTTCCAAACACCACGTCGACGAGGCGTAGTTCTTGGAGAAAACGACGATCGCGATGTGCGATTCCTGAATCGCCTTCACGAGCTCAGTTGATATTCGCTCTCCCTTCCTTAGTTCTTCGTCGTCCTTGTAAGTGTTTATTCCCGCCCCGTCTAGAGCTGTGTAAAGATGACCAAGGAAGTAATTGCGGACATCTGGGCCTCTGAAACTCAAGAAGACGTGGTAACTCTTTCTGGGATTGGAAGAAGAAGAAGCCATTGGGATCAAGGAAGAGAGGAGGTTAACAACGAGCAATGAGTTGCCGAAGATTTGGTCCTTTGTTTGAGGTAGTCTGCTCACCACTTGATCGTCTCGCCATGTTCTTTATACCAAGGTACCATGACTTTCCTTTTTGTGGGTCAACGGTGAATATTATTAGGTCTTATCTTCATTAAAGATCACATTTTCTGTGCTAATTAGATATCTTATGGACACAAATCTTCCATTAATGTTAATTAAAATTGCCGATTAATTTGAGTCAACAAGAGATGATTTTTTATGACAACGATTTCAAACCATCCTGGTTGTAGGCCAGATGGATTGATTGGTTTCCGGAAAGAAAGCCCTTTGCTTTTCCTTTATGGCTTCCCTTTTGAGAAAAATATTCTCCATTCATTGAGCTGTTCTTTGACGCCATGAGGGAGAGGAGAGAGAAAAAGAAACGGAGGAGAAAAAACAATCTGAAAGGTGGGCACCGCAGATGAAAATGCTTCTAGGCGGAGTCGCCACGGTAATGCTTCTGACTGAAGTTCCAGGCGACCGGACGGCGGTCGGCGTCAAACTCGTAGAGCAGGGAGCTGTTGATGTGTGTTTTCATCAAGGTCGTCGCTGGCATTGTCGTTGCTTCATGTTCTAGGGCAATGGCGTCGTCACGCTTCATGTTCTCGCGAACAAGAATGAGAGAGAGAGAGAGAGAGAGAGAGAGAGAGAGAGAGAGGAAGGTTCGGGCTTAAGGTTTCTACGAGGTGGAGGTGTTCGTGCTTTTCGAGGTTAAATATTTTCCTCACTTTTCAAGGAGTTTTTTTCACATAGGGAAAATGTTTTTCGGGACTAGCTTTTTTCCATCCCCAAATGCCAGAAAATTTGAAAAATATTTTTTGAAAAGTTACTTTCCGCAAAACGGACGGAGCTCTA
This sequence comes from Rhodamnia argentea, assembly GCF_020921035.1. Taxonomy (NCBI): domain Eukaryota; kingdom Viridiplantae; phylum Streptophyta; class Magnoliopsida; order Myrtales; family Myrtaceae; genus Rhodamnia; species Rhodamnia argentea. The sequence goes on from NC_063150.1 coordinate 14,288,555, forward strand.
GTCTCACCCAAATCTATCACTAACTTAGCAAATGAAACTATAGTTTGTCGCACACATTTGAGTTAGAACTATAGTCACGATGGAAAATGGGATAAAAAGCATCTAAGAAAGTAGAAGAGGATTGATCAAGGAAATGAAGTGCTAACTAATTTTCTAAAAACGAACCTTAGTGCTACTAGTATCACTTCTTCAGCCATGGACAAATCAACATGGTCTAATTCATTTTGGCCAACGACAGGGACTGGCAATTGCCAAAAGACGTGATTGGCTAGGGATTGGGAACTACCAAAAGACGTGCCTTAACAGGCATAACAATCGCTGACGAAACTGAATCGAGAGTGATAGAGCGACTACATATCACAGTGAAAAATTGTGAGTAAATGAGCGCCATAATCGTTGACACAATGTGCGATATTTATGGGACCACCGTCAATTATTGTAATTACGGAGACAAATAGGGATACCTCATGCTGAGATTCTTGTGGGACCATTGTTAATTATTTTAGGTCAAACTGTTAGATGAATGAGCGATTTAGTATTTAATTATCCTATAAAAAATGATAAACCATGCAAAAAAAATAAAATAAAAAAATACAACAGTGGACGACGCAAGTGAAGGTATTACCTACAACACCAAACTACTCGAAATTGAGGTATTACTTTGTTGAGAGAAACGGGCAGCAATTCGCCACAAATTAAGATAATCCAATATCAATATCTCCCCCGAAACTAAACCGACCACAGTCGACTTAGCCTCAGTAATAACCAACAATATATTCAGCAATATCCAGCAATACGACCTCACAACAAGTGACTATGATACCCGAATGCCAATGAAACAACATACCAAGATGGAAAATCCAAAATTGGAAAAACAGACTGCTCAAAACTTTCGCTAATCATAAAAAATAGTACGATATGCAAAGGAGTTTATCTCTGGTCACACACTAAAGACTTAACATCAATAATACAAGAGAATTTCAACACCATAAAGGTAGAACAAAACAAATGGGGCAAAAAAATCCTAATTGCCATTGGAGAATTCAGAGAAGAATATCATCGAACAAAATCGATCAACTCGTAGCCTTCGGTTTCATGAACGATACATTCAAATTTGAGCTAATTTCAATAATGTTTGGCCTTCGAATCGGAATTGCAAAGGCGCGCCGCTCTTTTCTCTCTTGACCACTGTGGGCACGCAGGAAGACAGCCCCCATTTCTCTTCTTCTTTGTTTTGTCTTTTTTCTGTTTCCATTTTGACTTTTCTTTCTTTTTGTTCTCTTTGCTTGTTTATGTTATTTGCTTGATAGGACCCACATAGGCGGTCCCACCAACAAATTACTTAAATCTTGGAATCCTGTCACGCCAAAATATTGCCTGATTATGCGAGCAAAATTGCTTAAACATAGATCATATGGAGTTCTTATGCTATGTATTTGAATTTACCCAAAGAAAGTTGAAGCAGTGATTGAGTGGGATTGCTCTATTGGTATTACAAAAGTGACAAGTTTTATTGGGATTATTAGCTATTATAGGAGATTTGTAGAAAAGTTCTTTAAGGTTACTAGTCCACTTACTCGCTTAACTCAAAGTGAGTTAAATTGAATGGTCTAACTAGTATGGGCGAGGTTATTAGAGTGATAGGAAAAAATGAAAAGTAGAAAATCTTGGTAGATAAATGAGATACTTATACTGTATCGGTCATGTGCAACACATCTTTGTTATTCAACTAATATGCATCACCGTTGATACGGATAGTTATGATTTGAAAATCAACCAACCATCCAGATTAATGATGATGGACATGGGCGTAGTCAAAAGAGATAGGAGAGATTGTGAATATGAAATTTTTCCACATGAGAATTGATGTTTCTTCTTCTTTTTTGTTTCCTTTTGTATTTATATTATATGACATGAAAAGGAACGAGCAACGCAATCTTATCAACATCACCAAAAATTATGCCCCAAGTGGTGATTCTACGACACTATTCCCTTCACGCGTCGGACAAAGCGCACCCGGTTCTATTTGCGAGACAAGGGATCCCCATGACTTTCCTAGCAATTTCCTAAAACTAGTCCGAATCGAAATAAATCAGAAAAAGGAAAAGTGGAAACCAAAAGAAAATTGCTTAGAAAGTCATGGGGATCCCTCGTCTCACGAATAGAATAGGGTGCGCTTTGTCCGATGTGGAAAAGGAATAGTGTTGTAGAATCACCACTTGGGGCATAATTTTTTGTGATGTTGATAAGATGCTTTGCTTGTTCCTTTCATATCATATAATACAAGAAACACAAAAGGAAACAAAAAAAAAAAATAAGAAGAAGAAGAAACATCAATTCTCACGCAGAAAAATTTCATATTCACAATCTCTCCAATCTCTTTTCACTATGCCCATGTCCATCATCATTAATGTGGACGGTTGGTCGGTTTTTAAATCATAACTATCTATATCAAAAGAGTTGCATATTAGTTGAATAACAAAGAGGTGCTGCACATGACCGAAACCGTATAAGTATCATTTATTCGATTTAGTTAGGTCATGTTCATCCACATAAGTTTTAATCAAAATTTTGGTATCATATGTGCTTAAGTTGTTATCATATGGCGAACCCAAGTTGTTAGCCCTCATGTTTAAGTTGTTATCGCTTGTGTGATTCCTCGGCCACGAATACTCTGTAGCTTCGCCATTGATTTTATCACTTTGATCTCCAATGTGAAAACCTCTCTCTAGCTCCTAGAAACCTACGTTAGATTGATTTCATTGCTAAATTCACCCGTGTTTGCCTATTGTTACATGCAAATTCAAAGGCAAGATCGCACCTAGAGAGACAACTTGGAAAGACGTGGAGGGAAAACACAAGTACGGTGATTTGTTTGAACTGAGGTAAGTTCGAAATTTCGAAGGGTGGTAGAATGTAAGACTCGAGCTTAAAAATCAAAGAAAATAAAGGCCCAAAGCTCAATTACTTTGTAAAGCCTCTGCCCAAATAAGTTTAAGAAGACTCTTTCCTCTTCCTCATTTGCAACGATCGTGCATTAAGAGAGAGAAAGAGAAAAGCAAGTAGAGGCAAAAGTAAACGGAAAAAAATTAGGAGAAAATAGAGAGAGGCGATGTTGTGTGCGCGCCCCGAGCATTCTGAAGAGTCAAATTAAGACCGTTTCGTAATGTCCGGTAAGGATTTGTACTCATTGTTCATCTAATCAGAGAAATTTTCGGAGTTGAACCCTACATTCGGATCCATGTAAATTCTGAATTTCTAGGTCCAATATAGGACTTGTTAAACTGTGCTATTATGTTTCCATAAAAAAAAAAAAAAACTGTGCTATTATGTGAAAATGATAGTTTAAAACATTACGGAACCATGAGATTTTACAACAGCCATTCCTTGTTATAGTTTGGTCGGAATGAACTTTTAAAGTTTCGCACACATTGCTACCCAATTCTTTTCTTCTTCTTTTGTTAAAATAACATTCCATTCACTTCCTCAACCGAAATAGAAGAACCGAAATAGAAGAAAGAAAAATTTTTTTTTTTTATCAAGAAAAATATCTTAGTGCAAAGAGCACAACTTCAAACCAAAACAAATCTAAGACAACTTCAAAACAAAAAAAGCTCCAAGTAACAAGAGAAATAATCACAACAAGATTATTCTTAGGTCGTCTTTTGGGATGGTTTTTGCTTGTCTTAGGCTGTCTTTTGAGTCATTGAAATTTAGGGTCATTTAGTACTTCAAAGTGGCTTTCTTTCGGCAATAAACTCACTTGAATTAGTGTGGTAGAAAGAGATATAGCACGAGAAAGAGTGGTTATTCTTCGCGTTAGTGGTTATTCATTGTGTTTAGCCACTCTTGAGGTCTTTTGTCGACTTGCAGTGGACGTTTTGACTCCGAAATGGCCTCCCGTAGTTAAGTCTTATAGTTATTTATCTGATTTTTTATACTCATTATTCGCCTAATGATTGAATTACAAGTTCATCAGCTCGAGTAATTTTCGTGGTTTGGTTAGACTTTCTCAACTGAATGGGGTTTATATCTTCTTTGAATTTGTAAACTCATGTATTGAAAGTGACAGAAATTAGACATATTTTGAGTTGTGAAACGCATAACACGACATGATATTTACAAAGGAGGGAAAATAATATTTAGAACATAAAATTCGAATCGGGCATTTGCAGCACTTACGATTATTATGACGTTGCATGGTAAAGCATTTCTAGAAATGGTTTATGAATTGATCATTTGTGAAGCTATGATAGGAATTGCAAAGTGCTTATTGATTTGAAAACATGGTTTATGAATTGTGTTCCGTTATGAAAGGACATATGTTTTGGTTTATGAAATATATTTGAATTTGTAATATGGATTTTGGGTTGATTTTTTGTGGATTATTAGAGTTTGATGGTTTAATGCACATTATCATTGTGAACCCGATTGGGATTTACGGGTATGCATACGAATTTTGGGATATCTCTCTAGCTGAAGCCACCTGGTAATAATAGATGGGGACCATGCTAAGGGAGAATCTTGGCCGCCTTATCACTAGGCATTATGCCATGACCATGGTTGGATATTGAGTATAAGATGGGTCAATAAAATTGACCATTAATATGTCATTTGATATTGATCAATCAAATGGATCATTTATGTTAATTTTGATATTATGGATTGAATGGATACTTTTGTTTCGAACAAAGCTTTTTTGAAAAAGGATTTAACTCATTTTTTATATCGTACATCTAAATAATCTATATGACTCACTTGAGTTCTAGTTGCTCAACCCATTCGGTCCAAATCTTTGTCAGATTCTTCAGCTAGCAACAAGTAAAATGAAAGCGATGTCGATGGGAAACTTTTGGTAATTGGATTATGGGTACAAGTTTAGATAGTTTGATATATCTAAAATGATGCTTGTTTTGGTTTTGTTTCTAATTTGGCGAAGTATATACTAGTTTTGGTGGACTTTAGAACTCTTATTTTGTAACCAACTCTCTATTTTATAAGATATATAGACGCGCGTGTATATATACATATAGATAACATGTTTGTGTTGGTTTATGCTTAAATCTGTGTCCTTCATATAGGTTGACAATCGTGTCATTCCTCTATTCTTGTAGAAATCGGGGTATGACTTGTAAATAGAGAAACTAAATCAACATTCACTTATATGAGAGTTTTATGTAAAATTGTTCATCTTTTCATATCAAGGAAAGTGCCGGAAATGAATATAAGATGTAAATTACATGAGCTATCTTACAAACATGTTATCCTCTCATGCACGATTTCGTCTAGGCCGGCCTTCATGTAATAGTCCCATACCTAATTTAGAAGATGAAAAGGGCCAGACAAAAAGGTAAAGTGTTCTAGACTTTTAGGCCTTAACCGCATAACAAGCTCCACGGGTGAGCAAAAAGATTGCTTCGGATCGGACCGAACCGGAACCAATCGGTATGGTCCAGTTCTTCGATGCGCCGGTCTGATTTTAGGTTCTATAAATTGGAACCGGTGATTTTTGGTCCAATTCCCAATTTCAGGGGTGGAACCGCCAACCTGAATTGCCTGGACCGAACCGACTATTTTTTATTTTTATTTTTATTTTTTAAAAATCTTTAGAAAAACCATTTAAACTCTTTGTCTTGTCCAAGGAGTTGGGCTTCTTCTTCTCACTGGCATCTGCTAAGAAGCAAATGTGAAAAAGAGTCTTCACCTTTAGTTTTGTCGGTCCGGTTCTTGGTTCCGAGCTGTCAACCGAACTAATGAGCTCTTACCATGTATTTACTGTTCATGACCAAGGATTTTTAAAGTCATACCTTACCAACTGGTTCATTTGGGAACTCCGATTGTCCACTTTAGTTCATAGCCTCTGACGTTTTCTACGGATGAACACGGTTCTAGGGTAGAACTAGAAATTGGAGAATCGGACCATTAGTTCCCGATTCGGTTTCAAGTTTTAGGGAGATGGGATCTGGTTCCCGGTTCCCTTTATTTAGGAACCTGCAATTTTGATTCGGTTCTCGATTCTTAGAGAGAACCAAACCAGAATCAGAACCGACATTAGAATCAGCCAAAAAGAAACCCTAAAAGAAGCAATTTTTGAAGCAATTTTTCGTGGCCAAATCAAGACCGGTGTTATATGGTTTAGGTTGTATGTCACATGTTTTGAATTTTTTATTGTTTGTTTTATTTTACGCGTTCACCTTTAATGCATTGTCCACTACAATTAGATTGTAATTATTGTCTTTGTTCACCATTTTTTCACACTTGAACACTAGACACTATAAACTCATAAATTTGTATTTGCATAAGGCCTATATCGTATTGGACTTGTTTCATAGATATTGCATTATGGTCATTTGTTGGGATCATTATATGTTGTGGATGACATTTTTCTAAGTAATTCAACGGTTGTTAAGATCTTCGATTTTACAATCCGCTTTTACGGATCCCTTAGAGGTTGTTGTATTCACTCTCATTTTGCTTAACTAAAGATGTAAAAGAAAAGAAAAGAAATTGGCGGGTTCCCGGATGCCCCGAAAACTGTGATAGGATAGGTTCTAAGTTCCAAGGTATGATGAGTAAGTTTCATGTTTCAAAAAATGAGGACTATGTTTCGACAAGCGGGTTACGGATTCCAAGTGAAACTTGAAACTACCCACCCCTATCATTTTTAGCCAAAATCGAACATACCGGCCATCTCTCGAAAAAAAAAAATATATAAATGAATAAGATTAAAATTCAAATTGGTTCAATTACTTAGGGTGCACGTGGTAACACTTACGCTCTATAAATCAACTTCATGCCGGAAGTTGATTTTTCTACTTCTATAGAGAAGTAATTTTTGTTATTTCTTCAAGTGGCTCTAAAACTATATACGGAGCAAAAAAAATGCTGTAGAAGTAGAAAAATGAAATTACATAACCAAACCGATTTCTGCTCCAAAAGTACTTATGGAGAGAAAATCCAAAAATGTTGTCATGCGTGCCCTTAATAACTAGAGGTCACATTGGGTCCACCATAGAATAAGGTTTAGGTGAATGTGAGGGTGTTGAAGACTTATTCTTGTATCATTCCTTATTTCATGTAGAAGTTAGTTTGGACATTTGGAATTTTCTTGGGAACTTGGAAGTTGGGGAAGTCTATTGTGTCTTTAGGTGATTTGTCCTATTTGGATCCCTAATTTTGAGTTTGATTTATTTTATAATTCTTAGAATCTTGTGGATTTGTGATGCGAAAGCACAAGCAGGAACCCTTCTTTTGCTTTTTTTCCTTTTATGCGTCTTCTATGTAGTTTTTTTCCATTTTTTCTAGTATTTTTCTTATATGCGCATTCCTACATGAACTAGTTCTTGGTGTAGATTTTGCCATACTTTATCATTTTTCATAAATAGAAATTCGAGATATATGGATATGTCTATTTCATGTCACCACAAATAGAGACTAAAGCAAGTGTTGGATTCAAAGCTGGTGTTAAAAATCATAAAGCGACTTATTATACTCATGATTGTGAATCAAAGATACGGATATCTTGACTGCATTCCGAGTTGGTCCTCAACCTGAAGTTCCTTCTGAGAAAACGGGGGCTATGGTAGCTGCTGAATCTTCTATTGGTACATGGACGACTGTGTGGACCTCTCCATTTTTCCAGGATTATAACCGCAAGTAGCCGACCATTTTTTATTTTTTTTTGAAATATTTTCAAAAAAAAATATCATCAATATATGGTTAAAATAAAAAAAAATCATCATCTAACCTCTTCACATAGACACCATGATCAGCATCACAATGAACAAAGCCAAGTTTCAAAGTATAGGAGTCAAACTTCTGGTACCACATTCTTGGATATTGTTTCGGGCCATACAAAGACCTATTCGGTTTACAAACAAAATCTTCTTTTCCTTTGACCACGAACCCATCAGGTTGCTTCATATAAATATCCTCCTCCAAATCATCATGTAAGAAAGTTGTTTTCACATCGAGCTGCTCTACCTCCATATTATTTGCAAATGCTACGGATAAAACAAGTCTTATGGAATTTAATTTAGCAACGGGAGAAAAAATCTCACCATAATCAACTCCCTTTATCTGCGAGTACCCCTTCACAACCAAACGCGCTTTATATCGTTCCATATCTCCATTTGCAGACATCTTCTTCTTGAATGCCCACTTACAACCAATTGCCTTCCGATCTGCGGGGAATTTTATCGATTCCACATTCTGTTTTTATCTAATGAGTCCATCCACAGGTTATACCATTTAATACCATCCTTCTAACCAATGAAGATGCACTTCTCCGACTTGCTCTCATGCTTATTCCTCTTTTCCTTTGGCACATGCACATACGCTTCGCAGCCAAACACTCTAACATGGGATATGTCTGGTTCCTTCCCGAACGAGTGCCTCAAACGGTATCTAATCCTTCAAAGCTAATGTGGGAGACCTATTCTTTAGATGACACACAGTAGCCACTACTTCCGCCCAAAATTCAGCTGCAAAACCCGCACCACTCAGCATCCTCCTCACCTTCTCCATGAGAGACCAATTAAGCCTCTCTGCCACGCTATTTTGTTGAGGTGAATAGGCCGTTGTTTTTTGCCCGCAATACCACCGGTCGCACAGAATTGATCAAATTTCGCTGAACAGAATTCTCCTCTGTTGTCGATCCGCAAAACTTTATTCTTTCTATCAAACCGATTTTCCACCAAAGCTTTGAACTCATGAAAATTTTCAAATACATCATCTTTTCTCTATAAGAAATATATCCACAAATGTCTGGACAAGTCATCGATAAAAGAAACATAATACCTTGATTTTCCAAATTATGCTACGGGTGTAGTATATACGTCACTGTGGATTAAATCCGGAATCCCTTTCGTTCTAGCTCCTAGGATTTAAAAGACACCCGATTCTATTTCCCATGTAGACAATGTTCACAAAATCCGAAACCCATAGAACAGCTTGGGATTTCATCCACCATCTTCTTTGAAGTAAGGGTACCAGTCCTTTCTCACCGATATGACCTAATCTTCGATGCCACAGCATTGCAGGATCTACTTCGACCTGTTACGTGATATAGCTCTCATCACTGATCACTGTATTTTCCAGTAATTTCCATAGTTTTCCTTTCCATTCCCCTCTACCAATCACCATAGATCCACGAGTTAGCTTGCATGAGTACTTATTGCTGGTAAAAATAATACCAACATCCGTCATAGTTCCCACAGAAATAAGAATCAAAGTAAGACTAGAAATATACATCACATCCGGAAGATTCTTGACTGTCTCATCTTTCATCTTCAGCTTCACATTTACGTGACCAACAATATCAAGCGTTGTATCATCTCTCATCCGCACCGTACCTCCATGATGTGGCTCATAACAACAGAATCAATCTCTATCGGGCATCATATGGAAAGACGCTCTAGTATCAATTATCCATGCATCGCGATCAACCTAAGAAGAGTTGCAAACGAGATACATATCTCCTACGTTATTGTCATCATCCTTCTTTGTACTAGATGATGATGCCTCATCTCGCTTCTCTAGACCCATACTTTTGCTTCTACAATCCTTCTTCAAGTGTCCATTTTTTCCGCACTTTCAACACTTTATTTCAGATCTATCTCGACTTTTAGATCTTCCTCTAGATTTATTCCTAACACCAAATGTGGACTTAGATCGTTCACTACTTCTTCCTCTTACGAAAAGAGCCTCATTCGTTGCATTATCGTAACTTGCTCTATTCATTTCCTCAGACAATAAAGCGGATACAATGTTCTCAAAGGACATCGCACTAACGCCAGTGCCAATCGAAACAATTATATGTTCCCATGAATTTGGTAGCGAACAGAACAAAATACATGCTTTATCTTTCTCATTCAGATTAACATCAATAGATGCAAGCTGCCCACATATAGTATTAAACTCGTTTAAGTGTGCAGAAAAAGAATCACCTTCACTTATCCGAAGGTTGTATAGTCACTTCCGCAGAAATAACCTATTCGTGAGCGACTTGCTTTAATAAAAGCTTCCCAGTTTAGTCTAGAGATCCTTCGCCGTCTTCTCGGAGGTCACATTCACCAAGATATTATCAACGTGGCATAGCCATATCAGGCTTCACCCCTTCCGATCGTTGCTAATCCATGCCTTCAATTGATTTGATGTAGACGCAATCTCCTCCTCCTTCGCCTTCTCCTTGGTAATTCCCTAAGGTTTATCTTCTTCGATCACGAACCACATATGCCTATCCACGAGCAAAGCATCCATCTTCAATTTTCATAACTCGAAACCCTTTCCTCCGAACTTCTCCACTTCAATTCGCGATTGACCAATAGACATTTTCCCAAGATTTGATTTTTCAAATCTCTCTTCACCAAGAAAACTATAACCTCAAACCTAGGCTCTAACACCATATGTTAGGATCGACGCACAATCGTAGCGAAGAAAAAGAAGCGAGAAAGAGAAAAATTTGATACGCGATATTTTATCTTGATTCATCATTAAATTAGGGTTACGTCCAATAGAAGATTTCACTATATCAGCACATCGTATCTCTTGTTACATCACTCGGTTACAAGCGAAAATAAGTATATATAGCAGTAGCCATTCATGAGTCCAAGCCCAAACTACTAATAAAAAAATTACGGGTTTAAATCGTAAAAATCATATGGTGTCCAAGGAGCACTGCCCCCTTGAGACCTCCACCAGGAGGGCTCCCCTGAACCCTCGCCGGCTCGGGATGGAGTGGGACCCACTTGCTTTCCTGTCGCGGGGAAGTATGAACCACGCCACAACATTAACCCCTAAGCAAGATCTATTCATAGCTAGTCATTCCCCCACAGCATGATTTCTCATCCTATAACTATTCAATATCCTTACGAAGAATAAATTTTATTCGAGCGTTTCTACGGAGGAAACCAACTAAACTATATACATCCCACCGGTATACTACTATGCCCTCTCGACTAAGCATTGTACTAAACAAATATGGAGAATAAGGTGTCTTTGAAGAAAAAATTTCTATTTTTCCCTATTTCAAGAGGGATCATAACATCCATCTTAAATTCTCGTGGGCGGCTCGATTTGTTCTTCTTCTTTTTTCCTTATCAAATTGGTAATTAAGATTGTTCTAGTTTATCGAGAAATTGACATGACCACCACCCATTGCTACTCAAATCAACATTTGAATAAAAAATTTGAGAAACAAGGGATAAATTGAGAATAATTTCTTATATCGGAAAATAAATAAGAATTTGCTCGTCGGGAAAACAATATGAAGCTACATCCTCGCGCCCAAAATTCAAATCATCTCTCTCTCTCTCTCTCTCTCTCTCTCTCTCTCTCTCTCTCTGAACGACGATGTACTTCAACGATTGGTAGGAACCAGATTCGGAGCTCACGGACGAAGTTGAAGAAGAAGAAGGAGGAGGAACAGAGGCTTCATCGTCGCCTCCAAGCTCTTGCTCGCAAGGCTACATCCTCTGTTTTGCAACTATGATCGTTCCATGGACTTAAAGCTTTGGATCTTCATTGGTTATGTGTTCTAATTGTTATTTCTTCAATCCGTACCATTTTAGCGGTAATTTTTTAAATTTGGGTTCTTATTTGCTACCTCGTCAATGCACAAATCTGGGTTGAAGAAACCTTCGACCTAGATATGGGCAACCCGGATCTAGGCGAGGTCTCTCCTGTGCCTAACGGCCTTTGCCTAGGGCCGGCAATGGGCAACGGCGGTAGTAGGGACTCACCGCTGAGCTTTCGCCCTTTTTTTCCTACTTTTGTTTTTTTCTTCAAATAAATGTTGTAGATTTTTCAGTTTTTAATTTAATTTAAACAAAATTTCGCTAAAAATGCCCCGTAAGATAACAAAATTGATTTAAAAATGTCACGTCGGCATTTTTCATTTGACAAATTGATGATGTTAACAAAAAGACTTTATTGAATCAATTTGACAAGTTTTATGACTTGATTGCATTTTTTGCAAGTTGTAGGACTCAATTACACTTTCGTGACTAGTTTTAGGACTTCTAGTGAACATATCTCTAAAAAAAAAAAAGTATGTCGTCTCATTAGAAAAGGACAGCAACCAATGAGATTTTGTCATTCTTTTCTTTCTTTAATATGAAAGTTAAAATATATCATCTCCATTATATATATAGACTATGTCATCTCATTGAAAAAGGACAGCTACTCCAGTGGCTCCTTAATGAAATACTTCGCTGTGGCTCCAGGAAATGGCTCAACAACCAATCTAGATTTGTCTTTCTTTTCTTTCTTTTTTGCATATTCTAAATAGCAATTCGTGACTACTCAGAAAATATGTCATTTTTAGTTTTTTTTTTCTGCATATTGGAGTATATGAGCTTTTGCTTCAAAGGTGGGTCACTCATATTTTTCATTATTTTGAAGTGACCATAAAGTGAAAACCTTTGACGCGTATTGACTAATGAATTCTTGTCTCTCACCCAAAAGGAAAGCAAACTAACCAATTAAGATTAAAATAAACCACCCCAAAAAAAAATTAGCAAATACGAAATTACAAAAAAATATATCCGAGTAAAGATAAAGCATGACCGTGTTTGTAATCCACCGATCCGAAAATTGGTTGGAGGAAAGCACAGCGAAACGGTCCTGATAAAGTTATAATAACCTTCCTTGTCTTTGCATTGTGGGTCCATTGAAAGGAAGCAAAGAAAAAAAAATTAAAATTTAAAAAAATTTAAAAAATTACCAAAAAAAAGGAAAAAGAAAGAAAAAAGAGATGGCCTTGTGCAGTGTTCCCCGCTCCAAAGTTCCCTCGAGAAAGAAGAATGAGAATTTTTTTTAGCAGAGAATGTGAAAGCCCCACCCCCCACCACCATTACTACTTTGGGGAATCCAATTCCCTCCATGTGAAAAGAAGATCCCAAAACGACACCGCTCCTGACAATCCAAAGGTTGGTCTACGAATCGCCGCCGCGTTCACACCCGCAAAAATTTCACATCTAGAAGACGGTGATGGTACGTCAACAATGAATATCATTAGGCCATTTCCCAACCGCACGACCTTCGTTGCTTCCTTCCAATGGAAAACTTCGCCATGGCTTCCAGGAAATGGCATTCACCACCGCTTGAATCTTTTGCCCTTCACACGCTTTTGCTTCAAAAGTCGGTCAACCATATTTATCGATTTTCCAAAGTAACCCAAAACTGGAATTCTTCAATGCATGTCGAACGTTTGAATTCTCGTCTCGCCCAAATCTATCACTCGACTTAGCAAATGACATTACGATTCGTCGTACACATTTGAGTTGGAACCGTAGTCACGATGGAGAATGGAACAACAAGCATCTAGCAAAATAGGATATGATTGATTAAGGAAATGAAGTGCTAACTAATTTTCTAAAAACGAACCTCAGTGGTGCTACTAGTATCGTCACTTCTTTGGCAACAGAAAAATCAACATGGTCTAATTCATTTTGTTGCCCACCATAGCGACTGGGAATTACCTAAAGACATTGCATTAATGGGCGCAATAATTGCTGACATGACTGGCCAGGGACTGGGTAACTACTAGAGAACATGCATTAACATGCATAATAATCGTCGACACGATATGAGATTTTTATGAGATCATTGTCAATTGTTGTATCGAGGAGGTAAATAAATTTTGATATCATGTCAGATTTTTATGGGACCACTATTAACTATCCTAAAAGATCAAGCCATTAAATAAATGCACGATTTATTATTTAATTATTCTATCAAAGATGGTCTAGCAAGAGTTAGCCAATAGCCCTTGCCGCTCTCAAGGAAAAAAAAAATAGAGAATAAAAGATAAATAAAAATTCACAATATTATTTAACAAAATCTTCACATCAAGGTTGGCCGTTCAACGTGGCGCTATCAGTATTGACTTTAGTGATTTCCAGCCAAAGTTGATTAGATTGACTCAATTGGCACCAATGCAAAAACGTTTAAAATTGAATTGATCTAATTAAAATGTTTAGGATTGAACCGTCACTAACACAATAGATTCGTTACATTTTTTTTTCTACTTTTCTCAGCTAATGATAATAGATGAGCCGACCTTTGACGGGCGATGAGATGCAACTCATGGCGACCTCGACATAGTAGGAATTAGGACTAACAAAAAAAAAAAAAGAGTAGAAAGTCGGGACATAGTAGGAATTAGGGGTAAGAAAATGTAATTTGCTATTTGACACACAGTACTTATAAAAATTAATGCTGGTTAGTTAAAGAAAGTATTATTTCGATAAGAATAAAGCCAACATAAGAGAGCGGTTGATAAGAAAAACCATTAATTCTCTCTGTCCTAAAAAGGAATTATCCATGTATGAGATTTGAGATAGCAAATTACAAAAATTTCAAATTGAACTTTCTTTTCCATTTTTTCTTTTTAACTTCGATCAATTTACAGTTCACCTTGCATAAGTTTATGAAAGGCTCTCTCAGACAGTGAAATTTTTCGACGACGTATCTCGACGTCCGACTTTCGTCCTCCTCGCCCTGAATCCTTAGATCTTTCACCGATTAAGTGAATCACATATGACTGATTTTATCTACCACGTGTCGTAATTCTTGAGTCGATACATAGTTGTCGGCCCAAAAAAAAAAAAAAAAGAAAGTCTATACATAGTTTTCCTTTCTTCTCGACGAGTCAAATTAACGCCGTTTTCGAGCGGTTAATTTGAAAACAAAAGAAATAAATGAAAATGTGCTCGCCGGGAAACTATATCCTCGCGCCTAAAATTCAAATCATCTCTCTCTCTCTCTCTCTCTCTGTGAACGACGGTGTACTTCAACGATTCGCAAGAACCAGATTCGGAGCTCGCAGACGAAGTCGAAGAAGAAGAAGAAGAAGGAACGGAGGCTTCATCGTCGCCTCCAAGCTCTTGCTCGCAAGGCCACAGATGTTCTCTCAAATTCAGGACTCGACAAGGAGGCGCCATCTGTTTGCTCTGCCTCTCCAACCTCCTCACCGCCCCTCCCCGCCCACCGTCCACCTCCGACGACGAGCCGATTGCTTGCCAGATCATCGACCTGGTCGTTCTTCTGTAGGATTCCCGCCGCGAATCGGCATTGGCTTGTGAGTTCGCGTCTAGGGTTTCGGGCCTGCTCTGTTCGCGCGCTCTGGGGTGGAGCCGACGCCAGGTGCATGTGGTAAGCGCCACTTCCCGACTTTGATGTCGTTGCTGTTCGGTTCTTTTGGCGTGTGATGAGAAAATGATTAAAAGGAAGGTTGGTTGTCCAATTCCGCTCGGATTCCCGAAATTCTGGTTCCTTCTGTTCTCGTGATACCATTCACTGGTTTTCAGGTTCGCACCTCTCTCCTCTCCTCTGTGTTCGTTTGCGTGTGAAATTTGTATTCCTTCTGTTCGTGACGAACTCATTTTGCTCCTTTCCCGCAAGATGAGGTCGTTTCATTTTAAGAGTTGTGCATTGGGCAATAGGGTAGCAACTGGACAGAATTTCACCCATCTTAACCCATCGTGTCCCACAATTGCAGCTCCACTGCTTTGGAATCCTTCTAAACGTTGGGACAATTGATGTTTATGCCTCAATTAAGGATAAACACGCCCTTGTTGTTCATCTTATGGATGGTCTTCAACTACCGAGGTAACAAGCAATACATGATGAGAGATCAAGACTTTATACATACTCTCACGCACATCTTGAGTGTTGTGCTCATTTTGTCCATCCGTGCAGTGACGACATCCATGGGGTGATATTATTTGTGCTGTACAAGTTGTCAGTCCTCCAGCGGGAATATGGGGATGGTGACAAAAGTGAGCCTTTTGTTACTTGTAGTCCCAAGCTCATTCATCTGTCGTTGGATGTCCTCTTGAAGACCCAAAGTGATGATGTTCGCCTGAACTGTGTAGGTCTGTGAACTTCTGTATTACTTGGAAGTGTGTCAAAATCGCTCAGTCTCGGGTTGTGCCTCTATGTGAGGTTTGGCAACTGGCAGCAATGCTTATCTATCATTGATTGACAGATTATCATTTGATTGATTGCCATTAAATGAACTTAGATACATCTGTTTGAAACAACTCGTTTGCATCATTTATTTTAGCAGAATCCCTGTACATATGAACATTAATTGCCCCCCACTATTTTCGTTTTTCTTGGTTAGCATTTATGTCAATGCTGGTTCAGAGAGGGCTTCTCAAAGATCCGTATGATGATTGTATGAACAACTTGAGTTCTGTTGAAGCTGATAGTCTCGCACAAGCTACAGATGATTTATCAGACTTCTGCACCTTATTTTCAGAGGCCATCAAAGGTCCATTGCTTTCATCAGATGGACAAGTCCAAATGGGCAATTAGAGTTAATTGCCTATTAACGTGAACTAAATTCAGTCAAGCAGTTTCAACTTTTGGTGGAAGCTAATATTGCGGATTATGTATTCGAAATCCTCAGGTTATCAGGCAAGTAATCTTTTACTCGTATTATTGCTGGGTCATTTTTCATACATGGAGAAAGGCATTAACAATTAGCTTTCCTAATCATGAATTTGATGCTTATGGCCTTCTGGCAAGTTTATGTGGGTGAAAGTAGCCATTTGTTCATTTTGTATACTTCATAAGTACTTCTGATCAACATATAGGGAGATCCTCCAGAAACCCAAGTAGATTGCTTGGCTGTTTCTTCATGAGAAAACGGCACACATGGTCTCTGGCTTTTCCCGGTTCAAGAAAAGAAATATTTCTGGGTCTTGGGATGTTTGACTGTCTTTTACCTTCTTTTATGGATTAACTAAAATCACACTTCCTTAAATGCCTTAATCCTGTATAATTGAAAATCCTCATTCTCGTGACAAAGGATTGATGTTGTTCATTGATAAATAGAATGCAAGGATCCTGTCATCAGCTCTTGCCTTGGAGTTCTTGATCTGCTGTCAAATGCTGGACAAGCTTTTACACAGAGACTTGCGGTTGGCTTTGCCTCTCTAATTCCTGTCTTTGCTTATGTTGCCGAAGTGCCTTTTCATCCTGGTCAGCTTCAGCTACTGAAGCTCGTCTTTAGTTGCATTTCTGACTGCCCTGGAGTGGCATCAACTTCACAAAGTGAACAACTAGCTGTTATTTTGGCGAGGATGCTTAGAAGATATGATTATGGCGAAACAGGCATGCTTTCAGAATCATTCATGCTGGTATGCTCTCTTGATGAGTATGATGAATTTCCCAACTTCTCATGATGTCTTAAATCTAACAACGTGCATTCAAGAGTCATTAAAAGATGCCATTTTGGCTTGTCTAAGTGCCACCAGAGAGCATACATACCTCCTCCTGCATTCCTTGCTTCTACTGAAAGAGGCCTTTGCTTATGGTTGTGGAGGTTACCCTGTCAGCAACTCCTACAACAATGGATTGGAAAATTGTGTCATTGATATATGTAGACGATCGCTATTGCCTTGGCTATGGACATCCATCAAAGGAGAAGGGGAGGATGAGGAAACTGTCCTGGGTGTGCTTGATATTTTCCATGCAATACTTCTTCACAGCTATGACAACCAAACTAGTGAATTCGTAGAGGACCTGATCTCTAGTTCTTGGTTCACCTTCTCATTCAGCTGTTTGGCTTTATATCCTACAGAGAGGATGAAAAGCTGAATTTATTTGATGATGAGTTCACTCATGGAAGTTCTACTCGGAAATGATTGTGGGCAGAACATTAGGGATGCTGTGTCTTACCTTCCATCTGATCCAAATGATTTGCTGTTTCTCCTAGGGCAACAGAGCTCCCATAATGTGCAGTTATCCTTTTGTCAATCTGTGGTCCTCCAAATTTTGTATTGCAGTTCTTTGTCTGATGAAAGGTATTTAGCCTGTCTATCCTGAATTCATGTATTTAGCAATATGATGCGTGGTCCAGTGTAGTCCATCAATTCCCATATCATACTTAACATAAGCATCTTTGGCAGGCTTGCAGCTGATAAAATAGTGTTAGCTTCCATTGAACAATTTATCCTTGTCAATGGGTGTGATCCAACACGCACTTCTATGAGTTCATCAACTGTTATTCAATTAGTTGCTGTATATAGTCTGTATTGGGGTCTTGCCAAGATGAGCTACCAAATGCCATATAGTCCAGAAGCTGAGAGGCTCTTTATACAACTAGTCACCAAAAGTGAATGGGATCTGTTGTCTGCTAGAATTCACCCTACGTCACTTAAATGGTTGTTTCAACAAGAGAAACTCTGTGAATCACTGTCTTGTCAGATCTTGACATTCTGCAGAATTAGTCCTAAATCTGACAACTCATTAATTGTCCATGGGAGAAAGGTTCATGGTCTGGATGTGCAGTTGATTGCAGAATTGGTGGCAGAAGAAAACAATTATGCTGCAAAACTACTTGTGTACATATTTGAAGAGGTTGTCACAGAAAATAACCAAGAGAATGACTTGACTTCAGTATTGAATCTCATGGAAGATGTCATACGTATCTTTCCTGAGGCTTCTAACAGATTATGCTTGAATGGAATAGCAAAGGCAATTCACATCTTCTATAACGAGTCAAGCCCATCCTCACAGGTATACACAGCCATAGCAGTTTTCATTTTCAACATATTGAGTTCAGTTGACTCAGATGCTCTTGCTGATGATGAAGCTTGGGTTGCAGTTGCTTTGAAGGTGACTGTCTAGATAACTCCACCTAGTATAAGTTCTGCCCTAGATCTCACTATTAATGCGGGGTAGCTGACTACACTTTCTTTCTTTTTCATATAGTTGATGGATCACTTGATTTACTCGGAGTGACATAGGAAAGTGCTCTACTTGTTGCTTGATTCTTGGCATTTTGTGTTTGGTTTTGCACCACTGAACAAATGGAGCACTAGTGGAGGCTTCAAAAACTGTTCTTCTCAACACTTCATTGACATCAACCTTGTCCAGTGCTATTCATGTGACCTGTCCGAATGGACCAGGAATGCATAACATTGATGAGGGAACAAAGGCTGGAGAAACTTTGTTACATGTGCTTTTATTGCACTATTTTGCTTTCAAAAGGTTAGCTATCTGAACTTTTTAGTTTATCAAAGAGAAAGGTTAGCTATTTTATTGGATGTCCCCAATTGGAATTCATTCTTAAGAAAAAGTACTGACACATACCTTTCTTAGCATGCATGCCGTTTTACCAAGTGCAGTGGACTGGAATAATCTGATTGGTCAATCAACATGCATCGGGTCACGTCCTTTCTTAAGCATCAAGTACCATGATTTGTGCAGGCTGATGCATTTCGGACCTCCTCTTGTCAGGCTCGTCGCTTCATACTGTCTGTTGGAGTTGTTCAGTAGGTTATCCGAACAAAGAGACAGTGAGCATGAGGACCTATGCACAAATGAATACTGGATGTCACTGATGGCTGTAGTTGAAGGCTTGCTTTTGTACAATGATACCAGAGTGGCAATGAACAGTAGCCTTTGCCTCACAATGATCTTGAAGTGGGAAACACAGGAAGTGGCAGAAATATTCAACAGGAGAAGAATGTGGTGCAGATTGATTTTGGAAGAGTTGGTGATATCTCTGGCAGCTCCGTCTTTAGCGTCTAAATCTTCCACTAATCATCACAACGTTGCTATCATCGTAGCTGTAGCACTACTGAAGCTACCTAAAGTTCCAGAATGGCTGCGGTCTGTGTTTAATGATACCTTCTTGACTGGTATACTTGGAAACCTCACAGGCAGTAACTTGAGCGCAGAGATTTTCCTCCTATTGCGTGTGCTGTTGAACTCTAAGCTCCTGCGTGCTGCTGATCATGTGGCCAACCTAAACAGGGTGCTTCAGGTATTTTATTTCCTTTCATCTTTCTCTGCTATTAGTGGTACTTTCCCCTTGGCATGTTTCCCATGAGCTTGGTAGTCACCTGCGGCTGAGTAGCTTCCTTTTGTCCAGTCTTTACATTTTTCATACTCTCCTCTGGATGGCTAGATAATACACAACTCGGGTGGACAGTGGAGGTTGATTTCAACTACTGTTTAAAGAATGCGAGGAAAGGTTGCGCCGGACCAATAAGTTGACAAATCTATGTTGTGCAGGAATCCACGAGGCACACGTACGGTCAAAACATGAAAGCAGAAAGCAAAGAGAAATGTCCAAAGAAGGTTATCGCTGTTGACGACGACGTGGGAGCAACTATCGATTTTCTTGTCGATCTGATTACTTCTGATTCACGACGAGCAGAGGCTTATGGAGGACTTCAAATCGGCAAGGAGAAATTGCTGGACGAGATAGAAATGTTTTTCAGGTCGACAGCAGCACGTGATGTTACGAGAAACTCATAGAGATCCCATTATACCGCGGTATCATATTTTCGATAGACAAAGATAGTACATTAAAAGTATCGAATGAAATCACACCAACATATAAAGTCATTACACATCTGTGCTCCAAGAGCTCCTTGGAAATAAAATCTAAGGAAGAGATGCACAAACATCCAGTGACAGGAGGATGAATATGTATATTCTCAATCGAGGGCAACTATCTTATTAGGCCAAACCATCATCAGAGAAGATACCATGCAAATGTGGATCCGCACATGTTCTGTTTATTTCTTTTTCAGTACAAATTAGATGTTGCAGTTATTCGAAATACGATAATCATAATCATAATATGTGTGCACTGTATACTTTACCTTCTTTCAAAAAACGAAACTTTGTCGGTAAGTTATTAATTTCATTGGCAAATTACATTGTTCGCCATGAAGTTTTTTGAATTATAGCATTTCTTATTGATAAGTTACTATGAACTTCCTGACCAATAGGTTGCCAATTATAAGGATAAATCTAACAGTCATATTAGAAAATTAACCATGCTCCGAACATTGTTCCTGGTAAAGCCAGAAGGTGCAATTGCGATTAAAACAAAAAGACCTGGAGTTCAGATGAAAGTACCCGCTGCTCAAGACTATTACACAGAAACATGAAAAACAAACACTACGCCATCTGTTGCTTCTTTAAGATCTGCATGCCAAGAATACTCCACTCGCCTCTTCCCATTTAATCTCTTCCTCTTGGAAAAATGTGAAATTTGCTTAAGTATTCTGGTGAATAACGAAATCTCCAGCCAATGTCTTCTGCATCAAACGACTCTTCACGGAGCGAAGCCAGATCCATTAATTGATTATCTTCAAGCACAACCTTCAAATCATCCTCTAATCTCTCGCAACTTAGTAAATATCCCACTTTTTTCACAGTTCCACCGGATACTCTGACTGCAAGCCTAAATTGTAAATAACTCTCCTCAAATTGACTGAAATCAACTGCTCCCTCCAACATTCCCCACAACACATTTGGTACGAGATATTGAATCCACACGTGATCTGAATCAAATGAACCGAGAGTTCCCGCTACCACATTCCGCCTTTGGCCGCCAACATGTGGCACAATATCGAAAGATATTTCCTTTTTTCCATCTTCTACACCGAAAACAACACAGAGGACCAATCCTAGGAGCTTGTCGTGCAAGTCCTGCGATGCCATGAACGATATGGTGCTGTCTCCAACAAGGACAAACTCCTTTGGCATCTCTCCTCCAGGGCGAACATTTCGATAACTAGGATTAATAGAGGAATAGCGATGCTTCTGTCATATGGGTAAATTGTTAGAGGTGTGCAAATTTGCAATTACTACAAGAAGAAGAGTTTGATTTGAGCATATATCTAGTAATTCAACCAAAGAGAGCTATAATAATTAGACATATTGATCCTTGCTTGCATTATATGCATTTACGATAGAACTCATTCCCTTGCAAGTGTTGGAGCCACCCCTACTATTATATAGATATCTCCCTAAAATGTAGCTCATACAATACGAGTGTGCTTTTTTTTTTTTTTTTTTGTGGTTCGGAATACCAGTGTACTATTTAGGAAGTGAAAAATTAATGGATAATAGAACAGCATATCCTAGTCAGGCCCGACAGTCTAATATTCATTGTCATGTGTTCACCTTACACATCGCTGATTGTTCAGTACAACCTGTCCTAATTGAACTACAATTTACTTGCAACTAACTCGACATTATTAAAATAACTCAGAAAATCTGTATATTAAGTAATTTATTATGTTTTTATTTAAGTGTTTAATATAACCCATTATTTAAAGGCCTAATCAGCTGGTCTATCACTTTCTTTAATACTATTATTATTACTCTACAATATAATCATCGTGCTGCTGTTTCAATTGCCCTTTCACTGCCACAATCACGAGACATTGGCCATAAAAACATAGACAAATAATATTGGTTAATATTATAGGGCACTGATTCCTTGCAAACAAAGAAAAAACACTTAATCCAACTCTACAAACAGAAAACACCTGATAGTCAAAAACTTTGTGCATATTTATTTTGATCCGTAGAGTTGACCGAACACTTTAAATTGTGTTGGTTGTTAAGATCAACCGTAACATCAAGATCTTCGTGTCCGGTGTTTATTAGATTTTCTTAGGTTTTAGTATTTATTTTTCAATATTGAAATTATGTACATCAGGTCTCTGTCATTGCGTCATTATGAGGCTCTGTTTAGCTTTATCTATGTACGTAATCACTTTATATCATATTTGTTTGTGTGTCTAAAATTTTCAGCTTTTGCATTATAAAAACACAATGCGCCCAACATAGAGAGAGAGAGAGAGAGAGAGAGAGAGAGAGAGAGAGAGAGAGAGAGAGAGAGAGAGACCTCAATTGAGAAGTCAGCAATGTCGAATCCTTTGTAAACTAATTCGCTTGAACCATCTTCCTCGGTGCTCGTTTGACTATCTTGTAAATCTTCTGTTTCACTTGAACTTTCCTCCTCTAAGCTCGTTTGACTATCTTCATATCCAACTTCAGAGAGTAAAGCTGAATCCAGCAACTGATCATCTTGAAGCAAAACCTCCAAATCATTCTCCAATGGCTTGCATATTAGTCGAAATCCACACTTTTTGACAATTATCTTGCTCCATGGGTTTCCATCTACTCTAATGCTAAAATGAAAATGACTCGGGCCATTTGGACCAATATCATCTCCTCTCCACATATGCTTTGTTTTCCGATAACCAAGATACACATGATCCAAATTAAATGAATCGAAATAATGACGAAGACCCGTACCGTGTTTACCATTAACGGATACGTGGAGCACAAATCTGCAACGCCTCTCTCCTTCTGCTCGAAATACAAAACAGAAAGCTACTCCTAGGAATTTCTTATACAAATCCTTTGAAACCACGAACGATATATAACCTTCTTTATTAGGGAGCAACCACTTTGGCATCTCTCCTCCAGGTAGAACAACGTGGCACCAAGTTTTGCCATGAAATTTCTGTAATAGATGTAGACTGTTAGATAGTTTTTTGAAATTGACACCCAAAAAGAGGAGTTTCAATAAGTTTAGTGGGTGTTTTTTTTGTTTAATTAGCCCACCAATTCAAAATTTTCAGCCTTTTGCCGTACACAAACACTCAATGCGGCCAACATGTACACGACTCCATATTAATCACATAGAGAAAGAGAGAGAGTCTAACCTCCTCAAGCTTGAACCAATCACTCACGGACAACCCATTCCGGACCAGCTCATGACATGAACCTAACTCAACATCCTCCACATCAAATAAGTTGGAAGGAATTCTACTCAGAGATTTGCAACCAGTCGCCTCCAATGTTCCCAATTTCTCTGGAACCTTAGGGATCTCTTGTAGCTGTTCACAATGAGAAATATCCAAACATTCCAAGGAATATAGTTTCTCGCATATTGGAACGTTAGTGAAATTGTTTCTCGTCAAATTCAAAGTTTTTAAGCGGGGAAAACATGAAAAATTCTCCAAGAACTCCACTTCGGGGAGATGGCACCTGCCAAGCTCCAAGTACGACAACATAGGAAATCCCGTCTTTATATGAGGATCACTCGAATCCTCCTCCACCTTCGGAAACTTAATTAGCTTTGAGCAGTCATTAAGACTCGGATTGAAAAGATTTTGCAATCTGTAAATGCTAGATGGAAGGATCGTCAATTTCTTGCAATAACTTAGATCCATTCCCTCGAGAGAGACCAGATTTTCTATCGATGCAGGAAGTTCCTCAATCGAAGTCCCGTATAAATAAACTTTTCGCAAGCTTTTGTTTTTATTTGGAATATCAGGGAATCTTTGCAATTTAGGGCACCCACCTAAATCTAACTTCCATAACTTTTCATGATATGCAACCGATTCATGGGCACGCTCCAAGTTTTCACAACCAGAGAGATCCAATTCCTCGAGAGTTGGAGTACAAGAGAGGTCCGGCATACAAACCAACGACGGGCACTTTTTGAGTGTAATGAATTTCAATTTTCCAAAGCACTGCAGGAACAATGAATCCGTCAAAAGAGAGAAAATAAAAAAGAACAATGATCGGAACTTCACCACGCACTAGAGTGGCGTGGCCACTTCCACTCCATTTACGTGCGTAAACAATACTTGCGATTCAGAGAGAAAAAGAGAGTGTAACCACAACCGGGAGCACATGAGCCACGGTCAATCCTTTGGCAGCTAATTCGTCACATGAATTTAAGCTAACATCCGGAATCTTATGTAGGGATTCACAACCACCCGCCTGTAGATCCGACGGAGGCGGTGGAAGGTCGGGAATCTCTTCTAATCATCACTTAGACTCCGTATGTTTAGTGGAAAAAATGCGCCTAGATGGTCATAGAAATAATAAAAAAAAATGAAAAATAATAGAGCAACGGTTATTTGAGTCTGTCATCAATATTTATATCATTGTTTCAAAAGTACCAACCATTCCATTAATTTGCTAACATTTGTGGCAACTTACCAACTAGAAAAAATTAGTAACTTATATGCAAAATTTTCGATTCTTATTTGAGTGAATTACCAACATTTATTGAATTGTTTAAGAAGTACCCACTATTTCAATAGTTTGCCAACGCCAACATAGAAAGTTTACTAGCATGTTAACATTACTACTCTTATATGAAATTGCCAATTCTGTTGCCTTTTACCCAACATCATTACAATGATTTACCACTATTTATTTGAGTCACTTATCAACTTTTATTTGATTGTTTCTAAAGTATCAACTATTCACATAATTTACCACATTTGCTTGGGGAATCAAATATTCATTAGAAAAACTAAAACTTGATGTTAACCTATTGTGTGAGGTGGAAAATCATCCAAATTATTGATGGTAACTTGCTATAATAGTTAGTGACTTTAGTACGATGGTAACTGTAGCAAATAACTGTTGAAAAGTTCTTGAAATAATTGACAATTTGAATACAATCAAACAAGAGTTAGTAAATGGACTCAAATTGGAGTTAGTAAGTTTTTATAAAAGTTAGTTATTTTAATATGCTGGTAAGTTGCACAAGTAAAATTGGTTATTTACAAAAATGAGTTTCTAATCTATAATAATGAAATAATTGTTGGTACTTCCAGAAAAATTTTTGTGACTTACTAACATATTTCCAGGCTAAATGAGTATTGTTGTTTCCATAAAACTATTGGTAATTTACTAACATGCGACATGCAAAATAAGTTGCCGATCCGGTTCAAAATTTAGTTACCAATGATTTTGAAATTTACACCACAAGACATTACTAGCATGAAACAGTATATTGTATTTTCAGGAACGGTTGTGCTAGAATTTGCATTACATAATGATGATATTACATCTTTAGAATTGGTTTTAACTAATTAAAACAGAACAATGACTTTTCTCTGAAGGTTTGTTTGTACTTAATTACAAATATAGCATTTTAAATATTTCATAATATAAGATCGAGCAAGCTCAATCACATTGACAGAATTGCTGGTTCTCGTCTAATTCGTTAAATTTCGTTATGAAATTCTAATATTTTATCTAGCACACTACTTGACTAATTAAAACAGAACAATGACTTTTCTCTGAAGGTTTGTTTGTACTTAATTACAAATATAGCATTTTAAATATTTCTTAATATAAGATCGAGCAAGCTCAATCACATTGACAGAATTGCTGGTTCTCGTCGAATTCGTTAAATTTCGTTATGAAATTCTAATATTTTATCTAGCACACTACTTGAAACTTAACAAGTAAAGGGGATATACCTATTACCATCGAAAGAGTTATAAAGACGTGGCTTCATAATTCTCTGAATGGAAGGATCTTTAAAAACATTTAGACTACTACCAACTACATGTCAAAAACCGACAAATCAAAATAAAAATCATCGCATATCTTAAACACATGCAGCATTCAAATGTTAAATTACATACTACGAAGTTTTGTTTCAATTTTCAGCTCAAAGTCATGGTGGTTTGAGCTCAATTTTGGCATTTTTCCTCTATGCATTATTTTTTTTCACTTTTATCCCCGCAATTTTTTAACAAAGTCCCTATAGTTTTTATTTTTCTAATCCTATTTACAAAATTTTAATCAAGTATCTCTAGTATCAAAACTAGCCAAATCTAGCTAAAGTGGTCGTTGAACAACCCGTATGTATGTGCACCCTTAGAATTAGCTTAACGCGGAAGCTAGTCAAACAGCTTATGGCATCTCCCACCATTCACTATCCATGGGGATATCCACGCAAGCAATATTCAATCAACGTCACACTTCGGCAATCTCCAATGGCCACGTAGGTTGGATTTAATGCTGGACAGACTTAATTAGACAATTTATGTAAGTAGAGTTGCATGATTAGAAAAATTTAAAAAAACATGGGCTTGATTAGAAAAGCTGTTGAAGTACTAGATTGATAGCCTACATTTGATGCTTTAATATGTATAAAGTATAAAATCATTGTGGATTCTTTCCTAAGGACAATATAAACATGGTAAGATTTCATATATATAGCTATAAAAAGTGAAGAAAAAAAAAAGGACCGAGTAGATGCGCACCTTAAATTGTTTCAACACTCGTGTGATGTTGGTATTCGATAGATCAAGTCCAACTAACTTCTTTGGACCATCTCTAAATTCTGGAATCGTGGGACATCGAGGCCATTCAAACCACCTTAACTCATTAGGCAGATGGATGGGACCAGAAAAAGAATTCTCTACATTATGCGGGATGAGCAACCTCAGCTTTCTCATGTTTGTGAAAGCACTTGGGCTGATATACTTCACTTCTGGCTCTTGTAGCTTCAACACTATGGCTTTTATCGAATCTGTTCCCTGTATATTTGTTCAAATATAATCAGATTTACTTTGTAATTACAGTAAACAAAGTCAAAGCTAAGAACATAATATGAATTCTTATAAAGTAACAAGCCTTACCACATCTCCTCGTAGAACATCAAGAACATCATCATAAAGCCATAACCTACTGCGTTTTTCGGGATAATCTCGACATTCTTCTTTAACGATATCCATACCCATTGATTGTATTAAGTCATGCATTTGTAAGGTCCCTCGCTCATCCTTAATCAAGCAGCGCTCAATGAGATTGTTTATCCCAATAATCGTGTCGAAATCACAACTGTCAAGAACTTTCTTAATGTACTCTGTATCTTGTCCCTTGAAGAAACAAGCAATGTCGAGAAAAATCTCCTTTGCGTAGTGCTCCAATCCATCATAACTTACCTTTAGCACGTCATTGATTTTTTTGTCAGGACTTTTGGCAAGTTTCTGCAGAGTACTTTTCCATTCATTTTCTCCTCTACCACACAAGGAAGAACCCAACACTTCAAGAGCCAAAGGAAGACCGCTGGCATAACATAAAACGCTATCAACAAGATTGTTGCTTATTTCTATTTCTTGATTTCCTTGAAAAGCATGCTTTCTAAAAAGTTCAAGAGCTGCACTATTCTCGAGAGCTTTAACTTCATACATATGATCCGGATTTACCCCATGAGAAACTAGGATATGCTTATCTCTTGTTGTGATAATTATCCTACTTCCATTGCCGAACCATTGGCAATTTCCAGCTAAAGCATCTAACTGCCATGCAGCATCAACATCATCGAGGATAATGAGAACTTTCTTATTATGGAGTCTATCTCGAATCAAACAACTTCCTCTTGCAACACTATAAACTTTAAAGGTCTTCCCCAATAATACCTCTGATAGCAATTTTTCTTGCAAAGCAACCATACCACTGGGACTTTTGCTATTTTCTCTAACATGTTCCGAGAAACTAGAACCTTGAAACTCTCTAAACACAGCATTATAAATGGCTTTAGCAAGGGTTGTCTTCCCTACACCTCCTTGTCCCCATAATCCTACCACAAGAACATCATCCTTGGACTGTAGATTTAAGATTGTTCTCAGCTGCTGTACTCGGGAATCTATCCCAACCGGATATTTGGCTACATCTAGTGGCACACGACCCAGTTGAGTTGAGATTTCCTCTACGATATGCTGTATAAAGCCCGCTTCAGATCTGACAAGGGAAATTTAGTTAGAAACTGCTTTTAGAGCAATCCATAGAAATGATTACATATTCAAAGAGAATAACTGAGCAAGAAATTTTTTCACAATATATTTGGAGATGAATGTCAAAATATGCTCAACTAGCAAGATGCCCCGTGTCTGGAGAAGGAAGTAGAGAGTTATTCTACAAATTTGGAATGACTGACTCCGAGACAAAGTGAGAAAAGAATATGCTCCCCTCCGCCTTCACCACTGGCCCCATAGCCGCCCTCATTGCGTTCCCCCCACCGTCGCGCCCTGCCATCATGCCGCATCGGTCACCTTCTCGTGACCCAGCAGTTCTCGCAACTCCCTTTCTCTGTTTTTCTCAAGTCGACCCGGGCTTGACACCTTAGATCTGGAGTTGCATGCCTAGCTTCGTCAAAGCCGCTTGACACGGAGAGGGGCTGAAGTGACGCGGCTGGAGCGGCATGGGGACAGAGTACTTGGGCGGCTGCGTGTCAAGAATTAACAGAGGCTCGGAGAAGATGAACTGCTCATACATGGTGGTGCTCTAGTTTTTTTTTCTTCTTAAGTGTGCTCTGTGCTGTGCGAGTATTTAATGAGAGTGTGTGCAAGCGAGAGAGAAAGAGAGTTAAGGGCAAACTTACCCCCTATCGTCAGAGATCCCAAACCTCAGAGCAAATTAAGTATGAAAGGACTTAAGTCTAATTGAAAGTAGAAGTGTTCTGCCATACCCATCAGTAAAATGCCACCCGGACAAGCTACCAGCCTCGGAAAGAGCATTCTTCCATCTCCCTACTCTCTCCAAATCCTTCCCGAATTTTCGCTCATGCTTAGCCATAGCTTCTAGGTAACTCTCTCTCGGTGTTCTCACTTCACGAGGATCCACTTTGTAAAACACCGGAAAGACCATGAGGCCTCCTTGTTCCTTGCGCTCCATGATCTCCGCCAACTCTTCCAAACACCACGTCGAAGAGGCGTAGTTCTTGGAGAAAACGACGATCGCGATGTGCGATTCCCGAATCGCCTTCATGAGCTCGGTCGATATTCGCTCTCCCTTCCTCGGTTCTTCATCGTCCTTGTAAGTGCTTATTCCCACCCGGTCTAGAGCTGTGTAGAGATGACCAAGGAAGTAATTGCGGACATCTGGACCTCTGAAACTCAAGAAGACGTCATAACTCTTTCCAGGTTTGGAGGAAGAAGAAGAAGAAGAAGAAGAAGAAGCCATGGGAAATCAGGGAAGAGAGGAGGTTAACAATGAGCGACGAGTTGCCGAAGATTTGGTTCTTTGTTTGAGGTAGTTTGCTCACTACTTTATGCCAAGGTGCCATGACTTTCGTTTTTGTGGGTCAACGGTGAATATTATTAGGCCTTATCTTTATTAAAGATCACATTTGCTGTGCTAATTAGATATCTTATGAACACAAATCTTTCATTAATGTTGGATTTATTGTTAATTGATATGGCCAATTAAATTGTTGAGTCAACAAGAGAAGATTTTTCATGACAATAATTTCACACCATCTAGTTGTAGGCCCGATGAATTGATTGGTCTCAGGAAAGAAAGCCTTCGAAAAGTGTGGTGGAAAAGTATTCTAGTGTGCCCCACGCGTCATTGTTCTCGGTACAAATGCTGTCGGGTCCATCATTCTCAAACGTTAGCGCACTAGAATACTTTTTAAGACTACTTATTAATATTTTGAAATTTTTTTATAAAATTTCCCTTTTTTTTCTTTTCGTGCGGCCCTCATTGGCCCTAGGTCCGAGAAAAAAAACTAAAGAAAATTAAAAAAAAATAAAAAGTCTATAAAAAAGTCCACGTAAACGTCGACCCGTTAAAATTAACTGAATGGATTGAATTGATATAAATATAAAAGATTTAAGATTAAATTGATAAAAAAAATATTTATAATTTTTTTAATAATTCTCCCTAGAATCAAGCGTAGTACAAGCCAATAAATTCTGAAGACATGTTAATTATAATAACAATAGTAATAATGATCGCAATAATGGCGCAAAGCGACACTGCCAAAAAATTAGCTTAACCCACGCTGCCCTCTCAGCCTTTTTGCCTTTACTTCTTTCTTCTTCTTCTTCTTTTTTTTGGGTCAAAGTCTTTACATCTTTCCGGTAGGCCCCACCGTCAACTTTAACTCCCCCTTTCGGCACCGACACGCTGAATTCCAATAAAGTAGAAAGGAACTTTAGCCCTTTGCTTTTCTTTCTGTAATATAAAAGTTCAAATATCTCATCTCCATTATAAAAAAATATATATATGTTTACTAGAAATCCTAAAACTTATCATGAAAGTACAATTGAGTCTTAAAACTTGCAATCAAGTCTTTAAACTTATCAAGTTGATTCAATAGAGTCTTTTTGTTAACACTATCAATTTATCTAACGATAAATACCGACGGGCTTTTTTAAATTAATTTTCTTATCTTATGTGGTATTTTTAATTATTTTATTTTTCAAAATTTTGTTTAAATTAAATTAAAAATTGAAAAAAAACCAAAATTAATTTGAAAAAGAATATAAAACTGGAAAAAGTGCAAGAGTTCCGCAGGGCGAGGGTGGGCGGCCCTTGCCGGCCTCGGCCAAGGCTCGCTAGGCTTGGGCGAGGCCTCGCCCATATTTGGGCTAAAGAAACCCGGACCTCAAGACTATTTATTTTAGTGCTTTTGGTTGGAAATTCACTCGATGCTCTGTTTTGCAACTACGATCGTTCCATGGACTTAAAGCTTTGGATCTTCATTGGTTATGTGTTCTAATTGTTATTTCTTCAATCCGTACCATTTTAGCGGTAGTTTTTTAAATTTGGGTTCTTATTTGCTACCTCGTCAATGCCCAAATCTGGGTTGAAGAAACCTTCGACCCAAATATGGGCAACCCGGATCTGGTTGAGGTCTCACATGTGCCTAACAGCCTTTGCCTAGGGCCGGCAATGGGCAATGGCGGCAATAGGGACTCACCGCTGAGCTTTCGCCCTTTTTTTTTTTTCCTAGTTTTTTTTTTTTCTTCAAATAAATGTTGTCGATTTTTCAGTTTTTAATTTAATTTAAACAAAATTTCGCTAAAAATGCCCCGTAAGATAACAAAATTGATTTAAAAATGTCATGTCAGCATTTTTCATTTGACAAATTGATGATGTTAACAAAAAGACTTTATTGAATCAATTTGACAAGTTTTATGACTTGATTGCACTTTTTGCAAGTTGTATGACTCAATTACACTTTCGTGACTAGTTTTAGGACTTCTAGTGAACATATCTCTAAAAAAAAAGAGTACGTCATCTCATTAGAAAAGGACAACAACCAATGAGATTTTGTCATTCTTTTCTTTCTTTAATATGAAAGTTAAAATAAACTTATCAAGTTGATTTAATAGAGTATTTGTATTAACATCGTCAATTTATCTAATGACAAATACTGATTGGCATTTGTAAATTAATTTTCTTATCTTATGTGGTATTTTTAATTATTTTATTTTTTGAATGGCTTTTTTAATTATTTTATTTTTCAAAATTTTGATTTAATTAAATTAAAAATTGAAAAAAAAACCAAAATTTTTTGAAAAAGAAAATAAAACTGGAAAAAGTGCAAGAGTTTCCGTGGGCGAGGGTGGGCGGCCCTCCCCGGCCTCGGGCAAGGCTAGCTAGGCGTGGGCGAGGCCTCGCCCATATTTGGGCTAAAGAAACCCGGACCTCAAGACTATTTCCTTTAGTGCTTCTGGTTGGAAATTCGCTCAATGCTCTGTTTTGCAACTATGATCATTCCATGGACTTAATGCTTTGGATCTTCATTGGTTACGTGTTCTAATTGTTATTTCTTCAATCATTACCATTTTAGCAGTAGTTTTTTAAATTTGGGTTCTTATTTGCTACCTCATCAATGCCCGGATCCGGGTTGAAGAAACCTTTGACCCAAATATGGGCAACCCGGATCTAGGCGAGGTCTCGCTTGTGCCTAACGGCCTTTGCCTAGGGCTGGCAATGGGCAACGGTGGCGGCGGGGACTCACCGCCGAGCTTCTGCCCTTTTTTTCCTAGTTTTGTTTTTTTTTCAAATAAATATTGTAGATTTTTCAGTTTTTAATTTAATTTAAACAAAATTTGGCTAAAAATGTCATGTAAGATAACAAAATTAATTTAAAAATGTCATGTCAGCATTTTTCATTGGACAAATTGATGATGCTAATAAAAGAACTCTATTGAATCAATTTGACAAGTTTTATGACTTGATTGTACTTTTTGCAAGTTGTAGGACTCAATTACACTTTCATGACTAGTTTTAGGACTTCTAGTGAATATATCTCTTTTAAAAAAAAAGTACATCATCTCATTAGAAAAGGACGGCAACTAATGAGATTTTGTCTTTCTTTTCTTTCTTTTTTGCATATTCTAAATAGCAATTCGTGACTACTAAAAAAATATGTCATTTTTTTTTTGCGCATATTGGAGTATATGAGCTTTTGCTTCAAAAGTGGGTCACTCATATTTTTCATTATTTTGAAGTGACCAGAAAGTGAAAACTTTTGACCCGTATTGACTAATGAATTCTTGTCTCTCACCCAAAAGAAAAGCAAACTAACCAATTAAGATTAAAATAAACCACCCCAAAAAAAATATTAGCAAATACAAAATTACAAAAAAGTATATCCGAGTAAAGATAAAGCACGACCGTGTTTGTAATCCACCGATCCGAAAACCGGTCGGACGAAAACACAGCGAAACGGTTCCGATAAAAATACAATAACCTTCCTTGTCTTTGCATTTGTGGGTCTATTGAAAGGAAGCAAAGACAAAAAAAAAAAAAAATTTAAATTACAAAAATTTTAAAAAAATTATCAAAAGAAAAAAGAGATGGCCTTGTGCAGTGTTCCCCGCTCCAAAGTTCCCGCGAGAAAGAAGGATCAGAATTTTTTTTAGCAGAGAATGTGAAAGCCCCACGCCCCACCACCATTACTACTTTGGGGAATCCAATTCCCTCCATGTGAAAAGAAGATCCCAAAACGACACCGCTCCTGACAATCCAAAGGTTGGTCAACGAATCACCGCCGCGTTCACACCCCCAAAAATTTCACATCTAGAAGACGGTGATGGTACGTCAACAATGAATATCATTAGGCCATTTCCCAACCGCACGACCTTCGTTGCTTCCTTCCAATGGAAAACTTCGCCATGGCTTCCAGGAAATGGCATTCGCCACCGCTTGAATCTTTTGCCCTTCACACGCTTTCGCTTCAAAAGTCGGTCAACCACATTTATCGATTATCCAAAGTAACCAAAAACTAGGATTCTCCAATGCATGCCGAACGTTTGAATTCTCGTCTCGCCCAAATCTATCGCTTGACTTAGCAAATGGAATTACGATTCGTCGTACACATTTTGAGTTGGAACAGAAGTCACGACGGAGAATGGGACAACAAGCATCTAGCAAAATAGGATATGATTGATTAAGGAAATGAAGTGCTAACTAATTTTCTCAAAGCGAACCTCGGTGGTGCTACTAGTATCATCACTTCTTTGGCAACAGAAAAATCAACATGGTCTAATTCATTTTGTTGCCCACCATAGCGACTGGGAATTACCTAAAGACAGTGCATTGATGGGCACAATAATTGCCGACATGATCGGCCAAGGACTCGGTAACTACCAGAGGACATGCATTAACGTGCATAATAATCGTCGACATGATATGAGATTTTTATAAGATCACTATCGATTGTTATATTGAGGAGATAAATAGATTACGATATCATATCAGATTTTTATGAGATCATTATTAACTATCCTAAAAGATCAAGCCATTAAATAAAGGGTTAATACAATGAAAAACCCTAAACTGGTACACCTGTGACAAATTTACCCCAAACTATTTTTTTGACCACGAAAAACCCCAAACCGGTACATATGTGACAAATTTACCCCAAACTATTTTTTTTACCACCAAAAACCCTAAACTGGTATATTTGTGACAAATTTACTCTAAACTAATTATTTTGACCACGAAATACCCTAAATCGGTACACATGTGACAAATTCACCCCCCATTAAATCGTCACTTTGTTTTGGCTTTTGGTCCGTTGCGGTATGGGAGGACACAACCCTTGGTGCTCCACCCATCCGTGCGCTATGGATGGTGTCATCGTACAAGAAGAGACTATCGAAGGAAGGAGGTTCACGATTTGACATAAATAGGTAAGCCTTAGGGAAGACTCATGCGAAGATCCCGACCAAGGAGACCATGGGGATAACTCAGTAACAATGATACGGAAAGCAAGTCTTCGATCTTACAAAGAAAGGCGATGGCTTGAAGACCTCGTCTCTAATGCTTTTGCCTTCCACGAGACCGTCACACTGCCGGATCCCGAAGATCGCCTATCTCAAATTGATAAACTCAGTAATAAATAGAGGGTTAAAACCCCATATTGGTATACCCGTCAACTATCACATGTCACTAAATCAACAATTTGATAGTTAAATCTAATGAAAATTAACGGAGGGTAAATTTGTCACATGTGTACCAGTTTAGGGTAAATTTGTCACAGTGTGTCTACTTTGGGATTTTTTGTGGTCAAAAAAATAATTTGGGGTAAATTTGTCACAAGTGTACTAGTTTGGGGTTTTCCATGGTATTAACCCTTAAATAAATGCACAATTTATTATTTAATTATTCTATCAAAGATGGTCTAGCAAGAGTTAGCCGATAGCCCTTGCCGCTCTCAAGGAAAAAAAAAAAGAGAATAAAAAATAAATAAAAATTCACAATATTGTTTAACAAAATATTTACATCAGCATTGGCCGTTCAACGTGGTGCTATCGGCATCGACTTAAGTGATTTCCAGCCAAAGTTGATTAGATCGACTCAATTGGCACAAATGCAAAAACGTTTAGAATTGAATTGATTTAATTAAAATGTTTAGGACCGAATTGATATTATTGCAATAGATTCATTACTTTTTTTTCTACTTTTCTCAGCTAATGATAATAGATGAGTCGATCTTTAATGAGCGATGAGATGCTATCCATGACGACCTCGACATGGTAGGAATTAGGACTCTCTAAAAAGGAATTATCCATGCATGAGATTTAAGATAGCAAATTACAAAAATTTCAAATTGAACTTTCTTTTCAATTTTTTCTTTTTAACTTTGATCAATTTACAGTTCACCTTGCATAAGTATATGAAAGGCTCTCGGGCAACGAAATTTTTCAACGACGTATCTCGACGTTTGACTTTCGTCCTCCTCGCCCTGAATCCTTAGATCTTTCACCGATTAAGTGAATCACATATGATTGATTTTATCTACCACATGTCGTAATTCTTGAGTCAATACATAGTTGTTGGCCCCCAAAAAAAAAAAAAGAAAGTCTATACATAGTTTTCCTTTCTTCTCGACGAGTCAAATTAACGCCGTTTTCGAGCGGTTAATTTGAAAACAAAAGAAATAAATGAAAATGTGCTCGCCGGGAAACTACATGTAATAATGCTACGTCCTCGCGCCTAAAATTCAAATCATCTCTCTCTCTCTCTCTCTCTCTCTCTCTCTCTCTCTGTGAACGACGGTGTACTTCAACGATTGGCAGGAATCAGATTCGGAGCTGGCAGACGTAGTTGAAGAAGAAGAAGGAGGAGGAGAAGGAACGGTGGATTCATCGTCGCCTCCGAGCTCTTGCTCTCACGGCCACAGATGTTCTCTCAACCTCAGGACTCGACAAGGAGGCGCCATCTGCTTGCTCTGCCTCTCCAACCTCCTCACCGCCCCTCGCCCGCCCACCGTCCACGTCTCCTACGCCCTCTCCCAGCTCTCTCGAGCCCTCTCGGACCCCCCGTTCCTCCGATCTCTCCTCACCTTCCACGCCCACCTCCTCGTCTCCCCTCTCGTCCATGCGCTCTGGGCCTCCGACGACGAGCCGATTGCTTGCCAGATCATCGACCTGGTCGTCCTACTGTCGGATTCCGGCCGCGAATCGGCATTGGCTTGTGAGTTCGCGTCTAGGGTTTCGGGCCTGCTCTGTTCTCGCGCGCTGGGGTGGAGCCGACGCCAGGTGCATGTGGTAAGCGCCACTTCCCGACTTTGATGTCGTTGCTGTTCTGTTCTTTTGGCGTGTGATGAGAAAATGATTAAAAGGAAGGTTGATTGTCCAATTCAGCTCGGATTCCTGAAATTTTGGTTCCTTCTGTTCTCGTCATACCATTCACTGGTTTTCAAGTTCGCACCTCTCTCCTCTCCTCTGTGTTCGTTTGCGTGTGAAATTTGTACTCCTTCTGTTCGTGACGAACTCATTTTGCTCCTTTTGAGCAAGATAAGGTCGTTTCATTTTAAGAGTTGTGCATTGGGCAATAGGGTAGCAACTGGACAGAATTTCCCGCATCTTAACGTCATCGTGTCCCTCAATTGCAGCTCCACTGCTTTGGAATCCTTCTAAACCATGGGACAATTGATATTTATGCCTCAATTAAAGATAAACACGCCCTTGTTGTTCATCTTGTGGATGGTCTTCAACTGCCGAGGTAACAAGCAATATATGATGAGACATCAGGACTTTGTACATTCTCTCACGCACATCTTGAGTGTTGTGCTCATTTTGTCCATCCATGCAGTGGCGACATCCAGGGGGAGATATTATTTGTGCTGTACAAGTTGTCAGTCCTCCAGCGGGAATATGGGGATGGTGACAAAAGTGAGCCTTTTGTTACTTGTAGTCCCAAGCTCGTTCATCTGCCGTTGGATGTCCTCTTGAAGACCCAAAGTGATGATGTTCGCCTGAACTGTGTAGGTCTGTGAACTTCTGTGTTACTTCAAGTGTGTCAAAATCGCTCAGTCTCGGGTTGTGCCTATATGTGAGGTTCGGCAACTGGCAGCAATGCTTATCTATCATTGATTGACAGTTTATCATTTGATTGATCGCCATTAAATGAACTTTGATACAGCTGTTTGAAACAACTCGTTTGCATCATTTATTTTAGCAGAATCCCTGTACATGTGAACATTAATTACCCCTCACTAATTTCGTTTTTCTTGGTTAGCATTTATGTCGATGCTGGTTCAGAGAGGGCTTCTCAAAGATCCGTATGATGATTGTATGAGCAACTTGAGTTCTGTTGAAGCTGATAGTCTCGCACAAGCTACAGATGATTTATCAGACCTCTGCACCTTATTTTCAGAGGCCATCAAAGGTCCATTGCTTTCATCAGATGGACAAGTCCAAATGGGCACATTAGAGTTAATTGCCTATTATTTACGTGAACTAAATTCAGTCAAGCAGTTTCAACTTTTGGTGGAAGCCAATATTGCGGATTATGTATTCGAAATCCTCAGGTTATCAGGCAAGTAATCTCTTACTCGTATGATTGCTGGGTCATTTTTCATACATGGAGAAAGGCATTAACAATTAGCTTTCCTAATCATGAATTTGATGCCTATGGCCTTCTGGCAAGTTTATGTGGGTGAAAGTAGCCATTTGTTCCTTTTGTATACTTCATAAGTACTTCTGATCAACATATAGGGAGATCCTCCAGAAACCCAAGTAGATTGCTTGGCTGTTTCTTCATGAGAAAACGGCACACATGGTCTCTGGTATTTCCCGGTTCAAGAAAAGAAATATTTCTGGGTCTTGGGATGTTTGAGTGTCTTTTACCTTCTTTTATGGATTAACTAAAATCACACTTCCTTAAATGCCTTAATCCTCTATAATTGAAAATCCTTATTCTCGTGACAAAGGATTGATGTTGTTCATTGATAAATAGCATGCAAGGATCCTGTCATCAGCTCTTGCCTTGGAGTTCTTGATCTCCTGTCAAATGCTGGACAAGCTTTTACACAGAGACTTGCAGTTGGCTTTGCATCTCTAATTCCTGTCTTTGCTTATGTTGCCGAAGTGCCTTTTCATCCTGGTCAGCTTCAGCTACTGAAGCTCGTCTTTAGTTGCATTTCTGACTGCCCTGGAGTGGCATCAACTTCACAAAGTGAACAACTAGCTGTTATTTTGGCGAGGATGCTTAGAAGATATGATTATGGCGAAACAGGCATGCTTTCAGAATCATTCATGCTGGTATGCTCTCTTGATGAGTATGATGAATTTCCCAACTTCTCATGATGTCTTAAATCTAACAACGTGCATTCAAGAGTCATTAAAAGATGCCATTTTGGCTTGTCTAAGTGCCACCAGAGAGCATACATACCTCCTCCTGCATTCCTTGCTTCTATTCAGAGAGGCCTTTGCTTATGGTTATGGAGGTTACCCTGTCAGCAACTCCAACAACAATGGATTGGAAAATTGTGTCATTGATATATGTAGACGATGGCCATTGCCTTGGCTATGGACATCCATCAAAGGAGAAGAGGAGGATGAGGAGACTGTCCTGGGTGTACTTGATAGTTTCCATGCAATACTTCTTCACAGCTATGACGACCAAACTAGTGAGGACCTGATCTCTAGTTCTTGGTTCACCTTCTCATTCAGCTGTTTGGCTTTATATCCTACAGAGAGGATGGAAAGCCGAATTTATTTGATGATGAGTTCACTCATGGAAGTTCTACTTGGAAATGATTGTGGGAAGAACATTAGGGATGCTATGTCTTACCTTCCATCTGATCCAAATGATTTGCTGTTTCTGCTAGGGCAACAGAGCTCCCATAATCTGCAGTTATCCTTTTGTCAATCTGCGGTCCTCCAAATTTTGTATTGCAGTTCTTTGTTTGATGAAAGGTATTTAGCCTGTCTATCCTGAATTCACGTATTTAGCAATATGATGCGTGGTCCAGTGTAGTCCATCAATTCCCATATCGTACTTAACATGAGCATCTTTGGCAGGCTTGCAGCTGATAAAATAGTGTTAGCTTCCATTGAACAATTTATCCTTGACAATGGGTGTGATCCAACACGCACTTCTATGAGTTCGTCAACTGTTATTCAACTAGTTGCTGTATATAGTCTGTATAGGGTTCTTGCCAAGATGGGCTACCAAATGCCATATAGTCCAGAAGCTCAGAGGCCCTTTATACGACTAGTCACCAAAAGTGAATGGGATCTGTTGTCTGCTAGAATTCACCCTACGTCACTTAAATGGTTGTTTCAACAAGAGAAACTCTGTGAATCACTGTCTTGTCAGATCTTGACATTCTGCAGCATTAGTGCTAAATCTGACAACCATTAATTGTCCATGGGAGAAAGGTTCATGGTCTGGATGTGCAGTTGATTGCAGAATTGGTGGCAGCAGAAAACAATTATGCTGAAAAACTACTTGTGTACATATTTGAAGAGGTTGTCACGGAAAATAACCAAGGAAAATAACCAAGAGAATGACCTGACTTCAGTATTGAATCTCATGGAAGATGTCATACGTATGTTTCCTGAGGCTTCTAACAGATTATGCTTGAATGGAATAGCAAAGGCAATTCACATCTTCTATAATGAGTCAAGCCCATCCTCACAGGTATACGCGGCCATAGCAGTTTTCATTTTCAACATATTGAGTTCAGTTGACTCAGATGCTCTTGCTGATGATGAAGCTTGGGTTGCAGTTGCTTTGAAGGTGACTGTCTAGATAACTCCACCTAGTATAAGTTCTGCCCTAGATCTCACTATTAATGCGGGGCAGCTGACTACACTTTGTTTCTTTTTCATATAGTTGATGGATCACTTGATTTACTCGGGGTGACATAGGAAAGTGCTCTACTTGTTGCTTGATTCTTGGCATTTTGTGTTTGGTTTTGCACCACTCAACAAATGGAGCACTAGTGGAGGCTTCAAAAACTGTTCTTCTCAACGCTTCATTGGCATCAACCTTGTCCAGTGCTATTCATGTGGCCTGTCCGAATGGACCAGGAATGCATAACATTGATGAGGGAACAAAGGCTGGAGAAACTTTGTTACATGCGCTTTTATTGCACTATTTTGCTTTCAAAAGGTTAGCTATCTGAACTTTTTAGTTTATCAAAGAGAAAGGTTAGCTATTTTATTGGATGTCCCAAATTGGAATTCATTCTTAAGAAAAAGTACTGACACATACCTTTCTTAGAATGCATGCCGTTTTAGCAAGTGCAGTGGACCGGGATAATCTGATTGGTCAATCAACATGCATCGGGTCACGTCCTTTCTTAAGCATCAAGTGCCATGACTTGTGCAGGCTGATGCATTTCAGACCTCCTCTTGTCAAGCTCGTCGCTTCATACTGTCTGTTGGAGCTGTTTATTAGGTTATCCGAACAAAGAGACAGCGAGCATGAGGACCTATGCACGAATAAATACTGGATGTCACTGATGGCTGTATTTGAAGGCTTGCTTTTGTACAATGATACCAGAGTGGCAATGAACAGTAGCCTTTGCCTCACAATGATCTTGAAGTGGGAAACACAGGAAGTGGCAGAAATATTCAACAGGAGAAGTATGTGGTGCAGCTTGATTTTGGAAGAGTTGGTGATATATCTGGCAGCTCCGTCTTTAGCGTCTAAATCTTCCACTAATCATCACAAGGCTGCTATCATCGTAGCTGTAGCACTACTGAAGCTACCTAAAGTTCCAGAATGGCTGCGGTCTGTGTTTAATGATTCCTTCTTGACTGGTATACTTGGAAACCTCACATGCAGTAACTTGAACGCAGAGATTTTCCTCCTATTGCGTGAGCTGTTGAACTCTAAGCTCCTGCGTGCTGCTGATCATGTGGCCAACCTAAACAGGGTGCTTCAGGTATTTTATTTCCTTTCATCTTTCTCTGCTATTAGTGGCACTTTCCCCTTGGCGTGTTTCCCATGAGCTTGGTAGTCACCTGGGTCTGAGTAGCTTCCTTATGTCCAGTCTTGAGATTTTTCATACTCTCCTCTGGATGGCCAGATAATACACAACTTGGGTGGACAGTGGAGGTTGATTTCAACTACTGTTTAAAGAATGCGAGGAAAGGTAGCGCCGGACCAATAAGTTGACAAATCTATGTTATGCAGGAATCCACGAGGCACACGTACGGTCAAAACTTGAAAGCAGAAAGCAAAGAGAAATGTCCAAAGAAGGTTATCACCGTTGACGACGACGCGGGAGCAACTATCGATTTTCTTGTCGATCTGATTACATCTGATTCACGACGAGCAGAGGCTTATGGAGGACTTCAAATCGGCAAGGAGAAATTGCTGGACGAGATAGAAATGTTTTTCAGGTTGACAGCAGCATGTGATGTTACGAGAAACTCATAGAGATTCCATTATACCGCGGTATCATATTTTCGATAGACAAAGATAGTACATAAGAAGTATCGAATGAAATCACACCAACATATAAAATCTAAGGAAGAGATGCACAAACATCCAGTGACAGGAGGATGAATATGTATATTCTCAATCGAGGGCAACTATCTTATTAGGCCAAACCATCATCAGAGAAGATACCATGCAAATGTGGATCCGCACATGTTCC
Source organism: Rhodamnia argentea (assembly GCF_020921035.1). NCBI lineage: Eukaryota > Viridiplantae > Streptophyta > Magnoliopsida > Myrtales > Myrtaceae > Rhodamnia > Rhodamnia argentea. Next base: position 14,330,295 of record NC_063150.1, read on the forward strand.
GTTTATTTCTTTTTCAGTATAATTTAGATGTTGCAGTTATTCGAAATACGATCATCATAATCATAATATGTGTGCACTATATACTTTACCCTCTTTCAAAAAACGGAACTTTGCCGGTAAGTTATTAATTTCATTGGTAAATTACATTGTTCGCCATGAAGTTTTTTGAATTATAGCATTTCTTATTGATAAATTACTATGAACATCCTGACCAATAGGTTGCCAATTATAAGGATAAATCTAACAGTCATATTAGAAAATTAACCATGCTCCGAACATTGTTCCTGGTAAAGCCAGAAGGTGCAATTGCGATTAAAACAAAAAGATCTGGAGTTCAGATGAAAGTACCCGCTGCTCAAGACTATTACACAGAAACATGAAAAACAAACACTAAGCCATCTCTTGCTTCCTTGAGATCTGCATGCCAAGAGTACTCCACTCGCCTCTTCCCATTTAATCTCTTCCTCTCGGAAAAATGTGAAATTTGCGTAAGTATTTTGATGAAGCCCAGTCAAAGTCTTCTAAATCAAATTCCTCACAGAGCGAAGCTGGATCCATTAATTGTTTGTCTTCAAGCACAACCTTCAAATCATCCTCTAGTCTCCTGCAGCTTAGCAAATATCCCAATTTTTTTACAGTTCCACCGGATACTCTAACTGCAAGGCTGAATCGTAGATAACTCTCCTCAAATTGAGCGAAATCAACTGCTCCCTCCAACGCTCCCCACAACACATTTGGTATGAGATATTGAATCCATGTGTGATCTGAATCAAACGAACCCGGAGTTCCTGCTAGCACATTCCGTCTTTGACCGTTAACATGTGGCACAATGTCAAAAGATACTTCCTTTCGTCCATCTTCTACGCCGAAAACAACACAGAGGACCAATCCTAGGAGCTTGTCGTACAAGTCTTGTGATGCCATGAACGATATGGTGCTGTCTCCAACAAGGACAAACTCCTTTGGCATCTCTCCTCCAGGGCGAACATTTCGATAACGAGGATTAATAGAGGAATAGCGATGCTTCTGTCATATGGGTAAATTGTTAGGGGTACGCAAATTTGCGATTACTTCAAGTAGAAGAGTTTGATTTGAGCATATATCTAGTAATTCAACCAAAGAGAGCTATAATTGATCCTTGCTTGCGTTATGTGCATTTACGATAGAACTCATTCCCTTGCAAGTGTTGGAGCCACCCCTACTATTATATAGACATCTCCCTAAAATGTAGCTCATCCAATACCATTTCGTTTTGTTGCTTTCTACCACTTTTTCGCCCCTTTGTTTTGATTATTGTTTTGAGAACTTTGATTTTGATTGATTGATGCGTCTTGTTTTCTTTTATATCAAAGTAAGATTTGGCAATTGAGGGATGCATTATTTGCTTAGAACTTATTGCCGTTATACTATAAAATGATGTTAGACTTATTAAAATTAATTCACAAAATTTGCATATTAAGTAATTTATTATGTTCTTATTTGAGTGTTTGATATAACCCACTATTTAATGGTCTACTCAGTCAATCGCTCTCTCTAATACACTTATCATTACTCTACAATATAATCATAAAGCTATTGTTTCCATTTTCTCTTTTATTGCTACAGTCACGAGACTTTGGCCACAACAGTGGCCTAAAGAGTGGCTCTCATGTCAAATTATTGGACTATTGTCGTTGTGCAAAATTTATCTTGATCCGGAGAGTTGATCTAGCACTTTTAATCGTTGTGGTTGTTATAATTGACCGTAACATCAAGATCATCGTGTCTAGTGTTTGTTAGATTTTGTTAACTTTTAACATGTATTTTTTCAATATCCCAATGAACATTGGGTCTCAGTCATTGCGTCATTGTGAGGTTTTGTTTAGCTTTATCTATGTACATAATCACTTTATATCATATTTGTTTGTGCGTCTAGAATTTTCAGCTTTTGCATTATACACAGTACACCCAACATACACACACACACACACACACACACACACATATATATATATATAGAGAGAGAGAGAGAGAGAGACCTCAATTGAGAAGTCAGCAATGTCGAATCCTTTGTAAACTAATTCGCTTGAACCATCTTCCTCGGTGCTCGTTTGACTATCTTGTAAATCTCCTGTTTCACTTGAACTTTCCTCCTCTAAGCTCATTTGACTATCTTCATACCCAACCTCGTAGAGTAAAGCTGGATCCAGCAACTGACCGTCTTGAAGCAAAACCTCCGAATCATTCTCCAATGGCTTGCATATTAGTCGAAATCCACACTTTTTGACAATTGGCTTGCTACTTAGGTCTCCATCTACTCTAAAGCCAAAATGAAAATGACTCGGGCCATTTGGACCAAAATAATCTCCTATCCACAAATCCTTTGTTTTCCAATAACCAAGATACACATGATCCAAATTAAATGATTCGAAAACAACATGAGGATACTCATCTTGTTTACCATTAACGGATACGTTGAGCGTAAAGCTGAAAAACCCCTCTCTTTCTGCTCGAAATACAAAACATAAAGCTACTCCTAGGAATTTCTTATACAAATCCTTTGAAACCACGAACGATATATAACCTTCTTTATTAGGGAGCAACCACTTTGGCATCTCTCCTCCAGGTAGAACAACGCAGCGATGAGTTTTGCCGTAAAATTTCTGTAATAGATGTAGACTGTTAGATAGTTTTTTGAAATTGACACCCAAAAAGCGGAGTTTCAATAAGTTTAGTGGGTGTTTTTTTTGTTTAATTAGCCCACCAATTCAAAATTTTCAGCCTTTTGCCGTACACAAACACTCAATGCGGCCAACATGTACACGACTCCATATTAATCACATAGAGAAAGAGAGAGAGTCTAACCTCCTCAAGCTTGAACCAATCAGTCACGGACAACCCATTATGGACCAGCTCAGGACATGAACATAACTCAACATCCTCCACATCAAATAAGTTGGAAGGAATTCTACTCAGAGATTTGCAACCAGTCGCATCCAATCCTCTCAATTTCTCTGGAACCTTAGGGATCTCTTGTAGCTGTTTACAATGAGCAATATACAAATGTTCCAAGTAATATAGTTTCTCAAATGTTGGAACGTTAGTAAAATTGTTCCACGACAAAATCAAAGATTTTAAGTGGGGAAAACACGAAAAATTCTCCAAGAACTCCACTTCTGGGAGATGGCACCCGCCAAGGTCCAACTCCAACAACATAGGAAATCCCATCTTTGTATGAGGATCACTCGAATCCTCCTCCACCTTCGGAAACTTAATTAGCTTTGAGCAGCCATGAAGACTCAGATTGAGAAGATTTTGCAATCTGTAAATGCTAGATGGAAGGATAGTCGGTTTCTCACAATAATCTAGACGCATTCTCTCGAGAGAGACCAGATTTCCTATCGATGTAGGCAGTTCCTCAATCGAAGTCTGTGTTAAATAAACTTCTCGCAAGCTTTTGTTTTTATTTGGAATATCAGGGAATCTTTGCAATTTAGGGCACCAACCTAAATCTAACTTCCGTAACTTTCCATGATACGCAAGCGATTCATGGGCACGCTCCAAGTTTTTGCAACGAGAGAGATCCAATTCCTCGAGAGTTGGAGTACAAGAGAGGTCCGGCATACAAACCAGCGACGGGCACATCTTGAGCTTAACGAATTTCAATTTTCCAAAGCACTGCAGGAACAATGAATCCGTCAAAAGAGAGAGAATAAAAAGAACAATGATCGGAACTTCACCACGCACTAGAGTGGCGTGGCCACTTCCGCTCCATATGCGTGCGAAAACAGTACTTGCGATCCGGAGAGAAAAAGAGAGTGTAACCACAACTGGGAGCACATGAGCGACGGTCAATCCTTTGCCAACTAATTCGTCACATGAATTTAAGCTAACATCTGGAATCTTATGTAGGGATTCACAACCACCCGCCTGTAGATCCCACGGAGGCGGTGGAAGGTCGAGAATCTCTTCTAATCATCACTTAGACTCCGTATGTTTAGTGGAAAAAATGCGCCTAGATGGTCATAGAAATAATAAAAAAAAATGAAAAATAATAGAGCAACGGTTATTTGAGTCTGTCATCAATATTTATATCATTGTTTCAAAAGTACCAACCATTCCATTAATTTGCTAACATTTGTGGCAACTTATCAACTAGAAAAAATTAGTAACAATGACTTTTCTCTGAAGGTTTGTTTGTACTTAATTACAAATATAGCATTTTAAATATTTCATAATATAAGATCGAGCAAGCTCAATCACATTGACAGAATTGCTGGTTCTCGTCGAATTCGTTAAATTTCGTTATGAAATTCTAATATTTTATCTAGCACACTACTTGAAACTTAACAAGTAAAGGGGATATACCTATTACCATCGAAAGAGTTATAAAGACGTGGCTTCATAATTCTCTGAATGGAAGGATCTTTAAAAACATTTAGACTACTACCAACTACATGTCAAAAACCGACAAATAAAAAAAAATCATGGCATATCTTAAACACATTCAGCATTCAAATGTTAAATTACATGCTAAGAAGTTTTGTTTCAATTTTCAGCTCAAAGTCATGGTGGTTTGAGCTCAATTTTGGCATTTTTCCTATATGCATTATTTTTTTTCACTTTTATCCCCGCAATTTTTTAACAAAGTCCCTATAGTTTTTATTTTTCTAATTGATTCCTATTTACAAAATTTTAATCAAGTATCTCTAGTATCAAATCTAGCCAAATCTAGCTAAAGTGGCCGTTGACGTGCACCCTTAGAATTAGCTTAACGCGGAAGCTAGTCAAACAGCTTATGGCATCTCCCACCATTCACTATCCATGGGGATATCCACGCAAGCAATATTCAATCAACGTCACACTTCGACAATCTCCAATGGCTACGTAGGCTGGATTTAATGCTGGATAGGCTTAATTAGACAATTTATGTAAGTAGAGTTACATGATTAGAAAAATTTCAAAAACATGAACTTGATTAGTAAAGCAGTTGAAGTACATATAGATTGACAGCCTACATTTGATGCTTTAATATGTATAAAGTATAAAATCATTGTGGATTCTTTCCTAAGGACAATATAAACATGGTAAGATTTCATATATATAGCTATAAAAAGTGAAGAAAAAAAAAAAGGACCGCGTAGATGCGCACCTTAAATTGTTTCAACACTCCTGTGATGTAGGTATTTGATAGATCAAGTCCAACTAACTTCTTTGAACCATCTCTAAATTCTGGAATTGAGGCACATCGAGGCCATTCAAACCACCTTAACTCATTAGGCAGATGGATGGGACCAGAAAAAGAATTCTCTACATTATGCAAGATGAGCAACCTCAGCTTTCTCATGTTTGTGAAAGCACTTGGGCTGATATACTTCACTTCTGGCTCTTGTAGCTTCAACACTATGGCTTTTATCGAATCTGTTCCCTGTATATTTGTTAGAATATAATCAGATTTACTTTGTAATTACAGTAAACAAAGTCAAAGCTAAGAACATAATATGAATTCTTATAAAGTAACAAGCCTTACCACATCTCCTTGTAGAACATCAAGAACATCATCATAAAGCCATAACCTACTGCGTTTTCCGGGATCATCTCGACATTCTTCTTTAACGATATCCATACCCATTGATTGTATTAAGTCATGCATTTGTAAGGTCCCTCGCTCATCCTTAATCAAGCAGCGCTCAATGAGATTGTTTATCCCAATAATCGTGTCGAAATCACAACTATCAAGAACTTTCTTAATGTACTTTGTATCTCGTCCCTTGAAGAAACAAGCAATGTCGAGAAAAATCTCCTTTGCATAGTGCTCCAATCCATCATAACTTACCTTTAGCACGTCGTTGATTTTTTTATTGGGACTTTTGGCAAGTGTTTGCAGGGTACTTTTCCATTCATTTTCTCCTCTACCACGCAAGGAAGAACCCAACACTTCAAGAGCCAAAGGAAGACCGCTGGCATAATGTAAAACCCTATCAACAAGATTGGTGCTTATTTCTATTTCTTGATTTCCTTGAAAAGCATGCTTTCTAAAAAGTTCAAGAGCTGCACTATTCCCGAGAGCTTCAACTTCATACATATGATCTCGATTTACCCCATGAGAAACTAGAATATGCTTATCTCTTGTTGTGATAATTATCCTACTTCCATTGCCGAACCATTGGCAATTTCTAGCTAAAGCATCTAACTGCCATGCAGCATCAACATCATCGAGGATAATGAGAACTTTCTTATTATGGAGTCTATCTTCAATCAAACGACTTCCTCTTGCAACACTATGAACTGTAAAGGTCTTCCCCAATAATACCTCTGATAGCAATTTTTCTTGCAAAGCAACCATACCACTGGGACTTTTGCTATTTTCTCTAACACGTTCCGAGAAACTAGATCCTTGAAACTCTCTAAACACAGCATTATAAATGGCTTTAGCAAGGGTTGTCTTCCCTACACCTCCTTGTCCCCATAATCCTACCACAAAAACATCATCCTTGGACTGTAGATTTAAGATTGTTCTAAGCTGTTGTACTCGGAAATCTATCCCAACTGGATATTTGGCTACATCTAGTGGCACACGACCCAGTTGAGTTGAGATTTCCTCTACGATATGCTGTATAAAGTCCGCTTCAGATCTGGCAAGGGAAATTTAGTTAGAAACTGCTTTTAGAGCAATCCATAGAAATGATTACATATTCAAAGAGAATAACTGAGCAAGAAACTTTTTCACAATATATTTGGAGATGAATGTCAAAATATGCTCAACTAGCAAGATGCCCCGTGTCTGGAGAAGGAAGTAGAGAGTTATTCTACAAATTTGGAATAACTGACTCTGAGACACAATGAGAAAAGAATATGCTCCCCTCCGCCTTCACCACTGGCCCCACGGCCGCCCTCATTGCGTTCCCCCCACCGTCGCGCCCCTGCCATCATGCCGCATCGGTCACCTTCTCGTGACCCAGCGGTTCTCACAACTCCCTTTCTCTATTTTTGTCAAGTCGACCCGGGCTTGACACCTTAGATCTGGAGTTGCATGCCTAGCTTCGTCAAAGCCGCTTGACGAGGAGAGACGGAGAGGGGCTGAAGTGACGCGGCTGGAGCGGCATGGGGACGGAGTACTTGGGCGGCAGCGTGTCAAGAATTAGCAGAGGCTCGGAGAAGACGAACGGCTCATACATGGTGGTGCTCTAGTTTTTTTTTTCTTCTTAAGTGTGCTCTGTGCTGTGCGAGTATTTAATGAGTGTGTGTGCAAGCGAGAGAGAAAGAGAGTTAAGGGCAAACTTACCCCCTATCGTCAGAGATCCCAAACCTCAGAGCAAATTAAGTATGAAAAGACTAAGTCTCATTGAAAGTAGAAGTGTTCTGCCATACCCATCAGTAAAATGCCACCCGGACAAGCTACCAGCCTCGAAAAGAGCATTCTTCCATCTCCCTACTCTCTCCAAATCCTTCCCGAATTTTCGCTCATGCTTAGCCATAGCTTCTAGGTAACTCTCTCTCGGTGTTCTCACTTCACGAGGATCCACTTTGTAAAACACCGGAAAGACCTTGAGGTCTCGTTGCTCCTTGCACTCCATGATCTCCACCAACTCTTCCAAACACCACGTCGAAGAGGCGTAGTTCTTGGAGAAAACGACGACCGCAATGCGCGACTCCCAAATCACCTTCATGAGCTCGGTCGATATTCGCTCGCCCTTCCTCAATTCTTCATCGTCCTTGTAAGTGCTTATTCCCACCCAGTCTAGGGCTGTGTAGAGATGACCAAGGAAGTAATTGCGGACATCTGGACCTCTGAAACTCAAGAAGACGTCATAACTCTTTCTAGGTTTGGAGGAAGAAGAAGAAGAAGAAGAAGCCATGGGAAATCAAGGAAGAAAGGAGGTTAACAATGAGCAACGAGTTGCCGAAGAATTGGTTCTTTGTTTGAGGTAGTTTGCTCACCACTTTATGGTCTCGGCACAATCTTTATACCAAGGTGCCATGACTTTCCTTTTTGTGGGTCAACGGTGAATATTATTAGGCCTTATCTTTATTAAAGATCACATTTGCTGTGCTAATTAGATATCTTATGAACACAAATCTTTCATTAATGTTGGATTTATTGTTAATTGATATGGCCAATTAAATTGTTGAGTCAACAAGAGAAGATTTTTCATGACAATAATTGTTGGATTTATTGTTAATCTATCTTTATTAAAGATTTTTCATTGTTCTCCGTACAAATGCTGTCGGGTTCATCATTCTCAAACGTTAGCGCACTAGAATACTTTTTAAGACTACTTATTAATATTTTGAAATTTTTTTTATAAAATTTCCTTTTTTTTTCTTTTCGTGCGGCCCTCATTGGCCCTAGGTCCGAGAAAAAAAACTAAAGAAAATTAAAAAAATAAAAAGTCTATAAAAAAGTCCACGTAAACGTCGACCGGCTAAAATTAACTGAATGGACTGAATTGATATAAATATAAAAGATTTAGTACTAAATTGATAACAAAAATATTTATAATTTTTTTAATAATTCTCCCTAGAATCAAGCGTAGTAAAAGCCAATAAATTCTGAAGACATGTTAATTATAATAATGATCGCAATAATGGCACAAAGCGACACTGCCAAAAAATTTGGCTTAACCCACGCTGCCCTCTCAGCCTTTTTGCCTTTACTTCTTTCTTCTTCTTCTTCTTCTTCTTCTTTTTTGTTTTGGGTCAAAGTCTTTACATCTTTCCGGTAGCCCCCACCGTCAACTTTAACTCCCCTTTCGGCACCGACACACACTGAATTCCAATAAAGTAGAAAAGAACTTTAGCCCTTTGCTTTTCTTTCTGTAATATAAAAGTTCAAATATCTCATCTCCATTATAAAAATATATATTTACTAGAAATTTTAAAACTTATCATGAAAGTGCAATTGAGTCTTAAAACTTGCAATCAAGTCTTTAAACTTATCAAGTTGATTTAATAGAGTCTTTTTGTTAACACCATCAATTTATCTAACGACAAATACTGACGGGCTTTTTTAAGTTAATTTTCTTATCTTATGTGGTATTTTTAATTATTTTATTTTTCGAATGGCATTTTTAATTATTTTATTTTTCAAAATTTTGTTTAAATTAAATTAAAAATTGAAAAAAAAAACCAAAATTAATTTGAAAAAGAAAATAAAACTGGAAAAAGTGCGGGAGTTCTTGTGGGCGAGGGTGGGCGGCCCTCGTCGGCCTCGAGCAAGGCTCGCTAAGCGTGGGCGAGGCCTTGCCCATATTTGGACTAAAGAAAACCAGACTGCAAGACTATTTCCTTTAGTGCTTTTGGTTGGAAATTCGCTCGATGCTCTGTTTTGCAACTACGATCATTCCATGGACTTAAAGCTTTGGATCTTCATTGGTTATGTGTTCTAATTGTTATTTCTTCCATCCATGCCATTTTAGCGGTAGTTTTTTAAATTTGGGTTCTTATTTGCTACCTCGTCAATGCCCAAATCTGGGTTGAAGAAACCTTCGACCCAAATATGGGCAACCCGGATCTGGTCGAGGTCTCACATGTGCCTAACGGCCTTTGCCTAGGGCCGGCAATGGGCAACGGCGGCAATAGGGACTCACCGCTGAGCTTTCGCCCTTTTTTTTTCCTAGTTTTGTTTTTTTCTTCAAATAAATGTTGTTGATTTTTCAGTTTTTAATTTAATTTAAACAAAATTTCGCTAAAAATGCCCCGTAAGATAACAAAATTGATTTAAAAATGTCATGTCAGCATTTTTCATTTGACAAATTGATGATGTTAACAAAAAGACTTTATTGAATCAATTTGACAAGTTTTATGACTTGATTGCACTTTTTGTAAGTTGTATGACTCAATTACACTTTCGTGACTAGTTTTAGCACTTCTAGTGAACATATCTCTAAAAAAAAAAAAGTACGTCATCTCATTAGAAAAGGACAGCAACCAATGAGATTTTGTCATTCTTTTCTTTCTTTAATATGAAAGTTAAAATTTCTCATCTCCACTATATATATATAAACTATGTCATCTCGTTGAAAAAGGACAGTTACCCCATTGGCTCCTTAATGAAATACTTCGCTGTGGCTCCAGGAAATGGCTCAACAACCAATCTAGATTTGTCTTTCTTTTCTTTCTTTTTTGCATATTCTAAATAGGAATTCGTGACTACTCAGAAAATATGTCATTTTTAGTTTTTTTTTTTTGCGCATATTGGAGTATATGAGCTTTTGCTTCAAAGGTGGGTCACTCATATTTTTCATTATTTTGAAGTGATCAGAAAGTGAAAACCTTTAACGCATATTGACTAGTGAATTCTTGTCTCTCACCCAAAAGAAAAGCAAACTAATCAATTAAGATTAAACTAAACCACCCCAAAAAAATTTAGCAAATACGAAATTACAAAAATATATATCTGAGTAAAGATAAAGCACGACTGTGTTTGTAATCCACCGATCCGAAAATTGGTTGGAGGAAAGCACAGCAAAACCGTCCCGATAAAATTATAATAACCTTCCTTTTCTTTGCATTGTGGGTCCATTGAAAGGAAGCAAAGAAAAAAAAATTTAAAATTTCAAAAAAATTAAAAAAATTACCAAAAAAAAAGAAAAAGAAAGAAAAAAGAGATGGCCTTGTGCGGTGTTCCCCGCTCCAAAGTTCCCTTGAGAAAGAAGAACGAGAATTTTTTTTAGCAGAGAGTGTGAAAGCCCCACCCCACACCACCATTACTACTTTGGGGAATCCAATTCCCTCCATGTGAAAAGAAGATCCCAAAACGACACCGCTCCTGACAATCCAAAGGTTGGTCTACGAATCACCGCCGCGTTCACACCCCCAAAAATTTCACATCCAGAAGACAGTGATGGTACGTCAACAATGAATATCGTTAGGCCTTTTCCCAACCGCACGACCTTCATTGCTTCCCTCCCAATGGAAAACTTCGCCATGGCTTCCAGGAAATAGCATTCACCGCCGCTTGAATCTTTTGCCCTTCACACACTTTTGCTTCAAAAGTCGGTCAACCACATTTATTGATTTTCCAAAGTAACCAAAAATTGGAATTCATCGATGCATGCCGAACGTTTGAATTCTCGTCTCGCCCAAATCTATCGCTTGACTTAGCAAATGGAATTACGATCCGTCGTACACATTTGAGTTGGAACCGTGGTCACGATGGAGAATGCGACAACAAGCATCGAGCAAAATAGGATATGATTGATTAAGGAAATGAAGTGCTAACTAATTTTCTGAAAACGAACGTCGGTGGTGCTACTAGTATCGTCACTTCTTCAGCCACAGAAAAATCAACATGGTCTAATTCATTTTGTTGCCCACCATAGCGACTGGGTATTACCGTAACACGTGCATTAATGGGCACAATAATTGCTGACATGATTGGCCGGGAACCGGGTAACTACCGGAGGACGTGCATTAACAGGCATAATAATCGTCGACACGATATGAGATTTTTATAAGATCACTATCAATTGTTGTATCGAGGAGGTAAATAAATTTTGATATCATATCAGATTTTTATGGGACCACTATTAACTATCCTAAAAGATCACTAATGCAATAGATTCGTTACTTTTTTTTTTTCTACTTTTCTCAGCTAATGATAATAGATGAGCCGATCTTTAACGGGCGATGAGATGCTATTCATGACAACCTCGACATAGTAGGAATTAGGACTCTGACACACACACACACACACAAAAAAAGAGAGAGTAGAAAGGCAGGACAGGATCCTTGAAGTTAGGGGTAAGAAAATGTAATTTGCTATTTGACACACAGTGCTTATAAAAATTAATGCTGGTTAGTTAAAGAAAGTATTATTTCGATAAGAATAAAGCCAACATAAAACAGCGGTTGATAAGAAAAACCCCGCAACAGTCTTTGTAACTGTAATCAATAGTCATCAATCAAGAAGCATTAATTCTCTCTGTCCTAAAAAGGAATTATCCATGCATGAGATTTAAGATAGCAAATTACAAAAATTTCAAATTGAACTTTCTTTTCTATTTTTTCTTTTTAACTTCGATCAATTTACAGTTCATCTTGCATAAGTTTATGAAAGGCTCTCTCAGGCAGTGAAATTTTTCGACGACGTATCTCGGCATCTGACTTTCGTTCTCCTCGTCCCGAATCCCAGATCTTTCACTAATTAAGTGAATCACATATGACTGATTTTATCTACCACGTGTCGCAATTCTCGAGTCGATACATAGTTGTCGGCCCAAAAAAAAAAAAAGAAAGTCTATACATAGTTTTCCTTTCTTCTCGACGAGTCAAATTAACGCCGTTTTCGAGCGGTTAATTTGAAAACAAAAGAAATAAATGAAAATTTGCTCGCCGGGAAACTACATGTAATAATGCTACATCCTCGGCCTAAAATTCAAATCATCTCTCTCTCTCTCTCTGCGAACGACGCTGTACTTCAACGATTGGCAGGAACCAGATTCGGAGCTCGCAGACGAAGTTGAAGATGAAGAAGAAGAAGAAGAAGAAGGAACAGAGGATTCATCGTCGCCTCCAAGCTCTTGCTCGCAAGGCCACCGATGTTCTCTCAACCTCAGGACTCGACATGGAGGCGCCATTTGCTTGCTCTGCCTCTCCAACCTCCTCACCGCCCCTCGCCCGCCCACCGTCCACGTCTCCTACGCCCTCTCCCAGCTCTCTCGAGCCCTCTCCGACCCCCCGTTCCTCCGATCTCTCCTCACCTTCCACGCCCACCTCCTCGTCTCCCCTCTCGTCCATGCGCTCTGGGCCTCCGACGACGAGCCGATTGCTTGCCAGATCATCGACCTGGTCGTCCTACTGTCGGATTCCGGCCGCGAATCGGCATTGGCTTGTGAGTTCGCGTCTAGGGTTTCGGGCCTGCTCTGTTCTCGCGCGCTGGGGTGGAGCCGACGCCAGGTGCATGTGGTAAGCGCCACTTCCCGACTTTGATGTCGTTGCTGTTCTGTTCTTTTGGCGTGTGATGAGAAAATGTTTAAAAGGAAGGTTGATTGTCCAATTCAGCTCGGATTCCTGAAATTTTGGTTCCTTCTGTTCTCGTCATACCATTCACTGGTTTTCAAGTTCGCACCTCTCTCCTCTCCTCTGTGTTCGTTTGCGTGTGAAATTTGTACTCCTTCTGTTCGTGACGAACTCATTTTGCTCCTTTTGAGCAAGATAAGGTCGTTTCATTTTAAGAGTTGTGCATTGGGCAATAGGGTAGCAACTGGACAGAATTTCCCGCATCTTAACGTCATCGTGTCCCTCAATTGCAGCTCCACTGCTTTGGAATCCTTCTAAACCATGGGACAATTGATATTTATGCCTCAATTAAAGATAAACACGCCCTTGTTGTTCATCTTGTGGATGGTCTTCAACTGCCGAGGTAACAAGCAATATATGATGAGACATCAGGACTTTGTACATTCTCTCACGCACATCTTGAGTGTTGTGCTCATTTTGTCCATCCATGCAGTGGCGACATCCAGGGGGAGATATTATTTGTGCTGTACAAGTTGTCAGTCCTCCAGCGGGAATATGGGGATGGTGACAAAAGTGAGCCTTTTGTTACTTGTAGTCCCAAGCTCGTTCATCTGCCGTTGGATGTCCTCTTGAAGACCCAAAGTGATGATGTTCGCCTGAACTGTGTAGGTCTGTGAACTTCTGTGTTACTTGGAAGTGTGTCAAAATCGCTCAGTCTCGGGTTGTGCCTATATGTGAGGTTCGGCAACTGGCAGCAATGCTTATCTATCATTGATTGACAGTTTATCATTTGATTGATCGCCATTAAATGAACTTTGATACAGCTGTTTGAAACAACTCGTTTGCATCATTTATTTTAGCAGAATCCCTGTACATGTGAACATTAATTACCCCTCACTAATTTCGTTTTTCTTGGTTAGCATTTATGTCGATGCTGGTTCAGAGAGGGCTTCTCAAAGATCCGTATGATGATTGTATGAGCAACTTGAGTTCTGTTGAAGCTGATAGTCTCGCACAAGCTACAGATGATTTATCAGACCTCTGCACCTTATTTTCAGAGGCCATCAAAGGTCCATTGCTTTCATCAGATGGACAAGTCCAAATGGGCACATTAGAGTTAATTGCCTATTATTTACGTGAACTAAATTCAGTCAAGCAGTTTCAACTTTTGGTGGAAGCCAATATTGCGGATTATGTATTCGAAATCCTCAGGTTATCAGGCAAGTAATCTCTTACTCGTATGATTGCTGGGTCATTTTTCATACATGGAGAAAGGCATTAACAATTAGCTTTCCTAATCATGAATTTGATGCCTATGGCCTTCTGGCAAGTTTATGTGGGTGAAAGTAGCCATTTGTTCCTTTTGTATACTTCATAAGTACTTCTGATCAACATATAGGGAGATCCTCCAGAAACCCAAGTAGATTGCTTGGCTGTTTCTTCATGAGAAAACGGCACACATGGTCTCTGGTATTTCCCGGTTCAAGAAAAGAAATATTTCTGGGTCTTGGGATGTTTGAGTGTCTTTTACCTTCTTTTATGGATTAACTAAAATCACACTTCCTTAAATTCCTTAATCCTCTATAATTGAAAATCCTCATTCTTGTGACGAGGATTGATGTTGTTCATTGATAAACAGAATGCAAAGATCCTGTCATCAGCTCTTGCCTTGGAGTTCTTGATCTCCTGTCAAATGCTGGACAAGCTTTTACACAGAGACTTGCAGTTGGCTTTGCTTCTCTAATTCCTGTCTTTGCTTATGTTGCCGAAGTGCCTTTTCATCCTGGTCAGCTTCAGCTACTGAAGCTCGTCTTTAGTTGCATTTCTGACTGCCCTGGAGTGGCATCAACTTCACAAAGTGAACAACTAGCTGTTATTTTGGCGAGGATGCTTAGAAGATATGATTATGGCGAAACAGGCATGCTTTCAGAATCATTCATGCTGGTATGCTCTCTTGATGAGTATGATGAATTTCCCAACTTCTCATGATGTCTTAAATCTAACAACGTGCATTCAAGAGTCATTAAAAGATGCCATTTTGGCTTGTCTAAGTGCCACCAGAGAGCATACATACCTCCTCCTGCATTCCTTGCTTCTACTGAAAGAGGCCTTTGCTTATGGTTATGGAGGTTACCCTGTCAGCAACTCCTACAACAATGGATTGGAAAATTGTGTCATTGATATATGTAGACGATCGCTATTGCCTTGGCTATGGACATCCATCAAAGGAGAAGGGGAGGATGAGGAAACTGTCCTGGGTGTGCTTGATATTTTCCATGCAATACTTCTTCACAGCTATGACAACCAAACTAGTGAATTCATAGAGGACCTGATCTCTAGTTCTTGGTTCACCTTCTCATTCAGCTGTTTGGCTTTATATCCTACAGAGAGGATGAAAAGCCGAATTTATTTGATGATGAGTTCCCTCATGGAAGTTCTACTCGGAAATGATTGTGGGCAGAACATTAGGGATACTGTGTCTTACCTTCCATCTGATCCAAATGATTTGCTGTTTCTCCTAGGGCAACAGAGCTCCCATAATGTGCAGTTATCCTTTTGTCAATCTGTGGTCCTCCAAATTTTGTATTGCAGTTCTTTGTCTGATGAAAGGTATTTAGCCTGTCTATCCTGAATTCATGTATTTAGCAATATGATGCGTGGTCCAGTGTGGTCCATCAATTCCCATATCATACTTAACATAAGCATCTTTGGCAGGCTTGCAGCTGATAAAATAGTGTTAGCTTCCATTGAACAATTTATCCTTGTCAATGGGTGTGATCCAACACGCACTTCTATGAGTTCATCAACTGTTATTCAACTAGTTGCTGTATATAGTCTGTATTGGGGTCTTGCCAAGATGAGCTACCAAATGCCATATAGTCCAGAAGCTGAGAGGCTCTTTATACAACTAGTCACCAAAAGTGAATGGGATCTGTTGTCTGCTAGAATTCACCCTAGGTCACTTAAATGGTTGTTTCAACAAGAGAAACTCTGTGAATCACTGTCTTGTCAGATCTTGACATTCTGCAGAATTAGTCCTAAATCTGACAACTCATTAATTGTCCATGGGAGAAAGGTTCATGGTCTGGATGTGCAGTTGATTGCAGAATTGATGGCAGCAGAAAACAATTATGCTGCAAAACTACTTGTGTACATATTTGAAGAGGTTGTCACAGAAAATAACCAAGAGAATGACTTGACTTCAGTATTGAATCTCATGGAAGATGTCATACGTATCTTTCCTGAGGCTTCTAACAGATTATGCTTGAATGGAATAGCAAAGGCAATTCACATCTTCTATAACAAGTCAAACCCATCCTCACAGGTATACACAGCCATAGCAGTTTTCATTTTCAACCTATTGAGTTCAGTTGACTCAGATGCTCTTGCTGATGATGAAGCTTGGGTTGCAGTTGCTTTGAAGGTGACTGTCTAGATAACTCCACCTAGTATAAGTTCTGCCCTAGATCTCACTATTAATGCGGGGTAGCTGACTACACTTTGTTTCTTTTTCATATAGTTGATGGATCACTTGGTTTACTCGGGGTGACATAGGAAAGTGCTCTACTTGTTGCTTGATTCTTGGCATTTTGTGTTTGGTTTTGCACCACTGAACAAATGGAGCACTAGTGGAGGCTTCAAAAACTGTTCTTCTCAACACTTCATTGGCATCAACCTTGTCCAGTGCTATTCATGTGACCTGTCCGAATGGACCAGGAATGCATAACATTGATGAGGGAACAAAGGCTGGAGAAACTTTGTTACATGTGCTTTTATTGCACTATTTTGCTTTCAAAAGGTTAGCTATCTGAACTTTTTAGTTTATCAAAGAGAAAGGTTAGCGATTTTATTGGATGTCCCAAATTGGAATTCATTCTTAAGAAAAAGTACTGA
This sequence comes from Rhodamnia argentea, assembly GCF_020921035.1. Classification (NCBI taxonomy): domain Eukaryota; kingdom Viridiplantae; phylum Streptophyta; class Magnoliopsida; order Myrtales; family Myrtaceae; genus Rhodamnia; species Rhodamnia argentea. The sequence continues at coordinate 14,347,131 of NC_063150.1, forward strand.
CACATACCTTTCTTAGCATGCATGCCGTTTTACCAAGTGCAGTGGACTGGAATAATCTGATCGGTCAATCAACATGCATCGGGTCACGTCCTTTCTTAAGCATCAAGTGCCATGACTTGTGCAGGCTGATGCATTTCGGACCTCCTCTTGTCAAGCTCGTCGCTTCATACTGCCTGTTGGAGTTGTTTATTAGGTTATCCGAACAAAGAGACAGCGAGCATGAGGAACTATGCACGAATAAATACTGGATGTCACTGATGGCTGTAGTTGAAGGCTTGCTTTTGTACAATGATACCAGAGTGGCAATGAACAGTAGCCTTTGCCTCACAATGATCTTGAAGTGGGAAACACAGGAAGTGGCAGAAATATTCAACAGGAGAAGAATGTGGTGCAGATTGATTTTGGAAGAGTTGGTGATATCTCTGGCAGCTCCGTCTTTAGCGTCTAAATCTTCCACTAATCATCACAAGGTTGTTATCATCGTAGCTGTAGCACTACTGAAGCTACCTAAAGTTCCAGAATGGCTGCGGTCTGTGTTTAATGATACCTTCTTGACTGGTATACTTGGAAACCTCACAGGCAGTAACTTGAGCGCAGAGATTTTCCTCCTATTGCGTGAGCTGTTGAACTCTAAGCTCCTGCGTGCTGCTGATCATGTGGCCAACCTAAACAGGGTGCTTCAGGTATTTTATTTCCTTTCATCTTTCTCTGCTATTAGTGGTACTTTCCCCTTGGCATGTTTCCCATGAGCTTGGTAGTCACCTGCGGCTGAGTAGCTTCCTTATGTCCAGTCTTTACATTTTTCATACTCTCCTCTGGATGGCTAGATAATACACAACTTGGGTGGACAGTGGAGGTTGATTTCAACTACTGTTTAAAGAATGCGAGGAAAGGTTGCGCCGGACCAATAAGTTGACAAATCTATGTTATGCAGGAATCCACGAGGCACACGTACGGTCAAAACATGAAAGCAGAAAGCAAAGAGAAATGTCCAAAGAAGGTTATCGCTGTTGACGACGACGTGGGAGCAACTATCGATTTTCTTGTCGATCTGATTACTTCTGATTCACGACGAGCAGAGGCTTATGGAGGACTTCAAATCGGCAAGGAGAAATTGCTGGACGAGATAGAAATGTTTTTCAGGTCGACAGCAGCACGTGATGTTACGAGAAACTCATAGAGATCCCATTATACCGCGGTATCATATTTTCGATAGACAAAGATAGTACATTAAAAGTATCGAATGAAATCACACCAACATATAAAGTCATTACACATCTGTGCTGCAAGAGCTCCTTGGAAATAAAATCTAAGGAAGAGATGCACAAACATCCAGTGACAGGAGGATGAATATGTATATTCTCAATCGAGGGAAACTATCTTATTAGGCCAAACCATCATCAGAGAAGATACCATGCAAATGTGGATCCGCACATGTTCTGTTTATTTCTTTTTCAGTACAAATTAGATGTTGCAGTTATTTGAAATACGATAATCATAATCATAATATGTGTGCACTGTATACTTTACCTTCTTTCAAAAAACGAAACTTTGTCGGTAAGTTATTAATTTCATTGGCAAATTACATTGTTCGCCATGAAGTTTTTTGAATTATAGCATTTCTTATTGATAAGTTACTATGAACTTCCTGACCAATAGGTTGCCAATTATAAGGATAAATCTAACAGTCATGTTAGAAAATTAACCATGCTCCGAACATTGTTCCTGGTAAAGCCAGAAGGTGCAATTGCGATTAAAACAAAAAGACCTGGAGTTCAGATGAAAGTATCCGCTGCTCAAGACTATTACACAGAAACATGAAAAACAAACACTACGCCATCTGTTGCTTCCTTAAGATCTGCATGCCAAGAATACTCCACTCGCCTCTTCCCATTTAATCTCTTCCTCTTGGAAAAATGTGAAATTTACGTAAGTGTGAAATAACGAAATCTCCAGCCAATGTCTTCTGCCTCAAACGACTCTTCACGGAGCGAAGCCAGATCCATTAATTGATTATCTTCAAGCACAACCTTCAAATCATCCTCTAATCTCCTGCAACTTAGTAAATATCCCACTTTTTTCACAGTTCCCCCGGATACTCTGACTGCAAGGCTAAATTGTAAATAACTCTCCTCAAATTGACTGAAATCAACTGCTCCCTCCAACATTCCCCACAACACATTTGGTACGAGATATTGAATCCACACGTGATCCGAATCAAATGAACCGAGAGTTCCAGCTAGCACATTCCGCCTTTGGCCGCCAACATGTGGCACAATATCGAAAGATATTTCCTTTTTTCCATCTTCTACACCGAAAACAACACAGAGGACCAATCCTAGGAACTTGTCGTACAAGTCCTGTGAAGCCATGAATGATATGGCACAGCCTTCAACAAGGACAAACTCCTTTGGCATCTCTCCTCCAGGGCGAACTTTTCGGTAACAAGAATCAATATGGGAATAGCGGTCCTTCTGTCAAACGGGTAAATTGTTAGAGTACGCAAATTTGTGATTAGTTCAACAAGAAGAGTTTTATTTGAGCGTTTTTCTAGTAATTAAACCAAAGCTAGAGCTATAATAATTAGACATATTAATCCTTGCTTGTGTCATATGCATTACGAAAGAACTCATTCCCTTGCATGTGTTGTAGCCGGCCCTACTATTAGACAGACATCTCCCTAAAATGTAGCTCATCCAATACCATTTCGTTTTGTTGCTTTCTACCACTTTTTCGCCCCTTTGTTTTGATTATTGTTTTGAGAACTTTGATTTTGACTGATTGATGCGTCTTGTTTTCTTTTATATCAAAGTAAGATTTGGCAATTGAGGGATGAATTATTTGCTTAGAACTTATTGCCGTTATACTATAAAATGATGTTAGACTTATTAAAATTAATTCACAAAATTTGCATATTAAGTAATCTATTATGTTCTTATTAGATTGTTTGATATAACCCACTATTTAATGGTCTACTCAGTCAATCGCTCTCTCTAATACACTTATCATTACTCGACAATATAATCATAAAGCTATTGTTTCCATTTTCTCTTTTATTGCTAGAGTCACGAGACTTTGGCCACAACAGTGGCCTAAAGAGTGGCTCTCATGTCAAATTATTGGACTATTGTCGTTGTGCAAAATTTATCTTGATCCGGAGAGTTGATCTAGCACTTTTAATCGTTTTGGTTGTTATAATTGACCGTAACATCAAGATCATCGTGTCTAGTGTTTGTTAGATTTTGTTAACTTTTAACATGTATTTTTTCAATATCCCAATGAACATTGGGTCTTTGTCATTGCGTCATTGTGAGGTTTTGTTTAGCTATATATATGTACATAATCACTTTATATCATATCTATTTGTGTCTAAAATTTTCAGCTTTTGCATTGTACAAACATAGTACGCCCAACACACACACACACACACACACACACACACACACACATACATATATATACATACATAAATATATAGAGAGAGAGAGAGACCTCAATTGAGAAGTCAGCAATGTCGAATCCTTTGTAAACTAGTTCGCTTGAACCATCTTCCTCGGTGCTCGTTTGACTATCTTGTAAATCTCCTGTTTCACTTGAACTTTCCTCCTCTGAGCTCATTTGACTATCTTCATACCCAACCTCGTAGAGTAAAGCTGGATCCAGCAACTGACCATCTTGAAGCAAAACCTCCAAATCATTCTCCAATGGCTTGCATATTAGTCGAAATCCACACTTTTTGACAATTGTCTTGCTACGTAGGTCTCTATCTACTCTAATGCTAAAATGAAAATGACTCAGGCCATTTGGACCAAAATAATCTCCTCTCAACATATCCTTTGTTTTCCGATAACCAAGATACACATGATCCAAATTAAATGATTTGAAATCATGACGATAATCCATACTGTGTTTACCATTAACGGATACGTTGAGCGTAAAGCTGCGATACCTCTCTTCTTCTGCTCGAAATACAAAACAGAAAGCTACTCCGAGGAATTTCTTATACAAATCCTTTGAAACCACGAACGATATATAACCTTCTTTATTGGGGAGCAACCACTTTGGCATCTCTCCTCCAGGTAGAACAGCGTGGTGACGAGTTTTGCCATGAAATTTCTGTAATAGATGTAGACGGTCAGATAGTTTTTTGAAATTGACACCCAAAAAGAGGAGTTTCAAAAAGTTTAGTGGGTGTTTTTTTTGTTTAATTAGCCTACCAATTCAAAATTTTCAGCCTTTTGCCGTACACGACTCCATATTAATCACATAGAGAAAGAGAGAGAGTCTAACCTCCTCAAGCATGAACCAATCATTCACGGACAACCCATTACGGACCAGCTCAGGACATGAACATAACTCAACATCCTCCACATCAAATAAGTTGGAAGGAATTCTACTCAGAGATTTGCAACCAGACGCATCCAAGCTTCTCAATTTCTCTGGAACCTTAGGGATCTCTTGTAGCTGTTCACAATGAGAAAAATACAAATATTTCAAGTAATATAGTTTCTCGCATGTTGGAACGTTAGTGAAATTGTTTCCCGACAAATTCAAATATTCTAAGCGGGGAAAACACGAAAAATTCTCCAAGAACTCCACTTCTGGGAGATGGCACCCGCCAAGGTACAACTCCGACAACATAGGAAATCCCGTCTTTGTATGAGGATCACTCGAATCCTCCTCCACCTTCGGAAACTTAATTAGCTTTGAGCAGCAAGTAAGCCTTAGATCGAGAAGATTTTGCAATCTGTAAATGCTAGATGGAAGGATCGTCAGTTTCTCGCAATCATTTAGGACCATTTTCTCAAGAGAGACCAGATTTCCTATCGATGCAGGCAATTCCACAATCGAAGTCCGGTTTAAATAAACTTCTCGCAAGCTTTTGTTTTTATTTGGAATATCAGGGAATCTTTGCAATTTGGGGCACCTACCTAAATCTAACTTCTGTAACTTTCCATGATACGCAATTGATTCATGGGCACGCTCCAAGTTTTCGCAACCAGAGAGATCCAATTCCTTGAGAGTTGGAGTACAAGAGAGGTCCGGCATACAAACCAGCGACGGGCAACTGCTGAGGTTAATGAATTTCAATTTTCCAAAGCACTGCAAGAACAATGAATCCGTCAAAAGAGAGAAAATAAAAAGAACAATGATCGAAACTTCACCACGCACTAGAGTGGCGTGGCCACTTCCACTCCATTTACATGCAGAAACAGTACTTGCGATTCAGAGAGAAAAGAGAGTGTAACCACAACTGGGAGCACATGAGCGACGGTCAATCCTTTGCCAACTAATTCGTCACGTGAATTTATGCTAACATTTGGAATCTTATGTAGGGATTCACAACCACCCGCCTGTAGATCCGACGGAGGCAGTGGAAGGTCGGGAATCTCTTCGAATCATCACTTTTTTTTTTTTTTGGGTCCCATTTCGAATCATCACTTAGACTCCGTATGTTTAGTGGAAAAAATGCGCCTAGATGGTCATAGAAATAATAAAAAAATGAAAAATAATAGAGCAACGGTTATTTGAGTCTGTCATCAATATTTATATCATTGTTTCAAAAGTACCAACCATTCCATTAATTTGCTAACATTTGTGGCAACTTACCAACTAGAAAAAATTAGTAACTTATATGCAAAATTTTCGATTCTTATTTGAGTGAATTACCAACATTTATTGAATTGTTTAAGAAGTACCCACTATTTCAATAGTTTACCAACGCCAACATAGAAAGTTTACTAGCATGTTAACTTTACTACTCTTATATGAAATTGCCAATTCTGTTGCCTTTTACCCAACATCATTACAATGATTTACCACGATTTATTTGAGTCACTTATCAACTTTTGTTTGATTGTTTCAAAAGTATCAACTATTCACATAATTTACCACATTTGCTTGGGGAATCAAATATTCATTAGAAAAACTAAAACTTGATGTTAACCTACTGTGTGAGGTGGAAAATCACCCAAATTATTGATAGTAACTTGCTATAATAGTTAGTGACTTTAGTACGGTGGTAACTGTAGCAAATAACTGTTGAAAAGTTCTTGAAATAATTGACAATTTGAATACAATCAAATAAGAGTTAGTAAATGGACTCAAATAGGAGTTAGTAAGTTTTTATAAAAGTTAGTTATTTTAATATGCTGGTAAGTTGCACAAGTAAAATTGGTTATTTACAAAAATGAGTTTGTAATCTATAATAATGAAATAATTGTTGGTACTTCCAGAAAAATTTTGGTGACTTACTAACATATTTCCAGGCTAAATGAGTATTGTTGTTTCCATAAAACTATTGGTAATTTACTAACATGCGACACACAAAATAAGTTGCCGATCCAATCAAAATTTAGTTACCAATGATTTTGAAATTTACACCACAAGACATTACTAGCATGAAACAGTATATTGTATTTTCAGGAACGGTTGTGCTAGAATTTGCAATGCATAATGATGATATTACATCTTTAGAATTGGTTTTAACTAATTAAAACAGAACAATGACTTTTCTCTGAAGGTTTGTTTGTACTTAATTACAAATATAGCATTTTAAATATTTCATAATATAAGATCGAGCAAGCTCAATCACATTGACAGAATTGCTGGTTCTTGTCGAATTCGTTAAATTTCGTTATGAAATTCTAATATTTTATCTAGCACACTACTTGAAACTTAACAAGTAAAGGGGATATACCTATTACCATCGAAAGAGTTATAAAGACGTGGCTTCATAATTCTCCGAATGGAAGGATCTTTAAAAACATTTAGACTACTACCAACTACATGTTAAAAACCGACAAATCAAAATAAAAATCATGGCATATCTTAAACACATTCAGCATTCAAATGTTAAATTACATACTAAGAAGTTTTGTTTCAATTTTCAGCTCAAAGTCATGGTGGTTTGAGCTCAATTTTGGCATTTTTCCTATATGCATTATTTTTTTTCACTTTTATCCCCGCAATTTTTTAACAAAGTCCCTATAGTTTTTATTTTTCTAATTGATTCCTATTTAAAAAATTTTAATCAAGTACCTCTAGTATCAAATCTAGCCAAATCTAGCTAAAGTGGCCGTTGAACAACCCGTATGTATGTGCACCCTTAGAATTAGCTTAACGCGGAAGCTAGTCAAACAGCCTATGGCATCTCCCACCATTCACTATCCATGGGGATATCCACGCAAGCAATATTCAATCAACGTCACACTTCGGCGATCTCCAATGGCCACGTAGGCTGGATTTAATGCTGGACAGACTTAATTAGACAATTTATGTAAGTAGAGTTACATGATTAGAAAAATTTAAAAAAACATGGGCTTGATTAGAAAAGCTGTTGAAGTACTAGATTGACAGCCTACATTTGATGTTTTAATATGTATAAAGTATAAAATCATTGTGGATTCTTTCCTAAGGACAATATAAACATGGTAAGATTTCATATATTTAGCTATAAAAAGTGAAGAAAAAAAAAAGGACCGAGGAGATGCGCACCTTAAATTGTTTCAACACTCGTGTGATGTTGGTATTCGATAGATCAAGTCCAACTAACTTCTTTGGACCATCTCTAAATTCTGGAATCGAGGCACATCGAGGCCATTCAAACCACCTTAACTCATTAGGTAGATGGATGGGACCAGAAAAAGAATTCTCTACATTATGCAGGATGAGCAACCTCAGCTTTCTCATGTTTGTGAAAGCACTTGGGCTGATATACTTCACTTCTGGCTTTTGTAGCTTCAACACTATGGCTTTTATTGAATCTGTTCCCTATATATTTGTTCGAATATAATCAGATTTACTTTGTAATTACAGTAAACAAAGTCAAAGCTAAGAACATAATATGAATTCTTATAATGTAACAAGCCTTACCACATCTCCTTGTAGAACATCAAGAACATCATCATAAAGCCATAACCTACTGCTTTTTCCGGGATCATCTCGACATTCTTCTTTAACGATATCCATACCCATTGATTGTATTAAGTCATGCATTTCTAAGGTCCCTTGCTCATCCTTAATCAAGCAGCGCTCAATGAGATTGTTTATCCCAATAATCGTGTCGAAATCACAACTATCAAGAACTTTCTTAATGTACTCTGCATCTCGTCCTTTGAAGAAACAAGCAATGTCGAGAAAAATCTCCTTTGCGTAGTCCTCCAATCCATCATAACTTACCTTTAGCACGTCGTTGATTTTTTTGTGGGGACTTTTGGCAAGTTTTTGCAAGGTACTTTTCCATTGATTTTCTCCTCTCCCACACAAGGAAGAACCCAACACTTCAAGAGCCAAAGGAAGGCCTCTAGCATAATGTAAAACCCTGTCAACAAGATTGTTGCTTATTTCTATTTCTTGATTTCCTTGAAAAGCATGCTTTCTAAAAAGTTCAAGAGCTGCACTATTGTCAAGAGCTTCAACTTCATACATATGATCCCGATTTACCCCATGAGAAACTAGGATATGCTTATCTCTTGTTGTGATAATTATCCTACTTCCATTGCCGAACCATTGGCAATTTCCAGCTAAAGCATCTAACTGCCATGCATCATCAACATCATCGAGGATAATGAGAACTTTCTTATTATGGAGTCTATCTCGAATCAAACAACTTCCTCTTGCAACACTACAAACCTTAAAGGTCTTCCCCAATAATACCTCTGATAGCAATTTTTCTTGCAAAGCAACCAAACCACTGGGACTTTTGCTATTTTCTCTAACACGTTCCGAGAAACTAGAACCTTGAAACTCTCTAAACATAGCATTATAAATGGCTTTAGCAAGGGTTGTCTTCCCTACACCTCCTTGTCCCCATAATCCTACCACAAGAACATCATCCTTGGACCATAGATTTAAGATTGTTCTCAACTGTTGTACTCGGGAATCTATCCCAACCGGATATTTGGCTACATCTAGTGGCACACGACCCAATTGAGTTGAGATTTCCTCAACGATTTGCTGTATAAAGCCCGCTTCATATCTGACAAGGGAAATTTAGTTAGAAACTGCTTTTAGAGCAATCCATAGAAATGATTACATATTCAAAGAGAATAACTGAGCAAGAAACTTTTTCACAATATATTTGGAGGTGAATGTCAAAATATGCTCGACTAGCAAGATGCCCCGTGTCTGGAGAAGGAAGTAGAGAGTTATTCTACAAATTTGGAATGACTGACTCCGAGACAAAGTGAGAAAAGAATATGCTTCCGTCCGCCTTCACCACTGGCCCCACGGCCGCCCTCATTGCGTTCCCCCCACCGTCGCGCCCCTGCCACCATGCCGCATCTGTCGCCTTCTCGTGACCCAGCGGTTCTTGCAACTCCCTTTCTCTGTTTTTGTCAAGTCGACCCGGGCTTGACACCTTAGATCTGGAGTTGCATGCCTAGCTTCGTCAAAGCCGCTTGACACGGAGAGGGGCTGAAGTGACGCGGCTGGAGCGGCATGGGGACGGAGTACTTGGGCGGCAGCGTGTCAAGAATTAGCAGAGGCTCGGAGAAGACGAACGGCTCATACATGGTGGTGCTCTAGTTTTTTTTCCTTCTTAAGTGTGCTGTGTGCTGTGCGAGTATTTAATGAGAGTGTGTGCAAGCGAGAGAGAAAGAGAGTTAAGGGCAAACTTACCCCCTATCGTCAGAGATCCCAAACCTCAGAGCAAATTAAGTATGAAAAGACTAAATCTAATTGAATGTAGAAGTGTTCTGCCATACCCATCAGTAAAATGCCACCCGGACAAGCTACCAGCCTCGGAAAGAGCATTCTTCCATCTCCCTACTCTCTCCAAATCCTTCTCGAATTTTCGCTCATGGTTAGCCATAGCTTCTAGGTAACTCTCTCTCGGTGTTCTCACTTCACGAGGATCCACTTTGTAAAACACCGGAAAGACCATGAGGTCTCCTTGCTCCTTGCACTCCATGATCTCCACCAACTCTTCCAAACACCACGTCGAAGAGGCGTAGATCTTGGAGAAAACGACGACCGCTATGCGCGACTCCCAAATCGCCTTCATGAGCTCGGTCGATATTCGCTCTCCCTTCCTCAGTTCTTCATCGTCCTTGTAAGTGCTTATTCCCACCCTGTCTAGAGCTGTGTAGAGATGACCAAGGAAGTAATTGCGGACATCTGGACCTCTGAAACTCAAGAAGACGTCATAACTCTTTCTAGGTTTGGAAGAAGAAGAAGAAGAAGCCATTGGGATCAAGGAAGAGAGGAGGTTAACAATGAGCAATGAGTTGCCGAAGAATTGGTTCTTTGTTTGAGGTAGTTTGCTCACCACTTTATGGTCTCAGCACAATCTTTATGCCAAGGTGCCATGACTTTCCTTTTTGTGGGTCAACGGTGAATATTATTAGGCCTTATCTTTATTAAAGATCACATTTGCTGTGCTAATTAGATATCTTATGAACACAAATCTTTCATTAATGTTGGATTTATTGTTAATTGATATGGCCAATTAAATTGTTGAGTCAACAAGAGAAGATTTTTCATGACAATAATTGTTGGATTTATTGTTAATCTATCTTTATTAAAGATTTTTCATTGTTCTCCGTACAAATGCTGTCGGGTTCATCATTCTCAAACGTTAGCGCACTAGAATACTTTTTAAGACTACTTATTAATATTTTGAAATTTTTTTTTATAAAATTTCCTTTTTTTTTCTTTTCGTGCGGCCCTCATTGGCCCTAGGTCCGAGAAAAAAAACTAAAGAAAATTAAAAAAAAATAAAAAGTCTATAAAAAAGTCCACGTAAACGTCGACCGGCTAAAATTAACTGAATTGACTCAATTGATATAAATATAAAAGATTTAGTACTAAATTGATAACAAAAATATTTATAATTTTTTTAATAATTCTCCCTAGAATCAAGCGTAGTAAAAGCCAATAAATTCTGAAGACATGTTAATTATAATAATGATCGCAATAATGGCACAAAGCGACACTGCCAAAAAATTTGGCTTAACCCACGCTGCCCTCTCAGCCTTTTTGCCTTTACTTCTTTCTTCTTCTTCTTCTTCTTCTTCTTTTTTGTTTTGGGTCAAAGTCTTTACATCTTTCCGGTAGCCCCCACCGTCAACTTTAACTCCCCTTTCGGCACCGACACACACTGAATTCCAATAAAGTAGAAAAGAACTTTAGCCCTTTGCTTTTCTTTCTGTAATATAAAAGTTCAAATATCTCATCTCCATTATAAAAATATATATTTACTAGAAATTTTAAAACTTATCATGAAAGTGCAATTGAGTCTTAAAACTTGCAATCAAGTCTTTAAACTTATCAAGTTGATTTAATAGAGTCTTTTTGTTAACACCATCAATTTATCTAACGACAAATACTGACGGGCTTTTTTAAATTAATTTTCTTATCTTATGTGGTATTTTTAATTATTTTATTTTTCGAATGGCATTTTTAATTATTTTATTTTTCAAAATTTTGTTTAAATTAAATTAAAAATTGAAAAAAAAAACCAAAATTAATTTGAAAAAGAAAATAAAATTGGAAAAAGTGCAAGAGTTCCCGTGGGAGAGGGTGGGCGGCCCTCCCTGGTCTTGGCCAAGGCTCGCTAGGCTTGGGCGAGGCCTCGCCCATATTTGGGCTAAAGAAACCCAGACCTCAAGACTATTTCTTTTAGTGCTTCGGGTTGGAAACTCGCTCGATGCTCTGTTTTGCAACTACGATCGTTCCATGGACTTAAAGCTTTGGATCTTCGTTGGTTATGTGTTCTAATTGTTATTTCTTCAATCCGTGCCATTTTAGCGGTAGTTTTTCAAATTTGGGTTCTTATTTGCTACCTCGTCAATGCCCAAATGCGGGTTGAAGAAACCTTCGACCCAAATATGGGCAACCCGGATATGGTCGAGGTCTCACATGTGCCTAACGGCCTTTGCCTAGGGCCGGCAATGGGCAACGGCGGCAGAGGGGACTCACCGCCGAGCTTTTGCCCTTTTTTTTTTTCCTAGTTTTGTTTTTTTCTTCAAATAAATGTTGTCAATTTTTCAGTTTTTAATTTAATTTAAACAAAATTTCGCTAAAAATGCCCCGTAAGATAACAAAATTGATTTAAAAATGTCATGTCAGCATTTTTCATTTGACAAATTGATGATGTTAACAAAAAGACTTTATTGAATCAATTTGACAAGTTTTATGACTTGATTGCACTTTTTGCAAGTTGTAGGACTCAATTACACTTTTGTGACTAGTTTTAGGACTTCTAGTGAACATATCTCAAAAAAAAAAAAAGTACGTCATCTCATTAGAAAAGGATAGCAACCAATGAGATTTTGTCATTCTTTTCTTTCTTTAATATGAAAGTTAAAATATATCATCTCCATTATATATATAAACTATGTCATCTCATTGAAAAAGGACAGCTACTCCATTGGCTCCTTAATGAAATACTTCGCTGTGGCTCCAGGAAATGGCTCAACAACCAATCTAGATTTGTCTTTCTTTTCTTTCTTTTTTGCATATTCTAAATAGCAATTCGTGACTACTCAAAAAATATGTCATTTTTTTTTTCGCATATTGGAGTATATGAGCTTTTGCTTCAAAAGTGGGTCACTCATATTTTTCATTATTTTGAAGGGACCAGAAAGTGAAAACCTTTGACGCGTATTGACTACTGAATTCTTGTCTGTCACCCAAAAGAAAAAGCAAACTAACCACTTAAGATTAAAATAAACCACCCAAAAAAAAATATTGGCAAATACGAAATTACAAAAAAGTATATATGAGTAAAGACAAAGCACGACCGTGTTTGTAATCCACCGATCCGAAAACTGGTCGGAGGAAAGCACAGCGAAACGGTCCCGATAAAATTATAATAACCTCCCTTGTCTTTGCATTGTGGGTCCATTGAAAGGAAGCAAAGAAAAAAAAATTTAAAATTTAAAAAAAAAATAAAAAATTACCAAAAAAAAGAAAAAGAAAGAAAAAAGAGATGGCCTTGTGCGGTGTTCCCCGCTCCAAAGTTCCCTCGAGAAAGAAGGATGAGAGTGTGAAAGCCCCACCCCCCACCACCATTACTACTTTGGGGAATCCAATTCCCTCCATGTGAAAAGAAGATCCCAAAACGACACCGCTCCTGACAATCCAAAGGTTGGTCTACGAATCACCGCCGCGTTCACACCCCCAAAAATTTCACATCCAGAAGACGGTGATGGTACGTCAACAATGAATATATATCATTAGGCCATTTCCCAATCGCACGACCTTCGTTGCTTCCTTCCAATGGAAAACTTCGCCATGGCTTCCAGGAAATGGCATTCACCACCGCTTGAATCTTTTGCCCTTCACACGCTTTTGCTTCAAAAGTCGGTCAACCATATTTATCGATTATCCAAAGTAACCAAAAACTGGGATTCTCCAATGCATGCCGAACGTTTGAATTCTCGTCTCGCCCAAATCTGACGCTTGACTTAGCAAATGGAATTACGATTCGTCGTACACATTTGAGTTGGAACCGTAGTCGCGATGGATAATGGGACAACAAGCATCTAGCAAAATAGGATATGATTGATTAAGGAAATGAAGTGCTAACTAATTTTTCGAAGACGAACCTCGGTGGTGCTACTAGTATCATCACCTCTTTGGCAACAGAAAAATCAACATGGTCTAATTCATTTTGTTGCCCACCATAGCGACTGGGAATTACCTAAAGACAGTGCATTAATGGGCATAATAATCGTTGACACGATATGAAATTTTTATGAGACCATTGTCAATTGTTGTATCGAGGAGGTAAATAAATTTTGATATCATGTCAGATTTTTATGAGACCACTATTAACTATCCTAAAAGATCAAGCTATTAAATAAATGCACGATTTATTATTTAATTATTCTATCAAAGATGGTCTAGCAAGAGTTAGCCAATAGCCCTTGCCGCTCTCAAGGAAAAAAAAAATAGAGAATAAAAGATAAATAAAAATTCACAATATTATTTAACAAAATATTCACATCGGGGTTGGCCGTTCAACGTGGCGCTATCGGCATCGACTTTAGTGATTTCTAGCCAAAGTTGATTAGATTAACTCAATGCTCTCTCTCTCTCTCTCTCTCCTGTCATCTTTCGTCTTTCCCACGCTAATGCCTCTCTCATCTTCATCTTCTCATCTTGCGTTTTCCCAATGATCTCTCTCCTCTCTCTGATTTTGTGCCGCGCCCCTACCCCACTCTCTCTTTACTTTTTGGAAAAAGATCGTCCCCTTTACTTTTTGGAAAAAGATCGTTGATCGTGGAAAAAGATCGTCCCCTTTACTTTACTTTTTGAAAAAAGATCGTTGATCGTTGATCGTGGAAAAAGATCGTCTTTACTTTTTGGAAACATCTCGTTCCCCACGCTAACACTCTGTCTCCTCGCTCATCTTCTCATCTCATCCTGTGTCTTCCCAGCGCTCTCTCTCATCTTGCGTCACCCCCTCCTCTCTGTCTCGCAAAGCAAGCGACGGCGACGGCGACGACGACGAAAATGATGGGATTATAAAAAAAAAAAATTAGGCGAGCAGATGATGAGAGGGCTCAATTTTGATTCTCAACGTTTGGCAAAACCATAAAAACACAGGTGACACTTGCTATTTTCACAGTATTTTCAATCTATTAAATTATTATTTGCCACGAAAAGAGAAAGTTGAGGCCTTTTCATATAAGAAGGAAAAAAAATTGAAATTGGTGTAATTATTATATTTTTTTTCTTCTTAATTTTTGGTCGGAGGTTTGAGTCTCTTAAGGCACACACCACTTGGTCATTAATCTCGTCTTTGAAAGGAAATTATTGGTCGAGGCAATATATTTCATTGTCGGATGAACCACAGTCCGTCATTCTCAAACGTTAGTGCACTAGGATACATTTTAAGAATACTAATTAATATTTTGAATTTTTTTCATAAATTTTCCTTTTTTTTTCTTTTCGTGCGGCCCTCATCGGACCTAGGTCCAAGAAAAAAAACTAAAGAAAATAAAAAAAACTTATAAAAAGCTTATAAAAACGTTCATGTAAACATCAACCGGCTAATGGACTAAATTGATATAAATGCAAAATATTTAATATTAAATTGATAAAAAACAATATTTATAATTTTTTTAATAATTCTCCCTAGAATCAAGCGTAGTAAAAGCCAACAAATTCTGAAGACATGTTAATTATAATAACAATAGTAATAATGATCGCAATAATGGCACAAAGCGACACTGCCAAAAAATTTGGCTTAACCCACGCTGCCCTCTCAGCCTTTTGCCTTTACTTCTTTCTTCTTCTTCTTCATTTTTGTTTTGGGTCAAAGTCTTTACATCTTTCCGGTAGCCCCCACCGTCAACTTTAACTCCCCCTTTCGGCACCCACACACACTGAATTCGAATAAAGTAGAAAAGAACTTTAGCCCTTTGCTTTTCTTTCTGTAATATAAAAGTTTAAATATCTCATCTCCATTAAAAAAAAAAATATATGTTTACTATAAATCCTAAAACCTATCATGAAAGTGCAATTGAGTCTTAAAACTTACAATCAAGTCTTTAAACTTATCAAGTTGATTCAATAGAGTCTTTTTGTTAACACCATCAATTTATCTAACGATAAATACCGACGGGCTTTTTTAAATTAATTTTCTTATCTTATGTGGTATTTTTAATTATTTTATTTTTCAAAATTTTGTTTAAATTAAATTAAAAATTGAAAAAAAAACCAAAATTAATTTGAAAAAGAATATAAAACTGGAAAAAGTGCAAGAGTTCCCGTGGGCGAGGGTGGGCGGCCCTTGCCGGCCTCGGCCAAGGCTCGCTAGGCTTGGGCGAGGCCTCGCCCATATTTGGGCTAAAGAAACCCAGACCTCAAGACTATTTATTTTAGTGCTTTTGGTTGGAAATTCACTCAATGCTCTGTTTTGCAACTACGATCGTTCCATGGACTTAAAGCTTTGGATCTTCATTGGTTATGTGTTCTAATTGTTATTTCTTCAATCCGTACCATTTTAGCGGTAGTTTTTTAAATTTGGGTTCCTATTTGCTACCTCATCAATGCCCAAATCCGGGTTGAAGAAACCTTCGACCCAAATATGGGCAACCCGGATCCGGTCGAGGTCTCACATGTGCCTAACAGCCTTTGCCTAGGGCCGGCAATGGGCAATGGTGGCAGTAGGGACTCACCGCTGAGCTTTTGCCCCTTTTTTTCCTAGTTTTGTTTTTTTCTTCAAATAAATGTTGTCGATTTTTCAGTTTTTAATTTAATTTAAACAAAATTTCACTAAAAATGTCATGTAAGATAACAAAATTGATTTAAAAATGTCATGCCAGCATTTTTCATTTGACAAATTGATGATGTTAATAAAAGGCTTTATTGAATCAATTTCACAAGTTTTATGACTTGATTGCATTTTTTGCAAGTTGTAGGACTCAATTACACTTTCATGACTAGTTTTAGGACTTCTAGTGAACGTATCTCTTTTTTTAAAAAAAGTACATCATCTCATTAGAAAAGGACAGCAACCAATGAGATTTTGTCATTCTTTTCTTTCTTTACTATGAAAGTTAAAATTTCTCATCTCCATTATATATATACTATGTCATCTCATTGAAAAAGGACAGCTACTCCATTGGCTCCTTAATGAAATACTTCGCTGTGGCTCCAGGAAATGGCTCAACAACCAATCTAGATTTGTCTTTCTTTTCTTTCTTTTTTGCATATTCTAAATAGCAATTCGTGACTACTCAGAAAATATGTCATTTTTAATTTTTTTTTTAGCGCATATTGGAGTATATGAGCTTTTGCTTCAAAGGTGGGTCACTCATATTTTTCATTATTTTGAAGTGACTAGAAAGTGAAAACCTTTGACGCGTATTGACTAAAGAATTCTTGTCTCTCACCCAAAAGAAAAAGCAAACTAACCAATTAAGATTAAAATAAACCACCCCAAAAAAAAATTAGCAAATACGAAATTACAAAAAAGTATATCTGAGTAAAGACAAAGCACGACCGTGTTTGTAATCCACCGATCCGAAAATTGGTCGGAGGAAAGCACAGCGAAACGGTCCCGATAAAATTATAATAACCTTCCTTGTCTTTGCATTGTGGGTCCATTGAAAGGAAGCAAAGAAAAAAAATTAAAAAAATTAAAAAAATTTACCAAAAAAAAAAAAAGAAAAGAAAGAAAAAAGAGATGGCCTTGTGCAGTGTTCTCCGCTCCAAAGTTCCCTCGAGAAGGAAGAATGAGAACTTTTTTTAGCAGAGAATGTGAAAGCCCCAACCCCACACCACCATTACTACTTTGGGGAATCCAATTCCGTCCTGTGAAAAGAAGATCCCAAAACGACACCGCTCCTGACAATCCAAAGGTTGGTCTACGAATCGCCGCCGCGTTCACACCCCCAAAAATTTCACATCTAGAAGACGGTGATGGTACGTCAACAATGAATATATATCATTAGGCCATTTCCCAACCGCACGACCTTCGTTGCTTCCTTCCAATGGAAAACTTCGCCATGGCTTCCAGGAAATGGCATTCACCACCGCTTGAATCTTTTGCCCTTCACACGCTTTCGCTTCAAAAGTCGGTCAACCACATTTATCGATTATCCAAAGTAACCAAAAACTGGGATTCATCGATGCATGCCGAACGTTTGAATTCTTGTCTCGCCCAAATCTATCGCTCGACTTAGCAAATGGAATTACGATTCGTCGTACACATTTTGAGTTGGAACAGAAGTCATGACGGAAAATGGGACAACAAGCATCTAGCAAAATAGGATATGATTGATTAAGGAAATGAAGTGCTAACTAATTTTCTGAAAACGAACCTCGGTGGTGCTACTAGTATCGTCACTTCTTTGGCAACAGAAAAATCAACATGGTCTAATTCATTTTGTTGCCCACCATAGCGACCGGGAATTACCTAAAGACAGTGCATTAATGATTAATGGGCACAATAATTGCCGACATGATTGGCCAGGGACCGGGAACTACCAGAAGACGTGCATTAGTAGGCATAATAATCGTCGACACGATATAAGATTTTTACGATATCACTGTCGATTGTTGTATTGAGGAGATAAATAGATTCTGATATCATATCAGATTTTTATGAGATCATTATTAACTATCCTAAAAGATCAAGCTGTTAGGTAAATAAATTCTACCAATGGCCCTTGCTACCCTCAAGGAAAAAAGAAAAGAAAAGAAAAGAAATGAGAGAAAAAAAAACAAATAAAAAAAATTCACAATATTATTTAACAAAATATTCACATCGGCGTCGGTCGTTCAACGTGGCGTGACTGGTATCGACTTCGGTGATTTCCAGCCAAAATTGATTAGATTAACTCAATTGGCACAAATGGAAAAACGTTTATAATTGAATTGATCTAATTAAAACGTTTAAGAGTGACTTGACACTAATGCAATAGATTCATTACTTTTTTTTTTCTACTTTTCTCAGCTAATGATAATAGATGAGTCGAAAAAAAAAAGATGAGTCGATCTTTAACCAGCGATGAGATGCTAGGAATTAGGACTCTGACAAAAAAAAAAAAGAGTAGAAAGTTAGGACAACATAAGAGAGCGGTTGATAAGAAAAACCCCGCAACAGTCTTTGTAACTGTAATCAATAGTCATCAATCAAGAAGCATTAATTCTCTCTGTCCTAAAAAGGAATTGAATTATCCATGCATGAGATTTAAGATATTAAATTACAAAAATTTCAAATTGAACTTTCTTTTCTAATTTTTCTTTTTAACTTCGATCAATTTACAATTTCACCTTTCATAAGTTTATGAAAGGCTCTCTCGAGCAACGAAATTTTTCGACAACGTATCTCGGCGTATGACATTCGTCTTCCTCGCCCTGAATCCCAAATCTTTCACCGATTAAGTGAATCACATATGACTGATTTTATCTACCACGTGTCGCAATTCTCAAGTCGATACATAGTTGTCGGCCCAAAAAAAAAAAAAGAAAGTCTATACATAATTTTCCTTTCTTCTCGACGAGTCAAATTAACGCCGCTTTCGAGCGGTTAATTTGAAAACAAAAGAAATAAATGAAAATGTGCTCGCCGGGAAACTACATGTAATAATGCTACATCCTCGCGCCTAAAATTCAAATCATATTCAACGATTGGCAGGAACCAGATTCGGAGCTCGCAGACGAAGTCGAAGAAGAAGAAGAAGAAGGAGAAGGAACGGAGGATTCATCGTCGCCTCCGAGCTCTTGCTCGCAAGGCCACAGATGTTCTCTCAACCTCAGGACTCGACAAGGAGGCGCCATCTGTTTGCTCTGCCTCTCCAACCTCCTCACTGCCCCTCGCCCGCCCACCGTCCACCTCCGACGACGAGCTGATTGCTTGCCAGATCATCGACCTGGTCGTTCTTCTGTCGGATTCCGGCAGCGAATCGGCATTGGCTTGTGAGTTCGCGTCTAGGGTTTCGGGCCTGCTCTGTTCTCGCGCGCTGGGGTGGAGCCGACGCCAGGTGCATGTGGTAAGCGCCACTTCCCGACTTTGATGTCGTTGCTGTTCGGTTCTTTTGGCGTGCGATGAGAAAATGATTAAAAGGAAGGTTGATTGTCCAATTCCGCTCAGATTCCCGAAATTCTGGTTCCTTCTGTTCTCGTGATACCATTCACTGGTTTTCAGGTTCGCACCTCTCTCCTCTCCTCTGTGTTCGTTTGTGTGTGAAATTTGTATTCCTTCTGTCCGTGATGAACTCATTTTGCTCCTTTTCCGCAAGATGAGGTTGTTTCAATTTAAGAGTTGTGCATTGGGCAATAGGGTAGCAACTGGACAGAATTTCACGCATCTTAACGCATCGTGTCCCACAATTGCAGCTCCACTGCTTTGGAATCCTTCTAAACCATGGGACAATTGATGTTTATGCCTCAATTATAGATAAACATGCCTTTGTTGTTCATCTTATGGATGGTCTTCAACTACCGAGGTAACAAGCAATAAATGATGAGAGATCAAGGCTTTATACATACTCTCGCGCATGTGATGTTCACACATCTCGAGTGTTGTGCTCATTTTGTCCATCCATGCAGTAACGACATCCAGGGGGAGATATTATTTGTGCTGTACAAGTTGTCAGTCCTCCAGCGGGAATATGGGGATGGTGACAAAAGTGAGCCTTTTGTTACTTGTAGTCCCAAGCTCATTCATCTGTCGTTGGATGTCCTCTTGAAGACCCAAAGTGATGATGTTCGCCTGAACTGTGTAGGTCTGTCAACTTCTGTATTACTTGGAATTGTGTCAAAATCACTCAGTCTCGGGTTGTGCCTATATGTGAAGTTTGGCAACTGGCAACGGTGCTTATCTATCATTGATTGACAGTTTGTCATTTGATTGATTGCCATTAAATCAACTTAGATACATCTGTTTGAAACAACTTGTTTGCATAGTTTATTTTAGCAGAATCTTTGTACATATGAACATTACTTACCCACAACTAATTTCGTTTTTCCTTGGTTAGCATTTTTGTCAATGCTGGTTCAAAGAGGGTTTCTCAAAGATCCATATGAAGGTTGTATGAGCAACTTGAGTTCTGTTGAAGCTGATAGTCTCGTACAAGCTACAGATGATTTATCAGACCTCTGCACCTTATTTTCAGAGGCCATCAAAGGTCCATTGCTTTCATCAGATGGACAAGTCCAAATGGGCACATTAGAGTTAATTGCCTATTATTTACGTGAACTAAATTCAGTCAAGCAGTTTCAACTTTTGGTGGAAGCTAATATTGCGGATTATGTATTCGAAATCCTCAGGTTATCAGGCAAGTAATCTTTTATTCGTATGATTGCTGGGTCATTTTTCATACATGGAGAAAGGCATTAACAATTAGCTTTCCTAATCATGAATTTGATGCCTATGGCCTTCTGGCAAGTTTATGTGGGTGAAAGTAGCCATTTGTTCATTTTGTATACTTCATAAGTACTTCTGATCAACATATAGGGAGATCCTCCAGAAACCCAAGTAGATTGCTTGGCTGTTTCTTCATGAGAAAACGGCACACACGGTCTCTGGCATTTCCCGGTTCAAGAAAAGAAATATTTCTGGGTCTTGGGATGTTTGACTGTCTTTTACCTTCTTTTATGTATTAACTAAAATCACACTTCCTTAAATGCCTTAATCCTCTATAATTGAAAATCCTCATTCTCGTGACAAAGGATTGATGTTGTTCATTGATAAATAGAATGCAAGGATACTGTCATCAGCTCTTGCCTTGGAGTTCTTGATCTCCTGTCAAATGCTGGACAAGCTTTTACACAGAGACTTGCAGTTGGCTTTGCCTCTCTAATTCCTGTCTTTGCTTATGTTGCCGAAGTGCCTTTTCATCCTGGTCAGCTTCAGCTACTGAAGCTCGTCTTTAGTTGCATTTCTGACTGCCCTGGATTGGCATCAACTTCACAAAGTGAACAACTAGCTGTTATTTTGGCGAGGATGCTTAGAAGATATAATGATGGTGAAACAGGCCTGCTTTCAGAATCATTCATGCTGGTATGCTCTATCTTGATGAGTATGATGAATTTCCCAACTTCTCATGATGTCTTAAATCTAACAACGTGCATTCAAGAGTCATTAAAAGATGCCATTTTGGCTTGTCTAAGTGCCATCAGGGAGCATACAGACCTCCTCCTGCATTCCTTGCTTCTATTGAAAGAGGCCTTTGCTTATGGTTATGGAGGTTACCCTGTCAGCAACTCCAACAAGAATGGATTGGAAAATCGTGTCATTGATATATGTAGACGATGGCTATTGCCTTGGCTATGGACATCCATCAAAGGAGAAGAGGAGGATGAGCAGACTGTCCTGGGTGTGCTTGATAGTTTCCATGCAATACTTCTTCACAGCTATGACGACCAAACTAGTGAGGACCTGATCTCTAGTTCTTGGTTCACCTTCTCATTCAGCTGTTTGGCTTTATATCCTACAGAGAGGATGGAAAGCCGAATTTATTTGATGATGAGTTCACTCATGGAAGTTCTACTTGGAAATGATCGTGGGAAGAACATTAGGGATGCTGTGTCTTACCTTCCATCTGATCCAAATGATTCGCTGTTTCTGCTAGGGCAACAGAGCTCCCATAATCTGCAGTTATCCTTTTGTCAATCTGCGGTCCTCCAAATTTTGTATTGCAGTTCTTTGTTTGATGAAAGATATTTAGCCTGTCTATCCTGAATTCACGTATTTATCAATATGATGCGTGGTCCAGTGTAGTTCATCAATTCCCATATCGTACCTAAAATAAGCATCTTTGGCAGGCTTGCAGCTGATAAAATAGTGTTAGCTTCCATTGAACAATTTATCCTTGTCAATGGGTGTGATCCAACATGCACTTCTATGAGTTCGTCAACTGTTATTCAACTAGTTGCTGTATATAGTCTGTATAGGGGTCTTGCCAAGATGAGCTACCAAATGCCATATAGTCCAGAAGCTCAGAGGCTCTTTATACAACTAGTCACCAAAAGTGAATGGGATCTGTTGTCTGCTAGAATTCACCCTACGTCACTTAAATGGTTGTCTCAACAAGAGAAACTCTGTGAATCACTGTCTTGTCAGATCTTGACATTCTGCAGAATTAGTCCTAAATCTGACAACCATTAATTGTCCATGGGAGAAAGGTTCATGGTCTGGATATGCAGTTGATTGCAGAATTGGTGGCAGCAGAAAACAATTATGCTGCAAAACTACTTGTGTACATATTTGAAGAGGTTGTCACGGAAAATAACCAAGAGAATGACTTGACTTCAGTATTGAATCTCATGGAATATGTCATACGTATCTTTCCTGAGGCTTCTAACAGATTATGCTTGAATGGAATAGCAAAGGCAATTCACATCTTCTATAGTGAGTCAAGCCCATCCTCACAGGTATACGCAGCCATAGCAGTTTTCATTTTCAACATATTGAGTTCAGTTGACTCAGATGCTCTTGCTGATGATGAAGCTTGGGTTGCAGTTGCTTTGAAGGTGACTGTCTAGATAACTCCACCTAGTATAAGTTCTGCCCTAGATCTCACTATTAATGCGGGGTAGCTGACTACACTTTGTTTCTTTTTCATATAGTTGATGGATCACTTGATTTACTCGGGTGACATAGGAAAGTGCTCTACTTGTTGCTTGATTCTTGGCATTTTGTGTTTGGTTTTGCACCACTCAACAAATGGAGCACTAGTGGATTCTTCAAAAACTGTTCTTCTCGACTCTTCATTGGCATCAACCTTGTCCAGTGCTATTCATGTGGCCTGTCCGAATGGACCAGCAATGCATAACATTGATGAGGGACCAAAGGCTGGAGAAACTTTGTTACATGTGCTTTTATTGCACTATTTTGCTTTCAAAAGGTTAGCTATCTGAACTTTTTAGTTTATCAAAGAGAAAGGTTAGCTATTTTATTGGATGTCCCAAATTGGAATTCATTCTTAAGAAAAAGTACTGACACATAACTTTCTTAGCATGCATGCCGTTTTACCAAGTGCAGTGGACTGGGATAATCTGATTGGTCAATCAACATGGATCGGGTCACGTCCTTTCTTAAGCATCAAGTGCCATGACTTGTGCAGGCTGATGCATTTCGGACCTCCTCTTGTCAAGCTCGTCGCTTCATACTGTCTGTTGGAGTTGTTTATTAGGTTATCCGAACAAAGAGACAGCGAGCATGAGGAACTATGCACGAATAAATACTGGATGTCACTGATGGCTGTATTTGAAGGCTTGCTTTTGTACAATGATACCAGAGTGGCAATGAACAGTAGCCTTTGCCTCACAATGATCTTGAAGTGGGAAACACAGGAAGTGGCAGAAATATTCAACAGGAGAAGTATGTGGTGCAGATTGATTTTGGAAGAGTTGGTGATATCTCTGGCAGCTTCGTCTTTAGCGTCTAAATCTTCCACTAATCATCACAAGGCTGCTATCATCGTAGCTGGAGCACTACTGAAGCTACCTAAAGTTCCAGAATGGCTGCGGTCTGTGTTTAATGATACCTTCTTGACTGGTATACTTGGAAACCTCACAGGCAGTAACTTGAACGCAGAGATTTTCCTCCTATTGCGTGAGCTGTTGAACTCTAAGCTCCTGCGTGCTGCTGATCATGTGGCCAACCTAAACAGGGTGCTTCAGGTATTTTATTTCCTTTCATCTTTCTCTGCTATTAGTGGTACTTTCCCCTTGGCGTGTTTCCCATGAGCTTGGTAGTCACCTGCGTCTGAGTAGCTTCCTTATGTCCAGTCTTTACATTTTTCATACTCTCCTCTGGATGGCCAGATAATACACAACTTGGGTGGACAGTGGAGGTTGATTTCAACTACTGCTTAAAGAATGCGAGGAAAGGTAGCGCCGGACCAATAGGTTGACAAATCTATGTTATGCAGGAATCCAGGAGGCACACGTACGGTCAAAACAAGAAAGCAGAAAGGAAAGAGAAATGTCTAAAGAAGGTTATCGCGGTTGACGACGACACGGGAGCAACTATCTATTTTCTTGTCGATCTGATTACATCTGATTCACGACGAGCAGAGGCTTATGGAGGACTTCCAATCGGCAAGGAGAAATTGCTGGACGAGAGAGAAATGTTTTTCAGGTCGACAGCAGCACGTGATGTTACGAGAAACTCATAGAGATCCCATTATACCACGGTGTCATATTTTCCGTAGACAAAGATAGTACATAAGAAGTATCGAATGAAATCACACCAACATATAAAGTCATTACACATGTGAGCTCCAAGAACTCCTTGGAAATAAAATCTAAGGAAGAGATGCACAAACATCCAGTGACAGGAGGATGAATATGTATATTCTCAATCGAGGGCAACTATCTTGTTAGGCCAAACCATCATCAGAGAAGATACCATGCAAATGTGGATCCGCACATGTTCTGTTTATTTCTTTTTCAGTACAAATTAGATGCTGCAGTTATTCGAAATACGATGATCATAATCATAATATGTGTGCACTATATACTTTACCCTCTTTCAAAAAACGGAACTTTGTCGGTAAGTTATTAATTTCATTGGCAAATTACATTGTTCGCCATGAAGTTTTTTGAATTATAGCATTTCTTATTGATAAATTACTATGAACATCCTGACCAATAGGTTGCCAATTATAAGGATAAATCTAACAGTCATAATAGAAAATTAACCATGCTCCGAACATTGTTCCTGGTAAAGCCAGAAGGTACAATTGCGATTAAAAAAAAAGGATCTGGAGTTCAGATGAAAGTACCCGCTGCTCAAGACTATTACACAGAAACATGAAAAACAAACACTACGCCATCTCTTGCTTCCTTAAGATCTGCATGCCAAGAGTACTCCACTCGCCTCTTCCCATTTAATCTCTTCCTCTTGGAAAAATGTGAAATTTGCGTAAGTATTTTGATGAAGCCCAGTCAAAGTCTTCTAAATCGAATTCCTCACAGAGCGAAGCTGGATCCATTAATTGTTTGTCTTCAAGCACAACCTTCAAATCATCCTCTAGTCTCCTGCAGCTTAGCAGATAACCCAATTTTTTCACAGTTCCGCCGGATACTCTAACTGCAAGGCTGAATCGTAGATAACTCTCCTCAAATTGGCTGAAATCAACTGCTCCCTCCAACGCTCCCCACAACACATTTGGTATGAGATATTGAATCCATGTGTGATTTGAATCAAATGAACCCAGGGTTCCTGCTAGCACATTCCGTCTTTGGCCGTTAACATGTGGCACGATGTCGAAAGATACTTCCTTTTTTCCATCTTCTATATCGAAAACAACACAGAGGACCAATCCTAGGAACTTGTCATACAAGTCCTGTGATGCCATGAACGATATGGTGCTGTCTCCAACAAGGACAAACTCTTTTGGCATCTCTCCTCCAAGGCGAACATTTCGATAACTAGGATTAATAGATGAATAGCGATGCTTCTGTCATATGGCCAAATTGTTAGAGGTGCGCAAATTTGCGATTACTACTAGAAGAAGAGTTTGATTTGAGCATATATCTAGTAATTCAACCAAAGAGAGCTATAATAATTAGACATATTGATCCTTGCTTGCATTATATGCATTTACCATAGAACTCATTCCCTTGCAAGTGTTGGAGCCACCCCTACTATTATATCGACATCTCCCTAAAATGTAGCTCATACAATGCGAGTGTACTTTTTTTTTTTTTTGTGGGTCGAAATACCAGTGTACTATTTAGGAAGTGAAAAATTAATGGATAATAGAACAGCATACCCTAATCAGGCCCGACAGTCTACTATTCATTGTCATGTGTTCACCTTACACATCGCTGATTGTTCAGTACAACCTGTCCTAATTGAACTACAATTTACTTGCAACTAACTCGACATTATTAAAATAACTCAGAAAATCAGTATATTAAGTAGTTTATTATGTTTTTATTTAAGTGTTTAATATAACCCATTATTTAAAGGTCTAATCAGTCTATCACTTTCTTTAATACAATTATTATTACTCTACAATATAATCATCGTGCTGCTGTTTCAATTGCCCTTTCATTGCCACAATCACGAGACATTGGCCATAAAAACGTAGACAAATAATATTGGTTAATATTATAGCGCACCAAGTTCCTTGCAAACAAACAAAAAACACTTAATCCAACTCTACAAACAGAAAACACTTGAGAGTCAAAAACTTTGTGCATATTTATTTTGATCCATAGAGTTGATCGAACACTTTAAATCGTGTTGATTGTTAAGATCAACCGTAACATCAAGATCTTTGTGTGCGGTGTTTATTAGATTTTCTTAGGTTTTAGTGTTTATTTTTCAATATTGGCATTATGTACATCGGGTCTGTGTCATTGCGTCATTATGAGGCTTTGTTTAGCTTTATCTATGTACGTAATCACTTTATATCATATTTGTTTGTGTTTCTAAATTTTTCAGCTTTTGCATTATACAAACACAATGCGCCCATAGAGAGAGAGAGAGAGAGAGAGAGAGAGACCTCAATTGAGAAGGCAGCAATGTTCCATCCTTCGTGCACTAATTCACTTGAACTATCTTCCTCGGTGCCTGTTTGAATATCTTGTAAATCTTCTGTTTCACTTGAACCTTCCTTGTCTAAGCTCGTTTGACTATCTTCATATCCAACTTCGTAGAGTAAAGCTGAATCCAGCAACTGATCATTTTGAAGCAAAACCTCCAAATCGTTCTTTAGTGGCTTGCATATTAGTCTGAATCCACACTTTTTCACAATTACCCTCTTATCTAGATCTCTATATACTCTAATGCTAACGTGGAAATGACTCGAGTCATGTGGACCAAAATCATCTACTCTCCATATATCCTTTGTTTTCCGATACCCAAGACACACATGATCCAAATTAGGTGAATCGAGAATATCACCATAATCCATACCTTGTCTACCATTAACGGATGCGTCGAGCCGAAAGTTGCAAACCCCCTTTCCTTCTGTTCGGAATACAATACAGAAAACCACTCCCAAGAACTTCTTATACAAGTCCTTTGAAGCCGTGAAAGATATATAACCTTCTTTATTAGGGAGCAACCACTTTGGCATCTCCCTTCCAGGTAGAACAACTTGGTGATGTGTTTTGCCATGAAATTTCTGTAAAATAAATGTAGATGGTTAGATAGTTTTTTCAAAATCGGCACCTAAAAAGAGGAGTTTCAATGATTTAAGTGGGTAGTCCTAGAGTCTAGATACAGTTAGCAATAGCATTACAAAGAATTTCTTCACTTAATTGGTGGAAAAAAGACATGTATTGTTTAAGATTTTTTAACTGGATGAACATGTATTATTGAGGTTTTTCATTGAATGATCCTTTTAAGTCGACAGCGAACTAGAGTTCCATAAATAAAGAGAACATCCTTTGTTTTGCCTTATAGCAACCTCCACCACATCTACATGCAGAATCACTTTCTATGTGTTCGTTTTTACTAATTAGCGCACCAATCCAAAATTTTCAGCATTAGCAATTTACAAGAGATGGGGAGTGTGCCTAACCTCTTCAAGCTTGAACCAATCATTCACGGACACCCCATTACGGACCAGTTCAAGACATGAACATAACTCAACGATCTCCACGTCAAATATGTTGGGGGGAATCCTACTCAGAGATTCACAACTGGTCGCCTTCAGTTCTCTTAATTGCCCTGGAACCTTGGGGATCTCTTGTAGCTGTTCACAATGAGAAATATACAAACGTACCAAGTAATATAGTTTCTCGCATGTTGGAACGTTAGTGAAATTGTTTCCCGACAAATACAAAGATTCTAAGCGGGGAAAACAGGAAAAATTCTCCAAGAACTCTACTTCTGGGAGATGGCACGAGTCAAGGTCCAACTGCGACAACATAGGAAATCCCGTCTTTGTATGAGGATCACTTGAATCCTCCTCCACCTTTGGAAACTTAATTAGCTTTGAGCAGCCATTAAGCCTTAGATTGAGAAGATTTTGCAATCTGTAAATACTAGATGGAAGGATCGTCAGTTTCTCGCAATGACTTAGATGCATTTCCTCGAGAGAGACCAGATTTCCTATCGATGCAGGCAGTTCCTCGATCGAAGTCTGTTGTAAATAAACTTCTCGCAAGCTTTTGTTTTTATTTGGAATATCAGGGAATCTTTGCAATTTAGGGCACCCACCTAAATCTAACTTACCCACCTAAATCTAACTTCCGTAACTTTCCATGATATGCAACTGATTCATGGGCACGCTCCAAGTTTTCGCAACCAGAGAGATCCAATTCCTCGAGAGTTGGAGTACAAGAGAGGTCCGGCATACAAACCAGCGACGGGCACATGCTGAGGTTAACGAATTTCAATTTTACAAAGCACTGCAAGAACAATGAATTTGTCAAAAGAGAGAAAATAAAAAGAACAATGATCGGAACTTCACCACGCGCTAAAGTGGCGTGGCCACTTCCACTCCATTTACGTGCAGAAACAGTACTTGTGATTCAGAGAGAAAAAGAGAGTGTAACCACAACCGGGAGCACATGAGCGACGGTCAATCCTTTGCCAACTAATTCATCACATGAATTTAAGCCAACATCTGGAATCTTATGTAGGGATTCACAACCAACCGTCTGCAGATCCCACGGAGGCGGTGGAAGGTCGGGAATCTCTTCTAATCATCACTTAGACTCCGTATGTTTCGTAAAAAGTAAGTAATTTGGAATTTTTTTAAAAAATAATCGGTTATATTTCTTATAAAAATGAATGAGCGAAAAATATTTTCATCATATAAGTAATTTTTTTTAATAATAATGTGACTAATTATTTCAAGCGATACATGTAATCATTTTCAGGAAAATATTTTCCAAAGCCCTCACTTTTCGCGAAACAAACGGAGCTAGGAAGTGGTGGTTGGTTGATTTGTTTTTAAAAAATGGCTTATTTTGTACGACTAGATGACCATAGATATAGCCAAAAAATGGACAATAATAGAGTCCAAGCCGTCTTGCTTAGCTTTTGTGTTTTAGCTACATATACGTTGGTGCAGTGTAAGAGCTCAAAGTTTACTATAAAGAAAATTACCAAAAAAAGTCATAAACATATTGTAATTGTGCCAATATAGTCTTAAACTTTTTTTTTTTGGCCAATTCAGTCATAAATAACTTGCAATTGTGTCAATTTAGTTCATTTGACTGGTTGGCTGGCACTAACGTGACGTTGCTTGCATTGACGTGGAAAATTTTTAACATTTTTCGAATTTTCAAATTATTTTGATATTGGAAGTACTTCGAATCCGTATTTGGAAGATTTCGGGATCCTCTCTTGTGATTTGAATTGTATAGATATAACATATTTTCTTGATCTATTATTTGAAATTTCGTATTTTAGGTAGGTTGTATTTCATTTGCTTGGATGTTATTCAAAGTTATCCTCGCCTCCTAGCTCTAAACAACCTCTTGGTCCCTCATTGTAGACACATTTAATTTATTAAATGAGGTTTTATTCCTTGGTGTTGTCCCTTATTATTTTAACTTTGTCTGTCTCTCTGCCCCTTCACTGGATTACCTAAGTTTCGTTCTTCCTATTCATTGTAATGGGGTTTCCTACCTCACTAAGATTGAAATTATTTACCAACGTTTGTTAGATCGTTTGTAGAAATTAAAGTCGTTTCTATAGTTTTGCATATTTATCTGTTCAAGTTATCGACGAGTTAAACTAACTCTTATACTAAATTACCTACTATTTCCAAAATTACCAACTAATACAATAATTTACCAACAATTATATTCGGAGCTAATATAAGAACTCTAACATGAAACTACCAACGAATTTTTTAGTTATTTATCAATATTTATTTGATAGATTCAAAAGTACCGGCCATTCCAATAATTTACTGACATTTGTGACAACACACCAACTAGAAAAGGTTAATAACCCATATCCAAAATTTTCTGACTCTTAATTTGAGTTAATTACCAGCATTTATTTGAATTGTTTAAGAAGTACCCAATGTTTCAATAGTTTTTTTTGGTAAGGGACCCAATGTTTCAATAGTTTACGAACGTTAAATTGGAAAGTTTACTAGCATGTTAACATTACTACTCTTATATGAAATTACCGATTCTATTGAATATTACTAATATCATTACAATAATTTACCACATTTTCTCGGGGAACGTTCCAACTTGTTTAAGTAACAAGCAAATGAACATTGGTAAATGGACTGACATGAGGATTCGGTAATTTTGTAAGAGTTGGGAACTTTAACATGCTGACAACATCTGCAAATTAAATGTGGGGTAAATTATTAAATTTGGAAGTGATCTCGAAACAATTAAATAAACGTCATCAACGGAATCAAATAATGGTTAGAAAAATTAGAACTTGATGGTAACCTACCCCGTGAGAAGCTGGAAAATCTAACTTTAGTACGATTTTAACTGTAGCAAATGAATATCGATAAGTTCTTGAAATAATTGGCAATTTCAATACAATCAAATCAGAGTTAGTAAATAGACTCAAATAGGAGCTAGTAACTTTTTAAAAAAAAAATATTTATTTTAATACATTGGTAAGTTGCACAAGAAAAACTGGTTGTTTACAAAAATTAGTTTGTACTCTATAATAATGGAATTATTGTTGGTACTTCCACAAAAATTTTGGTGACTTACTAGCACATTTCCAGGCTAAATAAATATTGGTATTTCCATAAAACTATTGGTAACTTACTAACATGCGACATGCAAAATAAGTTACCGGTCAAAATTTAGTTACGAATGCTTTTGAAATTTACAACGCTTGTAAGAAATTACTAGCATGAAACAGTATATTGTGCTTTCACGCACGGTTTTGCTAGAAATTTTCATAACATATGATGCTATTACATCTCTCGAATTGGGTTTAACTAATTAAAACAGAACTATGAATTTTTCTCTGAAAGTTTGTCTGTACTTCATTACGAATATAGCATTTTTTTAAATTTTATAAAATGAGATGGAGCAAGCTCAATAACATTGATAGAATTGCTGATTCTCTTCGAATTTGTTAAATTTCATTATGACATTCTAATATTTTATCTAGTGCACTACTTGAAACTTAACAAGCAAAGGAGATAAAACGGCTTAAGTACACCACAAGTGCCATAGGTTGTGTATGGCGCTCACTTTAGTGTCAAAACTTCCAAATCGATCACTTTAGTACTAAGTTTTTGTAACTTCGATCACTTAAGTGCCAACTTCTTTTAAAAACGATCATTTTAGTGCCGGAGTTAACGTGGTTTGCCGAAAATTCGACACGTGTTATTTTTTATTAATATTTGAGATGACGTGACTCGGTGAATTTGACACTAAAGTGATCGTTTTTTAAAAACATTGGCACTTAAATAATCATTTTTAAAAAAAGTTGGCACTTAAATGATCGTTTTGAAAGTTTTGGCATTGAAGTGATCGAAGTTACAAAAACTTAGCACTAAAATGATCAATTTGAAAGTTTTGGCACTAAAATGAGCGCCGTACACAACTTATGACACTTGAGATGTACTTAAGCGGAGATAAAACTATTACAATTGACAGAGTTATGAAGACGTGGCTTTCCAATTCTCTGTATGGAAGGATCTTTTAAAACATTTAGACTACTACAAACTATATGTGAAAAACATACAAATCAAATAAAATTTTTTATGATATATCTTAGCACGTTCGGCATTGAAATGTTAAATTACATACTAAGGAGTTTTTGTGTCAATTTTCAGCTCAAAGTCATGATGGTTTGAGCTCAATTTTGGCTTTTTTCATATGTTTATGATTTTTTTTTTACTTTTATCCCTGCAATTATTTTTTGTAAATTCCCACAATTTTTATTTTATAATTGAGTCATATTTACAAAAATTGTGTAATCAAGTCTCTCTAGTGTCAAATCTAGCTAAAGTGGCCATTGAACAACCCTGTATGGGATGTGGATGAAGTAGTGCACATACATCGGCACTCTTAGAATTAGCTTAAAGCGGAAGCTAGTCAAACACAGCTTATGCCATCTTCCACCATTCACTATCCATGGGGATATCCACGCAAGCAAATATTCAATCAACATCACACTTCGGCAATCTCCAATGGCCACGTAGGTTGGATTTAATGCTGGACATGCTTAATTATACAATTTATGTAAGTAGAGTTACATGATTAGAAAAATTTAAAAAACATGGGCTTGATTAGAAAAGCAGTTGAAGTACATATAGATTGACAGCCTACGTTTTGATGCTTTAATATTTATAAAGTATTAAATCATTGTGGATTCTTTCCTAAGGACAATATAAACATGGTAAGTTTTCATATATATAGCTTTAAAAAGTGAAAAAAAGAAGAAGAGAGAACCAAGTAGATGCACACCTTAAATTGTTTCAGCACTCCTGCGATGTTGGTGTTCGATAGATCAAGTCCAACTAACTTCTTTGGACCATCTCTAAATTCTGGAATCGAGGCACATTGAGGCCATTCAAACCACCTTAACTCATTAGGGAGGTGGATGGGACCAGAAAAAGAGTTCACTACATTCTGCAAGATGAGCAACCTCAATTTTCTCATGTTTGTGAAAGCATTTGGACCAATATACTTCACTTCTGGCTTTGGTAGCTTCAACACTATGGCTTTTATCGAATCCGTTCCCTGTATATTTGTTCGAATATAATCAGATTTACTTTGTAATTACAGTAAACAAAGTCAAAGCTAAGAACATAATATATACAGTAACAAGCCTTACCACATCTCCTAGTAGAACATCAAGAACATCATCATAAAGCCATAACCTACTGCGTTTTCCGGGATCATCTCGACATTCTTCTTTAACGATATCCATACCCATTGATTGTATTAAGTCATGCATTTGTAAGGTCCCTTGCTCTTCCCTAATCAAGGAGCGCTCAATGAGAATGCTTAACCCAATAATCGTGTGAAAATCACAACTATCAAGAACTTTCTTAATGTACTCTGCGTCTCTTCCTTTGAAGAAACAAGCAATGTCGAGAAAAATCTCCTTTGCATAGTTCTCCAATCCATCATAACTTACCTTTAGCACGTCATTGATTTTTTTGTCGGGACTTTTGGAAAGTTTTTGGAGGGTATTTTTCCATTCATTTTCTCCTCTACCACGCAAGGAAGAACCCAACACTTCAAGAGCCAAAGGAAGGCCTTTGGCATAATGTAAAACCCTGTCAACAAGATTGTTGCTTATTTCTATTTCTTGATTTCCTTGAAAAGCATGCTTTCTAAAAAGTTCAAGAGCTGCACTATTGTCAAGAGCTTCAACTTCATACATATGATCCCGATTTACCCCATGAGAAACTAGAATATGCTTATCTCTTGTTGTGATAATTATCCTACTTCCATTGCCGAACCATTGGCAATTTCCAGCTAAAGCATCTAGCTGCCATGCATCATCAACATCATCGAGGATAATGAGAACTTTTTTATTATGGAGTCTATCTTGAATCAAACAACTTCCTCTTGCAACACTATAAACTGTAAAGGTCTTCCCCAATAATACCTCCGATAGCAATTTTTCTTGCAAAGCAACCATACCATTGGGACTTTTGCTATTTTCTCTAACACGTTCTGAGAAACTAGAACCTTGAAACTCTCTAAACACAGCATTATAAATGGCTTTAGCAAGGGTTGTCTTCCCTACACCTCCTTGTCCCCATAATCCTACCATAAGAACATCATCCTTGGACTGTAGATTCAAGATTGTTCTAAGTTGTTGTACTCGGGAATCTATCCCAACCGGATATTTGGCTACATCTAGTGGCACTCGATCCAGTTGAGTTGAGATTTCCCCCACGATATGTTGTATAAAGCCCGCTTCATATCTGACAAGTTAGAAATTGCTTTTAGAGCAATCCATAGAAATGATTACGTATCCAAAGAGAATCACTAAGCAATAAACTTGTCTACAATACATTTGGAGATGAATGTTAAAATATGTTCAACTAGCAAGATGCCCCGTGTATATAGAAGGAGGTAGAGAGTTGTTCTACAAATTTGGAACAACTGACCCTGAGACAAAGTGAGGAAAGAACATGCTCCCCTCTGCCTTCACCACTGGCCCCACGGCCGCCCTCATTGCGCTCCCCCCATCGCCGCGCCCCCTGCCATCATTCCGCATCGGTCACCTTCGCGTGACCTAGCTGTTCTCACAACTCTCTTTCTCTGTTTTTGTTCCATCGACCCGGGCATGACACCCTAGATCTATGGTCGCAGGCCT
The DNA here is from genome assembly GCF_020921035.1 of Rhodamnia argentea. Taxonomy (NCBI): domain Eukaryota; kingdom Viridiplantae; phylum Streptophyta; class Magnoliopsida; order Myrtales; family Myrtaceae; genus Rhodamnia; species Rhodamnia argentea. Next base: position 14,381,788 of record NC_063150.1, read on the forward strand.
AGATTCGTCAAAGTCGCTTGACACGGGGAGCCGGAGAGGAGCTGAAGTGAAGTGGCTGGAGCGGCGTGGGGACGTGGGCACTCGGGCAGCAGCGTTTCAAGAATTAGCAGAGGCTTGGAGAAGACGAACGGCTCGCACATGTTGGTGCTCTAGTTCTTGTGCTTCTTAAGTGTGCTCTGTGCTGTGCGAGTGTTTGATCAAATTAAGTATGAAAAGACTTACCCCCTATCGCCATAGGATCCCAAACCTCAGAGCAAAGTATGAAAAGACTAAGACTAATTGAAAGTAGAAGTGCTCTGCCATACCCATCAGTAAAATGCCACCCGGACAAGCTACCAGCCTCGGAAAGAGCATTCTTCCATCTCCTTACTCCCTCCGAATCCTTCCCAAACTTGCCCTCATGCTTAGCCATAGCTTCTAAGTAACCCTTTCTCGGTGTTCTCACTTCACGAGGATCCACTTTGTAAAACACCGGAAAGACCATGAGGTCTCCTTGCTCCTTGCGCTCCATGATCTCCGCCAACTCTTCCAAACACCACGTCGACGAGGCGTAGTTCTTGGAGAAAACGACGACCGCGATGTGTGATTCCCAAATCGCCTTCACGAGCTCGGTTGATATTCGCTCTCCCTTCCTTAGTTCTTCGTCGTCCTTGTAAGTGTTTATTCCCGCCCCATCTAGAGCTGTGTAAAGATGACCAAGGAAGTAATTGCGGACATCTGGGCCTCTGAAACTCAAGAAGACGTGGTAACTCTTTCTGGGATTGGAAGAAGAAGAAGAGGCCATTGGGATCAAGGAAGAGAGGAGGTTAACAATGAGCAATGAGTTGCCCAAGATTTGGTACTTTGTTTGAGGCAGTCTGCTCACCACTTTATCGTCTCGCCATATTCTTTATACCAAGTTGCCATGACTTTCCTTTTTGTGGGTCAACGGTGAATATTATTAGGTCTTATCTTCGTTAAAGATCACATTTGCTGTGCTAATTAGATATCTTATGGACACAAATCTTCCATTAATGTTGGATTTGTTGTTAATTGAAATTGCCGATTAATTTCTGAGTGAACGAGAGATGATTTTTATGACAACGATTTCACACCATCCTGGCTGTAGGCCAGCTGGATTGATTGGTTTCCCGAAAGAAAGCCCTTTGCTTTTTCTTTACGCCTTCCCTTTGGAGAAAAATATTCTCCATTCATTGTGCTGTTCTTTGACGCCATGAGTGAGCGGAGAGAGAAAAAGTAACGGAGGAGAAAAAAATCTGAAAGGTGGGTACCAAAGATGAAAATGTTTCTAGGCAAAGTCGCCGCCATAGAGTTTCCGACCGAAGTTCCAGGCGACTGGACGGCGGTCGGCATCAAGCTCGTAGAGCAGGGAGCTGTTGATGCGTGTTTTGGTCAAGGTCGTTGCTGGCGTTGTCGTTGCTTCGTGTTCGCGGGCGATGGCGTCGTCGCGCTTCATGTTCTCAGGAACGAGAACAAGAGAGAGAAAGGTTCGGGCTTAAGGTTTCTACGAGGTGGAGGTGTTTGTACTTTTCGAGATTAAATATTTTCCCACTTTTCAAGGAGTGTTTTTTAACAAGGGAAAAATATTTTTTGGGGCTAGATTTTTTCCGCACCCAAACGCTGAAAAATTCAAAAAATATTTTTCGAAAAGTTACTTTCTGCCAAACAAATGGAGCTCTAGTCTCACCCAAATCTACAACTAACTTAGCAAACGAAATTACTATTTGCCAGACGCATTTGAGTTGGAACCATAGTCATAATAATCGTTGTGATAAGACTGAATCAAGAGTGATAGGCATAATAATCACTGACGAAACCGAATCGAGAGTGATATAGTGACTAGATATCACAATGAAAAATATGGGTAAATGAGCGCCATAATGTTGACACGATGTGAGATATTTATGGGACCACCGTCATTTATTGTAATTGCGGAGGCAAATAAGAATACCTCATGCTCTGATATCACGTGAAATTTTTGTGAGATCACCGTCAACTATTTTAGATCAAGCTGTTAGATGAACGCACGATTTAGTATTTAATAATCGTATCAAAAATTGTGAACCACGCAAGACCAAACACAACAGTGAACCATGCAAGCGAAGGTATTACCTACAACACCAAACAAGTCAAGATGGAGGTATTACTTTGTTGGGAGAAACGGGCAGCAATTTGCCAAAGACAATCCATGTAACGCCCTAGACACGTCACAGCCTTGGGACTTACATTCTCTACTTTAATCTTTCATTATACATTTAGCACATGCGGAAGCTCTATTCAAATCAATCAGTCAGCCATACATAACAAGTGAATAATAAAATTTCAAACACCAATAGTAGGTACCCCTAATCCAAGGGTATGGCCTTTTCTTGGTTCGCTAAGCAAATTACATACAACAGAAGTCAACCTTTTATTTCATCAAACATATTTACAAGGGGTTTGATTCAATTTACAACCATAGTCAAACATCTGGGAGGCGAGAACAAAAGACAACCATCAAAGCCAGTCAATGGCTAAATACAACTAAAAATGGTTAACTGCTCGCAGCCATAACTCTGCTATACATATGAGCAAGCTATCCCCGTTTCCCACAACTAATCCTTCTCATCACTACCCATCACTAGCATCGTCATCATCCTCAATGAATAGGAGTGGACTGAGAAGTACGTCATACTCACCAACCATATTCAGTGCTATAAAACGATATAGGATTGGGGCAGACATCAGTCCTACTTCAATTGCCAGGTACTACTCAATTTCTTAAACTTCACATCAGGGTGGTCCGTATCCACATAGTCCTCCTAGGATGAGATACATTCCCGAGGGACTCCATAACACAAAACTGGTGATGCAAGACTAACCTATGGCATTCTTACTATCAGAAAAATCACAATTCAATAATAGTGAGCTAATGCCCCACGAATGAACTCTAACACAATGAAATGTAAGCATTGAAATCAGAATGCCATAGCAATAATTCATAATTCCAAAAGCATGCATTTCGAGCATTTTCAGTCAAGTTTCTTTCCAAAATCTCGTGAATATATGTATATGCAATGTCTCCAGCTCCTTCGCAAATAAACCTCATGCTGGTGTGCATCCTTGAGGATAAACCTCACCCGACATCTCACTCCGGAGGCATCTTAAGCTCACAAGGACGAAGCCATCTCCGACCATTAGAAAGCATCAAAGGACATTTCGAATTCCGCTCGGCGCCCACGGGACATCGCCGGGTAAACCTCGTGGCAATATAACATCAAATAAACCTCACGACGCATGAAATGCCATGCCATGCACACACATTGTAATCTTGCTGTCATTGATGTTCAGAAGTTTTATAAAATGAATTAATCATTCGTATCCATATCATATTCTTTCCGGAAAAGCTCAATAATATAGGAATCAAGCATATCAAGCGAAATTTCAAGAATACGATCCATTTTTCAAACTATTGACGAATGATTCTAATGCCAAGTCAAACAAACCATAAAGGTTAGAAATCGACTAGCTTGGATTTAGAAATTTCAACTTCTACAACGATGAACGGAGGACGGGCGATGGCGAAGAACGATGGGCGGCGTTTAACGGCGGTAACATCTAGGGCGCAGGTCGCGGGCGGTGTGCGGCGGTTCGGCTCGGGTTGGCGGACGGTGTGTGGTGGCAATTGAGCGGGGTATCAACGGAATTTCCAATAAGAGCTGTTGAATGAACCGACATCGATTTCTATTTATAATAGCTTGATCAACTTAGTCTAGTTAGCTTGTAGTCAACAGCTTCCGACAAGTCAACAGCTCAAGCTGCATGCAGCCTCACCCATGCCTTGACACGTGTCAAGCATGTGCCACGCGTGCTCGGCAGATGGCTGCCATGTGTCAGGTGGTGACATGTAGCCGATAGCCTTGGCCGCCTCACCACAATTGACCACGTGGCCACCTCGTCCTTGTATACTCGCCTAGTCTCAATTACACATGTACTCAGCCTTGCCGTGTCCAAAATAAATTATACCGTGTCACCCTATCGCCTCATTTTCAGCCCATAATTATCCAAAAATATTTCTTGTCTCATTTTCACTTCATAATTATCCAATAATATTTCTGGACAAGCAACTCAAATTTTCAGGTCATCACAATCCAAGATCAATATCTCTCCCGAAACTAAACCGCCCACAGTGGACTTAGCCTCCATAATAACCAACAATATATCCAGCAATACGACTTCACAACAAGTGAATATGATACCGGAATAATAATGAAACAACACACCAAGATGGAAAACCTAAAACGGGAAACACATACAGCTGAAAACTTTCACTAAACTTCAAGAATAGTAGGATATACTGAGAAGTTTCTCTCTGGTCACACACTAGAAGCTTAACATCAATAATACAAGAGAATTTCAACACCATAAAGGTAGAACAAAACAAATGGGGCAAGAAAATCCTAACCGCGATTGGAGAATTCAGAGAAGAATCTCAACAAACAAAATTGATCAACTCATAGCCTTCGGTTTCACGAACAATATATTCAAATTTGAGCTAATTTCAATAATGTTTGGCCTTCGAATTGGAATTGCAAAGGCGCGCCCCTCTTTTCTCTCTTCCCCCTGTTTTCTCGGTGCTGCCCCTGTTCTTTTTTCTCTCTCGACCACTGCGAGCACGCACGAAGACAGCCCCACTTCTTTTCTCCTTCATTTTGTCTTTTCTCTATTTCCCTTTTGACTTTGCTTTCTTTTTTTTTCTTTGTTTGTTTCTATTATTTGCTTGATGGGCCCCACATAGGCGGTCCCACCAACAAATTACTTAAATCTTGGAATCCTGTCGAACCAAAATATTGCCCGATTGTTCGAGCAAAATTGCTTTAACATAGATCATATGGAGTTCTTAAGCTATGTATTTGAATTTACCCAAAGAAAGTTGAAGCAGTGATTGAGTGGGATTGCTCTATTGGTATGACAGAGGTGACAAGTTTTCATTGGGTTATTAGCTATTATAGAAGATTTACATAAAAGTTCTCCAAGGTTACTAATCCGCTTACTCATCTAAATCAAAGTGAGTTAAATTGAATGGCCAGACTAGTATGGGCGAGATTATTAAAGTGATAGGAAAAAAAATGAAAAGTAGAAACTCTTGGTGAATAAATGAGACACTTATACGGCATCGATCATGTGCAACGCATCTTTATTATTCAATTAATATGCACCACTATTGGTACGGATAGTTATGATTTGTAAACCAACCAACCATCCATATTAATGACAATGGACATGGGCGGAATCAAAAGAGATCGGAGAGATTGTGAATATGAAATTTTTCCACATGAGAATTGATGTTTCTTCTTCTTTTTTGTTTCCTTTTGTATTTATATTATATGATATGAAAAGGAACGAGCAACGCAATCTTATCAACATCACCAAAAATTATGCCCCAAGTGGTGATTCTACGACACTATTCCCTTCACACGTCAGACAAAGTGCACCCGGTTCTATTTGCGAGACAAGGGATCCCCATGACTTTCTAAGCAGTTTCCTAAAAATAGTCCGAATCGAAATAAATCAGAAAAAGGAAAAGTGGAAACCAAAAGAAAATTGCTTAGAAAGTCATGGGGATCCCTCGTCTCACGAATAGAATAGGGTGCGCTTTGTCCGATGTGGGAAAGGAATAGTGTAGTAGAATCACCACTTGGGGCATAATTTTTTGTGATGTTGATAAGATGCTTTGCTCGTTCCTTTCATATCATATAATACAAGAAACAGAAAAGGAAAAAAAAAAAAGAAGAAGAAGAAACGTCAATTCTACGAGGAAAAATTTCATATTCACAGTTTCTCCAATCTCTTTTGACTCCGCCTATGTCCATCATCATTGATCTGGATGGTTGGTCTGTTTTTAAATCATAACTATCTATATCAAAAGAGTTGCATATTAGTTGAATAACAAAGATATGTTGCACATGACCGATACCGTATAGGTATCATTTATTCGATTTAGTTAGGTCATGTTCATACACATAAGTTTTAATCAAAATTTTGGTATCATATGTGCTTAAGTTGTTATCATATGGCGAACCCAAGTTGTTAGCCCTCATGTTTAAGTTGTTCTCGCTTGTGTGATTCCTCGGCCACGCATACTCTGTAGCTTCGCCATTGATTTTATCACTTTGATCTCCAATGTGAAAACCCCTCTCTAGCTCCTAGAGACCTACGTTAGATTGATTTCATTGCTAAATTCAGCCGTGTTTGCCTATTGTTACATGCAAATTCAAAGGCAAGATCACACCTAGAGAGACAACTTGGAAGGATGGTAGAATGTAAGACTCGAGCTTAAAAATCAAAGAAAATAAAGGCCCAAAGCTCAATTACTTTGTAAAGCCTCTGCCCAAATAACTTTAAGAAGACTCTTTCCTCTTCCTCATTTGCAACGATCGTGTATTAAGAGAGAGAAAGAGAGAGGCAAGTAGAAGCAAAAGTCGGCAAAACGGAAAAAATTTAGGAGAAAATAGATAGAGGCCATGTTGTGTGCGTCCCCTGAGCATTCTGAAGGGTCAAATTAAGACCGTTTAGTAACGTCCGGTAAGGATTTTGTACTCATTGTTCATCTAATCAGAGAAATTTTTGGAGTTGAACCCTACATTCGGATCCATGTAAATTCTGAATTTCTAGGTCCAATATAGGAGTTGTTAAACTGTGCTATTATGTTTCCATAAAAAAAAATGCTATTATGTGAAAATGATAGTTTAAAACATTACGGAACCATGAGATTTTACAACAGCCATTCCTTGTTATAGTTTGGTCGGAATGAACTTTTAAAGTTTCGCATGCATTGCTACCCAATTCTTTTCTTCTTTTTTTGTTAAAATAACATTCCATTCACTTCTTCAACCGAAATAGAAGAAAGAAACATCTTTTTTTTTTTTTTTGGTCAAGAAAAACATCTTAGTGCAAAGAGCACAACTTCAAACCAAAACAAATCTAAGACAACTTCAAAACAAAACAAGCTCCAAGTAACAAGAGAAATAATCACAACAAGATTATTCTTAGGTTGTCTTTTGGGACAGTTTTTACTTGTCTTAGGCTGTCTTTTGAGTCATTGAAATTTAGGGTCATTTAGTACTTCAAAATGGCTTTCTTTCGGCAATAAACTCACTTGAATTAGTGTGGTAGAAAGAGGTATAGCACGAGAAAGAGTGGTTATTCTTCGCGTTAGTGGTTATTCATTGTGTTTAGCCATTCTTGAGGTCTTTTGTCGACTTGCAGTGGACGTTTTGACTCCAAAATGGCCTCCCATAGTCAAGTCTTATAGTTATTTATCTGATTTTTTATACTCATTATTCACCTAATGATAGAATTACAAGTTCATCAGCTCGAGTAATTTTCATGGTTTGGTTAGATTTTCTCAACTGAATGGGGTTTATATCTTCTTTGAATTTGTAAACTCATGTATTGAAAGTGACAGAAATTAGACATATTTTGAGTTGTGAAACGCATAACACGACATGATGTTTATAAAGGAGGGAAAATAATATTAGAGCATAAAATTTGAATCAGGCATTTGCAGCACTTACGATTATTATGAAGTTGCATGGTAAAGCATTTCTAGAAATGGTTTATGAATTGATCATTTGTGAAGCTATGATAGGAATTGCAAAATGCTTATTGATTTGAAAACATGGTTTATGAATTGTGTTCCGTTATGAAAGGATATATGTTTTGGTTTATGAAAAATATTTGAATTTGTAATATTGATTTTGGGTTGATTTTTTGTGGATTATTAGAGTTTGATGGTTTAATGCTCATTATCATTGTGAACCCGATTGGGGTTCCTGGGTATGCATACGAATTTTGGGATATCTTTCTAGCTGAAGCCACCAGGTAATAATAGATGGGGACCTTGCTAAGGGAGAATCTTGGCCGCCTTATCACTAGGCATTATGCCATGACCATGGTTGGATATTGAGTATAAGATGGATCAATAAAAATTGACCATTAATATGTCATTTGATATTGATCAATCAAATGGATCATTTATGTTAATTTTGATATTATGGATTGAATGGGTACTTTTGTTTCTAACAAAGCTTTTTTGAAAAAGGATTTAACTCTTTTTTTATATCGTACATCTAAATAATCTATATTATTCACTTGAGTTCTAATTGCTCAACCCATTCATTGCAAATCTTTTTCAGATTCTTCAGCTAGTGACAAGTAAAATGAAAGCGATATCTATGGGAAACTTTTGGCAATTGGATTATGGGTACGAGTTTAGATAGTTTGATATACCTAAAATGATACTTGTTTTGGTTTTGTTCCTAATTTTGCGAAGTATATACTAGTCTTGGTGGATTTAAGAACTCTTATTTTGTAACCAACTCTATGTTTTAGAAGTTATATAGACGTGTGTATATATACATATATATATACACACACACATAGATAACTTGTTTGTGTTGGTTTATACTTAAATATGCATCCTTCATATAGGTTGACAATCGTGTCATTCCTCTATTCTTGTAGAAATTGGGGTACTACTTTAAATAGAGAAACTAAATCAACATTCACTTATATGAGAGTCTTATGTAAAATTGTTAATCTTTTCATATCAAGGAAAGTGCCGGAAATGAATATAAGATGTAAACTACATGAACTATCTTACAAACATGTTATCCTCTCATTCACGATTTCGTCTAGACGGGCCTTCATGTAATAGTCCCATACCTAATTTACAAGATGAAAAGGGCCAGAGAAAAAGGTAAAGTGTTCTAGACTTTTAGGCCTTAACCACATAACAAGCTCTACGGGTGAGGAAAAAAGACTACTCGGATCAGACCAAACCGGAACCGATCGGTATGGTCCGGTTCTCCGATGCCCCGGTCTGATTTTAGGTTCCATAAAAATGGAACCGGTGATTTTTTGTCCGGTTCCCAATTCCGGGGGTGAAACCACCCACTTGAATTGCCCGGACCGAACCGGCTATTTTTTTTTTTTAAAAATCTTTAGAAAAACCGTTTAAACTCTTTGTCTTGTCCAAGGAGTTGGGCTTCTTCTTCTCACTGGCATCTTCTAAGAAGCAAATAGGAAAAAGAGTCTTCACCTTTAGTTTTGTCGGTCCGGTTCTTGGTTCCGAGCTGGCAACCGAACTAATGAGCTCTTACCATGTATTTACTGTTCATGACCAATGATTTCTAAAATCATACCTTACCGACTAGTTCATGTGGGAGCAACTCCGACCATCCGCTTTAGTTCATACCCTCTAACGTTTTTTAGGGATGAACACGGTTCTAGGGTAGAACCAGAAATTGGAGAACCATACCAGTAGTTCCCGATTTGGTTTCAAGTTTTAGGGAGATAGGGTCCGGTTCTCGGTTCCCTTTATTTAGGAACCTCTAATTTTGGTTAAGTTCTTGGTTCTTAGATAGAATCAAACCAGAATCAAAACCGACATTAGAAACCGCCAAAAAAAAACCCTAAAAGAAGCAATTTTTGGAGCAATTTTTCGTGGCCAATCGAAGACTGGTGTTATATGGTTTAGATTGTATGTCACATGTTTTGAATTTTTTATTGTTTGTCTTATTTTACATGTTCATCTTTAATGAATTGTCCACTACAATTAGATTGTAATTATTGTCTTTGTTCACCATTTTTTCATACTTGAACACTAGACACTATAAACTTGTAAATTCGTATTTGCATAAGGCTTATATCGTATTGGACTTGTTTCATAGATTTTGCATTATGGTTATTTGTTGGGGTCATTATATGTTGTGGATGATATTTTTCTAAGTAATTCAACGGTTGTTAAGATCTTATGATTTTACAATCTGCTTTTACAAACCCCTTAGAGGTTGTTGCATTCACTCTCATTTTGCTTAACTAAAAATGCAAAAAGAAAGAAAAGAAATTGGCGGGTTCCCGGGTACCCTGAAAACCGTGATAGGATAGGTTCTAACTTCCAAGGTACGATGAATAGGTTTCGGGTTTCAAAAAATGAGGAATATGCTTGGCGAGTAGATTCTATTTTCCAAGTGAAACTTGAAACCACCCACCCCTATCATTTTTAGCCAAAATCGATCATACCGGCCATCTCTCGAAAAAATTATATAAATGAACAAGATCAAAATTCAAATTGGCTCAATTACTTAGGGTGCATGTGGTAACACTTCTGCTTTATAAATCAACTTCATGCCAAAAGTTGATTTTTCCACTTCTATAGAGAAGTAATTTTTTTTATTTCTTCAAGTGGCTCTAAAACTACATCTAGAGCAAAGAAATGTTGTAGAAGTAGAAAAATGAAATTACGTAACCAAACGGATTTCTGCTCCAAAAGTTCTTATGGAGCGAAAATCTAAAAATGTTGTCATACGCGCCCTCAATAACCAAAGGTCACATTGGGTCCACCATAGAATAAGGTTTAGGTGAATGTGTTGAAGACTTATTCTTGTATCATTCCTTATCTCATGTAGAAGTTGGTTTGGACATTTGGAATTTTCTTGGGAACTTGGAAGTTGGGAAGTCTATTGTGTCTTTAGGTGATTTGTCCTGTTTGGATCCCTGATTTTGAGTTTGATTTATTTTATAATTCTTAGAATCTTGTGGATTTGTGATGCGAAAGCGCAAGCAAGAACCCTTCTTTTGCTCTTTTTCTTTTATGCGTTTTCTATGTAGTTTTTTTCCCTTTTTTCTAGTATTTTTCTTATATGAGCATTCCTACATGAACTAGTTCTTGGTGTAGATTTTGCCATACTTTATCATTTTTCATAAATAGAAATTTGAGATATATGGATATATCTATTTCATGTCACCACAAATTGAGACTAAAGCAAGTGTTGGATTCAAAGCTGGTGTTAAAAATCATAAACCGACTTATTATACACCTAACTATGAAATCAAAGATACTGATATCTTGACAGCATTTCGAGTTGGTCCTCAACCTAAAGTTCCTCATGAGGAAACAAGGGCTACGGTAGCTGCTGAATCTTCTATTGGTACATGGACAACTATGTGGACCTCCCAATTTTTCTAGGATTATAACTGCAAGTAGCCGACCATTTTTTTTTTTTTTTTAAATATTTTCACGCTTTGACACGATTGTTGCTTGGGGATTGTTTAGCGTATCTTCAAGCGGACCTGAAACTTCGGTGCATAGGGAGCAAGCACTAAGGCAACTATTAGAGCTTGCCGTACAAACTAATAAATGTTCTTATTTTTCACTGTTAGGATTGGCGCACAATCGCAATGAAGTAAAAGAAGTGAGAAAGAGAAAAATTGAGAGACGGGATTTTATCCTAGTTCACCTTAAACTAGGGCTATGTCTAGCATAGGATTTCACTATATTAGCACTTCGCACCTCTCGTTACATCACTTAGTTACAAGCGAAAAATAGTATATATATATGTGTATATATATTATATATAGCCGTAGCTATTAATGAATCCAAGCCCAAACTATTAATGACAAATTATAGGTTTAAATCGTAAAAGCCCTCTAGTGTCCAGGAGGCGCTGCCCCCTTGAGACCTCGCTGAGGTGGCTCTCCCGGACCCCCGCCAGCTTAGCATGAAAGGGGACACACGTGCTTTCCTATCGCAGGAGAATATGAACCACACCCCAACATTCTCTTACTTGGTGAATACTTCCTATACTTCTTTAGACCCAACTCAATTGTACAGCATTTATACTTTTCTACAGTCATTGTCTTGGTAAAAAAATCTATACTATTCACTATGTGTCAACTTTTTTCAACACTACAATGTTCTATTCTACTTTCTCTAAAATGAAATGATATTGTATGTCAATGTGCTTTGTTTTTGCATGAAAAGCGGGATTCTTAGCCAAGAATATAGCACTCTAGCTATCACACCCAATATTCACTCCTCCTGTAGTAAAATCAAGCTATTTACACAATCTGTTCATCCGGATGACTTCTTTAGTAGCATGAGTAAGAGCTATATACTCTACCTCGGTAGTCGATAAAGCAATCATGCTCTGTTTTTTGCTCATCTAACTCACAACTCCACCAAATAAAGAAATAACATAACCGGTGGTCGTCTTCCTACTATAAATGTCACCTTCCCAATCAGCATCAACAAAACACTTGAGTTCTAATGCTTGCTATCCCTTTGACTTTTTCATGCCTTCATAACATAACCCAAAGTAAGATGTACCGCTAAGATAACAAAGTACTCTCTTTGCAGCTATCTAATGCTCTTTCCCCGTATTAGAAATATATCTGCTCAATACTTCCCTCGCATGATCAATATCCGGATGAGTATACACCATGGCATACATTAAGCTCCCTACTATGCTTGCATATGGAATTACTTCCATCTCTTCAGCTTCCTCTTTAGTCTTGGGATACTGGAGCACCGATAACTTGGAATTTATGGACATGGGGTCTTCACTGGTTTACAATCTTTCATGTTGAACTTCTTCAACACACTTTCAATATATTTCTTCTAGCTTAATCACAACTTCACATTCTCACGCTCCCTTTTTATTTGCATGCCTAAGATGAAATTTGTTGGGCCTAGATTTTTCATCTCAAACTATTTTGCCAACAATCCTTTTACGGTGCTAATCATTCTCATATTATTCCCAACTAGCAGCATATCATCAATATATGGTTAAAAAAAATCATCATCTAACCTCTTCACATAGACACAATGATCAGCATCACAATGAACAAAGCCAAGTTTCAAAGTATAGGAGTCAAATTTTTGGTACCACATTCTTGGAGATTGTTTCACGCCATACAAAGACCTATTTAGTTTACAAACAAAATCTTCTTTTCCTTTGACCACGAACCCATCAGGTTGCTTCATGTAAATATCCCCCTCCAAGTCATCATGTAAGAAAGTTATTTTTACATCAAGTTGCTCTACCTCCGGATTATATGCAGCTGCTACAAATAAAACAAGTCTTATGGAATTTAATTTAGCAACAGGAGAAAAATTCTCACCATAATTGACTCCCTTTATCCGCAAGTACCCCTTCGCAACGAAACGAGCTTTATATCGTTCTATATCTCCATTTGCAGGCATCTTCTTCTTGAATGCCCGCTTTAACCAATTGCCTTCTGAATTGAGGGTAATTTTACCAAATTCCATGTTTTCTTTTTATCTAATGAGTCCATCTCATCTTTTATGACTTTCTCCCACTATTTGGCATCTTTCGTGCTTCTTGCTTCCTTGACGGTGTTTGGATCATCACCTGTTACGGTCATAGCACAATTTTCAATACTAGCAAATAAAGTATACCTCTCAGGTGGTCTTCTCCGCCATGTGGACCTCTTTAAGGTCGGTTCGGGTGGTGCTTCAACTTCGAACTCAGTGTCGGAATCTATAATATCATCATCCACATCGGGCTCATCGGTTTCAGAATCTAAATTTTCTATTTTAGCTTGTGTGGCTTCTGTCTCTCCCTACAAACCAACAACTAACTCAATCGTCTGTGGTTCTTCAAGAGCTTGTGAAACAATTTGATTTATCTTAGATTCTCCGAACACCACATCACTGCTGTAGATAATACGTTTTATATCAAGATTCTACAGGTTATACCATTTAATACCATCCTTGTAACCAATGAAGATGCACTTCTCTGACTTGCTCTCAAGCTTATTCCTCTTTTCCCTTACCATATGTACATACGCTTCGCAGCCAAACACTCTAACGGGAGATATGTCCGGTTTCTTCCCGAACAATGCCTCAAACAGTGTTTGGTCCTTCAAAGCTAATATGGGAGACCTATTCTTTAGATAACACACGGTAGTCATTGCTTCCGCCCAAAATTCAGTTTGTCACGCCTTGATCCCCGATCCCGCAACAACCCTACCAAAACGCCTCGGGTCATAAAAGGATGACGTCCCAGGCACGTCATCGACCCATTATTTTATTTTATTATTAAGCGCATACGAAACGTGTAACTCCCAAACAATTATAAAATACACATGGATAGAAAAGCGGGAAATCACTCCGGACAATCCTTTTTATTTATTTACTATTAACCCTAGGAAGAACATATATATATATATATATATATATATATAAGCCCTACCTCAGAGCCACTTCCTACAACCCTCAAAAATACCGGATTAGGATTATGGGTTAACACTACTTTATGCTATTCAAAAAGAATCTGCAAACACTTCAGGCTTCCAACTAAGGACCCGAAAAATAGTTAACAACAACGGGGTGAAATATAAAATCTCGGTGAGTCAACGCCTAAGTCCGAGTAGGACATCGACTCGCTCAAGGCATCCTAAGCATGTAATACAAAAACAATGGTAAACTAATAGCGTGCGATCCTTTAACGGTTTACCTATCACAGAATCAAATCCAAAATCAACAGTCCACCATCAAGCACATGCGAGCTTACCCCACCTTGGTCCACACATTAAATAATTCATATATAACATGCAATCAAATGCATACAAGCGAGGCATATAACCAGAACACTCATCACAAATTGCATGCACAATGCACTACACATGTTCCGGTTATTAACGACCATTCTCGGTCTTAGTAAAACCATGCTCTTCTGGCAGAATCGGGCATCGTTCCATTCCTTCAGCAACGGCAACCGACAAACCATGTGGTTCCAAGTACCCTCGGCATTGACTAACGGTCAGGCATTCATGTAGGGAGCGTCGGTTCGTCACAAGCTGCGACCGGCATCTAATAAGTCGTGTGGTTCCAAGTACCCTCGGCACGAACTTGCCAAGCTCGAACCCTCGTACCCGGGGGTCGGCTTCGTCCTCACGTACCCGAGAAGGCGGTATCCATTATGTGACCACACACGCACGAAGGTAATCAGCCAATTTATATCTTTGCATTTAACCCAATGCACACTCACAAACAATCGTGCCCAAAACTTGGCTCAAGGTTATTTTTATGCTTAAAATGTCGGTCCACACGTAATCACATAAATGCAAATATTTGTTGAGAAAAATCTCTAGACGGTTTTGAAGTTGACAAAACAATCCAAGTACTTTTGTGTTTTGAGATAATGTCGTGATTTACTTATTTTTCAGATTATCCTTTGATATGGAGATGCACGGGATTGAATCTAGCAAAAGGATTTGGCTCAAATGTTGTTTCTGAGAGTCTCAGACGCTGGTTCGAGCTCGGATGATGAGCGAGGATAGCTGAGACGTTGGAATGACGCTCAAGCTCCGAGAGAAGTACTTCACGAGCAGTAATTAGAATTTCAAGAGAAATACAAATTGAGCTTAATAAATGCATATCAACGGACGCCATCGAGCTGGATCATTTTTGAAGATTCTCGGTGCGAGAGATCAATCAAGGATGCGGAACCAAGGAGACAAACAAAGACTTTTCAAATGGAAGAAACCATCTATGGAAACTCATAATCATAATTGTATGGACGATTTGATCCAAGCGGGGAAGACTTTCTTTTGGCGATCCCCCACGACTAAGAGATCTTCTTTTGGTAATCATCTCGTCCAAAAGGATAAATTTGGAGAGATCTCTTCTAGATGTCTTGCAACGGCTATATTGGAGGTGGAAGAGTACAAAAGACATCTCGAAGGCGATAGGAAAAGAGAGATCGGCGTTAAGAGGGAAAAGTGTTCATGATTCTTAGATAGAGTGAACTCCATTTCCAATACACTTCTTGATCCATCCATTGTAATTGTGAGGAGGTGTACACACAAGTGTTGAAAACTAGGTGTAAAGTCTTGCGTGTCAAGGAGAACAACGATCCGTAACCTCTAAGCGGCTTACTAATGGAATCCAGCCAATTGGCTGTCAGTCGAAGAAGTGGACGTAGGCTTAACCAAAGCCGAACCACTATAAACCCTCTATGCAGTTTTCTTTATCTCTTACTTTGATCACTCTAGATATCTTGTAATAGTTAAACTACACACAAACTCCACGCATTGATCATATTACGTATCCCGCATCAATTGAATTACTTGCTCGTTGTGATACACTCTGTCTCCATTATTCGAGATCTTTGTTTTATACCGTATGATCTAAATTCTGCAATAAATTCTTAAAATCACACTCTATCACCTATTCACCCCCCTCTAGGCGAAATCACTAGCCACCAACAATATTGTCCACTAGACTTTGCATATATATATATATATATATATATATATATATATAATGACCAGTGATAACGATCAAGGCACTAAACAGTCATCAAACGGTTACCCAATAATAATAATCCAATAATTAACAACTAAATAATTATCGCAGTTCTAATTAATTGATTTAATTACAACTTAATTAGCAATTAATAAATCTCGAATATAAATAATTAAATCCATCTTAATTAATTAACCCGGCTTTAGTTAATTAATCCATCTCGATCAATTAATCCAGACTTCGATTACTTGTCACCTTAATAATAAAGCGATCCGATTTCGGGCAAATAATACAATTATAATTTAAATAAATACATCTGGCACCCGCTAATTATTCTAATTGCAGTCCACATCAGTTATTCTAATTCTCAAACGCAGTTAACGCCCTAATCAGAGTTTAGGGGTCGACTTACTACTCCGATGTTCTATGTAGAGTCGGGTGCGAGGCGGCGAAAACGGCGACGTGAGTCGGGATTGGGGCTCGAGTTACTGTTCGGGTCGGGTCGGATCAATGGGTTTCAGGTCGATTCGGATCGGGTGAAGTTCGGGTCGGGTTCACCTAGTGGCACGGGTCGGGTCTTGCAGGCTACTGTTCACGGCATGGAGGTTTTGGGTGGGTGGGGTGGAGGAGGCGGCGTCGGGGGTTATCACGGGTGGCTGGAGGTAGTTGGAGCCGACTAGCGGAAGCCGGTGGTCGGCGGTAGGGCAAGTTGGATGGCGGCTCGACGAAGGCGAGCTCGGGCGACCGGGTCGCGAGCTCGCGGATCTTGGTCGGGCGGAGGTCGGAACGGGGTTGGGTCGGGATCGTAGGTGAGCTCGGGTGGTCATTGGGTCAGGGGGTGCGGGGTGGCTGACAAGCGCTAGGATGAGCTCGGTTCACGGCGGCGTCAAAGGTGACGAGACGAGGGACGACGGTGCTGTGGGTCTCAGGTGCCGAGGGTGGCTGTCAAATCGAGGTCGCGGCGTTAACGAGGCGACGGCGTAAAGGATGACCTGCCGGAGTGGTGCGACGGCACACGAAGGCGGAGGTTGGGTGGTGGTGGCAACCGGGCGTGGTAGTGTGGCGGTCTGGCGTCGGGTGGGTTGCATAGAAGAAAAAAGAAGAAGAAGTTGAAGGCAAAGAAGAAGTATAGTAGGGAGGAGTTGTCGCGTAGAAGAGAGGGTAAGAGAGGGAGAGAGAGAAAAGAAAAGAAAAGAAAAAGGGGGGGCAGTCAATCACGTGGGGGAGGGGAGGAGAGAGAGAGAGAGCATGGGGAAGGGGGAACGACTAAAGTGATGGAAAAAAAGAAGGTGGGGTCTACCTTTAATCAAATCAAAATTAATTTTCTTGTCTTATACTACTAAAAATCTAAGGGCGGATTGGTAATTTGGCAAAATGGGTACCGGTAGTCATTTGGCTCAATTGACTGAGGGCAAAATTAGAATTTTGGCATTTAGGGTTCGGACAAGTCTGAATTTGCGCACGAAAGGTCTCGACACTACGAGTCAACGTTTGACAATTCAAACTTGACTTTCTCTAACGGATGTCCCAAAACAACCAATCGTCGTCTCTTAAATTCTCAAAATCTAGATTTTATTTTCCACGTTGGAATTCATAATTTTTCTTACGGATACCAAATTTCCAAGACGTCACACAATTGCTAAACCTGTACCACTCGGCATCCTTCCGGCTTCTTCATGAGAGATCGATTAAGCCTCTCCGCCACGCCATTTTGCTGAAGTGAATATAGGGCATTTTTTTTTTTTGCCTTACAATACCACTGGTCGCACAGAATTGATCAAATTTATTTGAACGGAATTCTCCCCTATTGTCATTCCGCAAAACTTTAATATTTCTATCAAACTAATTTTCCACCAAAGTTTTGAACTCATGAAATTTTTCAAACACATCATCTTTTTTCTGCAAGAAACATATCCACACATGTTTGGAAAAGTCATCAATAAAAGAAATATAATACCTTGATTTTCCAAACGATGCTACGGGTGTAGTATAGACGTCACCGTGGATTAAATCCAGAATCCCTTTCGCTCTCGCTCCTACAAATTTAGAAGACACTCGATTCTATTTCCCATGTATACATTGTTCACAAAATCCGAAACCCATAGAAAAGCTTGGGATTTCATCCACCATCTTCTTTGAAGTAAGGGGTCACCTGTCCTTTCTCATTGATATGACCCAATCTCCGATGCCACAGCATCGCAGAATCTTCTTCCACATGTTATGTGATATAGCTCTCACCACTAATTCTTGTACTTTTCAGTAATTTCCATAGTTTTCCTTTCCATTCCCTTATAGCAATCACCATAGATCCACTAGTTAGCTTGCATGAATACTTACCGTTGGTAAAAATAATATCGACATCCGCCATAGTTCCCACAAAAATAAAAATCCTGGTAAGACTAGAAATATGCATCATATCCGGAAGATTCTTGACTATCTCATCTTTCATCTTCAACTTCACATTTCCACGACCAACAATATCAAGCGTCGCATCATCTGTCATCCACATCGTACCTCCACGATGTGATTCATAACAGCAGAATCAATCTCTATGAAGCGTCATGTGGAAAGACGCTCCAGTATCAATTATCCATGCATCGCAATCAACCTGAGATGAGTTGCAAATGAGATACATGTCTTCCACGTTATTGTCATCATCCTTCTTTGTATTAGATGATGGTGCCTCATTTGGCTTCTCTATACTCATACTTTTGCTTCTACAATCCTTCTTCAAGTGTCCAGCTTTTCCGTTCTTCCAACACTTTATTTCAAATTGATCTCGACTTTTAGATCTTCCTCTAGATTTATTCCTAACACCAAATTTGGATTTAGACCGTTCACTACTCCTTCCTCTTACGAAAAGAGCCTCATTCATTGCATTATCATAACCTGCTCTCTTCATTTCCTCATATAATAAAGCGATACAACATTCTCAAAGGACAACACACTAATACTAGTGTTGATCGAAACAATTATATGTTTCCATGAATTCGGTAGTGAACGGAACAAAGCACATGCTTTATCTTTCTGATCCAGATTAACATTAATAGATGTAAGCTGCCCACATATAGTATTAAACTCGTTTAAGTGTGCAGAAAAAGAATCACCTTCACTTATCCGAAGGTTGTATAGCCACTTCTACAAAAATAACCTATTCGTGAGCGACTTGCTTTGATAAAAGCTTCCCAATTTAGTCTAGAGATCCTTCACCGTCTTCTCGGAGGTCGCATTCACCAAGACATTATCAACGAGGCATAGCCATACCGGGCTTCGCCCCTTCCGATCGCTGCTAATCCATGCTTTCAATTGATTTGATGTAGACGCAATCTCCTCCTCTTTTGCCTTCTTCTTGGTAATTCCCTAAGGCTTATCTTCTTCGGTCATGAACCACGGATCCCTATCCACGAGCAAAGCCTCCATCTTCAATTTTCATAACTCGAAACCCTTTCCTCCGAACTTCTCCACTTCAGTTCGCGATTGACCGATAGACATTTTCCCAAGATTCGATTTTTCAAATCTCTATTCACCAAGAAAACCCTAACCTCAAACCTAGGCTCTAATACCATATGTTGGGATCGACACACAATTGTAGCGAAGAAAAAGAAGCGAGAAAGAGAAAAATTTGATACGCGATATTTTATCTTGGTTCACCCTTAAATTAGGATTACGTCCAACAGAGGATTCTACTATATCATCACATCGCACCTCTCGTTACATCACTCAGTTACAAGCGAAAATGAGTATATATAGTAGTAGCTATTCATGAGTCCAAGCACAAACTACTAATAAAAAAATTACAGGTTTAAATCGTAAAAACCTTATGGTGTCCAAGGAGCGTTGCCCCCTTGAGACCTCCACCAAGAGGGCTCCCCCGAACCCCCGCCAGCTTAGGATGGAGCGGGATCCACTTGGTTTCCTATCGCGGAAAAGTATGAACCACGCCCCAACATTAACCCCTAAGTAAGATCTATTCATAGTTGATCAATCCCCCCCGGCATGACTTCTCATCCTATAACTATTCAATATCCTTATGAAGAATTAATTTTATTCGAGCGTTTCTGCGGAGGAAACCAACATAACTATATACATCCCACCAGTATACTACTATGCCCTCTCGACTAAGCATTGTACTAAACAAATATGGAGAATAAGGTATCTCTGAAGAAAAAATTTCTATTTTCCCTATTTCAAGAGGGATCATAACATCCATCTTAATTCTCACGGGCGGCTCGATTTCTTCTTCTTCTTTTTTCCTTATCAAATTGGTAATTAAGATTGTTATAGTTTATCGAGAATTTGACATGAGCACCACCCATTGCTACTCAAATCAATATTTGAATAAAAATTTGAGAAACAAGAGATAAATTGAGAATAATTTCTTATATCAGAAAATAAATAAGAAATTGCTCGTCAGGAAAACAATATGAAGCTACATCCTCGCGCCTAAAATTCAAATCATATCTCTCTCTCTCTCTCTCTCTGAACGACGATGTACTTCAACGATTGGCAGGAACCAGATGCGGAGCTCGCAGACGAAGTTGAAGAAGAAGAAGAAGAAGGAACAGAGGATTCATCGTCGCCTCCAAGCTCTTGCTCGCAAGGCCACAGATGTTCTCTCAACCTCAGGACTCGACATGGAGGCGCCATTTGCTTGCTCTGCCTCTCCAACCTCCTCACCGCCCCTCGCCCGCCCACCGTCCACGTCTCCTACGCCCTCTCCCAGCTCTCTCGAGCCCTCTCCGACCCCCCGTTCCTCCGATCTCTCCTCACCTTCCACGCCCACCTCCTCGTCTCCCCTCTCGTCCACGCGCTCTCCACCTCCGACGACGAGCCGATTGCTTGCCAGATCATCGACCTGGTCGTTCTTCTGTCGGATTCCGGCCGCGAATCGGCATTGGCTTGTGAGTTCGCGTCTAGGGTTTCGGGCCTGCTCTGTTCTCGCGCGCTGGGGTGGAGTCGACGCCAGGTTTATGTGGTAAGTGCCACTTCGCGAATTTGATGGCGTGTGACGAGAAAACGACCAAAATGGACGTTGACTGTGCAATTTAGTTCTGATTCGCAAAATTTTGGTCCGTTCTTTTCTCGTATTTGGTTTTCCTGCTCGTATCTTTCTCCTCTCCGTTTCCTCTGTGTTTGCGTGTGAACCCGCACATGCAAGCGTAAGTGTTTGAAATTTTGATTCCTCCTGTCCGTGATGCACTCATTTTCCTCCTTTTCCGCAAGATGAGGTCGTTTCAATTTAACAGTTGTGCATTGGGCAATAGGGTAGCAACTGGACAGAATTTCACCCATCTTAACGCATCGTGTCCCACAATTGCAGCTCCACTGCTTTGGAATCCTTCTAAACCATGGGACAATTGATGTTTATGCCTCAATTAAAGATAAACATGTCTTTGTTGTTCATCTTATGGATGGTCTTCAACTACCGAGGTAACAAGCAATATATGATGAGAGATCAAGACTTTATACATACTCTCGCACATATGATGTTCACACATCTTGAGTGTCGTGCTCATTTTGTCCATCCATGCAGTGATGATATCCAGGGGGAGATATTATTTGTGCTTTACAAGTTGTCAGTCCTCCAGCGGGAATATGGGGATGGTGACAAAAGTGAGCCTTTTGTTTCTTGTAGTCCCAAGCTCATACATCTGTCGTTGGATGTCCTCTTGAAGACCCAAAGTGATGATGTTCGCCTGAACTGTGTAGGTCTGTCAACTTCTGTATTACTTGGAAGTGTGTTAAAATTGCTCAGTCTCGGGTTATGCCTATATTTGAGGTTTGGCAACTGGCAGCAATGCTTATCTATCATTGATTGACAGTTTATCATTTGATTGATTGCCATTAAATGGACTTAGATACATCTGTTTGAAACAACTCATTTGCATCAATTATTTTAGCAGAATCCCTGTACATATGAACATTAATTACCCAACACTAATTTCGTTTTTCCTTGGTTAGCACTTTTGTCGATGCTGGTTCAGAGAGGGTTTCTCAAAGATCCATATGACGATTGTATGAGCAACTTGAGTTCTGTTGAAGCTGATAGTCCTGTGCAAGTTACAGATGATTTATCAGATATCTCTTCCCTCACCTTATTTTCAGAGGCCATCAAAGGTCCATTGCTTTCATCAGATGGTCAAGTCCAAATGGGCACGTTAGAGTTAGTTGCCTATTATTTACGTGAACTAAATTCAGTCAAGCAGTTTCAACTTTTGGTGGAAGCTAATATTGCGGATTATGTATTCGAAATTCTCAGGTTATCAGGCAAGTAATCTTTTACTCGAATGATGGCTGGGTCATTTTTCATACAAGGAAAAAGGCATTAACAATTAGCTTTCCAAATCATGAATTTGATGCTTTATGTGGGTGAAAGTAGCCATTTGTTCATTTTGTATACTTCATAAGTGCTTCTGATCAACATATAGGGAGGTCCTCCAGAAACCCAAGTAGATTGCTTGGCTGTTTCTTCATGAGAAAACGGCACACATGGTCTCTGGCATTTCCCGGTTCAAGAGAAGAAATATTTCAGGGTCTTGGGATGTTTGAGTGTCTTTTACCTTCTTTTATGGATTAACTAAAATCACACTTCCTTAAATGCCTTAATCCTGTATAATTGAAAATCCTCATTCTCGTGACAAAGGATTGATGTTGTTCGTTGATAAATAGAATGCAAGGATCCTGTCATCAGCTCTTGCCTTGGAGTTCTTGATCTCCTGATCAACATATAGGGAGGTCCTCCAGAAACCCAAGTAGATTGCTTGGCTGTTTCTTCATGAGAAAACAGCACACGTGGTCTCTGGCATTTCCCGGTTCAAGAGAAGAAATATTTCAGGGTCTTGGGATGTTTGAGTGTCTTTTACCTTCTTTTATGGATTAACTAAAATCACACTTCCTTAAATGCCTTAATCCTGTATAATTGAAAATCCTCATTCTCGTGACAAAGGATTGATGTTGTTCGTTGATAAATAGAATGCAAGGATCCTGTCATCAGCTCTTGCCTTGGAGTTCTTGATCTCCTGTCAAATGCTGGACAAGCTTTTACACAGAGACTTGCAGTTGGCTTTGCCTCTCTAATTCCTGTCTTTGCTTATGTTGCCGAGGTGCCTTTTCATCCTGGTCAGCTTCAGCTACTGAAGCTCGTCTTTAGTTGCATTTCTGACTGCCCTGGAGTGGCATCAACTTCACAAAGTGAACAATTAGCTGTTATTTTGGCAAGGATGCTTAGAAGATATAATGATGGTGAAACAGGCATGCTTTCAGAATCATTCATGCTGATATGCTCTATCTTGATGAGTATGATGAATTCCCCAACTTGTCATGATGTCTTAAATCTAACAACGTGCATTCAAGAGTCATTAAAAGATGCCATTTTGGCTTGTCTAAGTGCCACCAGAGAGCATACAGACCTCCTCCTGCATTCCTTGCTTCTACTGAAAGAGGCCTTTGCTTATGGTTGTGGAGGTTACCCTGTCAACAACTCCAACAAGAATGGATTGCAACATTGTGTCATCGATATATGTAGACGATGGCTATTGCCTTGGCTATGGACATCCATCAAAGGAGAAGAGGAGGATGAGGAAACTGTCCTGGGCGTTCTTGATATTTTTCATGCAATACTTATTCACAGCTATCACGACCGAACTAGTGAATTCGCAGAGGACCTGATATCTAGTTCTTGGTTCACCTTCTCATTCAGCTGTTTGGCTTTATATCCAACAGAGAGGATGAAAGGCCGAATTTATCTGATGATGAGTTCACTCATGGAAGTTCTACTTGGAAATGATTGTGGGCAGAACCTTAGGGATGCTGTGTCTTACCTTCCATCTGATCCAAATGATTTGCTGTTTCTGCTGGGGCAAGAGAGTTCCCATAATCTGCAGTTGTCATTTTGTCAATCTGCGGCCCTCCAAATTTTGTATTGTAGTTCTTTGTTTGATGAAAGGTATTTAGCCTGCCCATCCTGAATTCATGTATTTAGCAATATGATGTGTGGTCCATTGTAGTCCATTAATTCCCATATCGTACTTAACATAAGCATCTTTGGCAGGCTTGCAGCTGATAAAATTGTGTTAGCTTCCAT
Source organism: Rhodamnia argentea (assembly GCF_020921035.1). Lineage (NCBI taxonomy): Eukaryota > Viridiplantae > Streptophyta > Magnoliopsida > Myrtales > Myrtaceae > Rhodamnia > Rhodamnia argentea. Next base: position 14,405,967 of record NC_063150.1, read on the forward strand.
TGAACAATTCATCCTTGTCAATGGGTGTAATCTAACAAGCACTTCTATGAGTTCGTCAACTGCTATTCAACTAGTTGCTGTATATAGTCTGTATAGGGGTCTTGCCAAGATGAGCTACCAAATGCCATATAGTCCAGAAGCTGAGAGGCTCTTTATACAACTAGTCACCAAAAGTGAATTGGATCTGCTGTCTGCTAGAATTCACCCTACGTCACTTAAATGGTTGTTTCAACAAGAGAAACTCTGTGAATCACTGTCTTGTCAGATCTTGACGTTCTGCAGAATTAGTCCCAAATCTGACAACCCATTAATTGTCCATGGGAAAAAGGTACATGGTCTGGATGTGCAGTTGATTGCAGAATTGGTGGCAGCAGAAGACAATTACGCTGCAAAACTTCTTGTGTACATATTTGAAGAGGTTGTCACAGAAAATAACCAAGAGAATGACTTGACTTCAGTATTGAATCTCATGGAAGATGTCATACGTATGTTTCCTGAGGCTTCTAACAGATTATGCTTGAATGGAATAGCAAAGGCAATTCACATCTTCTATAATGAATCAAGCCCATCTTCACAGGTATACACAGCCACAGCAATTTTCATTTTCAACATATTGAGTTCAGTTGACTCAGATGCTCTTGCTGATGATGAAGCTTGGGTTGCAGTTGCTTTGAAGGTGACTGTCTAGATAACTCCACCTAGTATAAGTTCTGCCCTAGATCTCACTATTAATGCAGGGTAGCTGACTCCACTTTGTTTCATTTTCATATAGTTGATGGATCACTTGATCTACTCGGGCGACATAGGAAAGTGCTCTACTTGTTGCTTGATTCTTGGCATTTTGTGTTTGGTTTTGCACCACTCAACAAATGGAGCACTAGTGAAGGCTTCAAAAACTGTTCTTCTCAACACTTCATTGGCATCAACCTTGTCCAGTGCTATTCATATGGCCTGTCCGAATGGACCAGCAATGGATAACATTGATGAGGGAACAAAGGCTGGAGAAACTTTGTTACATGTGCTTTTATTGCACTATTTTGCTTTCAAAAGGTTAGCTATCTGAACCTTTTAGTTTATCAAAGAGAAAGGTTAGCTATTTGATTGGATGTCCCAAATTGGAATTTATTCTTAAGAAAAAGTACTGACACATACCTTTCTTAGCATGCATGCCATTTTACCAAGTGCAGTGGACTGGGATAATCTGATTGGTCAATCAACATGCGTCGGGACACGTCCTTTCTTAAGCATCAAGTGCCATGACTTGTGCAGGCTGATGCATTTCGGACCTCCTCTTGTCAAGCTCGTCGCTTCACACTGTCTGTTGGAGTTGTTTATTAGGTTATCCGAACAGAGAGACAGCAAGCATGAGGACCTATGCACAAATAAATACTGGATGTCACTGATGGCTGTATTTGAAGGCTTGCTTTTGTACAATGATACCAGAGTGGCAATGAACAGTAGCCTTTGCCTAGCAATGATCTTGAAGTGGGAAATACAGAAAGTAGCAGAAATATTCAACAGGAGAAGAATGTGGTGCAGATTGATTTTGGAAGAGTTGGTGATATCTCTGGCAGCTCCGTCTTTAGTGTCTAAATCTTCCACTAATCACCACAAGGCTGCTATCATCGTAGCTGTAGCACTACTGAAGCTACCTAAAGTTCCAGAATGGCTGCGGTCGGTGTTTAATGATACCTTCTTGACTGGTATACTCAGAAACCTCACAGGCAGTAACTTGAGCGCAGAGATTTTCCTCCTATTGCGTGAGCTGTTGAACTCTAAGCTCCTGTGTGCTGATGATCATGTGGCTAACCTAAACAGGGTGCTTCAGGTATTTTTTTCCTTTTCATCTTGCTCTGCTACTAGTGTACTTTCCCCTTGGCATGTTTCCCATGAGCTTTGGAGTCACCTGCGGCTGAGTAGCTTCCTTGTGTCCAGTCTTCACATTTTCATCCTCTCCTCTGGATGGCTAGATAATACGCAACTTTTGTGGAAAGTGAAAGTTGATTTCAACTACTGTTTGAAGAATGCAAGGACAGGTAACGCTGGACCAATAAGTTGACAAATCTATGTAATGCAGGAATCCCGGAGCCGCACGTACGGTGAAAGCATGAAAGCAGAAAGCAAAGAGAAATGTCTAAAGAAGGTTATTGCCGTTGACGACGACACAGGAGCAACTATCGATTTTCTCATCGATCTGATTGCTTCTGATTCTCGACGAGCAGAGTCTTATGGAGGACTTCAAATTGGCAAGGAGAGATTGCTGGATGAGATAGAAATGTTTTTTCAGGTCGATAGCAGCAGATGATGTTACAAGACACTCATAGAGTTCCCATTATACCGTGGTATCATATTTTTGATAGACAAAGATCCAACATTAAAAGTTTCAAATGAAATCACACCAACATATAAAGTCATTACACATCTAAACTCCAGAAACTCCTCGCAAGTAAAACCTTAGGAAGAGATGCACAGACATCCAGTGACAGGAGGATGAATATGAATATGCTCAATGGAGGGGCAACTATCTTATTTGGCCAAACCATCATCAAAGAAGTCATCATGCAAATGTTGATCCGCAAATGTTCTTTTTATTTTTTTTTCAGCACAAATTGGATTTTGTGGTTATATTCGAAATGACGATAATCATAATCATACTATGTGTGCACTATATACTTTACTATGCGAATGAATCTCAATTACAAGTCCTCAAAACTTTATCAGCAGATGTTACTATGAGAACACCCATGTTGGAGTTCTCACTTCATCTTTTGTAGATGACTTAATAGTCCAAATTGCATTAGTATTACATCCATCGAGGTGATAAACAATTCCTACAAAGTATCGGTTGATCTCGTTTATCTTGTAACCTCCTCCACAGTTGCCAGTACAGACATGAATTGTGCTCCATTTTCAGGACACATCGGATGTGGTTCGAAGCTTTGGCTGTCTCTAGCGAGAGGATAGATGATGATTCCAAATTAGGAATTGGCGGTTAGTAATTTTTTAAAAACATGTCAAATTATGAACATAATACCTTGGTATAGTCTGTTTTGTTAGATCGACAATTTGTAACACAAAACTGAAGAAAACCTCCCTCGAATTCCTCGAGCAAGATGTCCTTGACCCTAGTGAGGCAGCCACAAAACTACTGTTTCATATCCAACTGAGTTTCTACCATGACAGGAGATTGTACAGATTCAATTGTGATTCCCATTCTTCCTTCCTCCTTTCCCTGCTGTCCTCTCCTACATCAACAGAAGCACAAAGATATCTTCTTCCCCGGTGGCGTGGTCTCACCTTTACCTCGCACTTTGCTCTTCTCTTGCTTTTCAACTGCGAATTTGTGTCTTTACCGACCATTTCACGTCCAGCGCCCGCTTTTTGCGTCTTCTCACGCAAATTCAACGCCTTCAAAATGGTGTCTGCAATCTTCTTTCTCCAACTAGGCTTGCTTGATTTGACGCCCTTGCCTGAAGAGAATGCTTTGAGTTGAGGCTGCTTTGCACAATTTGAATGAGGTGGTACTTTGGGCTCGTCCATGTTTTTTGTACTGATTCTGGCGGGAAATGACCTATCCCTGCTTGTGGAATGGCACGAGAGTGTGAGGATATGAGCATAAACAATTGGAGAGACAGGATGAGAAAGGATCAATGTCCATAGTGACGACCAAAATAATCCAAGAACTAGACAGATTTAAGTCCACCTAATACTTTGATCACCAATCATTCAATAGTTAATCAGCTTAGGCCTTAGATACCCTGACGACTGTGGTTAGTGCCATTTATTACTGACAAATCCAATCGTTTAATCTCGATTTCGAGCCTGATCTCATGTGCAAATCAAGCTCTCACGACTATAGTGACTGCCAATCAAATCTCGCACCAAAAGCTCAGACTCCTTCATCCGCCTGTAGCCACTAGCCACATTGCTCCATTGCCGTTAACCATATGCTCCGGTTGGTCCGTTGCCACCAGCTACTGGTTTTAGTCAGGTTTGAGACCCGATTCTTTGTCGTTGGGTACCACTCGAACGATTCGACCATGCCAACATTCCTGAATAAGTCATCCATATCTCGCATCTCATAATTGGAGCACCCTTTCATCCATTTTCATCAACTTACAAGCCAAAAACTAACTTTTCTTGATCTATGTATCTGCATCACCATTGCTTCCTAAGCCTCACATTCATTTCTCGAATTCGAGCTGCATAAGGCGAATCACACGAACAAGACATATAGCGAGTTCGACTTCCGCCTATCCCTCTCCCAATTCTACACCCAGATTTTACATGAAGCTGGCAAAAATAAGAGTGATTAAGCTCAATGGCCTTTGACACAACAGGCAAGCAGACATCCAAAAACATTAAAATAAAGAATGAAATTCGATGTGTTCTCTTACCGCAATGTGTACACAACTCTGCTCAGTAACCTTCAGCAACTGCTACCACTGATGGCTGCAACAATGGCGATCCGCTGATTCAAATTTGTCTCATCAATCTCAGTTTGTAACCGTAAGTGAAGAGATGGGTTACACGGCTTGTCGTTTCAGGAAATTCAAAAGCGAAAAAGATTCTCTTTGAGGTTGGAGTAAAGAAACAAAAAGATTACTTCCCTATTTTGGAGAGAGGGTCCCCCGCGATCATAATTTTCCTTTCCCTGAGGAAAATGAACCTAAAACGAGGAATTTTGAAATTATTTTCTAGAACTAGCATGTTCCCAAATATTGGAAATTATTACTAATTTTTCAATCGCAATAGAGACTATAACGAATGGAGGGTAAGGGTTTGGATCACGTATCGACATCGACACGGGCCAATCTCCGGTAGATGAAAAAGGTTCCATCGTAACAATTATTTAGTTTGGGAAATGACTAGAAGATATTGGGATATCGATCTCTGGAAGAGATATGGAAGCGGGACTTCATTTCGGTCATCGTAATAGGAAAATGAAATCCGAGAATGGCACCCCGGTAATTTCCTACAAAATTCCAAAAATTGAAATAGCGTATTTGCAGCAGATTTCCAGCCACAGCCACAGCGACTATATGGTTTCCACGGCGTTGGACCAAAAATTGGAAATTATCCAATCAATGCCAAATCTAGGGCACGGATGTGTATTTAATCATCAACTTTTCTAATATCACCAATTTAGTCCTAAATTTTTGAACAAAATTTTAATAGAGTCCTTCCAACCAATTTTCGCTAAATAGCGACATAGCACTAACATGGAGTTGTGCCATGTAGGACGCTTGGTAATGACTGGATCACCACGCCAGAGATTTCCGACGAAAATTGATTGAAAAGGACTGCATTGAAATTTCACGCAAGATTTCTGACTAAATTGAAAAGATTAAAAATTTTATGACTGAATTAATATTCTAATATTGATTAGGTAATATTCCCAATAAAAAAAATTCCACCGACCCCAGATGCCCGTAAAGCCATTGCAGATGATTTTATAAGCTCATGCGTTTGGATTGGCGACGTGTTCATGCAATAACATAAACATCTCCAGTTGTTGGCCGGAAAGAGGATAGACAAAACATCGGAGATCAGTGCTGGCCCTTTCCGCCGCCGGCGGTGGTGCCTTTGGTTTTTTTATTTACAATATCTTTTTCTGATTTTATCAAATAAATATTTTAGTTAAAAAATTAAAATTCAGGCTAAAACGATGTCATTTTAGTCTTATATTTCATGTTTCATATTTTAGCCACGTATCACCATATAGAAGAGAGATGACATTAAAAGAAGTCATATCAATATTTTTCATTAATTTAAATAGACGGAGTTAATGAAATAACTCGATTGCATCAATTTGATAAGTTTTAGGACTTTATTGCACTTTTTGTAAGTTTTAAGACTCAATTATACTTCGTGATAAGTTTTAAAACTTCCAATACACATATCCATTTTTATATTAATTACTAAAAAATTGATAAAAATCTGAAAAATATTAAAGTAGTGCTAAAAACATACCCACATCAACGCTAACCGTATATCAGTGATTTTCCAAGAAAATTGACCGAATGGATCCAATTGGCAAAAACGTGAAGTTATTTAGCACTCAATTAGCACAATTAAAAAACTTATAATTGAATTAACAAAAGTGTTATTTGCTTAGGACATTTTGAACAATTATAAGGTCTTTCGGGGTCTTTTGGATGTTAATCTCTCGTTTGGTAATTGATCAGGAATGGCACCGTATAAGATGATATCATATGGCACCAGATCTAGTAGTACTATGCAGTTAACAGTTTGGTGAACACGATATCGGAAGAACTTATAACTAGAAAGACCTGTTTTTGTGCGCACAAACTGCAATCACCAACACGACACCCGTTGTCAATTGGGGCCTTGCCACGGCGATTGCGTCTACATAGATTGCCGCATGAGTGAGATAATATCTCATGCAATTACGGTCGCGAGGATGGTTGCCTGGAAACAAGACCACCTCGATCGCCACCGGGATCATTGCCAAAGGTAGTCAGCATCTTGTCCAGACATGGTGAACCTATTTATCCCAGCAATTCTAGGTGGGGATGATCTTATCTAGTCTAAAATCTGGATCTATGCTTAGTCACGTCCTAGGACTGCTCCAAACGCTACATTGGTGTAAAATGGTTCATGATCTTCAACCAAACTCTGAACTTTCCAGCCTAAAACACAATCGAACTTCGGAAACTGAGAGACATCCCAATCTCATCAGAGAATAAAAAAGAAGAAATTCAGCTCTAAATTGTTAAACAAACAGACATGAAAACACAAACATGAACCGTCAAAAAGAAAAAATTCAAATGGGGAGTTCAAGCACCTAGAGTTTTCACACAATCGAGATCAAGCATATCAATAATCTGGTATCATGCTATGCAAAGAAAAGAAACTACACGACCTCAAACTTCTTAATGCACACGCGCGAGGAAGAGTATATTGCCGCAGCACATTAAGTGCCACCAACCTATCGTGCTCCTCTAGTTCTCAGTTACCATATACACACCAACTCGTGACGTGTCCATCCATCGACATCATCTATTAAGAGAACACATTTATCCTTCAAGTTTGACCAGAATGCAATATACAGCGACCCAGAAACAAGCTTATATTCAACACTAGCGTGCAAATCCAATGGAGTTTACTATAGCACTACACCAGCCTAAGACGATAACACAAGAAGTAACCCTCTCACGAAGATCCTTACCCAATGAGCTGACCTGTTGAGATGTCTAATTCACGGAAGAGCAGCAAACAAACTGGGCCCAATACGGCCTTCCCTTGACCTTCTTTTCTCTCTTGATGTCAGTCGGATATCTTGCAGGAGAGTTCCATTCTTGGTCCGTTTCTTTCACGGCAGCTTCAGAAGAACCTAAAATCGAGCTAACTGTCGTCGCCGACGCGATATTCTTGTTATTATCCTTTGCAGCATCATCGTCTTTTGCACCTATGGGAGCTGAACTTTCTTTCGGGCTCGATGACTTCAGCTTGCTCTCGCGGTTAGCTTCCACCAAGAGGCTCTTCAGAGGGGAATGATGTTTCCCAGCACCCCAGTTGGTGACTTTGGCTATGATCTCTTCGTTCTTCTTCCTTCCTTGAGAGTCATTCACTGTATGTGGGAGGGACGGGAACCAACCAGCTTGCTCGGAGGCAGATTTTGATGGGTCGTTGTTTTGCATGGAAATTGCAGGATTCTGATTATTGGTGGGTTCGACCAGTGTCATGAAGGATGGTGGCTCGAAGACATCGGTTTTCTCCGAACCTTTTCCACCTGATTCAATTTTTTCCAGCTCCAGGTTTGATTTTGCAGCATCTGTCATTGATTGGGGCACTTTTGGTGGAAAAACATCAGGCTCCACGGCAACCGGTGGATCTGACTGAGTGGAAAGCACTGATTCATAAATCAAATAGAAGAAAAACAATTAGGCAAAAACTAACTTGCAAAAGAAAAGATTGTACTCTTCAGAAAAATTAAGCAGGGTGCATGACAAAGCTGAGCAAGAACATTAGCCTAGGAATGTTCTTTCTTTTGTTTTTATAATTGGAAAAGCAATAGTAGCGTGGAAATATGCCAAACATGAGCAATTCAAATAGAAACTTACAAAGCTGTGTTACACTGTCCAATCAATTGCCTGAGAGCTGTGCACAACTGTTCCGGTGAGATTGCCAGAACTTAAGTATGCACATGCTTCCTGCTCGCATCTTTATCAGAATTTCATTTATCAAGAGAGCATTTGTTGCTAAAATGCCAATCAAGATATAGATATATGACCAGATATTGAGAAGGTTTTCAATGTGCTGCCTCTAAAGATCACGAGAAACTAATCGCCAATACCCAAATAGGATAACTTGTTTCACTTGTTTACTGGCGAAACATAAGTACAAAGTTCGCCCAATTTAGATCTCTAATGTGTACTCAAAGTTATGCAGTGTCAAATACTTCCTATTCTAAAGAGGTTAAACACTACCCAAGTGAAGCATTAGTAAAAAGCTTTAAAAAGGCCTGCTCGTCACATTTTAAAGATGTAGAAAGTACCTGACATAGATCCCCAGTTGCATTCTAAGCTATCCGCTCGACTACTTGAATCTACCGACGCATCATGAACAAATCCAGCAAGCTGCTGTTCAACAAATTTCTTGTCGCTTTCATCTTGCAAAGGAGAACTAAGTCCAGGAATATTGATATCACTCGCAGTAGAAAGCAGATTATCTTTACTGTAATGCTTTTCAGATGTCAATTCCTTGATTCCATTATCCCTGTCATGAGATAATTCATGCACTGATGAGCTGACTTCCGTATCAAGTGCTCCTTGTAATTCAACCTCGCCAGTTTTTTCGCCTTCCTTCGCTCCTTCTCGAGTATTCGATGCTTTGTTTGCAATTTCTGACTTAGTTTCTGGGCAATGAATGATATTCTCTGCTGTATCCTCACATCTGTGAAGGCTATCTGTGGAAGTGGATTCAGCTGCATTTTCTTTCTTTATGTTATTTCCCAAAACATGTCCTTCAGCAACATCCATCCCGGCAACATCAAGGTTTTCCTTCACATGGTTCCTCTGATCATGACAAACATCACCTTCACTATTAATCACGTCATCTTGGTCAATACTCTGCATCCCAGTTGATTCAGGAATTATTTGACTCTCTATAAAGCTCTCATCCATATTCCGTTTTATCTCAGCATCTCCAACAGTATGTGGTGTCTCAATTATAGCGATGACATTGTTAGTACTGTCGATTTCACCTGTTATGCCACTCGTTTCACGAACTTCAGTATATGCCAGAGCAACCATTGTATTCAGGTCGGATGATGATTTCACATCATCTACAGGAACTTCAATTTGCGATGAACTATTAACTGTGTCCGTCGGTTCCACCTTTTCCATTTGCACAGTCACATTGTTTTCTTCCACTGCAGCTGTTACTGCTTCTTTGGCAGTCTCTACTTCATTGAGCCCTTGACTTTCATGAGTGTTGATGCTATCTTCAGATAAAATCACATCGCTCTGAAGAGGTGCATTTTCATCCACAGGCTTAAGAATCTCAAGTTGCCGAGCTGAACTGGTCTCTGAAATATATACATCTAAAGAAACCTCTGCAACTTCCTCCTGTACTTTTAGGTTTGGACTGGAAAAATCCTCGGGAACAGGAACTGTGTCATCTTCCTTCTGACCAATTGTTGGAACTGAACCCAAGTCATCAGTTTGCAGAACTTTGATTTGTTTATGATCCTTAAAGTCTTCAATGAACTTCTCACCATGTTCTCTTATAGGTATATCCTTAGGTACAGTCAGCACATGGAAGATTCCAGTCTCGCCCAAGGTTTTAGCACAACCATCGACAGGATATACAGGAATACTTAGCTCTAATTCTTGTGTTTTGTCCACTGTTTCCTGGGGCATATCATCAGAAACATCCAGTTGCTCAGAAGACAAGTTCGGGGCAAGACCACTCGGAGATACCTCAGAGAACAAAATGTCACCGGACTTCCCCAATTGAAAGCCTCCATCACTTGGTATTACACCAGATATTTCTTTCTCATCATTACATGGTACATGAGAGCCTGCCATTCCCTTATCTAACTTAACATCAGTCTCTTGTGAAATATTGTCTTCGGAAAATGCTTTTACCGTCTCCCTATCAGTCGTTGCTGTAACTTCGGCCAATGACTCCACAGGAGCTTCAGATTGTAGAAGTGAGGAATCAGGTACAGTTTCATTTTGTTTATCATTCAGCAAGTTAGAGAATTTCTCAGCAGGCTGCTCCTGCTCAGATATGGCAGGACTAGTAAACAGATCTTGAATGTTATTTTCACTGCTTAGCTTCTCATTCGTGACCACAGAAGGTGCAACTTTTTCCTTGGTGCTACTGCCCGCCAAATGGGAATCTTGTGGAACAACTTCTGTCCATTGAAAGTAACAAATGAGATTATGGACACAACTCCTTTGATATTAGAGAAACAAAACAGAAAAGCAAAGCATAGTCATGAGGACGAACCACCTTAAAAGGCTCCCAAACGAACAAGAGAAAATTCAAAAAGCTCCAGAAGAAACAGAAGGATAAATACTAAAAAACAGTTAAAAAAGGTCTCTAGGCAACTATACGTGTGCATAGTGCATACAGAGATAGCCCCAGTTCTGACCATATGCTGTTTGGCATCAACATGATACTAAAAGACAAGAATCTTTTTGCAAGATCAGAAATTCAGGAGCCACAATCTAATAACGAAGATAACCATCTAAATTCTTCCCCCAACTAAACTCGTCAACTCCAAGCTCTTCTTATGTGACCCAAAAAAAAACCTCCAAGCTCTTCATTTATCAGCAGTTATGGAGCCTTGGAGTCAGAAACAGCAAGTCTACGTTTCTTTATTCTTCAAGAAGATAAAATGACCGATATATGGAAAGAGTATACTCAGAGGAAGGAAGGAGTATTAGACTTCCCCACTGATGTTTGCAAAACCCATAAACTCCAAAATTAAGTCTCTCATTTTAATGTAAAATCCCCTAAAGCAAAACTACCAAGCTATCAAAAGCAGAAATTCCTGATTTTGAGAAGAAAAAAAAAGCCAACAAATCAGCTCATATTAATTATAACTCCTCTACACCTAACACCCACCTGTAGTTGCACTTTCACCAGAAACTTCCACAGTAGGATCATTGTCAGATATCTTTCTGGCAATGCAAACTGACTCAACACCATGCAAAAGACCTTCACTCTGTGTACTCAATCCACCATCTGGAAAGTTCGTCACTGCATCTGAAAACACTTCCTCCTCCACGGAGATTGATCTTTCAGCGGTTGCACTTTTACCCAGTTCAACTTGACTTCCCTCTTCAACCTTTGGGCCTGGAGGAACAAATCATGTTCGAATGTCGGTGCCTTTACTAAGGAAGGGTGTTCAAAAATTAGAATCTGCCCAGCACATTTATTCCTTTGAAATTCCAAAACAGTTTTTCTTCTCACTGCCGACCATTTAGTGGCAAAACAACAGTTCTAATTAGCTTTGACAAAGTAACACTTCCAATCAAAAACATTTGGCATTTGAAGAAACAACTTCTACTCGAAACTTTACTATTCTTGTTTCCTGTAGTGAGCACTCTCTGGCTTCACGACATTGTGATCGTTTCATCTAGCCACATATTTTCTGACCAAAAAACAGACACAACCTCGAATCCCACAAAAAGGGGAGGAAAACAAAAACACATAAAACCATACCCAACCTCAATTAAGCCACGTCAACGAAACCCAAAAGACGCAGCAAATCAGAATAAAGAGGCTCACTTGGGGTTTTGTTATCGTCATCAGAACGCTCATCGTCCGAAACATTCAAATGGGGGTTCTCATCAGAACCAGCCAGCTTATACCCATCAAGCTTTCCACAGACCCGCCTGTGAGCGCGCCTGTGTCTAGCACTCGGGTGAGGGTTTGGAAACGGCCATCCACATTTGTGACACAAATGCACGCTATGGCTCTCATGCCCTGCAACAACAACACAAAACCCTCAACTAAAAATCCATCCCAAGGTCGCAAGCCAAGCTGAATAGAAAAAAAAAAAAAAGGGGGAAATGGGGCCCAGAAATTGGTGCATCTTTTCGCAGCCTAAAGATCAAAACTTGCTGAGTGGGGGACATCGAAGAGTAGAAGCAAAGCGCAGGCAGGGACCTGAGGAAGAGTGATCCTTCCTTTGATCTTGACTCTCCATCTTTGGCGTTGCAGTGAAGATGCAGCGACAGGGGAAGAGAGAGAGAGAGAGAGAGAGAGAGAGAGAGAGAGATGGAGAGGGCGACGAGGGAAGAAGGTAATCCAAGGACGACTTAGAGAGGAAAAGACAAGCAACAAACGAGTCTCTTGTGTTCTTCTGGTCGTGCCGGAGAAAAGTCGGGCAGTACGAGAGCGAGGGTGCGACAACAGTCCATATTGTTTTCGGGTTTGGTAGGGTGAAACGATGCAATACAGACAATACAGACAAGCGAGACAAGGACCGTAACGGAATTTCGTCGCGAGTTTCCGCGACCAAAGCACCCCCAGCGTACTTTAGCACCGTCCCTCGGAGCGCCTTTCTTCGATTTCCTCTTTGTTTTTTTTTTTTATTTACCGAACAACAATATAACTCGCACATTATGTTTGTTTCCCTTAGAAATGATATGAAGGTTCATTTGTTTGCAAAAAATATAATTTTTAAAAAATTATTTTTTAGAAATAATATTTTTGGTATTTGGCTAAATCATGAAAAAGACTCGAAAAATATTTTTCGTTGTTTGGTATGAAAAATCGTATTTGATTTTCTCCATGGGCTATTTTTAATAATATTTTTTTCTTTTTTATTCTTTTATTTATTTATTTTAAATCAAAATTTTAAATTATTTATTTTATCTTTTTTCTCTTTTCTTTTATATTTTTATTTTTTTCTTTGATTTTGGCCGGTTGTCGTGTCGGTGACCACCGTAGGTGAGCTCGAGGCTCGACCTATCCCGACAATCTTGGGCTCGTCGATCTTGCCCCGACCTTGGGTGAGCTCGAGCTCACTTGAATTTGTTGAGCTCGTGGCTTGTCAGTCCGTGTCATGGCCTGTCAGATCGTATCACGGTCGATCGTCGTTCAGACAACCGTCGCCAAGGTCCGCGGTCGGTGAAGGAAGAATGAGGAAGAAGGAAAAAAGAAAAGAAAAAAGAAAAAATTGGAATTTTTTTTAAAAAAATGAAAAAAAAGTAAAAAAATAAATTATAAAAAAAGGAAGTGTAAAAGAGAGGATGAAAGAAAGATGAGAAAAATGTTTTTCCCTCCTAAAAAAGAGGAAAATAATTTTCTCACTTTTGAAGTGATTTTTTTCATGGAGGAAAATGTTTTTCTAGACTAGCTTATTTTCTATGAACCAAACGTCGGAAAATCTGAAAACTATTTTAGGAAAAGTTATTTTTCACGAAATAAACGGAGCCGAAGATCAAATAAATTTTCTGGTCTCTGAGCCAACCGTTGCATTTTGACGATGCTATTGCCAATTTTGACTTTTTGTCTACTCGAAACGAGTCATCTCCATTTGGTAGTACATATTTAGTCGCAGTTGTTGAGCAAACAAAATCGCCGAGCATGTAAGCCATGTGTCCTGATCCAATAAAATACATATGTTGTCCATTTTCGTTTTAAATGCGTCGCTTTCGCCTCATTTAGTTAATTCAAGATTTGCAATGCCACGAAGACATCGAGACATATTAGAAATCCATCTACTTTTTAACTGGGAACCGTATTTAACAAATTAGTTCACTATCGATGACCCTTATTTGGATTCTGCTCTGAAATGTAATTCTCGTACGATACGTGTCGCCGACGAGAAAGGCAAAGATTAGGATCAGCTTGGAGCTTTTTGTGATGTTTTGAGAGATCGATCCACGTCGTATCGACTTAGATAAAAACCCGGATTGCAGGTGGTAACTTTCTCCGGCTCGAAGGGCTTGCAAAATAGCTTTTAAAGCGAACTTGCATATGTACGGTTAGGACCCAAACATATCATTAGTGTTGGTAAGCCCTCCAACATCTTTTTTTAATATTGGGGACCATGTAGGAGGCCCAGTGCTCTGATTTTTGAAGACAAGACATCAATGACGTAGCCCACGTTATACGAACTTCGTCGCATCGTTTTCAGATTAATGTCTTAGGTACGAACAAGATTTGTAGAGATCCGTTTATCATATGAAGGGCTGTGCGAAAATACCCGGCGGCCCGAAATCCCGGGCCCGCCCAATTTTTTTTCCTTTTTTGGAGTCTAGTGTAAGTTCCGTCGACATATTTGTAACGAAACATTTTTTGTTTTTTTTCGCTACGATTTTCAAGAACAAATGCGTTTGGCAAGTAAAAAAAAACACTTTTTAACCAAAAGGAAGGATTTAAGTTTGAACGCGGCGGCGTCACATGCTGGGTGGACTTTGCGGCCAATCGGCTGGGCGGGTTGGATGGTGGACTGTGGTGGCTTGCACAAGTTCGCCTCGAGTTGTTTCCAAAAAGTGTTCAAGAACAAGAAACAAGTTTTTTTGTTCCTTAATTTTGTTCAAAGTGTTCTTTTTCAAAAGTTCGAACACTTTTGGAACATTTTTTGTTAAGGGGTTCCGGAACACTTTAAGTAAACACTTTCGGAGTGTTATTAAACCCAGTTGTCCCGGGTCGGGTCACCATGCTTGTAAAGTGAACTTTTAGTTCCGGCCAATCCGGTCTTTCGGGATTAAGGTAGTTGGAGGCCGATTGGTCAGACCCCGCTAGAATAAACAAAATATGAATAACTTTACTCTAGAAACTCGAGCTCCATTTGTCTTTCGAAAAAGTGAATGATTTGAATTTTTTTTTATATAAAACGATCGCTCATATAGCCTACGAAAATAAATGAACGTAAAACATTTTCATTATCTGCGAAATTGTTTTAGACCTAAATTTATAGTTGACAATGAAAACACTTTTCATTAACTAATTATTTCAAGCGATACAAGCAATTCGTTTCCGAAGGAAAAAAAATTCCAAATCATTCATTTCTGAGGAAACAAACGGAGTTTTAGGGCATGTTTGGCAACGTTTATGTTCCTCTGTTTTTGTTTTCCGAAATAAAAAAGAATCAGAAACATGTTTAGTAATGCAAATGATTCTGATTCCGCTCCCGAGAGCACTTTTGGACCAAAAATAAGAAAAAAAAAAGTTGTTTCTAAAAAAAAACACTTTTGAGAATCAAAAAGGCAACGATAGCCTTATTTTACTTTGTCGGACGTCTACAAGGTATGGGCAAGGTCAACCCAATTGGGTATGGATAATTTTTTTACTAAAATTTTTTATATTAATAAAAAAATTGAAAAAATCATAAAATGATTAAAAAATCCAAAAAAAATGAAAAGTTCATAAAAAAAAAGATTATAAAAAAATCAGAAAAAATTCAGAAAAAATTCCAAAATAAAAAAAAAATCTCAAAAATTAGGAGATGAGTCATTTCAACTAGTAAATCCTATTTTTGACGATTTTTCCATTCGATTTCTTCCAAATGATAATTTTCCCCATCATGAGCAAATCGTTCCAAAAAATCCTAAAAATTGCAAAAAAATCTCAAAAAATAAGAAATTAATCTATTCAACTAGCCAATCCTATTTTTGGTGATTTTGTCTTTTGATTTTTCTAAGTCTTACCTAATTTGTTGTCGGAGTACCGTGTTGCATCAATGACCATCTACATGGTATCAAAGAGTAAAACCGAACCACTTATGTGACAAAGATGGATTTTATTAATTCTGAGTAATAAAAGATAATCAGAGTCACATCTTTCATCCTTATCATATGCATAGCCTCAAGAAAAGTATGGAAAAACAACAATTTTAGTGTATTATCCTTCCAAGGAACAAATCTTAAGTATCCCTATTTTGGCCAAAAAGATGTCATAATGCAAGAGGATCGCACTTGTGGGTCCGGAGAAAGTCATCAAATGTGATTATGTAATTATTTAATTTAAATGACAAATTGAGTAGAGAAATTATTTCTCATAACATAAATTTTGTGCAGTTACTAAATACGTTTCTATTTCGAGAATAGAAATTTTATGCGATTACCAAACGCGTTCTGATTTTTTAAAACTCATCCAGGAATAAAATAAAAAAAATCGATTCTAATCAAAATAATTATTTTAGAATAGAAACGTTACCAAACATATTCTTAATGAACAAAATGCTTCGATTTCGCACTATCCGAGTGGCGCGTCAAACACCATTAGGGGTGAGCATGGTTTCGAGGTAAAACTAAGAACCTGGAACTAGAACTTGTAAGCGATTTGGTTCCTGGTTCCAAGGTATGTATGGTAGGTTCCAGGTTTCAAAAATTGAGGAACATGTTCCAACGGGTAGATTCCAGGTTCCACTACCTAGAACCTGGAACTTGGAACCTGGACCATAGATTCTAAAATAATTTTTTATATTTTTCTTAGTATATATTTTTACACGACTCTACAATATTCTATGGCGTCCGATGATGAGTGTATAATTTGGAGCCAAACAAATTTTTAGGTTTCCGGGTTAAACGTGTTCCAATAGATTGGTTTCGGGTTCTAAATGTAATCTATACGGAACCTAAAACCACTCACCTCTACTTTTTCTTAGATGTTGTAGCGTTCACTCTTATTTTGCTTAACTAAAAATGAAAAAATAAAATAAAATAAAATAAAATAAATTGATAGGTTCTCGGGTACCTTGGAACCAACCCTAGAACCCGTGATAGGATAGGTTCCAGGTTCCAAGGTATGACGAGTATGTTCCAAGTTCCAAAAAATGAGGAATCATCACCGACGGGTAGATTCTAGGTTCTAGGTGGAGCCTATAAGGAACCTGGAACCATTCACCCCTAAGCACCACCACAAGCTTTGGCTCGAGCACTCTTCACAATGGATAGATTTGTTTAATTTGCGATTTTTTATTCTTTTATTTCCTATTTAGTTAGGTAATGTCTCTTGTTTAATTAGAGGTAACCGGTGTTTATTGAAATTAGTTTTTAGGTGCTTTTAACTCCATAAAAAATTAGATTCGCAACTCTTTTTATTTACTTTTTGACGATTGAATACATTGATATTCCTCGAATTCTTCTCTGCTTCTCTTTGAATTCTCGAGACATCTACCCTTTTTTGCTGTCTATTTACCACCACTTTCTATTGTGAACATCTACGATATTTAAATATTTCTATGATTTTGAATTCCAGATTTTCGTAGTCGTTTTGATGTGTTAGAGTTTATCATAGCGGGTCTTCTATGGTTGCTTTTTACATTAATGCATTTAAAATTCAGGCTATCGCCACCATCCTCGGCTTTGGAAGGCTCATGCTCGCAAATATCTAGGTCGGACCAAAAGTTTGGAGACAAGTTGTTCGGTCCGGCCCGGCCCGACCCATGCTTAGCCCTAATTTAAATGCACATAACTAGCTTGTTTGTGAAGACGCGCGTGCAAAGATGAAAATGGGTTCGGGTTTTAGAACATGGATACTTAAGGGAGCCAAGGGTGAACATGCTAGGATTCGATGCACAATCAAATCGAAGTAAATCGTAAAACAAGAAAGAGAAATTGAAGCACGAGATTTTATTCCGATTTACCTTTAAACTAGAGTTACGTCCAGTAGAGGATTCCACTATGTTATCATCTTGCACCTCTCGTTACATCACTCAATTACAAGCGAAAAAATATATATTTAACAATAGATATCCATGGGCCTAAACCCAAATTACTAATGAAAAATTATGAGCTTAAATCGTAAAAGCTCTCTAGTGTCCAAGGAGTGCTGGCCCCTTGAGACCTTTGTAGGGACGGCTCTCCCGGATCTTCACCCACTTAGTATGGAGCGAGACCCACGTGCTTTCTCATCGCAGGGGAGTATGAACTACATCCCAATACAATGGGAAATGAAGCTTGAAAGAGGGAACTTAGAGCAAGTGGGGTCGTAGAGATGGTGTGAATGACATCAAGTATTTATAATAAAGCTCTTTTAGCCTACCATAAGCTCTTGCAAATGGAGTGGGAGAGTTCGACATATGCTCATCACCGGATTTGGTAATCGCCCATCGAATTATTACTATGATAAATTTGTTCTTGAGAGATGAAAGTATGCTGTCAATTACAGACTATGCTTTTAAGTTTTTGTTTTGTTTCATAGTTATTTGGGACTCTAAAGCCTTCTATGTACCTCTTGAATATTTTGATATATGAACGCATCTTTCGAAATTAAAAAAAAAAAGATCTCCTGGCCTCGAGGTTGCCCTAAGGTTGCGGATGGGTGGTGGTTGAGCCCATGTAGAAATAACCAACATTAAATAACTTTTAGCTATTAAATACTTAACATGCAAGTCTCACTACTAGACTACCACCATGACCACTACTACTATCATTGTTGTTGTTATTGTTACCATTATGGTATTTAGGTGACTACCAACTCTTTTACCTGTACCGAAATTAACTTTGGTAGAGTGTTTCATATTTTGGGCCAAAGGTAGCATTTTATTTGTTTTGGCCGAAAAGGCGGCTTGTTTAATTTAGGGAGTCCTTTTTTTTTTTTCCAATTACCTAATCTTTATTTGAACATCTATGGTAGAAAAAAAAGCCCTCGAAACTAGAAATACCATACCATCCTCGACTTCATTCTCATCACATTTCAAATTCTACGGTTGCCATCCTCACGTTGTACGGTGAATTTCAAGTTGGGTATCTCACCCGCAAATAATTTACCTAGTCGTTATTTTCTTTTCCGAAAATTTCCAATCCTTGACATTGGATTTTCATTTTTCAGAGTGTAAATTTCTGGTGTGCATCAAGGCAAAAAGATGTTTTTTTAAATTGCGGATATGTTCGACCAAAAAAAAAAAAATTTTTGTGGAAATGATGGTCAATATCCCCAAATGGAAAGTACACTATAAGGGCCTATTTGGGCCCAATATTACAAGGCCCATGTCTATTTTTTTTTTTGGTCAAAAGGCCCATCTTCATGTTTGCGAAGTCAATATCTCTACAAGTAGAACCGAGGAGGGAGAGAGAGAGAGAGATAAATCCTTTATTAATGATCTCTTTTCGCTTGTTACTCCATCAAATTTTCCTCCTTTCGACAACTCTTGCGTCTAGCCTCATTTTTGTTTTTCCGAGAATGTCACAACGTTTACGAAGCCCTCGACATGAACCTTTATAATGGTTAACTTCCTCGTGTTAAATGTCACTAACATATGGCTCATGCGAGGAGTTGTAAAATAGACTTGATCTTAAATAATTTGCAAAGAAATGAGAGAGAGAGAGAGAGAGAGAGAGAGAGAGAGCATAAGGGTTTTAAATTTATGAAGAACGTGGCGTTTGAGAAATCCAATCTCATTAGACGGACTTTGATACTTCTTTTTATGGTGATGCCAACCGGATGAGCGCATCTTGCACAATGAAGGCTACTAGAGTTCAAACCTAGGCCTCTATTGTCTTTTTCTTTATAAACTCCTACGTTGACGTAATTAGTTGAGGTGTTGGGAGATTTTCAATTCAAGAAAACCGCGTGGCCTCCGTTCAAATCTCACCAACCGTGTGCAAATTGCTCTGGGACAATATCACTTGCATAAGTCAAGGGTATGTAATTAATGGATTAATTGGGCTTGTAGGGTGTTTTGCGGGCTTATAGATAGCTAGATTTTCACGTCCATGCCCTTGTATTATAATAATAGAAAAAAAAACACATGAAATTGTAATTGTCAAATTGAGTGACAAATGGCGAATCGAAATCTCATAGATTCATAAATCGTGAATTAGCATCGAATCGAATCAAGTGGTAACTTACTCGTAAAACAACTTACATTTGTTTGGACAAGTAGGTAAATAATCCAAAATAACAAGTTTTGAGTTACATGTCCAAACTAGGGATAACTTAATTTCGAGCACGTATTAAGCATAAGTAATTGCAGAATAATATTTGAAAAAAAAAACCTTAATTTAAAGTGTATGTGTCATATCTTTAACAGTCCGTTAGTTGACAAGTTTTCTATAAAATTATATTGGAACAAAAATAAATATAGTACAGCCCCTGAAATGAATGAAAGCTACATTTGCTACGCGTTAGGTGAAAAGAAATAAACTGTGAATGGATAAGATGTAGGGAAACCCATTGAATAGATTGGGCGATGAATCAATGTACTCTTTATTTGTTGCCTATGTAGGTATCTAACTATTTATCAGGATTTGACCAAAATTTGATCGATCACGGACGATCATAAAGTTGTGATCGAAGGGTATAATTAGGTTTTGCTTTGCAAGAGCTTTCTAAAGACATCTAATTTATCCAAGTCGGATGGTTAGACGGCAAAGATATTAAGACTTGTAATCATAATTTTCCGATCTCAATGGTGCAGGCAAAATTGCATATTTCCCAAAATCAAGTGATGACGTCATGTAAATCTACTCGCAAGTTTCGAACACCTCGAGAAGCATGTGAGCTTTATCGAATAAGATAACGCAACTTTTCACCAAGATCATCCATTTGGCTTGATTCATACCCGACCCACTTTTGGAAATCACACCACATTTCTCAAAAGTTCAGGTGACCACCTTCCTATGGATGTGAAAATCAGGCGAATTCAACCTCGGATAAAAGAGAAACGTGGTCAAAGTTTATAAGAAATATTTAGATTATTTTAATAGAAATTCAAGTCAGCGCCAAATGGCATCGGGCCGTGCGACCTTAGCCCAATTCAGGGGATATTTGGGCCGGCCCAACATCTATTTCAAGGGGCCCATGGCCCAGGGGCAATGAACAACGAGCGACGGGCCTTATTCAGCCTTCTTTGCTTTGACCATTTTGGCCCATTGCATACCCCCCTCCCCTTCCCTAGCATTAATAATAATAATAATAATCCGAAAAGGCCTTTTCCATGTTTTCTCTCAAAGTAAGCATGTCTCTTCACTTTGTAATTTGAGTTCTTTAACTGCAGTTCTTCCCTCCCTTGCTCGTGTTTCCCTTCGCGCTTAGGTCGAAGTCATGTCAAATTAAATTCTTGAATTCAGCAAATACTATTAGGAAAACATAAGCCATTAATTTACCGAGATTCAATTGAAATTACTACTTCTATTTGGTAGAACATAAGTTGTTGATTTAGGAATCGATGTTGGATATTGAAGTGTCGCGCTGCCAATGAACCGGAATTTGAAGTCGTGAGAGGATAGTAAATCATATTAGATTAACCATACCTAGGTTCGCATATCAAGGGAATCGAGTCTTCCCACATCTAAAAGGTGGGACAGCTTAAAGGCCGTTGGTTTGCAAATCGAGACCCCCACATGTCACTCGTTTTCGATAAGTGTTTCGAAATCATGTTTGGGAAAATTTGAACTTGGTTTTAGTAAAAGTTTTCGAAAATTTGCATCTAATCATTTCCAACATATATAGTTTTTCCATCCTAATTCTCGTAATGTATTCATTTATCATGCTAGGTGTCCTAATGTCACGCCATACACTCTTTTAACATGTGCTGACGTTTGAACATTGTTTTGCTCACATTAGTTTGACTCAAATTGAACATATATATATTTTTTTGGTCGAACAAATTGAACAAATTTGATTTGAACGTTATTTCGCTACTGATTGGTTGGAAGTATACACAAGTGTAGCTAATAAATCATCGGATTCATGCCTTTTTTGCTTGCCTTATGTTAATTAGATTCCTACATCCATTAGATGCTTCGAATCCATTCTTGCATTGCGATGTTTTTTAGACGTACGCAAACCCTAAACCGTACAATGGCGTCGGATCATTACTCAAGATTTAAGTTTTCAAATCAAGAAAGAAAATCATATATATGTATGTTATACTAAGAAATCCCTTGATATTGCATATATGAATTCAATTAAGGAATGTGATACCGGAAGGGCAAGAGGCAACATGAGGGGCTTTAGACCAATTGACCTTTCTAGTGATTAGTTTAACTCATCTCGGTCCCACCCGCCAACTCTTAAAATGTTACATTATCAACTAACTGAAGTAATGATTGGTGGCGACTCGTGAATATGTACAAGAATCGAATGACGGTAGCTTGACCTTGATCTAAGGAATGCGGGACTCTAGCATTACTATTGGCACGACAACCTTGAATTTGCTTTTCATCTCGTTTCGAAATTTTTCACGGAGTAGGGCGTTACAACCAAGGAGATAAGTATCTTTTGTACCTTGAATCGTAAGATTCTGATAAATACACACGAAATTATTAGGAAAATAAATCTAAAGTGTTATTTTGATATAGAAATGACATCGTTCTTTCGACAAAGAAGAAGAAGAAGAGGAAGAGAATTACATCAAACAACCGCCGTGTGCTTTCTATTTTCATACGTCTTCCTCGCAATGTGATGTAAATAACCGAAAAGCAAAGCGCCTCAATTCAAAATTCGAATTCTCTCTCTCTCTCTCTCTCTCCCGACCATCATTTCTTACTTCACTCGGCCCTCTCCCTCTCTCTCAATCTTCGTCTTCCCATCTTCAATCGCAGCCCACATGGCCCAGACGCTCCCTCTGCAGACCAGCAACAACGCCAACACCGCCGCTCCGGCGGCGGTGGCGGCGGCGGCGCGCAAGGGCAAGACCGTCGAGGAGACCTACCAGAAGAAGTCCCAGCTCGAGCACATCCTCCTCCGCCCCGACACCTACATCGGCTCCGTCGAGAAGCACACCCAGGCGCTCTGGGTCTACGACGGCGACGAGATGGTGCACCGGCCCGTCACCTACGTCCCGGGCCTCTACAAGATCTTCGACGAGATCCTCGTCAACGCCGCCGACAACAAGCAGCGCGACCCCAGGATGGACTCCGTGAAGGTGACCATCGACCCGGAGAGGAATCTGATCAGCGTGTACAACAACGGGGATGGCGTGCCCGTGGAGATGCACCGGGAGGAGAACGTCTATGTGCCGGAGTTGATCTTCGGCCATTTGCTGACCAGCAGTAACTACGATGACACCGTGAAGAAGACGACGGGAGGGAGAAACGGGTATGGCGCTAAGCTCACGAATATATTCTCGACAGAGTTTGTTATTGAGACGGCTGATGGCAAGAATGGCCTGAAGTACAAGCAGGTAAAGGTGATATGAAGTACTATGAAGTAGGAAAACCTGCGTTGTTTAGACTAGTTAGGCTTCCGTTTATTTGTGTCTTGGAGATGCGTCTATGTTACCATTTCCTCTAGCTTTCATAATTTGGGATTCCTTCAGGTTTATTTCTTGATATTAGTTATGTAAATTGCTCTGATGGGAAGGTTACTGTCTCTGTTTAAGCTGCCCTTTTTGTATTGGAGTTCAGCTGCCCTTGTTTGATCAGATTGGTGCTGTTTTTTGTTCTTCACGACGTCATGTAGTAGTTTCTGCTCAAGGTTGTGGCCAACTTTTTTAGGATAGTAAACACACTCATTTTGGTTTTCAGTACGATGTTCTAGCCACTTTTATTGGGTTAGCGGAATCAATTTGGTTGAACTCCTATAATGATCTGTTCCAATGACTTCAAGGTTTTCTCAAAGAACATGGGAGTAAAAGGTGCACCTGATATTAAGGCTTGCAAGGCGGGCGAAAACTGGACCAAGGTCTCATTCAAACCAGACTTGGCCAAGTTTAACATGACCCAGCTTGAAGATGATGTGGTTGCTTTGATGAAAAAGCGCGTCATTGACTTGGCTGGGTGTCTCGGTAAGACGGTGAAGGTTGAGCTGAACGGGAAAAGGGTTCCTGTCAAAACATTTGCTGACTATGTCGGCCTCTGTCTAAAATTTGCCTCTAAAAGTAGACCAGAATGCTCCCTCCCAAGGTTCTCTCCTTTCCCTTTTCTTTCTGATTGTAATCATTTTGTAGCTTCAATTGGTATTCTGAATGCTAAATTTACTTGATTGGATTAGGATTGAGGAGACTGTTAATGAGAGGTGGGAAGTCTGTGTAAGCCTAAGCGAAGGACAATTTCAACAGGTACTTTGAATACTTTCTTCTGTAACAGGCAAAAATAGGACTAGCAAAACTGAACAAGTTTTGATTGTGAATTCTGCAACAGGTCAGCTTTGTGAATGGGATAGCTACTATTAAGGGAGGGACGCATGTTGATTATGTGACCAATCAGATTGCCAACCATGTTATGACTGTTGTGAACAAGAAGAATAAGACTGCGAACCTCAAAGCTCATAATGTTAAGAGTCATTTATGGGTTTTTGTCAATGCCCTCATTGACAATCCTGCATTTGATTCTCAAACCAAGGAAACTTTGACACTTCGTCAGAGCAGCTTCGGATCCAAGTGTGAACTATCTGACAAGTTCCTACAAAAAGGTTGCACACTCTTTACTGAATTTAACGAAATTGATCGATTGATCTTTAGGCGAATTTTGTTTATGCTTGCTATAATGCAGTGGCAAAGTCTGGAATCGTTGACTCTCTCCTCTCATGGGCAAATTTCAAGCAAAGTAAAGACCTAAAGAAAACTGATGGGTCGAAGAGGGAGAACCTCCGTGGGATTCCCAAGCTTGAGGATGCTAATGACGCTGGAGGTAGAAACTCCAACAAGTGCACCCTGATTTTGACAGAAGGAGATTCAGCAAAGGCCCTCGCAGTAAGTGCTGGTACCTTTTGGATGTGTGACATAGAAATCTTATTAATTTTGTGGCTGGACATTCTCAAAGAGTTGCCTAATCAAACTGAGTTGATGCAGATGGCTGGGCTTTCTGTTGTTGGACGAGATCGTTATGGTGTTTTTCCTTTGAGAGGTAAATTACTCAACGTGAGGGAAGCCAGCCATAGTCAAATAATCGAAAACAAAGAGATACAGTACGTAAAGCAGATTCTTGGGTTGCAGCAAAATAAGGATTATGACAGTGTCAAATCTTTAAGATATGGTCATTTGATGATAATGACAGACCAGGTTTTACTCTTCTATAGATTTTGTTTCGTAATAATTTTTTTGTCAAGCATGTGCTACTACTGCCGATGCTTATCATAGTATAGTCACTGTGTATATATTGCATTCTGGATGTGCATTTGCAGGATCACGATGGTTCCCACATTAAAGGTCTTCTAATTAACTTCATTCATTCATTCTGGCCATCCTTACTCAAAGTTCCATCTTTCCTAGTTGAATTTATCACTCCAATTGTAAAGGTAGGGATAATTAAATTAAGTCGATCATTTAAACCGTTCTTAGTAGATGGAAAAAGCTTGAAGCCTTCTCTAATTGTAATTACAGGCTACTCATAAAAATGGAAGAGAATTAAGTTTCTATTCAATGCCGGAATATGAGTCCTGGAAGGAAAGTTTGAGCGGCAATGCAAGTGGGTGGTCAATTAAATACTATAAGGTTTGTCTACATTCTTGAAGTATGACTCAGTTACTGCCAAAGTATTTATAATGGGTAACGTTACTAGTTGAATGATCCTTGCAGGGGTTGGGAACAAGCACCTCAAAAGAGGGAAAGCAATACTTCCAAAATCTTGAAATGCACAAGAAGGATTTTGTATGGATTGATGACCAAGACAGCGATGCAATTGAGCTTGCTTTTAGCAAGAAGAAGATTGAAGCAAGGAAGGCTTGGCTACGTCAGTTCGAGGTTGGAAGTGCTGTCTGATTTATAAGAACATGAAGTACTTGCTGCATTTTAGATGTGACTTAATGGAATTATTAATTTCTTTTTCCTGCAGCCTGGTACTTATCTTGATCAGAAGGAGAAGCTCATCAAGTACAGTGACTTTGTTAATAAGGAGCTGATATTGTTTTCTATAGCTGATCTTCAAAGATCAATTCCTTCCATGGTCGATGGCCTCAAGCCAGGTCAAAGGAAAATTCTTTTCTGCTCATTCAAAAGGAATTTCATCAAAGAAGCAAAGGTTGCCCAGTTTTCTGGTTATGTATCTGAGCATTCAGCATACCATCATGGCGAGCAAAGTCTTGCTAGTACCATAATCGGAATGGCACAGGATTATGTAGGCAGCAACAACATTAACCTTCTCATGCCGAATGGACAATTTGGGACCCGAAACATGGTGAGACTATTTCGTATTTCACTGGAGATAATCAGGTCGTCCACAATTTCTTTTTTCACTCACATGGAACATTTGGCAGGGAGGAAAAGATCATGCTAGCCCTAGGTACATTTACACGAAGCTTTCCCCGATCACACGATTCCTCTTCCCAAAGGATGATGACAACCTCTTGGACTACTTAAATGAAGATGGGCAATCTATTGAACCAACTTGGTAATTACTCATTATAGGACCTTTGTTATTCATTTTACTCAATGCGACAGTGTTGACTAATACTGGTCATGTAATGCAGGTACATGCCTATCTTACCTGTGGTTCTAGTCAATGGTAGTGAAGGAATTGGAACTGGATGGAGTTCTTACATCCCCAACTACAATCCAAGAGATATTGTTGCCAACTTGAGACGCTTGTTGAATGGTGAAATGATGGAGCCCATGGATCCTTGGTATCGTGGATTTAGAGGGACCATCGAGAAAACAGCCACTAAGGAAGCTGGTGTCAGCTACACTGTTTGCGGGATAATCGAGGAAGTTGATGATACCACACTGAGGATCACAGAGCTTCCAATACGTCGATGGACACAGGATTACAGGGAGTTTTTGGAATCATTATCAACTGGAGAGAAGGATAAAACAAAGGATCCTTTTGTCAAGGTAAAGAGCTCTCAAGCAACCCAACCTTGTGCATCACATCTTCTCTTTGAAGATCATTGCTAAAATGTAATTTCCCAATTGCAGGAATTTAGGCAGTACAGTGATGATGTAACTGTACATTTTGAAGTTATGTTGTCAGAGGAGAACATGATGATTGCAAAGCAAGAGGGTTTACTCAAAAAATTTAAGCTGACCTCAACAATCAGCACGAGTAACATGCACCTGTTTGACTCAAACGGAGTGATTAAGAAATATGACAGCCCTGAACAAAGTATGCTAATTTTGCTGCTTCGCTCACGATCAACCGTATTTTAGTAGGATTATACCTTATATATGGTAAACTAATCCATGTCTCATTTTAAATTTTTTTGTCTTTCTTTCTGCAGTTCTAGAGGAGTTTTTCCACTTAAGGCTCGAGTGTTATGAGAAAAGAAAGGTAATCATAGTGAAAGCAAGGAAATGGTTTCGGCTGTATACTTGTGCTCCCAGGCTTTTCATACGTTACTTGGTTGCAAATAGCATATTATGAGTACTTCTCTATTTCTCGCTTGCAGAAAATTTTGCTGGAAAATTTGGAGTTAAAATTAGCGATGCTGGACAATAAGGTTAGGTTTATTCTCGGCGTCGTCCATGGAGAGATCATTGTGAGCAATAGAAAGAGAGCAGATTTGTTCCAAGAGTTGCAAGCAAAAGGTTTTGCTCCCTTTAGGAAGGAGACTAAAACAATTGAAACAGCCGTGGCTGCGTCAACAGAAGATTTAGAAGAAACAGAAGAGAACTCAGAGGCCACAACCAAAGGAGTGAGAGCCAGTGATTATGAGTATCTGCTCTCCATGGCAATTGGCACACTGACGCTTGAGAAAGTTCAGGAATTATGTGCTGATAAAGATAAGCTTGTTAACGAGGTTGATGCCTTGAGAAAAGCGACTCCAGAGAAGTTGTGGTTGAAAGATCTTGCTGCTCTAGAGGAAAAACTTGATGTATGATTTTCGATGCCTTCTTGACATTACTCCATTAACTTCTGTTTTGATTAATGCTTTCTGCTGTGTTATGCAGGAGCAAGAAAAAATTGATGCCCAGGCAGAGGAAACGAGAAAGGCAAGAAGCAAAACAAATGGAGCTGGCACAAAAGTCTCTAGACAGGCACCAAAAAAGCCTAGCAAGAATAACACTAAAGCTAACAATTCAGTAGCTCAAGCCGAAGTCACTCAAGGATCAACCAATGCATTGGAAGCAGGTTAATATGGAATTTGTTGTTTAACTTAACTGCTTGCATTGTATTACTATATGGAGTCACTGACAGTGGATGCATTTCTACTTCAGAAAATGCTGCTAATGTTGCGAAACCAAAACGTGGTGCTGGTGCTAGGAAAGCTCCAGCTCTGAAGGTGTGTTCGGTTTCTTCCTTCTAATGAAAACCAAGGCAGCTGTCTTTGATGATATTAACACTTCCGTTTACATTTATACAGCCTAGCAAGAGTGCCTCAGTTTCAGATGACGACGAGGAGTTCGAGTTGCTCGACTTAAAAGACCGACTTGCTGCATATAACCTTGAATCTTCACCAGATAATTCGTCTGGTAAGAGCTATTGCCAGAGTGACTTTGATTTTTTAATTTAAAGCCAATTCCATCTGTAAAGATACTGTGGCTACATGAGATAGTGAATAAGTGTGTCGAGGAACATGTGCCATATTTGCCCAAATTTTACTTGAGACTTGTATCCTTTTGCTGTGTCCTGGAGTTACTTGGTGATAATGATGCTTGCATAACACATGTTCCATGCAATGCAGCTCTAGAGGACAAAGTGCCTGAAATACCAGTCAAGGTGAAAGAACCAAGCAAAATGGCTACCTCGAGGAAGAAGCCCTTGGTGTCCCTCTCGGAGACTTCGGAGGAAGAAAATAGTAATGACAGTGGAGATGATGACTACGAGATAGTGGACTCTGAAGCAGAGGTGGCAAAGAAGAAAGGTGGCAGAAAACCATCAGCTGTTGCGAAGGTATCAAAGCCACCTGCAGCAACAAAGAAAGGTCAAGCCAACAGGCAGCAAGCTGGAATGACCCAACAGCTCTTGACCGAGATGTTAAAGCCAGCTGAAAGCAAAGGAGTTTCGCCGGAAAAGAAAGTACGGAAGATGGGGGCATCTCCTTTCAATAAGAAGAGCAGTTCTGTGCTGGGAAGGGAAGGTAAGGCAGATAGTTCCACCGATACTGATGCAGAAGGAGTGGTTGAAGCGGCCCCTCCAAAAGGAAGACCTCGGAGGGTGAACCGCAGGCAGACAAGATATGTAGTGAGCGATTCTGAGAGCGAGAATCAGACTGATGATACCGACTTTGATGAAGATGACGATTAGGTGATGGAAATGCTGTAGTTTCCATGAACAACCAACCAATGCTGTATTCTTTTGAAACTCGGGACTTTGGATGCAAGAAGTCATTCATTAGTTTCCAGTCCGTTTGTGTTCATCTCTCTTTCTCAGAGATGTTCCGTGTAAACCTGTACTTGTTTTTGTGTCCAAATCGCTGTGTTCTGTAGCTGCACTCCTACCTAGAACTGTTGATACGAGTAGTTAGCATCTATAGTTAAAAGTGAATTACTCATGTTAAAGGAGATAGATATAAGACTTGTAGAAGTTTAGTGGCTTGGTTGTGCAGCTCGTGCGATCACTTTACTCATAACAAAATCCTTGCAATAAATCATTTCGTTTGGTCCCTTTTTTTTGGCCAATTATACATGGATTAGGCTCCCTCAATCAACTAGCTTTAGGCTTTTTGACGATGAATATGTTGAGTAGGCTTCAATTGTCATCCTTGATCATTACAAGTAAAACTCATGTAAATTGCATCAATGGAATCTTTACTACTATAACCCTTCAATACTTATTTAAACCTCAGTATTTGCTTTTAATTAAGCAAAAAGTGATCATGACCAACATTACAGAAGAACTGTTTTTTGTCGAAAAGGATTCGTCGACAACTAATTCATTCTATGCACATATCAACAATGTTTGTACAAAAAACAAATCCATTTGGGTGGAGCCAAGAAGTGGTTATATCGACGATATTTCCCAGCATGGGATAATTGTTCAAAAAGTCCTAAACTTGTTCTACAGCAGCCAATTTAAGCCCAAATCTTTTAATTGTATCAATGTAGTCCCAAACCTTTTAACAATTTGCCAATTCATTCCTAAACATTTCAATTGTGTCGATTTAGTCCTAAACCTTTTGAAGTTTTGCCAATTTAGTGCTAAACCTTTTGAAATTTTACCAATTTAGTTCTAAGCCTTTTTGGGCCGAAAGGACTACATTAACAAATTATCAAAAGGTTTAGGACTAAATCGGATTCATCGTCACGGGGCTACTTGAATCAATTTCGGGAAAATTATTAAAAAAATCATAAACCTTTCACATTTTAACCAATTCAATCTTAAACCTTTTAAGTTTGCCGATTCGATCCTATTCGTTGGAAATCGTTGACGTGGATTCTACATTACGAGCAATTGCAAGGTTTAACATGAATAATTTTTAAATATTTAAAACAATCTATTTTTTTTTCTTGTTTTTCCTTTGTTGGTTTCAAATTTGGCACCCCGCTAGATTAGGGCGATAGGGACACCGGCATAGGGCGGTAGATGTCGCCACTAATTTTGCGAGTAGCCGGTGACTATAGTGGATCCCGAGGGCCGCAAATTCGCTCAAGGCAAGGTTTCAATTCTCCGTACCTTTGAAGACGACTCATCAATTCATGGCTAGATCCGGCCATGGAGACTTCTTTGGCCCGATTTGACTCATGGCAAGGGGTGAGGGCTAACTCGACGGCGTCCGTGTACGAGCATTAGGGTGAGGCCACGACCCCTTCACCAACTCTCGGAGGACGGAGTTCCGATCATCATGGGGCTCTTTCGGGGCCGATGACTCCTGCCAGCCCTAATTTGATGGGGGTTGCCTGCCTTAAAGCAAGCAAACCAAAGAACAAAAAAAAAAAAAATCGACTTTTTAAATGAATTTTTTTAAATAATTATTAAAAATCATCGCTCGCGATACCATGTAGGGCAGCTGGCGTTCACGTTGGCCATTTCCAACCAAAAAGACGGAATCGGCACAAAGTAAAAAGGTTGAGGACCGAATCGGTAAATTTAAAAGGTTTAGGACTAAATTAACAAAAACGTGAAAGGTTTAAGACCTTTTTGACAATTTTCCGAATCAATTCCCATAGTCTAAGTAAGGCCGAGCATTATATCTCTCTGTTCATTGTACGCACTAGTAGGTAAACGTACATGTCACTTTACTGGAATTAACATTTTCCGTCGAGGTCTCTTTTCGATCGGACCGATGAGAACTTGGATTAATTTTCATGAACATGGTAGAATCATCTATTCAATTTGATCGAAGATAGGAGAATTCTTATGGAAAAATCATTTTATAGGTTGGCAGCAAAAAGTTGCATTAAGTGAAAAAGGTTGACATGTGACACTTATAGAGGCAGCAGCCTATCGTGAGACCCATTAGCCAAATCCATGGCATCTTTCTATAGGTACATGTATGTGCCACAGTTGAAGGGGGGAAAAAGTAACAAAAAAGCCATAAACTTATTATGTGGGTACCAATTCAATACTGAACTTTTTAATTGTGCCAATTTCATATCATAAACATTTTCATATCTGTACCAATTCAATCTATTTATCTAATTTAGCTCAAAAAACGCTGATATGAGTAGTGGCGGTCTTACGTGGTACGGCCGGCACTGATGTGGATATTTTTAAAATATATATTTTAAAATTTTTGAATGTTTTTGAATATTTTTCTCTTTTTCCTTCCCTTCTTTTTTTAATTAGTGGTTGGTCGTAGCCATTGGCCACTAGCCATGGTCGGCGAGTGCCGACAAGGTTCTCTTCGCCAAATTTGGCAAGGTCAACCCTCGCCCACGCTAGGGTGGCCTCGCCGCACCTCACCTGGGTGAGATTGAAGCTCACCAAGCCTCCTCGACACAAGGCCAGCCTTCGCCCAAGTGGGGCTCGCTAGGCCTCCCCGGGCCTTGCCCGGGCGAGGCCCAATGAGGCCACCTTGTCTTGGGCTAGGGTGGGCCCACTAATTCTGGAGAGGGGGGCCTTGTAAGGCTCACCCTTGCCCAAGCGTGTCCGGTGAGGCCGGCCCTCGCCCAAGCGAGGCCAACCCTTGTTGCCGGCCGGCAAACCGAAAAAGGGAAAAATAGAAAGGCAAACAAAAAGGAAAAAATACTATGAAAAAAATTGTAAAACACATATCTTCAGCGGTGCCACGTAGGATGACCAATATTCATGTCAGCAATTTCTGAGTTAAATTGGTCGGATGGACTGAATTGGGATCCGTATGAAAAAGTTTAGGATTAAATTGACCCAATAATGACATTTATGACTGAATTGGTACTAATACAACATGTTTATGACTTTTTCAGTACTTTTTCCGTAGTTGTTTGTACAGTAATTTTCTCTTATAGTCTCTTTGGTTTTTCACCATAGAGATACAACAAAAGAAAAAAAAGTTGTTGTCCATGTGGCAATGTATATGTGTTTCGTTCTTCGTCCTTCTCCACCTTTGCTGGAAAATCAGAAGCACATACAGAAGTTGGTCCATGAAGAGGGGACTTCAAAAGCATTCATGCGTTCCTCGCATTTCACGGAAGGTTTCATTTAATTTTCTTCATTAGTGAACGACCTTATCAAGTGGACTGCATCCCCCCGAATGCAAACTAATACCACAAATTGGAAAAGAAGAAGAAACATTTGTTATTTTGATAGCAGCCACTACTTTTTGCAAAGTACCGTTCCTTTTCTTTTTGTGACAACAACTATTAATGTCTAAACTTTTCATTTAACTAATTTTTACGGTTGCGCACGTAAAATCCAACGTCTCAAATAGCGTGTCGAATCATTTAACTTGGCTTAAGGAAATAACCCCGTTTTAGAACCCGATTTATGCGGATTTGGACGAGGGTTTTTAGTTACAATTTGTAGCTTACAAAGCCCGCGCTACCCGACCCGACCCCTTATATATATATAGACACACACAAACCCTACCGAACGAATCACTGCTCAACCGCACCCGGATGCCAAATACCTACAATCCTTGTTGGGAAGGGGTTTCGAATCATTGGCTGGAATGTGTTTGTCACAATTCCGATTGAAAAAGAAAGGGAGTCCCCACCTCCCAACAAAGCCAAAACGCAAAAACAACTCATGGGGGCCTACTCGAAAGTAGGGCGGTCTTCCGTATCGTTGGCCGGAGGCGCAAGTCACGCATGGAATCGGAACATGTGAACCCGCTCCATCTCGAACCTGGAAAAAGAACGGGATCCCGCGTAAAGCCTGGATGATCTGATACGTGAAATCGAGCGGGCTAGCTCGGTTGAAACGGGTGCGCGTTAACGATTCCTCCGGCTGGGCGCCGCCAATCATCGATCGGTCGATGGATCACGACGGCGGTGGTCCTAATCCCTCTTTCCGGTGTTCATTCACAGCACCGTCCGCTCACTCCCCCTGGCCCATCTCTCCTACCGCAAGAGAACCTTTGCATCGCATGCCGGCTTTTAGGCAGCCCACGAAGGATTATTATAGCTTTACACAACCACCTTTGATCAACTTTTCTGTAATCCCAGGAATATATTCTTCCTGAAGAATCTACTTTAATTTGTTTTAGAAATCACAAGATTATGTTCTAAACAGAACTAATGATTAAGGAATTCGTAGGCATCGGCGCTTGAGCTTGTATGATTAATTATTGCACGGAGAGAAGGCGGAAGCTATGATTATGACGGGTCGATCGGAGAGACCTCAAGCTAGCTACATGCTCACTTCTCCGATCTCGATTCCTACGTTTTACGAGTATCTAATATGCTTAACAAGTAGTTCGGGGAACTTACTTATAACATCTAATTCTCAAAGACTTAAGAAAAAAAATGATAAAATGTTCCGTGTTTTAGTATACTTAACAAGTGTTTCGAAACATCCGGCAATTCCATGCCACTTTTCCCATCTTTAAAACTGCGGTTGTTGGTGCCGAGCATGGAGTTGGCGCAGGTCTTGAGCATCATTTCTGTATCCGAATACGCCGCTCAGACAAAAAGAAAAAAAGGAGACATAAAAACATGGCTACCAACAAAACCCTCGTTAAATTTTATTAAAAATTATTCCACGTCGCTTGTGAACGGATTTTGTATTCTCGTTATATGTACACGTAATCTCTCTTCACCTATCGATTTAAATTTTTTAGTCGGACACTCTAAGACGATATCGGAGCTAATATTATTACTGTCTCGTATTTGAGCTCGCCTCATTAGTCAAATTCCACGTGTTGCTCCTAGTACGGCTCGCACGAGATAGGAAGATCATAAAATAACGTCCATTTTCCAACCGTCTCGAATTAATTACAGTTATTGTCCAAGTCATGTTAGTGGATCCCGGTGGATGGGTCGGTGTAAAGTTTCGGACAGTAATTCGATTGCCGGAATTCTCACTTAGATAAGAGGAAAAGGAACAACTTCTTATGGTGGATGGCGTAATGAGGACCAGAGAAGAGAGAGAGGCTCACAATTGATGGATCGCCAATTTCTGGAGTCGCTTCACGGGTTTCTTCTGTTCTTCCTGCTGTCGCGTAGCTTTGATTATGATCTAACTTTGGCCTTCGACGTCGATATTTCAACACGAAATCGGCCAAAGACGTGACCGGTCGTTCTTCCTCTATTTCGTTAACGAGTTTTTCTGGAGCACTTGTTAAGCGTGTTTGATCGAGATTCTTTAGTTGCTGTCACACATGATCCGAAGAAAAAATTGCAGTTAAAACTATGGACTTTCCTCAATTTTTGTGATTTAACGAGCACAGCGACTATACTCGCCTACCAAGCTCTTTAATTCTTTCCTAGCGGTTGGGTGGAATTTTAGATCGATTTATATTGAGAGTGGCATTTGAACGTATTGGTTCCATGTTCATAGCTACTTGCCATCTATTTTATCTCCATTCTTAGGCTCCGTTTGTTTTGCGGGAAATGAATGATTTGGAAAACGTTTTTATTTAAAAATGGTCGACTTATATCGCTTGGAATAATCACTTGATAAAATGTATTCATTAGTGACAACCATTTATATGTAAGCATTTTCATGAGCGATAAAAGCATTCTCATTTATTCATTTATGCAAGCGATACAAGTAAAATTTTTTGGGAACATATTTTTCGAAATCATTTATTTTTCGCAAAACAAACATAACCTTAGTTCAAAACTTGCCACTTTCTTTCATTAATTTTGTTTGTAAGATCTCATTTTTCTGAGTCTTATAAACAATTTCACTACAATCTAAGTGAAGGTCATCATGGTAGTAAGATATTCTCTTCATTGCCCACCCTTTCCTCTACTCTCTCTCTCTCTCTCTCTACCTTGATTCTTTTCTTTTGAAACACAGTTACTTGTCTCATGCTGATTTAAAACATATTTGTATCATAGAAGTCTCGGATCGAAATTTAGTGCTTTGTGGAGTCCTTAATATACCATAATTAACTTATAACTTTTGAATAAAGGCGAGTTTGACTAAACATATGAACATGTTCTAAGTGGTAATTTCTCTTTCGATTTTTTTCCACACATCCTCGAATTGCAAAGTACCTATCTAATCTTCTTTGACTTTATTCTTATTTCTCGAATTATTATTATTATTTTTGATCGGTGTTTCTCCGATTATAGAAATCGAAAATCGAAACCCTGTGGCTGTCTAAAGGCAAATAGTAAAGCTAGGACATAGAGAAAACAGGGAGACTCAATTGACATTTTTGATTGAGAGCAATTATTTTGTTCATTAGAGGTCAGCTAGACAAGACATCGCGTCTTGTTGTGATGACTGATGAGTTTCTCGATCCAACCAAAGCGAAGGAAAGTGGATTAGAAGGGCATCTTCCGCTGCTCATCGACAAAGGCATTATGTACTGTTGTGGGTCTCTCGTGACTCTTTGTTTGTTAATGGCAACTCGCCATCTCCAAATTATCTCGAATTGGTCACACCGTCACAAGCATCGCGTAAAATCTCTGTTGAGTGAGGGAGTCGTCTTTGCTTACATGTCGAGCCAACTAAGGCATTGCTTTTCTCCTCGTTGGGCGGTGGAAACTCGACGCGCATTCATCTGGGTGTATCCGACGAAATCGCGACAACCGCTCTGCCTAATGTAAAACCTTCTGGTTCATGACGATCAATTAGTCCTTGATCCCTCGGTTACGCATGCAGATAAGGTGGAGCTTGGTTCCGGGATAGAATCTCAAATCTAGAATCGGTCTGGTTCCATGTTGCATGGATTGTAGGGTAGATTCTAGATTTCAAAATTTGAGAAGCTTGTTTCGAATGACAGATTTCAGATTCCGAGTTAGATGGACCCGGAACTAAGAACCTGTAACAAGTTTTTGTCTTTTTCTTGATATATGCATTCGCGTGATCATGCGGTATTCCATGATGATGAGTGTGTAACCTGAAAATTACTAGTATGAGTTTTCTTTTCCGGTGATATTTATGACTAGGATTTTTATTTTGTTAATGTTTCATAATTATTTGTGTGTATAAAAATGAGTTGTGGGCAATGGATTGTAATAGCAAATAGTGATCACTAAAGGTGATGATTCATTACAATCATTCATTATATAATTTGAGTAGATCTTGAAATTGACCTGAAAACTTGTGATGGGGTAAGTTCCAGATTGAAGATATATATGGTAAGTTCTAGATTTCAAAAGATTATAAACCTGTTCCGATGGGTAAATTTTAAATTTTAGATGAAATCTATATAAAACCTGAAATTACTCTCCCCTACATGCAAACCCGAAAAGACCCGAAAAGACCCGAAAAACCCTAACGTCTGGATTCACACGCATTAGTGATTTTCGAAGAAGGAAACAAAGCCTCCACTTTTGATCTTAAGTGTTTTTAAACCTAGAGTCCCATGAAGATGAGCCTAAGCACTAACAGTATCCTTTCTTGGAGGGTGACTTGGATATTATTCTGCCAAGTGGCGCGTCGTGAATGGCCGAAACCACATATGATTGGTGGTCCAATGCAACCAGAATTAAATTGAATCTTCCTGTACGTATGTTTCGTCCATACCTCGCCCCCGGTTGTCATCCACCTCTCATTCTTTTTTTTTTGAATCAGGGGAAAAGGGGCCCAGACATGCGATCGGTGGGAACAAAATCATAGGAGAACAACAGGGTTTCTATTAAAACCTGGGAATAGGAAAACCCACCAAACCGAAAGGTTCCATCAAATAATGCAACCCTCCCTAAGATCATCTCCAAAAACTAAGCTCTATTATTTGCCGAAATGATTACTCCAAATTAAGTAAGAATCGACTGAAACCATTTGAATTGCCTCCAATCTTTGCCAACGTGGGATCCTACTAAAAGAGAGGGGATTTTTCTGGCATCTGTCGATTGATATGATATAATATAATCTCGAAGGCGATCGGATGAACAAACAATAAAAGGACAACGAAATTGAATTTCTTATCGAAATTTGAGGACCCTCTCACGAGATTGGTCGTATGAATCTTTCGGAGGGCCGACACAAACTGTGCCGTGTCGTGTCGTGTCGTGTCATGTTGTGTCATCACCATTCGTATACCAATGTTATGCCCCCCCCCCCTTGTTATGCCCCCACCCCCCCCAAAAAAAAACACGTCGAATTTCTCTCGGCGAACTTGCATCGTGTTCGAGTCGTGTTCCCTCATCACATGCCGAGCATCGTCAGGCCTGGTCTCATCGATGCAATTGATATCTCGAGCCATGAAAGCGCTCACCTGCGTTTCTTGAGGCGCAATTAAATGTCGATGCTTAACTAACTCGGTGACCCCTTTTTGTGTACGATCTACATCCGCGGCTTGTGAGCATCCTAATGAACAGCTTTGGGTTTTCCTCTTTGCTTTTTCTTTACCTAGGAATCGAAAACCAGGAAATCGTGAGGAAGACCACCCAACCCGAACACCACCCCAAAACAAAAGTTTCCAGCTTTGATGGTATTTCGCTCAGCTGGCACCAGCTCCTTTCTTTTTTCAAACTTCTATCTCTCTTTCTCTCTCTCTCTCAAGAATCATTCCCATTCCTTCTTTTTGCTTTATTACACTTCACATCAACCCCCCATTCTTTGCATTTATATAACCCCATAAACCCTACCAAAGACCTCACAACATCACCCATCTCTCTCTCTCTCTGATCAATCATGGCTCCTAGGGGTAGCAGTCCCTGTGCTTCCTACATGGTGGTGCTCGGGAGCTTGTTATTAATGGCTGCTTCCATAGCCGCGGCCGGGAACTTCTACCAGGACTTCGACGTGACGTGGGGTGGTGGCGAACGTGCCAAGATATTTAACCGGGGTCTGCTCCTGTCCCTTTCCCTCGACAGAGTGTCCGGGTCGGGCTTCCGGTCCAAGAAGGAGTACCTGTTCGGCCGGATAGACATGCAGCTCAAGCTGGTCGCTGGAAACTCTGCTGGCACCGTCACCGCTTACTACGTACGTATCTTTGTCGTATTGCAAAGTCCCATGCGGACTCTGTGGAGGGAACGAAATTCACGTACGCACGAGCTCGTTTTAACTGGAAAAAATGACAACTTTTCGTCTTCCGACTTCGGTTTGCGAGTGATTTAGATCACGAGACTATGTAGTTCAGACTACACTTATCAAAACTAGCGTATCTTTTTCTAGAACGAAACTAGCGTATCTTAACCTACGAGTTTTTTGCATCGTTTTGAGTGGGAGAATAGTTTTCTGACTGTGTCCATTGGCACTTTGACATTATTAAGGTTGGCTCACATGAGACATCTTTAGAAGGCAAAAAAGCAGCTCGTGAAAGAGAGAGCGTCGGGCACATCATTGAGAAGATCACCACTCAGCATTAAAAACGCACACAAACTCTGCGTTTTGGTGATAAATTTTTTACCAGATTAAAGACCGGACCATGTCTATCAAACGAATACCGTGTCTCCATTTATTACAATGGAAAAGAACAATAAAATGTCTTAAACATTCCAAAACAATTCCTTGTTGTGCCCATGCAAGTTATCCACCTACATGTTTTACGGCGACTTATTGATAAGCTTACGGATCGTTTGTATTCTCCGACACGGTATGCGAATTTATGCGATCTACTCCGGTTGGTGTTACTTTTGCAGTTGTCTTCGCAAGGGCCGACTCACGACGAGATCGATTTCGAGTTCCTGGGGAACCTGACCGGCGACCCTTACATACTCCACACCAACGTCTTCACTCAAGGGAAGGGCAACAGAGAGCAACAGTTCTACTTGTGGTTTGACCCCACCAGAAATTTCCACACGTACTCGGTCATCTGGAAGCCCCAGCACATCATGTGAGTGTCGAGAAAGCAAACACCGATCGGGTCTTGATACCAGTTAAAAGCGTCCGATCGTTGGGCGAATTGCTCCGATCGCTATCGGTCTTGTGACGAGCTCGATGTTTTTGACATGCCCTTTTTGTGTGGTTTTTTTCAGCTTCTTGGTGGACAACATTCCTATCAGAGTGTTCAAGAATGCAGAGTCCGTTGGTGTGCCATTCCCCAAGAGCCAGCCCATGAAGATATACTCGAGCCTCTGGAATGCTGATGACTGGGCCACGAGAGGAGGGCTGATCAAGACAGACTGGTCGAAAGCGCCCTTCACGGCATACTACAGGAACTTCCAGGTCACTGCCTGCACCTGGTCCTCGGGGTCCTCGTCCTGCGACATCAGGCGGCCCTCCTCCTACTCCGGAGCCACGTGGCAGGTAAATGAGCTTGATGCCAACGGCCGGAGGCGGCTCAGGTGGGTCCAGAAGTACTTCATGATCTACAACTACTGCGCGGACCTCAAGAGGTTCCCTCAAGGCATCCCTGCCGAATGCAAGCGTTCGCGATTCTAGGGGAAAAAAAAACAGGGAAATCAACGTATGGATTCTTTCGTTTTGGTTTCGCATGTTCAAGTCATGACTCGCTTCTAATGTCTTGATTCCAAGGGGGAAATAATAGTAAAAGATGGCCTTTGTACATTGTTTGGGGGGATTGAATATTGCCATATTACCGACTCTGTAAAGCCCCGGTAGTGATATGAAGATATGCTTGTAGCAGTTGTTCTACTTTATGTAATAAGACTTTGCATTCTTTTTCTTGTTCAGTGTTTCATGTAGTGTAGTCACAGAGATCAAGAATTTAGCAAAATCAATTAGCTTTTCCCATAGTGGCATTGAGATGAATCAAAGTAGGCGACCATTGCGAAGATGCAATCATCAAAATCAATGAGCCCTCAACTTTCGAAAATAATCAACGATGCGATTTCCACAGCATATATCGAAAGAAAGAAAGAAAGACAGATATTCATTGATGCATAGCGGCTCTTGGTGCAATCCAACACTTGATGCATGAGACGACCAAGAACAATAATACCATTTCTTTTTCCCTTTCCATTTGAAGCCTCTTGGTGGGCAAGAAAGTTTGTCAAGAATAGTTCACAAGCACTTGAGGATCCCTCCTTTTGCTCAATCGCAATTAAGCAAACAGACAATGAGGTCTAGAAGAAATCTTTAACATCAAAATAAAAGGAGATTTTTGCATAGTAAAAATTTGCTTACAGTCTGGTCTTGATCTAATTATATATGTCCACCTGTTGAGCACGTCACACGATCACAGCTCACATAAAGATGCATTCCATTGAGTGTTCGTGTTGAAAAATTCAGATTAAAGTAGACAGGATTTAACACAGCAGCCGAAAAAGTTCTGCCTTGTACGAGCATCGCTTCTCAACTAGCAGAGTAGATAAAGAACTCAATATAGATAGGTCCCCAGAAAGGATTCACAGTGGTCGTTGATTCTATCGAACTTGTAGTCAGATGAAGCTTGAGCAGCAAGGTTGACAGTAAATGTAGCACTAGCAGAAAGTTTGGGGAATATTGTGATGCAAGGGGATGCAAATGGGATCCATGCTTTAAATGTAAAGCAGACAACACCAAAGGAATCAGGATGCAGAAACGTTGAGTCCCTCATCAAGGAATAGATAGGACAAATTTTGGAACAAGATCTGAACTCTACGATCCTAGAGCAACTCCCTCTCCCATTTTTGCTTGATTACGGCTGTGTCTTGCTCATGAAACTGATGGCCCTTGAATAGATTAAAAGAATTGTTTAAATTGGTACTCTGAGAACTGTACGGGGTTACTGGTTAAGAGGAAACAGGTCATAAAAACAAGAATGGCACTCTGTGAACTCAAAAGCAACAATCTTATAACTATATCATATTAGTTATTGTCGTGAAGGCGTGACAACGAAATATACATGGAAGTGGATCTCTACTTACAGGATATGCATCATTTTTTAAATTCTAGTTGATAGCAGTATCCCAGTAGGTCCCAGACCTAAACATGCTTTTAATATAAGACTCATTCCCCTGAACCCATATATCATGTGCTTTGGCCAAATAAGACTGCATAATGTGCACCTCAATGCTCCGCCCATTTTCATCCAACCACGTCAAAAACATTGTCATCCCTCGTCTCCAGTTTCAATAAAGCGTGCCCGACTAATGTTGACCCGATCATGTCTCTGACCTAGGTTCTTGATAAAATTCCTAACATCTTCAGACGGTACTAGCATTGACCTAGGTACTCAAGACACTTTGCTTTCCAGTTCTTCATGAAAAGTGCCGTTTTCTGTGCTGTCACTGAACTTTACCCTTGGGCGATGCA
Organism: Rhodamnia argentea; assembly: GCF_020921035.1. Taxonomy (NCBI): domain Eukaryota; kingdom Viridiplantae; phylum Streptophyta; class Magnoliopsida; order Myrtales; family Myrtaceae; genus Rhodamnia; species Rhodamnia argentea. The sequence goes on from NC_063150.1 coordinate 14,447,348, forward strand.
AGCGCTGTCACCATTGAGATCGACAACACTTGGTGAATTTCATAAATAATCAGAACCAGGCAGTTTGAAGAACCATGCAATGATAAGATTATGGTATAGACTACTTACAGCAACTCTACAGTGGATATTGAGTTCATCATTCATTTGAGAAAGGCGGTGTTTTGCTAGTTCTTCAGCTTCCGATGCTCTTCTACAAGCTTCTCTTACCTGAGATTCCTAGAATGATCTTCATACATTAGAGGGGAATTGAACAAAGAAACCAGAAGCTTAATACCTTCGGGAAATCATCTGATCAAGCAAACAAGTATGATGAAATGAAAAGTCAATAAGCTTCCTATCCCTTAAACATAATGATGCCTCTCCCATCTTTTAAACTAGCAGAAAAATACTTCTGGCATTGTCAATGTGCATTTCGTATGCAACTGGTGTGACCAAAGCCTTATTTCTTGGTACCTCTAGAAAGTTACAAGGCTTCCTCAACGACTCATTCAGCAAAATGAAACCATGCATAGTTACATGGTTCGGGGGAACACACGCGTGTGTGGAGTGGATAGTGAGAACATTCTAATATGATGATTTAACCCATGAAAAATCAAACATCAAGCTACACCATATAATACATCTAATATGTGCCTGAAAGACAAAATAGGATGAAAATAGACTGTGGCAATTCAGTTTGATGATTTACCTGCAGCAAAGCAAGATTGCTAACACCACAGTTGATTTTTTCCACTATGCTCCTTAGTTGAGATAGTTGATTTATCAAACTAGAAGTCGTTTCTTCAGCATCCTTCATCTGGTTCCTTGAGAACTCAAATGCCCTTTCTGCATTGAGGCGGAAAGAAGCACAGGTCAAACAGTTACACAGCCCCCGGCATCCTCGCGGATTTCTTTTCAAAATTCCCCTTCTTGAAACTTCATCAGGAAACCCGAACAAATCTGAAGCCCTTACTTGAGAAAGATCTCGCGTTGGTCCCTCTGCTCCTATTTCTTTTGCATCAGAAGAAAGTCCTGGTGTTGAATTTGCACATAACTCCCCAACATGTTCAGATGACTGACATAACATAGTGTGGGAATCCTCTTTCAATTGATGAACAGCAACAGAATATGGTGATGCTGGCTGCAGATGTCCTTCGTCTCTTGCATTCACAATACCATAAGAAGATTCATACTCACTATCTGTGCTTTTTATGAGATGTTTGGCAAGAATATCTTCATCCTTTTGCAAACAAGTACCATGGGCCAGTGATTCTGGAGAGCTTATATTATGATCAGCTGAACCACGATCACCATTGCACTTATCAGTTGGAGAGTTTTCGGAGTCAGAGAGCACAGGTGGTGAAGAAGACTCCTCTTTAGACCTAGTCAGAAGTTTCAAGCATTGACCATTTCCTGGGTTACCTACAGGACGTTCAGAAGGAATTATACTTGAATGTAAATAAAGTAATACAGAAGAAAAATACTAGTAGAGGTCCTGTAATTACAAGAGTCATCTTTTGCAATTTCCTTTAGATAGGGCAGCATCCTCTTGTAACTGAATGAACTTGGATTTTTGAATACCTTCAATCTCGAGCATGGATTTAGCACCTGTCCCCACGTCACAATAACCGATATTAGCCTGGAAGCAAGAGATAAAAAAAATTGCAAAGAATAACATCTCCTTTCAACTTTTAGTTTAATGCAAACTTTCTACTCCTGTGAAGTAGAGAATCTAAAGTTTCTGTTAAAGATGGCGCCTCACCATTTTGCTCTTTGTAGAATTGTCAGGAAAGGAGTAGCCCACCTTACTGGTATTGCTAGGAGAATTCTGTGGCGCCCCATTTGCCCTAGCCGTAACAAATTTTATTTTGTTACCTTCAATTTCATTTACCCCTTGTTCTCCAAAAATCCCTGAATCTGATGACGAAAATAACAATCTTGCTTCATTTGTATCAATCATCTGATTTGCAGCCTCACCACAATCACTACCTCTGGTTTTTTCTGCAAAAAATGAGTGGCCATTTTCTCTGCTGCTGGAATTGGGCTGAGAAATTAGCTGAAATCTTTTCATTCCTCCATCCATCGGATGCTTTCGTTCATGGAAGCATTGATCAACTATACTCTCCTCCTCGGTTAAAGATGAGACTGATTTTACACTGTTTAAATCATCAGCCATTCCAGAAAGCCTACCCTCAGTTACCTCAGCCTCTCCTTTTTCTTTTCCAACATCAGTATAAGTTCCGACTTTACTATGGGCACAGAGAGTAGAGCCTTGCATGATCAATTCAAGCTTTCCACCACCTATCTGGCCATCAATAGCACGATCACCCAAGTCTTCATTCACCGTAGCTGGGGTGTCAGCATAGTTTATATCCTTTGGTGGATCATGAGGCATATCAGCAGTCAGCATAACCAGGGGAACAGCTTCGGTTGCAGGTTTGTCAGATCCATGCTCACTAGATTCATCCATGGGAATATCTTTGTAGCTAGAGCTGATAGACAAGTGTGGTGGCCTTTCTTCCATACCCTTTTCATGCTTTAGACTTTCGGAAACTCTAGTAGTGCCTAACCATAAAATACAATGTGGAGATTTAGTGTCCCTGTCTCGTGAAATTAAATCAAAGAGCAAATCAGAGGAGAGGTAAGAGAAATTACAGGAATCTTCCATTGCCCTGTCTGTCAAGTAAGGAAGCAATCGCCTGTAGCTGATTGAACCAGGCCTCTTGTATATTCTTCTTCTTAATCTAAAATGCGGATTAAGACCCTATAAAAGAAACCCATTCACTTAATCTCCATTATTAATAAGACCCAGGAAGAATCATCTAAAACCTCAGGTTCTCTGCATAGTCAACATCGTCACGTTGGCTAATAAAGCTTTGGTTTGAACAGAAGAAACCCAGTGAACAGCCTAAACTGAACGATAAAGAGTCAGAAAATGCTAGAATCTCACCGGTTCGCTCTTTGAAGCGGAGTCGTTTCTTTTACTAATTTCACCTCCAGAACCTTCATCCAGGGAGGACCCCTGCAGCGGCTCAACCGAAATCCGATCTGCCCTCTGGAGATCGCAATTGCCTCCATTTTCTTCCACATCCAGGCCCAGAATTACATCTGTTGCTTCAGGGGGAGTGGTCTGAACGCAATCATCGCCGGAATCGTCCAATCCCTTGGCCGTCTCAGTAGCAGCGACAACCTTCTGGGGCGAATCAGGAGGTATCCGATTGCTTTCCTCGTTGCTCGCTTCATCGCGTTCGGCCTGAAAATCTGCGTTTTTGAGCCCTTCCTCCCCCGACATCTCATCATCATCGTCGTCCTTGTACAAATCCATCCCACCGTCCTTCTCAGAGCAGTACTCCCTAACAATCGAAGACAGAGTAGTGTCCACGTCATCCTTAGGGGCCTCGCCCTCGTCCCCGCACAGCGAATCGGGCTTCTCGAACTCTCGCTCTCCGCGATCGGGACTGGACCCGCTCGACTTCGGCTTTGGGCTGAGAGAGAAAACGCGCCGGCTGCGGAGATCTTTGATGAAGACGTGAGACGAGTCGTCGCTGACGTCGGGGAGGTGGTTTCGCCTAGGGAGTTTCCGGCTAGGATAGGGAGGAGTTTCGGAGCGGGTGAAGAGGTTGAAGAGGGGAGAGAACAACGACGAGGATGGACGCTTCCGCTTCGTCGAGTCGCAGGGTGACTCCATTTCTGCAGGTAGAGAGAGAGAGAGGGGGGGGTGAGGGAGGGCGGGAGACGGAGAGGAAGCGAGGGTAGAGAAAGGAACAGAGCTTTGGCGGGAATGGGAGAGATTTGGCGGGAATGGTGGGGCCCCCTTTTGATTTTGGCGGGGGGCAAGCTCTGGATTTCCTTATTGGAAAAGGCTACCTTGACCGTCCCAGTCCCACCCTTGTCGCCACAATATTGTTTTGGTGAAACCGGATCACCTGCTGGTCCAGTTTCACCCTTTTGACTGCCAATTTTTTTTTTTTAAAAAAAAATTGTGAGCTAAAATTAAAAAAGGAATAAGTTGCAACTTTTAAAATGGTAGATATTATTCTTCGGCTAAATAAAAAGATTACATGAATACTGTTTCCAAAATACGAAGATATTCTTAATAACTCAAAAAAATCGGAATGTAATTATCTCATATAATTTGAACTTTTGATCATAGAATTTTGCAATCGAATAATTCATAAGCGTGGAGAAACATTCTTTAATCTCTGCTTCTTTGATCGCGAGAGAGTAAGTGGTATTCATTGTCGTCGAATTTTAGTTTGTATCTATATTCTAGACACGCAATTTCCAAAACTCATGCAGATGGATGGAGTTTATATTGAAAACAACTTCACTCATGAAAATAATGGTGTTGATGAAGATGAGATGAACAATGCAACCGAAGATGCTAGTGATGAAAGCATCAGGACACCTTGCATAGGTACAGAGTTTAATTCTTATGACGAGGCTTATGCATTTTACAACAATTATGCTGAAAAAAGCGGGATTTGACATTAGTGTTAAACTCGTATAAAAGAAAAGGCAGCGAGGAAAAACGTAGTCCGGTATTTTGTTGCAGTCATCAAGGGTACAAAGAAAAGGAGTCAATTAATTCAAGATCGGGAAAAAAGATGCGGTTGTCCAGCAATGGTTAGAGCATGGTATGATGTTTCTCTGAAGTGGGAAATAACATGAGTCGTACTCGATAATAATCATTTAACAACTCCTCAAAGTGCTCGATTCTTTACATCACACAGGAATATTCACTCCAAAACAAAAAGCAAAATCGAGTTGCATTGTGATGCAGGGATTAGAACCTTCAAGCGTTGGTTGTTGAAGAAGGAGAGCATGAGAACTTAAATTTTGAAGAAAAATATGTTAGAAATCATATTACAAAGTACAAAAGGTTGAAATTGCAAGAAGGATATGGGCAAGCACTTCTAAATTATTTTTCAAACATGCAGTTGAAATATTCCAATTTTTGCTATGTGCTTGATTTGGACGATGAACAGAAGCTGCATAATGTTTTCTGGGCAGACGCACGATCAAAGGACGCATAAAGATATTTTGGAGATGTAATCACGTTTGATACCACTTATTTGACAAATAGATATGACGTGCCTTTTACTCCATTTGTTGGTGCCAACCACCATGGTCGGTCAATTCAGTTAGGATGTGGTTTGCTTGCAGATGACACAAGAAGTTCTTTCATCTAGTTGTTTAAAGCTTAGCTGGATTGCATGTTCGAGAACGCTTCTCAAGCTATTATTACTGACCAGCGTACAGCAATGCAGAATGCAATTTCTGAAGTATTTCCATTTGCTCATCATCGCCTTTGTTTGTGGCTTATAATGCAAAAGATGCCACAAAAATTAGGGGGTCATCTTCAATATAAGGGTAAAAAATTAGCAATACAAAGAGCAGTTTACGACTCACCATATGTGAGCAATTTTGAGATTGCTTGAAAGGAGCTGATTGATGCACATGGACTCCGTCACAATGAGTGGCTTCGAACTTTGTATGAGGAATGGGAAAAATGGGTGCTAGTATGTGTGAAAAATACCTTTTTTGCAGGCATGTCAACTACTCAAAGAAGTGAGGGTATTAATACTGTTTTCGATGGATATATACATAGACAAACATGTTTGAATGATTTTGTCTCCAAATATGAGCTTGCACTCAAAGACAAGTATAAAAAAGAAGCCCGTGCTAATTTTGACTCTAGACAATTGGAACCTTGGTTGAAAACCAAGTGTTATTATGAGAAGCAACTCTCATCTATTTATACCCTTAGCATATTTAAAAAGCTTCAAGTTGAAGTTGAGATGATGTTACAGTGCTTTAATATAACTCAAGTGCATACAAAGGAGTAGCATAAACTTTCGGAGCTTAGACCAAAAAAAAAAAAAAAAAAACTTTTAGAGTAAAAGAGTGTCCAGACGATCATAATAATGGTAACTCCAAAGTTGTTGAATTTGAGGTTTTGCACTGTAGCACGGGGAACTGGAGTTCACTGCATCTATGGGATGTTTACTTTTAAGGGTTATCTCTGTAGACATGCACTATGTGTTCTTCATCACGTTGGAGTAAATGAGATACCGAGCAATTACATATTGTCTCGATGGAGAAATGATTTCAAGCGTTTCTACCTTTTGAACTCCATATCTAACGCTGTCAACTTTGATGATCCAAATGAATGGTATGATCACTTATTTAATCATGCTATCCATATCGCACAAGAAGGTTCAAAATCTGGCGATCATTTCAAATTTGTTTTGCAAGTATTGGAGGAAGCAAATAAAAAGATTCAGATTGCGGATCTCGATTGGGCTAAAGAGCACCCAATCAATTTCTATCGGCATGTTACTCGAAGCATCCATATAAAGGATTCAATCCAAGGAAAGAGACTTGGTTGTTGAAGAGAAAATCATCTCAAGAATCCAATTGAGAAACCCAAACGAAAAGCATCTACAAAGGAAGATTTATCTTTTTCAAATGAAAGAGCGTTAGAATATTCTAACGTAACCAAGTCCCCGAATTCAAAATCTCTAATTTATAGAAATAAGATAGTTCCCCCGCCGTTTTATTTAGGTATCTAATCGACCTACCGTAAATAGATTAGTGGTGACTCAAAGATTAGATAGTTGGCATGTTGAGGCATAAACCCTAAATTTCAATTTGGTATGGATTTAGGAAAGTCCAAGCTAGGTTAATTGAATAATTAGCTTAGAAATCTATTAGCCTGAAATTGAATTTTAGGTCACGACACTAACCCACTTTGCTCTTTGTGCCAACAAGCCCTCGAATAGGTTGAACATCTCCTCACTTTGTGATGGTCTGATTCAAGAGTCGGCATTAGCATCTCCTCGTGGTCCATAACCAGAATTAATGAATGGTTTCTTGAAGTTGTGAGTGAGAAAATTGTTTCTACATTCAAAAGAAACGATAGCGGGTTCGAAATTCCTTTATGTTTCGTGCTCGCAATCCTTTCCCGAAATGCATTGTACACGATGCCCTCGCAATGAACAGGGACTTCGTAGTATGGGCGATAATAGTAGAAAAATCAGTAAAAGAGGAGTTTTATTACCTGATATGTGCGAGCCGCATGACAAGAACACTTTGAAGCTTAATGTTGATGATTCTTGGGCGTAAAGGCTGCTATTGCTGGATTATGTTGTAATTCTCATGGGGTTGTTGTCGCTGGCTTCACGATGAGGATGAGAGCAACGTCGGTCTTGGAGGAGGAAGACTTAGCCATGCGTGAGGCTTTGAAGCTTTTGTCAGGGAACTCCCAACTCAGGGCACACACGACAACAATTTTGCTCTAGAAATTAGTTTTTGGCCAAAAGTTGATTTTTCTATTTCTGTTTCTGAGCAAAAGTCGATTTTTCTACTTTTGAAAAGAAGTCTTTTTTTTTACCTTTTCAAGTAGCCCCAAAACTATTTTTGGAGCAAAAATAGTTTTAGAAATACAAAAATGAAGTTGCATAATCAAACAGATTTCTGCTGCGGAAATTGTGTATACAAACGGATTTCTGCTCCGCATTTGGAGCAGAAATCCATTTGGTAAAGTAATTTATGAAGTAGAAATCTGTTTGGTTAAGCAACATTACATTTTTACTTCTGAAGCAAATTTCTACTTATAAGTTATTTTTGAGCCAATTCTAGAAGTTAAAAAAAGTTACTTTCCTTTTAGAAGTATAAATCTCTCAACATCAATATCTCATTCACTTTAATTTGTGAAGACCTAAATTTTCGCCAGTTGGATTATTAAGTGAAACAGATAAATCAGGCAAGGATTAATGGTGATTATGACTTGGGATTGGTGGTGGTTATTATTTTATAGATGTCAATGTTAATAGATCAAATAGCTTCGTTCGTGCGAAAGTTTGTTTGCAAATTAGACCATGAAGCCCCAAGAACCGACCAACCCTCTTTGCCGCCTCAAGAGGGAGCTTATTCTTTCTCCTCCCTCACTTTTCTCTCTTGTGGATAGCCCAAGAACTCTCTCATTCCGATTTTCTCTTGCCGAAAGCCCCCTCTCGCTCTCGTTCAAGCGTTAGTGACACCTCGGCACGTTGACAACGAACTTTTGAGTCTTCAATCTCCAATGACAGCCCTTAACGCCGCGGATATCCCTCTCGCTTGCCTTGGATCAACACGGCACACCGAAGGAGGAAAGGACGGTTTGGGCTCGTTCGGATGGCAAATCGAGCTCCGTTTTCTTTATGCATGATCCTAAGGCAGGTACTCATCTAACCTTACCTTTAGATGGCTCAATTAACATTCATATCATCAATTTTGAAAATGGGTATGATGGAGGAAAATCGGCTTGTATGTCGGAGAAGATGGGCCTAAATGGGCGATCCGTCACTTGATCTAGCATCTTTACGTCTTGGCTAAGCTAATTCCATGGTCTAATCGCTTTGTTTACTGTTAATTTGAGGTGAATTGAAATTAGCCAACGGTGGGTGTTTAAACATGAAACAAGGGAGGAAGAAATGGTCAGAGCTTGTTCTAGTGACAATTCGAGTTCCGTCTCCTCGAGCATAGGATCGGAGGTAAGTAGAACCTCTAACCCTTTCCACTAGATTAATGATTTGCTCACCGATTGGCTGTGGTGACGCCTTTTGTTTTTGAGTATGCCAGGTGAAGTTCGGTTTGTATGACGATGGAATCTCCTTTGCATGTGGGTTCTGCTTGCTAAATTATGATCGCATGGCTTTGGGTAGGCAAGATCTATGTGCCGGTAATCTTGTTTGTCGTTGAGACGGTATAAATTTGGGTGGTTTTGTTTTTGAGTGTTTGGCCCGAGGTCGTAGGTTGCTTGTAGCATGCTTGGTGTTGTGGGTGTGGTTGCACGTTGTAGTTTTGGCTTAATCATGTGATGAATAGATAGTTTAGTCGATTGGCTTAGAAAGTTCCTACTCGCCGAACTTCGACTCACTCGCGTTGATTTAACCCTTTTCGAGATAAGTTTCCCATTTGAGAAGTAGTAGACATGGATGGTGGTTTGGAGCACGCCCATGGCGATGATGGATAGCACTCTGGAGTAGTTTTTCCTTTGTAATCCTCCCACTGTATTTTTGTGTGTTTGATATAAAAACAGGATGTAATCAAATGGATATCTATTATATAAAATCTGGTGTTCTTGTTATGCGTGGCTTATGTATGCTATTTAATGTGTGTTGTACATGATGTTAAACTCTATTAAGGCCATACCACTTCGGGAGGCATGTCTGCCGATAGTTTTACATGCACTTATATTTGATGTATGGCCGCCGATTGTCTTTAGATTGTTAAGCTTCAGCATGCATCCTTTGTGATATGAACAATATTAGATTAAAGCAGAGTTCATTAGTAATAAGTACGGCAGACGACCTAGGACGTTACATCGGTCTATTTTCATATTTAACACCTCTATCTCCCAACTACACCTCCGCCATCACCGTCCACTGCCTCTAACCGCTGGCCACAGCCGACGGTCGACCTCCGTTGGGCGTCGCCACCCCCTAGGCATCGCCGCCCCGGCGTTGTCGCCCTCTGCCGGCCTCCAACAGCCGCCGCGACTATTGCCGGGAGTTGTTGCCCACCAACATAAGGTCGCCATCGCCCCTCGCTTGTTGCCCGCCCCCGGCCGATCGTTGCCCCCACACGATGGCCGTCGCGACCACCGCCGGCCACTATCACCGCTATCGGGTTGTTGTCTCTGGTTGTGGGGGCAAAAATAAGAATAAATTTTATTTTTTAAAAAGTAAATAATATCTTACAATAATAAAAATTATTTTTTAAAGAAATTTGAAAATTTTTTAAAGTATAAATTTTTTGGACGCCGACAATAATTTTTCATGGAAGATATTGTGTTAATAATGTTCCGTAAATAGAGAATTTCAACCTTTACCAAACGAATTTTTGTTCCAAAAGTAGAAATTTTGTCTTGTTATCAAACTTTTTTCTTTGATCAGAAATTAACTTCTAGAGCAGAAGTAGAAAAATTAATTTCTGACTAGAAGTTAATTTCTGAAGCAAAAATGTTGCCTTGCCCGCCCTTAGTTGCCAAGTGCAAGTCTGGTCTTCTAAGTGATAAGCGACCCCATATATATTGGGGAGTTCATATTAGGAAATGACTTCAGCCCATGGGTCCTTCGGAATTTAATTGAAGAGTGCAAGAGTCCCTCTCGGTTGAAAGGTGTAGTAGTGGTTTATTGTCCGTGAGGAGCGAATTATTGTGTGGATTGGATTGTAAAATCCCATCGTCTAGGGTCTCTCCCTTCTAACTAGCTGTTTAAGCCTCCCAGCCCCTTTTGGATATGTTATGTTTGGATCCTAGTCATCATTGTGCTACTATCTTTGTCAATTAAATAAAATTGATTCATTTCGTCCCAAAAAAAAAAAAAAAAAAAATCAAAACAAGCAACGGGCAAATCCAGTGTTGGTTGACCAAAAATTTAAACATCAAACATGAATCCAAATGTCGAAAGCATGCAAACAAGCTCGAACAGATTTGGTCCAAATGATCGAAACAATCAATACACCTTGTACATAACAAACCGCAACCGAATGTTAATGAAAAAGAGCGAATGAATCCAATTTAACACGGGCGAGGTTTTTTTTTTTTTTTGGGTCGACAACACGGGGTGAGTTTGGGTACAACAAAAATAGAGGGTAAATTCTACCCCAAATATGACAATTGTGTTCCAATCAATCAAAATAACATGCACAACTCCTCCCCCTCCCACCCAACAATCTCTCTCTTTTCCCTTTAGAGTTCTGACACCGACTGTAGCATTCCTTTGGAGAAAGCGAGGCACCTTTCTCTCTTCTCGTCCTCTCACCCTCCCTTTCCGTCCCTCTACCACTCTGCCTTCCCATCTTCAAGAAATTTACCTCGGCTTTTCTCTCTTACTCTATTTTGTGAGTGAATAAATTCTACATCTAATCTTTGGTAAACGTAGATACTAGTTCGACTATTCTTTCCGTCGACGACCATCGAAGAAGATGTTTGTGAAGTGACTCCATAACCTCTTAGAGAATATGCCGCTCTCCCCCTCCAATTTATATTTAGGTTGAGATATGGGGGTTTTATTCTCCCGAACTAAATCTAGATATAAATCTGCATAGTGTGCTTCGTTTTATGTTTTCTAATATTTGTAAGCGGTTCTTTAGGATTTGCTAGGCTTGAAATCCTTCTATGTATGTCTTGAGTATTATTTTGCTTAATGAATGAAAATTTTCTAATTAACTATAACTCAAAGCAACATTCAAATTATAATTTACATTGAATCAACATACTATTCAACCACAATTAAAATTTGAGTCCAACCAAATATTTAAACAATCATCATACCACTCCAATCATCAATCAACATGACAATCCGTTCAACATGATGATCAACCCGTGTGTCATATTCTAATGAAGATATTGCTTTATCCGAGGAATTATTCAACCCACATCCAATTTCAACCAGCGTTCTATCGTTGCCGGGATTAAGATTATCCACATGAAATTTCAATTAGCTTATGTCGATCATGCTAGACATCAATGTGCAAAACAATAAAAATGTACTAAATACACGACTCTCGAATTCATAACAAAAACATGGTTTTTGATGCATGAGTGCCCTCTTGAAACCGACGGAGCTGGTTTTGTCAAATGGAATTTTGAAGAATTCCTTTTTTCTATACTTTGAAAACATGTAATAGAAATAAATAAACGTGTATTGGGCCGCGGTTCACGGATTGATGCCCTTCTCTTTAGCCCTTCCTGCGAATCACCTTGGCATATGGATATGAAGTCGGCTTATTTAATAGGATATTTCTAAAATAAAAGCAAATAATAACTTCAATGGGGTGACCACGTATTATGGCTGTCAAAAAGCATAATTACGTATGAAACGAGCTCGTCCAAACTTCTACAAAACCAAGCTTGTTCTCCTTCCGTATCCTCCCTTTGATTATGTTGATGTTGTCTTGAATTCCATGAAGATATGTCAATATATTCTTAAAGATTTGAGGAATAATCACTAAAGATTTATTAGTTAGTTTCCTAAACTGATAAGATCTTTAGGGATACCAATCTGAATATTTTACTTACATAGCATTGTACCTTGTATCTTTGTACGCTCTCAAAATAAGAAATCGGACTCTCTCTCTTTCTCCATGGACTTGGGTAGATTTTCGCCGAACCACGTATATCTCTGTGTTCTTGATTATTCTTGTTTTGTACTTTTCATCTCATCTAGTTAGGGTATTCTTCCGCTCAACAATTAGTATCAGAGCAATCTAGGTTCTTCGTTCTTATATTACGACTTTTGAATAGATGGCTAGAAAAGGTTTGACCATTCGATTCGATATCGAATGATTCATTAGGAAAAATAATTTTACACTATGGTGGAGAAGGATGAAGGATCTGTTGATTCAACGGGGTTTATCAAAGGTTATTTTGGAGAGTTCGAACAAGTCGGCCACCATCACCGATGATGATTGTGCCGACATGGAGGAGAGGGTGTGCAGCGCAATCCGATCGACGGATGATGCCCTTCAATACGTTGCAAAAATCCATTCCGCTCCGGAAGTATGGCTCAAACTTGAGTGTATCTACATGACGAAATCTCTTATGAACAAGTTGCTCTTAAAGAAGAGGCTGTATTCGCTTTAGATGAGTGAAGGAGAAGATATATTTGAACACCTCAACGTGTTCAATTAGATGATTAGTAAACTTATAAGCTTGAGGTAAAGTTCGAGGATGTAGACGTAGCGCTTCTACTTTTAGCGTCGATGCCAGATTTGTTTGACCACTTGATGACTACGCTCCTTTATGGCAATGAAACCCTAGAGATTGAAGAGGTGACTATTGCCCTAATTTCAAACGACACCTAAAAAATGGCAAGTAGTTCCAAATCTTTGGGAGAGGGACTCTTTGGGAAGGAGAAAAGCAGTCAAGGAAGAGGAAGATCAACGGATCGAGCATTAAACCGTAGGGGTCAATCAAAATCCAAGGGGAGGTTTAAAGGAAAATACTATGGGTGTGATGGGGAAGGGCATACCATGAGATTCTGTCCAAATAAGAAAGAGAAAAAGAAGAAGAGCTCGGATGAACTAAGTGTAGCTGACATCATTGAGACTAATGATTATGACATCTTGTCTATATCGTTGGGGGAAAGTCACCTTCATTCGTGGATTTTGGACTTCGAATGCACTTATCATAAGTGCCCTCATCGAGAAGCCTTCGATGAGTACAAGGCATATGATGGTGGTTCAATTCTCATGAGGAATGACACTTCGTGCAAGGCTATGGGAGTTGGAACCGTGAAAATTAGGATGTTTGATGGCATGATGAGAACCCTAGCGGATGTGCATCATGTACCAGGTTTAAGGAAGAATCTAATTTCATTAGGAGCACTTGAATCTATTGGGTGCAAGTACTCGGCTTAAGGTGGAGTGTTGAAGGTGATAAAGGGAGCTCTGGTTGTTCTAAAGGGACGGAAGCACGAGAACCTATATCGACTTATAGGAATCACGGTGCATGGTGGAGTATCTATATCTAGGGATGCTAACCCATAGATAGATAACACATATCTATGGCATATACATCTTGGGCATATGGGGGAAAGCGGATTGATGGAGCTTCACAAGAGGAATGCACTCCGAGGTATGAAACATGCAAATTAGATTTCTGCAAATTTTTTGTGCTTGGAAAACAAGGCGGAGTACGGCTCAAGGTTGCAACTCATACAAGCAAGGGTGTGCTCAAGTATGTACATACGGATGTGTGGGGTCCTTCGTCGGTAAAGCCAAAAGGTGGGAAGGAATACCTCGTGACATTCATTGACGATTTCTCTCGGAAAGTTTGGGTCATGCGACACAAAAGTGAGGTCTTTGCAAGTTCAAAGAATGGAAAGTCGAAGTTGAGACTTCAATGGGGAAGAACCTTAAGTGCATGAGATCGGACAATGAAGGAGAGTACAAATCGATATCGTTCATGGAGTTTTGTAAGAATGAATGGATTAGATGTCACTTCATAGTTCCGAATACGCCCCAACAGAATGGCGTAGCGGAAAGGATGAACCGGATCTTATTAGAGAGAGCTTGGAGCATGAGGCTTCATGCTGAACTAAGCAAGGAATTTTGGGCAGAAGCCATTTTTATAGCATGTTATCATGTGAATCGGTCTCCATCAACTACAATTGAATGCAAAATTTCCGAAGAGGTATGGACTAGTAAAACTATCGATTATGTTAATTTAAGAATATTTAGTTGTCTTGCTTTTGAACATGTGTAGAGTTTGAAGCGCTCTCGGTTAGATCCAAAGTCAAAACAACACACATTTGTCGGTTACGAGAAAGGAGTGAAAGGCTAAAAATAATGGGATCCAAGTGAGAGGAAAGTTCTAATGAGCAAGGACGTTATGTTCAATGAATCCGCAATGTTGAAGTCAAGCTGCATGCCACATGCGGCTACTAAAGAAGAGAGTAATAAATCTATCGTTAAGGTGGAGCTTGAACCCGGAGAATCTGCAGAGAATGACGAATCATCCAATGAAGCTTTGGAAGTTAAGAAACGGTAGAAGTTCCTCATACCATTACAACCGGTCAAGGAAGGTCGTGCGGTCGAGGAAGGTCCACTCTCAAAGCACTGTAGATATACGGTTTTGAGGACATGGTTGCTTATGCTTTTACCATAGGCTCCGACGATCCAAGCTCCTATCATGATGTTTTCAAAAGTGATTACAAAGAACGGTAGATGATTGTTGTGATGGAGGAGATGCGGTCGTTGCAAAAGAATCGGACGTGGCAACTTGCGAAGAAGCCCGGGGATCGGAAATTCATTGGCTGCAAATGAGTTCTTCGAAGAAAAGAAGCAGCAAGAGACAAAGAGCAAGAGAGATACGAGGCCCGACTTGTCACTAAGGCTATGCACGGAAGGAGGGGATTGATTACATTGAAATATTTTTCCCAAATGTAAAACACACGTCAATTCGTGTTTTACTAGCTATGGTAGCCATGTATGACTTAGAGCTCTAGCAGCTAGATGTGAAAACGGCATTTCTTCATGGTGAATTGGAGGAGAAAATTTACATGGTGAATTGAGGCTATGGAATAAAATGTTTGATTCTTTTATGTTTCGTATTGGCTACATGAGGAGTGTGTATGATTCTTGTGTCTACTACAGAGTTTTGGATGATAAGTCGCTTATTCCGTCGATGCTCTATGTCAATGATATGTTGATTGCTACAAGAAAAATGAGGGACATCATTTCACTAAAATCTTAGTTAAGCAATGAGTTTGAAATGAAGCATCTTGGTGCTACAAAGAGGATCCTTGGCATGGAAATCCTTTGAGATAGACATGCAAGTAAGCTTTGGTTAAATCGGAAGAAATATGTCGAGAAGATTTTGGAGCGGTTCAACATGAGAAAAGCTAACCGGTTTGCACACCTTTAGCAAATCACTTCAAATTATCCAAGAAACAATGTCTTAGTTCACATGAGTAGGTTGTAAAGATGTCTCTAGTACCCTGTGCCAGCGCAATAGAGAGCCTTATGTATGCTAAAGTGCAATATGTCTCGCGAAGAATCAAGTGTTTCATTCCGGAACGGAACATATTGAAGTTTGGTACCACAAGATTCGAGAATTTATGGAAAATGGGAGCATTGTTTTAGAGAAAATCGATACTAAAGATAATCCTGCGGATGTGCTCATAAAGACCGTTACTACGAAGAAGTTCAAGTCCCGCACGAACTTGATTTCTCTCACTTATCATTGAAGTTGATGGCCGGTGCGGGCATATATTTACGAAGGTACGGTGGAGATTGAGATATATTCATTTTCTTGATTCGAGTGGAAGCTTGTGATTTATTCAAGCCAAAGTTGGGAGTGAATCTCTAGAGCCTACGAGCCGAATCTTTTATGTCTCTCAATAGCTGAGTAGTTCCTTTAGTTCCTTATACTATTGTACTAGTAGGGCTTGCCTATTTTCCTCCAATAGTCAACTTCACTTTCCTCCACTCGCCTGAATTATGAGGAGTTATTATACCGAATCCCAGATCCTTATAATATAGTAGGGCCCCCCTTAACCCATCGCGAACTTCGTTCACTGCGTGATAAAAATATAAAGTATAGCTTTTACACATGAACAGAACGAGCCGGAGCGAAGGAGAGATTGTACCACTTGAATTCCACGAAGAAATGTTAATATATTCCTGAGGATATGAGGGATAATCACTAAAAGTCTATTAGTTAGTTTTCTAAAGCGATAAGATTTTTAGGAATACCAATCTGAGTATTTTATTTATTAAGTGTTGTACCTTGTATCTTTATACGCATTCAAAATAAGAAATCTCTCTCTCTCTCTCTCTCTTGTAGATATAGGCGGATTTTCGCCGAACCACGTACATCTCTGTGTTCTTAATTATTCTTGTTTTTTACTTTTCATCTCATCTAGTTATGGTATTCTTCTGCTCAACATATTATTCATGTCAATTGGCCAGGAAATTATTGAAGGAATCTAGTGCTTGTTCTAAAACGAATTTAGACCGTTGAATCCGATAATTTGTAAGGTCGAAATTTCTCTTTCTAACGACACAATTACGAGTACACCTACCGTGATTCCCAATAATTTGTAAGGTCGAAATTTGTTGAAAGCCTTGTGATCCACATGCCTGAAGCCCTGAACTGGCAGCGATGCAGCTTTTTTGCTCCGACCAGACTCCAAGTTGAAGGGAGAGCCACGTGATTATGGAGATCGATCCAAACATACTTTTGAAGAAGACGACAACGTAGATAATTAGTGAAGGGCAAAAGCGATTGCGGGAGAAGTTGCATCCTTAAATTGCAAAAGTTCATCAGTGGTCCTCGCTCATAATTGTCATGATATTCCTGTCACCGATCACTTCAGTACATTCGTTCCACCACATATATAAACGAGGCTTGAGTTGTTTCCACCACATTCATTTCTGTAAATGGATAGACTTCACGATGACGACATGTCCGGTCGAAATAATAACGTAAGACGACAATTTAATAGCTTTTGAGCATAGATGACCGGAAAAAGTTGGGGAATTGTATTGAACAGAATTCGTAACACGCCATATGAAAATTTTAGGGTAGAAGCACACTTGAAATTGGTCAGGCAGTTGGTGACTGAGGTCGGCGACTCGATCATGGTGTTGGACCTCATGGGGCTGTCGTAACCGGTGTGAACTGGACCTCGGCTGGCGACGGTGCTGGACCTGTTGCTGGCAGAGTGTGGCCGGAAGAAGGCAAGGAGTTTCGGGCTTGATGCTTTATTTAATTTAAAGAAAATATAAAGGACTTCTAACAACAAGCGTAATATCGTCGCTAAGGTTTTATTTGTTTCACCAAAATTGAATTTTTTTTAAATGATCGGTTGTACCACTTATAAAAATAAATGAACGAAAAATAATTTTATCGTTCGCGAAAATGGTTAGACATAAATTGTTATGAATAATGAAAATAATCTTCATAAATTAATTATCTAAAGCAATGCAAGCGATTATTTTTAGGAGAATATATTTCAAATCATACATTTTTTGCGAGCCAAACGCACCCTAAAACTAATTTTTTTTTTATCGCAAACGAAATTATAACCTAGATAAGCCAAGGAAAGCTTGAAAATTGCAATGTAGGCAACATAACACCAATCATGCATCTAGAATCCCAAAATCTAGTGGTAAAAAACCAATTGTGCCATTCGATGGTACTTTTAGTGGTGAATTTAATTTTTCCACTAGAAGTGAATCAAATCCTAAGTGTAATTGCGTATCTCCATTAGCTTCTCCAGTTCGGTTGGTGGACAGTATCGACGCGAGTCAACAGATGACGACGTTGGAACAAAGCTTGAAAAAAAATGAAAAACGAATGTGGTCTTTTTTTTTTTGGGGTACTATATGTGGTGGCTCATTTGCTATCTCAATATTTTACACGTGTTGACACCGAAAATCGGCTTGGGAACATCAAAGTTAGATGGGAACGTATAACCATTGTAAGTCGCACGAGGACAAATGCGTACTAGACAACCCCTGAATAGTAAGGAGCAACGTTTAAGATTTACACTAAACTTCTTAGTAAAGTTTGGTTTGTCTACGTCAGTATATCTTGAACGCATCATCATGCAATGGCAGTGTCCAGTGCTACAAAATTTCTCTGGTAGCAAAAGCTTTTTGATCTCCAACCCACATGACTCGGCCTAGTTTTCATGATATACTGCATAGAGCACCATATTTCTTCTCTTTATGTGGATGATATGATAAAAGAAAATATGGCGACGACATTACGGGGATCAAACGACTTATCTCCTTATCATTACAACCTTAAGTAGTACAACCTTTGAGAAGAAGGATCTTGGCAACTAAGGCTTGGGAATACAACATGCCTCACGGGGTGGAGGTGATCAACGGATGGTCGGCGGCTCATTCGGCTCATCCAAGCCCCCTAGGCTCGAGAGGTAAATGGACTGACTTGAGCAATGCTCTTACATGAGAAACCCCAGCCCCCGCATTTTTTGCCTGAGTAGGAACGAAGATTATTATATGAACTAGGAAAATGTCCGTGCGTTGAACGGGTTTGAGACTATGCTTGTTAGATTATCCTAAATGTTGTTGTACACATGAACTTTGGCAAAAGAAAAATAATAATATGCAAAAATTACAAGACAATCAATGCGTCACTTAGTAATATGAGCTCGAAATTTATACCTTTCATGTATCCAAGTATTAGAAATGCTTGGCTTAGAAGATAAGTTACGATTTCAAATACCACACCAAGTTTTTTAACATTTGGATAATTTTAACACTACATATCTCAATTAGAAATGTTGACTCTAATTCAAAATAACCCATTATAGATATACAAACCGGGCGATGTTTTCGCCCATTCTTGATTAAATAAAACTTCCTCTTTCCATACTTGACCAAAAATGGGTTACAAGCATACTAATTGGGTTAGGTGGGATACGAATTGCCTATGATTTAAGACATAGGTTGGAGCGGGTCAATAGAGCAACGCCTAATGAATGATGATTCTAGCGGGGCTCGAAAAAATCTACTTTCAACCCAAGATAACCCTAGCCTCGGGTGACGCGTCAGAGTCTCTGAAAGAAAGAGTAAGGCACGTGTGGCTTGGGACCACCCTGATGGAAGATGACCATGCCCCATAGTGGGACTCATTTTCGATCCCACTTTAGTCTACAAACTTTCGTTTTTGGGTCTTTGCAAATTCCAACTAAGAAAGATTACGGCCTTTGGCATTCAATGCTTTTAAGAGTCAGTTGGGCAGTACAGATTTAACAAATCAAATTTGATTTGAACCCATTTCCGATCCATACAAAACCTAACTAACTCACCTGTTAGATAGGTTTACTGGGGAGGAAAATATATCTAATTTCTTTGTATATTATATTGCTTAAATCATGGACATCAGCTCGAGCAAAAACTTTTACCCTGATATTGAATCCAAAAGGTTTGCTTGATTCGTTAGATCTTTTATACATTTCCATGTCTTTCCTTTCTCTTAGGGCAAATACCATGAAAAACTCGATATCAATATACGTGTGACAAATTTACCCTAAACTAATTTATTGATCACCAAAAACTCTAAATTAGTACACGTGTGACCGATTTACCCTCTATTAGCTTCCATCATATTTTACCGTATAATTCTTGAGCTGGATGACGTATGACAATAACTTAGTTAATGTGCCAAGTCCACGTGAAAATCCATAATCTCTCTCTCTTCTTCGGAGCGCCCTAATTTGAAAACTCTCTTTCTCCCTCAAAACACCAAAAATCCTAGATCACCTTCTCCTTCATCTTTGTCTTCGTGATTAGGCATCGGAACTCGTTCGACCACACTTACATCTTTGGTAATTATTTTTCCTTTGATCATTGTTTTTCAAGTTGCACTTCTCTTAGAACTACTTCCAATTGAAGCCATTGGAAAAAAAAAATCGAAGGCGAAAAAATTACCAAAGATACAAGTGTGCTTGAACGAGTTTTGATACTTAATCACGAATATAAAGACAACGATGATGGAGTGCACTTGAGGAAGAGGAAGACAGGGTTTTTCGTGCTCTGTTGGGGAGGGAGGGAATGAGGTCTATTTATTTTCAAGTTAAGACTAATTGAAGAAACAAAGAGAGAGTTATGAATTTTCTTTTGGACTTGTCAAGTCAATTGAGTTATTATCATAGGTCCTCAATTTCACTGCAAAATTTGATGGAAGCTAACGGAAGATAAATGCATCTCAGTTTGAGATTTTTGATAAATCAAAAATTAGTTTAAAATAAATTTATCATGAATATCTCTGTTTGTAATTTTTCATGATATTAACTTTCATTTTTTATGTTTAATTTGCACGGTGTCTTTACTGTTTCATGATAAAGATGAACATGGATGATCAACTTTTCGGCCCCTGCACAGAAGTGACTACATGCACGGCGGCGAAACGTCACCGCACGTTCCTTTTTTTTATTTATTTTTTATTTTTTTTGGTTAGGTCGGATCACGCTCATCTCTTCAGAAGTCTCCTCTCGATCCATGGCGAAGCAAAAGGACGAGATTCTGATTGGTCCCTGAGCATCGAAAGAACGAACAAACAAACCAACAAAATCTCAAATGAAAAACCGGAAAATAAGATCACGGCTCTCTCGGATTCGTCACCACAAACGTCACTCCATCCCAACCTCATCCGTCTATTTATATGATTCTCACGCACAGAAACGTGCAAGTCATAATGAACTTCCTAAACCACTCGCCACCGCCTGCTGCTGCGGCCAAGGCGCCGCCCCACTTCCTCCTCGTCACATTCCCGGCGCAGGGCCACATCAACCCGGCCCTCCAGTTTGCCAAGCGCCTCCTCCGAGAAGGCGCCGAGGTGACCTTCGCCACCAGTGTCTATGCCTGCCGCCGCATGTCCAAGGGCCAGCCCCACCTGGAGGGCCTCCACTTTGCCGCCATCTCCGACGGGTATGACGACGGGTTCAAGCAGGGCGACGACGTGGCCCACTTCATTTCCGAGCTCAAGTGCCGCGGCTCCAAGAAGGTTAAGGACCTCATCGTATCGAGCGTGGACGAGGGCCGCCCCTACGCCTGCTTGGTGTGCAGCTTGCTCATCCCGTGGGCAGCGGAGGCGGCACGTGAGTTCCATGTGCCCTCGGCCCTCCTGTGGATTCAGCCCGCCACGGTGTTGGACATTTACTATTTCTACTTCCACGGCTATGGCGAATTCATAAAAGATAACTGCCTCCACCCTTCATGTTCGTTTGAGTTACCGGGCCTTCCCTACAAGCTCAGTAGCCGCGACTTGCCTTCATTTTTGGTGCCGAACAGCTCGGACGCATACGCTTTCGCGTTGCCGATTTTCAAAGACCAGTTCGACGCACTCAACCAAGAAAACAATCCAAGGATACTGGTGAATACGTTCGACTCGCTAGAGCCAGAGGCCTTGAGAGCGATCGACAGGTACAACGTGGTGGGGATCGGGCCACTGATACCCTCGGCTTTCCTCGATGGGATAGACCCGTCGGACACGTCCTTTGGGGGCGACCTCTTCCCCAAGTCCAAGGACTGCACGGAGTGGCTGGACTCCAAGGCTCCGGCGTCGGTCGTCTACGTGTCGTTCGGGAGCATATCGGTGTTATCGAAGGGGCAGGTGGAGGAGCTCTCCTGCGCGTTGCTCGATTGCGGTCGACCGTTCTTGTGGGTCGTAAGAGCAGAGCAAAACGGGGAGAAAGAGAAGGGTGAGGATAGATTGAGTCGCATGCGGGAGTTGGAAGAGAAAGGAATGATAGTGCCGTGGTGCTCGCAGCTAGAGATGTTGTCGCACCCGTCACTCGGGTGCTTCGTGACGCACTGCGGGTGGAACTCCACCCTCGAGAGCCTAGTGCTTGGCATCCCCACGGTGGCATTCCCGCAGTGGACAGATCAGGGGACGAACGCGAAGCTCGTCGAGGACGTGTGGCAGACCGGGGTCCGCGTGAGGCCAAACGAAGAAAGGTTAGTGGAGGCGGCGGAGATAAGGAGGTGCATGGAGACGGTGATGGGCGATGGGGAGAGGAGGAAGGAGGTAAGAAGGAACGCGGCCAAGTGGAAGGAGTCGGCGAGGGAGGCCGCGAGGGAAGGCGGGTCGTCCGATACGAACTTGAAGGCTTTCATCGAAGAGGTCGGTCGAGGTTGTCGATGCTAAGATTTTGGAAGTTGCTTGCTGTAGCTCGTTTGGTGCTTCGACTGAGAGCAGACAAGTTATGTGTAGGAGCTTCTCTTATTATTTTTTTTCGCGTTATGAATACTTCTTTCCAACCTTACCAAAAAAAAAAAAAAAACTTCTTTCCATCAATTACTGAAGAGGTTTGATGATGGTAGTAGGTTTGCTGCATGAATTTACTACCGAATAAGTGAAAAATTTGGTGAAAAGACAGCCATTTTATGGATTTACTCCAATACTCAAGTGCACTAAATGTTTTTACAATTAGGTTTTTTTTTTTAAGTTTTTACATTTAGTTGGTGTTCTTATTTGAGGAGACAATATTAGGTAGGTCGGGTTTGCCACGTCATCTCTAAGATACTCCAGTTAAACATTGCCATGTGGCAAGATGGGATCCACTTGTCAAATTACTTCCCCTCTCCTCTGAGAAAAAATTAGGTATCATCGCGGAACCACATCAACAATACCCACCACCACACACGTGTCACATGAGCCCAACTTTCAAAAAATTTCAAAAAAAGAATCTCTCTCTTCTCTCTCTCTCTCTCTCTCTCTCTCTCTCTCTCTCTCTCTCTCTCTCATGATCCCTTTTCCCTTCTCTAATCTTGAGCTCGAGCTACCGCCATTGGTGGCCATGGCGGAGAGCACGATTCGGAGTCTCCGGCAATGGGTCACCGCCAATTGATCCCTATCTCTTTGTGCGCTTCACAAAGATGGCCGAAGCTAAGCTCGAGTGGCCATGGCTATGATGGCTGCAAGTCGAGCTTAAGTAGCCATGGTCGAGGCAGCCTTATCGGTGGCCGCCGAACCCAAAACTAAAGCTCTAGCGTGAGAGGCCGTGGCACCTGCAAACTTGAGAGCCTTCGTCTCTCCCCCTCGTCGTCACCCTCAACTTCATCAAGGACTCGAGCATTCCTCCCTCGCCGACATCGCCGACCGAACCAATCGGATTTAGTTGAACGATGTCGACGACAGCTATGGATGAGCCATGAGCTGCTCGTCCCGAGTCGTGTGCCAATTGTCCATGGAAAGGGGGGTCAGGTGGAGGAGAGATGGGGGGAAATACGGTGTTGCAGAAAACGCCAAGAGATGCGCAAATTCAAGCGCGAGACACTATATATGTGGAAAACACAAAACTGGAAAAATCACGGGGAGAGAGAGGGGTTTCACTATTGTCAATAACAAGTATAAGCGTATAATCAAAGATATAAAGATATGCCAAGAAGAAAGTGAAAAACAAATGGTTTCAAGGCAGAAGTAAAGCCTCCGAGGCAGAAACAAAAGTAAGCGTTATAATATAATATGCAACATATCCTTTTTACAGCATACTCTAAAACCTCATAAAACAAAGTGAATGATCCAAAATAACCTTATCACTAATTTGAAAGTCAAAATATAATAAATCTCCACCTTAACTTTTAATCTCCGGAAGAGCATTTTACCTAATGCCACAAGACCTCTCTTCCTCACCATCAAGAGTGACCACACAAGGCCACCCGCCAAACAGCATAATCGACAGTGCATATCCCTAAGCCTACGCTACCGTACTCGATGTAGGAAACAAGGGATGAATCGCTATCAACACCGCTAAGCAACTCAAATGGTGAGAACACCAACCAAGTCCAAACAATGCTTGAACTTGGTCAAAGGAATTGGTTTGGTCAACATATCGGTCGGATTATCAACTGTAGGTATTTTCTTCATTGTAACTGTACCCTTAGCAACCTCATCATACACAAAATGATAACGAATATTGATGTGTCTCATTCTCTGTGGTACATCGCGTTCTTGCAGATGACACAAGAAGTTCGTTCATCTGGTTGTTTAAAGCTTAGCTTGATTGCATGTTTGAGAACGCTTCTCAAGCTATTATTATTGACCAGTGTAAAGCAAAGCAAAATGCAATTTATGAAGTATTTCCATTTGCTCGTCATCGCCTTTGTTTATGGCATATAATGCAAAAGTTGCTGCAAAAATTAGGGGGTTGTCATCTTCAATATAAGGGTAAAAACGGGTGAAAGGAGCTGATTGATGCACATGGACTCTGTCAAAATGAGTCGCTTTGAACTTTGTACGAGGAACGGGAAAAATGGGTGCTAGCATATGTGAAAAATACTTTTTTGCAGGCATGTCAACTACTCAAAGAAGTGAGGGTATGAATGCTTTTTTCGATGGATATATACATAGACAAACATGTTTGAGTGATTTTGTCTCCAATTATGAGCTTGCACTCGAAGACAAGTATAAAAAAGAAGCCCGTGCTAATTTCGACTCTAGACAATTGGAACCTTGGTTGAAAACCAAGTGTTATTATGAGAAGCAACTCTCATCCATTTATATCCTTAGCATATTTAAAAAACTTCAAATTGAAGTTGAGATGATGTTACAGTGCTTTAATATAACTCAAGTGCATACAGATGGAGTAGCATCAACTTTCGGAGTAAAAGAGCGTCAAGGCGATCATAATAATGGTAAATCCAAAGTTGTTGAATTTGAGGTTTTGCAATGTAGCACGGGAATTGAAGTTCACTGCATCTATGGGATGTTTACTTTCAAGGGTTATCTTTGTAGACATGCACTATGTGTTATTCATCACGTTGGAGTAAATCGGATACCGAGTAATTACATATTGTCTCGATTGAGAAAGGGTTTCAAGCGTTCTTACCTTTTAAACTCCATATCTAACGCCATCAATTTTGATGATCCAAATGAATGGTATGATCATTTATTTAATCATACTATCCATATTGCACAAGAAGGTTCAAAATCTATAGATCATTTCAAATTTGTTTTGCAAGTATTGGAGGAAGCAAACAAAAAGATTCAGATTGCAGATCTTGATCGGACTAAAGAGCACCTAATCAATTTCTATCGGCATGTTACTCGAAGCATCCAGATAAAGGATCCAATCCAAGGAAAGAGACTTATTCATCCAAGAGAAAATCATCTCAAGAATCCAATTGAGAAACCCAAACGAAAAGCATCTACAAAGGAAGATTTATCTTTTTCACACGAAAGAGCGTTAGAATATTCTAACGTAACCAAGTCCATGAATTCAAAATCTTTTATTTGTAGAAATAAAATAATTCTCCTGCTATTTTATTTAGGTGTCTAATCGACCTACGGTAAACAGATTAGTGGTGGCTCAAAAGTTAGATAGTTGGCATGTTGAGGCATAAACCCTAACTTGCAAGTTGGTATGGATTTGGGAGACTCCAAGCTAGGTTAATTGAATAATTAGCTTAGAAACCCATTAGCTTGAAATTGAATTTTAGGTCACGACACTAACCCACTCTGCCCTTTGTGCCAACAAGCCCTTGAATAGGTTGAACATCTCCTCACTTTGTGATGGTCTAATTCAAGAATCAGCATTAGCATCTCTTCGTGGTCCATAACCAAAATTAATAAATGGTTTCTTGAAGTTGTGAGTGAGAAAATTGACTCTATATTCAAAAGAAACGATAGCGGGTCTCCTCTGGCTTGCGTGGAAGGCTCGAAATTCCTTTATGTTTCGGGCTCGCAATCCTTTCCCGAAATGCATTGTACACGATGCCCTCGCAATGAACAGGGACTTCGTAGTATGGGCGACAATAGTAGAAATCAGTAAAAGAGGAGTTTTATTACCTGATCTGTGCGAGCCGCAGTACAAGAACACTTTGAAGCTTAATGTTGATGATTCTTGGGCATAAAGGCGGCTATTGCTGGATTATATTGTAATTCTCATGGGGTTGTTGTTGCTGGCTTCACGATGAGGATGAGAACAACGTCGGTCTTGGAGGAGGAAGACTTAGCCATGCGTGAGGCTTTGAAGCTTTTGTCGGGGAACTCCCAACTTAGGGCACGCACAACAACACTTTTGCTCTAGAAATTAGTTTTTAGCTAGAAGTTGATTTTTCTACTTCGCTTATGCTGCGTAAGTCGATTTTTCTACTTCTACAAAGAGGCATTTTTTTGTACCTTTTTAAGTAGCTCCAAAACTATTTTTGGAGCAAAAAAGTCCTAGAAATACAAAAATGAAGTTGCATAATCAAACGGATTTCTGCTACGGAAATTGTGTAAGCAAACGGATTTCTGCTCCGGATCTAGAGCAGAAATCCGTTTGGTAAAGTAATTTATGAAGTAGAAATCTGTTTGGTTACGCAACATTACATTTCTACTTCTGAAGCAAATTTCTACTTGTAAGTTGTTTTTGAGCCAATTCTAGAAGTTAAAAAAAGTTACTTTTCTTTTAGAAGTAGAAATCTCTCAACATCAATATCTCATTCACTTCGGCTATGAAGACCTAAATTTTCGCCGGTTGGATTATTAAGTGGAACAGATAAATCAGGCAAGGATTAGTGGTGATTATGACTTGGGATTAGTGGTGGTTATTATTTTATTGACGTCAATGTTAGTATATCAAATAGCTTCGCTTGTGCGAAAGTTTGTTCGCAAATTAGACCATGAAGCCCCAAGAATCGACCAGCCCTCTTCACCGCCTCAAGACCCCTATATAAGGGAGCTCTTTCTCTCTCCTCCCTCACTTTTCTCTCTTTTCTCTCTTGTGGACAGCCCAAGAACTCTCTCATTCTCTCTCTTCCTTCTCAATTTTCTCTTGCCCAAAGCCCTCTCTCGTCCTCTTTCAAGCGCCGGTGACACCTCGGCTTGTTGATAGCGAACTTTTGAGTCTTCAACCTCCAATGACAGCCCTTAATGCTGCGGATATCCCTCTCGCTTGCCTTGGATCCACACGGCACACCGAAGGAAGAAAGGATGGTTTGGACTCGTTCGGATGGCTAATCGAGCTCCGTTTTCTTTATGCATGATCCTAAGGCAAGTACACATCTAACCTTACCTTTAGATGGCTCAATTAACGTTCATATCATCAATTTTGAAAATGGATATGATGGAGGAAAATCGGCTTGTATGTCGGAGAAGATGGGCCTAAATGGACGATCCGTCGCTTGATCTAGCATCCTTACATCTTGGCTAAGCTAATTTCATGGTTTAATCGCTTTGTTTGCTGTTAATTTGAGGTGAATTGAAATTAGTCAACGAGTGGGTGTTTAGACGTGAAACAAGGGAGGAAGAAATGGTCAGAGCTTGTTCTAATGACAATTTGAGTTCCATCTCCTTGAGCGTAGAACCGGAGGCAAGTAGAACCTCTAACCCTTTCCACTAGATTAATAATTTGCTCATCGATTGGGTGCGGTGACGCCTTTTATTTTTGGGTATGCCGGGTGAAGTTTGGTTTGTATGACGATGGAATCTGCTTTGCATGTGGGTTCCGCTTGCTAAATTATGATCGCATGGCTTTGGGTAGTCAAGATCTATGTGCTGGTCATCTTGTTTGTCGTTGAGTCGGTATAAATTTGGGTGGTTTATTTGTGAGTGTTTGGCTTGACGCCGTAGGTTGCTTGTAGCGTGCTTGGTGTCGTGGGTGTGGTTGCATGTTGTAGTTTTGGCTTAATCATGTGACAAATAGATAGTTTATTCGACCGGCTTAGAAAGTTCCTACTCGCTGAATTTCGATTCACTCGTGTTGATTTAACCCTTTTTCAGATAAGTTTCCCATTTGAGAAGTAGTAGACATGGATAGTAGCTTGGAGCACGCCCATGGCGATGATGGATAGCACTCCGGAGTAGTTTTTCCTTTGTAATCCTCCCACTGTATTTTCGTGTGTTTGATATAAAAAAAGGATGTAATCAAATAGATATCTATTATATAAAATCTGGTGTTCTTGTTATGCGTGGCTTATGTATGCTATTTAATGTGTGTTGTACATGATATTAAACCCTATTAAGGCCATACCACTTCGGAAGGCATGTCCGCCGATTGTTTTGCATGCACTTGTATTTGATGTATGGCTGCTGATTGTCTTTAGATTGTTAAGCTTCAGCATGTATCCTTTGTTATATGAATTATATCATATTAAAGTAGAGCTCATTAGTAATAAGTACGGCGGACGACCTAGGACGATACATCGGCCTTTTTTCATATTTAGCACCTCTCTCTCCCAACTACACCTCTGCCGTAACCATCCACTACCGCCAACCGCTCGCCATCGCCGACGATCGACCTCCGTTGGGCATCGCCACCCCCCAGGATTTGCCGCCTTGGCGTTGTTGCCCTCCGCCGGCCACCAACAGCTGCCTCGACTACTGCCGGGAGTTGTTGCCCATTAGCGTAGGGTCGCGATCGACCACCGCTAGCTGCCCGTCCCCAATCAATCGCCGCCCCACACGATATCCATCGCCACCACCGCCGGCCGCCATCACCCCTATCAGATTGTTGTCTCCGTTTGTGGGGGCAAAAATAAAGAATAATTTTTATTTTTTAAAAAGTAAATAATATTTTACAATAATAAAAATTATTTTTCAAAGAAATTTGAAAATTTTTTCAAGTATAAATTTTTTGGATGCCGACAATAATTTTTCGTGGAAGATTTTGTGTTAATAATGTTCCAGAAGTAGAGATTTTCAACCGTTACCAAACGAATTTCTGTTCCAAAAGTAGAAATTTTGTTACGTTATCAAACTTTTTTCTACGATCATAAATTAACTTCTAGAGTAGAAGTAGAAAAATCAATTTCTGACCGGAAGTTAATTTCTGAAGCAAAAATGTTGCCTTGCCCACCCTTAGTTGCCAAGTGCAAGTCCGGTCTTCTAAGTGATAAGCGACCGCATATATATTGGGGAGTTCGTATTAGGAAATGACCTCAGCCCATGGGCCCTTTGGAATTTAATTGAAGAGTGCAAGAGTCCCTTAGCTCGGTTGAAAGGTGTAGTAGTGGTTTAATGTCCACGAGGAGCGAATTATTGTGTGGTTGGATTGCAAAATTCCATCGTCTAGGGTCTCTCCCTTCTAACTAGCTGTTTAAGCCTCTCAACCCCTTTTAGATATGTTATGTTTGGATCCTAGTCATCATTGTGCTACTATCTTTGTCAATTAAATAAAATTGGTTCGTTTCGACCCAACAAATAAAAAAAAAAAAAATCAAAACAAGCAACGGGCAAATCTAGTATTGGTCGACCAAAAATTTAAGCATCGGACATGAAGCCAAATGTCGAAAGCATGCAAATAAGCTCGAACAGATCTGGTCCAAACAACAGAAATAGTCAATATACCTCGTATATAATAAACCGCAACCGAATGTTAATAAAAAAGAGGGAATAAATCCAATTCAACACGGGTGAGTTTGGGTACAACAAAAATAGAGGATAAATTCTACCCCAAATATGACAATTGTGTTCAAATCAATCAAAATAACATGCACAGTCCCTCCCCCTCCCACCCAACAATCTCTCTCTTTTCCCTTTAGGGTTTCGACGGTGACAGTAGCCCTCCTTTGGAGAAAGCGACGCACCTTTTCTCTCTCTCTCTCTCTCTCTCTCTCTCTCTCTCTCTCTCTCTCTCTCTCTCCTCTTATCCTCCCTTTCCGTCCCTCTACCTCTCTATCTTCCCATCTTCAAGAAATTTACTTTTTCGGCTTTTCTCTCTTACTCTATTTTGTGAGTGAATAAATTCTACAGCTAATCTTTGGTAAACGTCGATACTAGTTTGACTATTCTTTCCATCGACAGCCATCAAAGAAGATGTTTGTGAAGTGACTTTATAACCTCTTAGAGATTATGTCGCTCTCCCCTTCCAATTTAGATTTAGGTTTAGATATGGGGTTTTATTCTCCCGAACTAAATCTAGATATAGATCTGCATAGTGTGCTTTGTTTTTTGTTTTCTAATATTTGCTTTGTTTTACAGTTCTTTAGGATTTGCTAGGCTTGAAATCCTTTTATGTACGTCTCGAGTATTATTTTGCTTAATGAATGAAAACTTTCAAATTAACTATAAATCAAAGCAACATTCAAATTATAATTTACATTGAATCAATATACTATTCAACCACAATTAAAATTTGAGTCCAACCAAATATATAAACAATCATCATACCACTCCAATAATCAATCAACATGACAATCCGTTCAACATGATGATCAACCCGTGTGCCATATTCTAATGAAGATATCGCTTTATCCAAGGAATTATTCAACCCACATCCCATTTCAACCAATGCTCTATCGTTGCTGGGATTTAGATTATCCACATGAAATTTCAACTAGCTTCCGTCGATCATGCTAGACATCATTGTGCAAAACAATAAAAATGTATTGAATACATG
This sequence comes from Rhodamnia argentea, assembly GCF_020921035.1. Lineage (NCBI taxonomy): Eukaryota > Viridiplantae > Streptophyta > Magnoliopsida > Myrtales > Myrtaceae > Rhodamnia > Rhodamnia argentea. Next base: position 14,477,680 of record NC_063150.1, read on the forward strand.
ACTCTCAAATTCATAACAAAAACATCGTTTTTGATGCATGAGTGCCCTCTTGAAACCGACGGAGCTAGTTTTGTCAAATCGAATTTTGAAAAATTCCTTTTTTCTATACTTTGAAAACATGTAATAGAAATAAATAAACGTGTATTGGGCCGCGGTTCACGTACCGATGCTCTTCTCTTTAGCCCTTCTTGCGAATCACCTTGGCATATGGATACGAAATCGGCTTTATTTAATGGGATATTTCTAAAATAAAAGCAAATAATAAGTTCAATGGGGTGACCACGTATTATGGCTATCAAAAAGCATAATTACGTATGAAATGAGCTCGTCCAAACTTCTACAAAACCAAGCTTGTTCTCCTTCTGTATCCTCCCTTTGACATTATGTTGATATTGTCTTGAATTCCATGAAGATATGTCAATATATTCTTAAAGATTTGAGGAATAATCACTAAAGATTTATTAGTTAGTTTCCTAAACTAATAAGATCTTTAGGGATACCAATCTGAATATTTTACTTATCTGGCATTGTACCTCGTATCTTTGTACGCCCTTAAAATAAGAAATCGGACTCTCTCTCTTTCTCCGTGGACTTGGGCAGATTTTCGCTAAACCACGTATATCTCTGTGTTCTTGATTATTGTTGTTTTGTACTTTTCATCTCATCTAGTTAGGGTATTCTTCCGCTCAACAATTAGTATCAGAGCAATCTAGGTTCTTCATTCTTATATTACGACTTTTGAATAGATGGCTAGAAAAGGTTTGACCGTTCGATTCGATATCGAATGATTCATTAGGAAGAATAATTTTACACTATGGTGGAGAAGGATAAAGGATCCGTTGATTCAACGGGGTTTATCAAAGGTTCTTTTGGGAAGTTCGAACAAGCCAGCCACCATCACCTATGATGATTGCGCCGATACGGAGGAGAGGGTGTGCAACACGATCCGATCGACGGACAATGCCCTTCAATACGTGGCGGAAATCCATTCGGCTCCGAAAGTATGGCTCAAACTCAAAAGTATCTACATGACGAAATCTCTTACGAACAAGTTTCTTTTAAAGAAGAGGCTATATTCGTTTTGGACGAGTGTAGGACAAGATATATTTGAACACCTCAATGTGTTCAATTAGATGATTAGTGAACTTACAAGCTTGGAGGTAAAGTTCGAGGATGTAAACGTAGCGCTTCCACTATTTGCGTCGTTGCCGGATTCGTTTGACCACTTGATGATTGCGCCCCTTTATAGTGATGAAACCCTGGAGATTGAAGAGGTGACTATTGTCCTAATTTCTAACGATACCTAAAAAATGGCAAGTAGTTCAAAATCTTTAGGACGGGGACTCTTTGGGAAGGAGAAAAGCAGTCAAGGAAGAGGAAGATCAACGGATCGAGAATTAAGCCGTAGAGGTCAATCAAAATCCAAGGGAAGGTTTAAAGGAAAATGCTATGGGTGTAATGGGGAAGGGCATACCATGAGATTCTGTCCAAATAAGAAAGAGACAAAGAAGAAGAGCTCGGATGAACTAAGTGTGGTGACAAGACTTGAGACCAATGATTATGACGTCTTGTCCATATCGTTGGGGAAAGTGACATTCGAAGATTCGTGGATTTTGGACTCCGGATGCACTTATCATATGCGCCCTCGTCGAGAAGCCTTCGATGAGTACAAGGCATATGATGGTGGTTTAGTTCTCATGAGGAATGACACTTCGTGCAAGGTTGTGGGAGTTGTAACCGTGAAAATCGGGATGTTTGATAGCATGATCGGAACCCTAGCGGATGTGCGTCACGTACCAGGCTTAAGGAAGAATCTAATTTCATTAGGAGCACTTGAATCCATTGGTTGCAAGTACTCGGCTCAAGGTGGAGTGTTAAAGGTGATAAATGGAGCTCTGGTTGTTCTAAAGGGACATAAGCACAAGAAACTATATCGGCTTATAGGAATCACGGTGCAAGGTGGAGTATCCGTACCCACGGATGCTAGCACAAAGCTAGATAACACATATCTATGGCATATATGTCTTGGGCATATGGGGGAAAGAGGATTGACGGAGCTTCACAAGAGGAATGCACTCTGAGGTATGAAACATGCAAATTAGATTTTTGAAAATTTTGTGTGCTTGGAAAACAAGGTAGAGTACGGTTCAAGGTTGCAACTCATACAAGCAAGGGCATGCTCAAGTATGTACATACGACTGTGTGGGGTCCATCGTCGGTAAGGCCAAAAGTTGGGAAGGAATACCTCGTGACATTCATTGACAATATCTCTCGAAAAGTTCCGGTCTACATCATGCGACACAAAAGTGAGGTCTTTGCAAGTTTAAAGAATGGAAAGTCGAAGTTGAGGCTTCAATGGGGAAGAACCTTAAGAGCTTGAGATCGGACAATGGAGGAGAGTACAAATCGACACCGTTCATAGAGTTTTGTAAGAATGAAGGGATTAGACGTCACTTCATAGTTCCGAATACACCCCAATAGAATGGTGTAGCGGAAAGGATGAACCAGATCTTATTAGAGAGAGCTTGGAGCATGAGGCTTCATGTCGAACCGAGCAAGGAATTTTGGGCAAAAGCCATTTTTACAGCATGTTATCATGTGAATCGGTCTCCATCAACTACAATTGAATGTAAAATTCTTGAAGAGGTATGGGCTAGTAAAACTATCGATTTTGTTTATTTAAGAATATTTGGTTGTCCTGCTTTTGTACATGTACTGAGTTTGAAGCGCTCTAAGTTGGATCCAAAGTCAAAACAACACACATTTGTCGGTTACATGAAATGAGTGAAAGGCTAAAAATTATGGGATCCAAGTGAGAGGAAAGTTCTAATGAGCAAGGACATTATGTTCAATGAATCCGCAATGTTGAAGTTAAGCTATGTGCTACATGAGGCTACTAAAGAAGGGAGTAGTAAATCTATTGTTAAGGTGGAGCTTGAACCTAGAGAATCTGCAGAGAATGACGAATCATCCAATGAAGCTTTGGAAGTTAAAGAAACGGTAGAAGTTTCTTATACCATTGCGTTCGGTCAAGGAAGGTCGTCCGGTCGAGGAAGGTCCACTCTCAAAGTACTGTAGAGATAAGGTTTTGAGGACATGGTTGCTTATGCTTTTACCATAGGCTCCGACCATCCAAGCTCCTATCATGATGTTTTGAAAAGTGATTACAAAGAAGAGTAGATGACTACTATGATGGAGGAGATGCAGTCGCTGCAAAAGAATCAAACGTAGCAACTTGCGAAGAAGCCTAAGGATCGGAAATTCATTGGCTGCAAATTGTCACGACCCGAACCCCGCGAGCTTGCAAACATCCCCTTTGGCCACGCTTACGTACGGTTCTCCATGATCTAATGGCCAACAAAAACAACATATGCGGAAGCGGAAACAAATCCCCGTATAGAAACCAACAACCAAACAATAACTTGGGATGGTAAAAACAGACTTATGTACATTTGGACATAGTTGTTACAACTCTCAAGCCTAGGGTTTCAGAGACCATTGTACAAGCCTGTGACTACATATAACAAAAGATTATGTGGTCGAAGCCCACTATACTTCCAAAATAAAACACTCTACAAAAATCAAGAGGCCAACTACCCTAGACCTCGTCCTCGCTATCAGTTACTATCTCTTCTATAGCTGCTAACTCATCCTTGTCCATCTCGGGCGGTTGCTCCGCATTAGAAGGCTCCACAACTTCCCCATCATTTGCTGGCGCCGGGACCTCTGTGTTGGGCTCTACGTCTTCAGGACCGGTGTCGAGGTGCACCACCAAGCCATCCGGGGGTGCAGTACTAGTGGGGTCCCATTCCCCAATACCATCGTAGGGAATATCGAAGTCACTCGGTGGGCCCACCGACATATCCCCGTAACGGTACGTCCACGCCATGTATGTGTGGGTCTTCCAAAATAGCTCTCCTGTATCCACCCAAATAGTTGTCGTGTGTCTATAGTACACCCGATCTTCCCCAACCGGGTACTCTGTCACTACCGTTTTCATATCCCGGGGAATGCCGAACCTACGAGGTGGGTCATTCATTGTTGAGGCGAAGGGTCCGAAAAAGAGAACCCACGACGGAGTGAGAATAAATCTCAGTAAGAAAGTCCTTAACCCTAGGTTAGGGTGCTAGTGCCTCCAAACACATACTAGGTGAGCAATTTCCAACAAATCCTTCTTCAATAAAAAATTCCACAAATAAATTTCAGAATATTTCATTCTTTCTCCAAAAATTGCCACACCTTCACAAATATTTCACGTTACTCCCATATAGGCGTTCCACCCCTGAGACCGTCATAAAAATATTCCACGTACTCCAGAGCCCGCGTTTAAGGCCTCAAGCTAACATATAAAAATTTCACGTTGATCCAAAGCCCGCGTTTAACGCATCAAGCTATAATATAAATATTCCACGTTACTCAAATGCTCGCGTTTAACGCATCATGCTATTATATATTTGGACAGACCCGCATAATAATGCCTCAGGCCATTATATAGTTTGAACCCGTGTAATAACGCCTTAGGTCACTATCCCGTGTTTAATGCCTCAGGATAATATAATAAGCACAACCCCGCGTGTAACGCCTCGGGGTAGAATAATAATAACAGAGCCCGTGTCATAACGCCTCAGGCTAAAATATGGTCTTATAAAATACGAACCCCGCGTCATAATGCTTCAGGGTAAAATTCCACATTTCCTCTCAAATAATCCTCATAAAGACCATATGACAACCATAATTCCTCGATCGCTCATCCGATACCACACGATCCCTTAAATCCTTCTGATCGATCAATCTTCGCCACATGATCTTATTAAACTTCCCGATTAGCGGATCAAGACCACTCGGTCTCACCAAATTTTTCTCTAAATAAAGATCGGGACCAAACGATCTTTCTAATTTTCCTCAACTGCCCAATCGAGACCACTCGATTTAGATATATTGAATAAATACTCGATCGGGACCACGTGATTCACTCACGTTGATTAAATAATAAATCGGGACCGGCCGATTAAATCACACTCAAGCCGTTGGCCAATCGGGCCACACGATTAATTTATTCTACCACAAAAATTAATCTACGCCACATGATATTAATTATGCTAACGTAGCAATTAATAATCACCGTACGATCAGAATTTCACTAACGTACATTTAATATGTACCATACAATTAAACTATAGTAACGTGGCAATTAATCGGAATCGTACGATTAAAATATCCTACGTGCAATTAATCTCCACCACCCGTTTATTCTACATAAAGCGGGATTCGATCGTGGCCATCCGATCAATCTTCCTAAGCAAGATTCATTCTAGGCCGTTCAAATAAAGCAAGATCAAGCTAGATTAAATCCTAGCCATCCATCATCACTCATGAACACATTTTTCTCTCTCCTCCATCAGCATTTTCGGCCAAGCTCTATTCTAGAGCAAATCTCACAAATTTTTCATCCAAACTACACAATCTAATGTCCATTAGCAACCTAGATACCTAATCTAAGGTTAGGAACCAACTTACTCAAAGTTTAGCAAATTTTTCGGCAAGAAGTCGAGAGAAATTTTGATCTCAATCGGCGGCTCCGGCGACTCCTCTTGATCGGCTAAAACCCACAAAGATCCAGCGGTTACGGGTGAATCACGGCGGTGGTTGAGCTCCGGCGGTTCAAGGCGAGGCCAGTGTTAGCTTGCAAAATTTTTGGCAATGGAGGTAGGGAGGATGAGGAATTCGGCCAAGAGAGAGAGTGAGGTAGAGAGAGAGTGTTCTTGGCAATAATGGAGAAGAAGACCAAGAAAATTGATTAATAAAAGGTTGGATAATATTTGGGCTAGATATTTTTGGGGTCTTCAAGGTCAAGAAGGGCAAAAAGGTAATTTTTCTCCACCAAAACTAGTCAAAATTTTGGCCAAGAGGGGTATTGACAGAAATGCCCTTGAGCCAAAATGAAAAATTGGGTATTCTCCAAGGGTAAATGAATCTTTTCCCATTTCTAGTCCAAATTTATTTTTCCTGAACCCTTTGGGGCGAACCGCGAAGAAATTGTACATTGGATGAGAAAACGTCCAAAATTAAATTATTGAAACCCCTGAAGGTCCGACGTCAAATTCCGAAGCTCGATTCGCGATCAATCTCGATCAATTGAAATTTTAGCGTATTTCAAACTAACGGGCGGCTTTTAGGAGTTACGCGTATCAACCCGTGATTAATATCACGTTTAAGAATTTCTCGAGCCATGGTGACTTTGGTTGTTATTCAATTGCGAGGGTCAATCATTAGTCCCGGTGGACGCGATCGTTAGAAAATAATTTAGGGACGTTCGGAACCCATACGAGGTCAAACGGAATCACCCGTAATCCAAGCGTAGAACATTATCCAAATCGTTCCTTAATCATTTTAGGATCGGCCTATATTGGTCCAAAATATTTCCTCGACAATTTTCATGGCCAAAGAGTCGATCCAGGATCAAGTTCTTAGGTCCACGTACTTGATTTTCCTAGCTAGCCATTCCCATTTGGTTAGTTTGCTCAAAATGGACAATTTCCGAGTGAGATTAAACCGAAATACATCAATGGGACTTTTCATTTGTTCAAGCTTCGAAAGCGCGTCGGAATACGGGATGTCACACAAATGGGTTCTTCGAAGAAAGGAAGCAGCAATGGAGAAAGAGCAAGAGAGATACGAGGCCCGACTTGTCGCTAAGGCTACGCACACAAGGAGGGGATTGATTAAAATGAAATATTTTTCCCAAATGTAAAACACACGTCAATTTGTGTTTTACTAGCTATGGTAGCCGTGTGTGACTTAGAGCTCTAGCAGCTAGATGTGAAAACGACATTCCTTCATGGTGAATTGGAGGAGAAAATTTAAATGGAGTAGCCTGAAGGCTTCAAGTGGAAGGGAAAGAGAATCATGTTTGTTTGCTCAAGAGATCACTTTACGGTTTGAAGCAATCTTTGAGGCTATAGAATAAAATGTTTGATTCTTTTATGCTTCGTATTGGCTACATGAGGAGTGTGTATGATTCTTGTGTCTATTACAGAGTTTTGGATTATAAGTCGCTTATTCTGTCAATGCTCTATGTCGATGATATGTTGATTGTTGCAAGAAAAATGAGAGACATCATTTCACTAAAGTCTTAGTTAAGCAACGAGTTTGAAATGAAGGATCTTGATGCTGCAAAGAGGATCCTTGGCATGGAAATCCTTTGAGATAGACGTGTAAGTAAGCTTTGGTTAAATCGGATAAAATATGTTGAGAAGATTTTGGAGCAGTTCAACATGAGAAAAGCTAAACCGGTTTGTACACCTTCAGCAAATCACTTCAGATTATCGGAGAAACAATGTCCTAGTTCACATGAGTAGGTAGTAAAGATGTCTCTAGTACCCTATGCCAGCGCAATAAAGAGCCTTATGTATGTTAAAGTGCAATATGTCTCACGAAGAATCAAGTGTTTCATTCCGGAACGGAACACATTGAAGTTCGGTACCACAAGATTCGAGAATTTATGGAAAATGGGAGCATTGTCTTGGAGAAAATCCATACTAAAGATAATCCCGCGGATGCGCTCATGAAGACCGTTACTACGAAGAAGTTCCAAGTCTTGCACAGACTTGATTTCTCTCACTCATCATTGAAGTTGATGGCCGGTGTAGGCGTACATTTGCGAAGGTACGGTGGAGATTGAGATATATTCATTTTCTTGATTCGAGTGGAGGCTTGTGATTTATTCAAGCCAAAGTTGGGAGTGAATCTCTAGAGCCTATAAGCCGAATCTTTTTTGTCTCTCAATAGCCGGGTAGTTCCTTTAGTTCCTTATACTATTGTACTAGTAGGGCTTGCCTATTTTCCTTCAATAGTCAACTTCACTTTCCTCCACTCACCTGACTTATGAGGAGTTATTATACCGAATCCCATATCCCTATAATATAGTAGGACCCCCTTAACCCATTGCGAACTTCATTCACTGCTTGATAAAAATATAAAGTATAGCTTTTACACGTGAACAGAACGAGCCGGAGCAAAGGAGGGATTGTACCAATTGAATTCCACGAAGATATGTTAATATATTCCTAAGGATATGAGGGATAATAACTAAAGGTCAATTAGTTAGTTTTCTAAAGCGATAAGATTTTTAGGAATACCAATCTGAGTATTTTATTTATTCAGTGTTGTACCTTGTATCTTTATACGCATTCAAACTAAGAACCTCTCTCTCTCTCTCTCTCTCTCTCTCTCTCTCTCTCCCTTGTAGACATAGGCGGATTTTCGCCGAACCATGTACATCTTTGTGTTCTTGATTATTCTTGTTTTTTACTTTTCATCTCATCTAGTTATGGTATTCTTCTGCTCAACATATTATTCATGTTAATCGGCCACGAAATTATTCAAGGAATCTAGTGCATGTTCTAAAATGAATTTAGACCGTTGAATCCGATGCGACTCACATGGGACATGTTACATCGAGCCCGCCATTAAAAAATTGTTCCAGATTCTTCTTTAGCACATATGGTATACTATAATTCTCTTTGAAACTAAGTTTTGTCCCATCTGCTAAAGCTTGAAGAATTCCCAAAGGACCGGCATATTCAGGACCAATACGTTGTTGTATTCCTGCAAGTATTTCTCTTTTTAACCACACAATTACGAGTACACCTACTGTGATTCCCAATAATTTGTAAGGTCGAAATTTGTTGAAAGCCTCGTAATCCACATGCCTGAAGCCCTGAACTGGCTGCGATGCAGCTTTTTGCTCCGACCAGACTCCAAGTTGAAGGGAGAGCCACGTGATTATGGAGATCGATCCAAACATACTTTTGAAGAAGACGACAACGTAGACAATTAGTGAAGGGCAAAAGCGATTGCGGGAGAAGTTGCATCCTTAAACTGCAAGAGTTCATCAGTGGTCCTCGCTCATAATTGTCATGATATTCCTGTCACCGCTCATAGTTGTTTCCACCACATTCATTTCTGTAAATGGATAGACTTCACGATGACGACATGTCCGGTCGAAATAATAACGTAAGACGGCAATTTAATAGCTTTTGAGCATAGATGACCGGAAAAAGTTAGGCAATTGTATTGAACAGAATTCGTAACACGCCATATGAAAATTTTAGGGTAGAAGCACACTTGAAATTGGTGAGGCGGTTGGTGACTAAGGTTGGCGACTCGATGATGGTGTTGGACCTCATGGGGGTGCCGTAGCGGGTGTGAACTGGACCTCGGCTGGCGATGGTGCTAGACCTGCTTTTGGCAGAGTGTGGCCGGAAGAAGGCAAGGAGTTTCAGGCTTGATGCTTTATTTATTTTAAAGAAGATCTAAAGGACTTCTAACAACAAGCGTAATATCGTCGCTAAGGTTTTATTTGTTTCACCAAAATTGAAATTTTTTTAAATGATCGGTTGTATCACTTATAAAAATAAATGAACAAAAAATAATTTTACTGTTCACGAAAATGGTTGGACATAAATTGTTATGAATAATGAAAATAATCTTCATAAATTAATTATCTGAAGCAATGCAAGCGAATATTTTTAGGAGAATATATTCCAAGTCACACATTTTTTGTGAGCCAAACGCACCCTAAAAGTAATTTTTTTTTATCGCAAACGAAATTATAACCTAGATAAGCCAAGGAAAACCTGAAAAGTGCAATGTAGGCAACATAACACCAATCACGCATCTAGAATCCCAAAATCTAGTGGTAAAAAACCAATTGTGCCATTCGATGGTACTTTTAGTGGTGAATTTAATTTTTCCACTTGAAGTGAATCAAATCCTAAGTGTAATTGCGTATCTCCATTAGCTTCTCCAGTTCCGTTGGTGGACAGTACCGACGCGAGTCAACAGATGATGACGTTGGAAAAAAGCTTGAAAAAAAAAATATGAAAAACGAACGTGGTTTTTTTTTTTTTGGGTACTATATGTGGTGGCTCATTACACGTGCTGACACCGAAAATCGGCTTGGGAACATCAAAGTTAGATGGGAACGTATAATCATTGTAAGTCGCACGAGGACAGATGCATACTAGACAACCCCTGAATAGTAAGGGTCTGTATGGTAACGTTCTGCTTCCTGGGAACATATTTAGAACAGAAACATTTTTTTGTGTTTCTGTTCCCGGCTACGATTTTCAAGAACGGAAACGCATTTGGCAAGTAAAAAAAAAAAACGTTTTTTTTTACCAAAAGGAAGGATTTGCAACCGGCAACCGGCGGCCGGCAAGGGCGGAGGCCGGCGACAAGCGGTGGCAGCAACCCACGGCGGCGGCTGCGGCGGGTGGCGGCCGGCCGGCAACCGGGCGGCGGCGGCGAGCGACCGGGCGGCGGGCGGCCGCGTCAACTCCTCGCGGACAATGGTGGGCTATGGTGGCTTGCACAAGCTTACCCTCCAGTTGTTTCCAAAAAGTGTTCCGAAGAATAAGAAACAAGTTTTTTTTGTTCCTTAATTTTGCTTCAAAAGTGTTCTTTTTTTCAAAAATGTTCTCCGGAACACTTTTGGAACATTTTTTTATCATACGCGTTTCTGTTCCGAAAGTGTTCCGGGAACACTTTCGGAACAGAAACACTTTCCGAGGAGTGTTACCATACAGAGCCTAAGGAGCTAGCAACGTTTAAGATTTACACTGAACTTCTTAGTAAAGTTTGGTTTGTCTACGTCAGTATATCTTGAACGCATCATCATGCAATGGCAGTGTCCAGTGCTACAAAATTTCTCTGGTAGCAAAAGCTTTTTGATCTCCAACCCACATGACTCGGCCTAGTTTTCATGATATTCTGCATAGAGCACCATATTTCTTCTCTTTATGTGGATGATATGATAAAAGAAAAAATGGCGACCACATTACAGGGATCGAACGACTTATCTCCTTGTCATTACAACCTTAAGTAGTACAACCTTTGAGAAGAAGGATCTTGGCAACTAAGGCTTGGGAATACAACATGCCTCACGGGGTGGAGGTGATCAAAGGACGGTCGGGCGGCTCATTCGGCTCATGCAAGACCCCTATGCTCGAGAGGTAAATGGACTGACTTGAGCAATGCTCTTGCATGAGAAACCCCGGCCCCTACGTTTTTTGCCTGAGTTTGAACAAAGATTATTATATGAACTAGGAAAATGTCCGTGCTTTGAACGGGGTTTGAGACTATATTTGTTAGATTATCCTAAATGTTGTTGTACACGTGAATTTTGGCGAAAGAAATATAATGATACGCAGAAATTACAAGACAATCAATGCGTCACTTAGTAATATGAGCTCGAAATTTATACCTTTCATGTATCTAAGTATTAGAAACACTTGGCTTAGAAGATAAGTTACGATTTCAAATACCACACCAGGATTTTTAACTTCTCGACAATTTTAACACTACCAATGTCAATAGAAATGTCAACTCTACTTCGAAATAACCCATTATAGATGTACAAATCGGGTGATGTTTTCCTCCATTCTTGATTAAATAAGACTTCCTCTTTCCATACTTGACCAGAATTGGGTTACAAGCAGAATAATTGGGTTAGGTAGGATACGAAGTGCCTATGGTTTAAGAGATAGGTCGGAACGGGTCAATAGAGCAACGCCTAATGAATGATGATTCTAGTGGAACTCGAAAAAATCTACTTTCAACCCAAGATAACCCTAGCCTCGGGTGACGTGTCAGAGTCCCAGAAAGAAAGAGTAAGCTAGGTGTGGCTTGCGACCATCCGGATGGAAGATGACCATACCCCACAGTGGGACTCATTTTCGATCCCACTCTAGTCTTGGCATTCAATGCTTTTAAGAGTCAGTTGGGCAGTACAGATTTAACGGGTCAAATTTGATTCGGACACATTTTCGATCCATACAAAACCCGACTGACTCATCTGTTAGACAGGTCTACTGCGGAGGAAAATATATCTAATTTCTTTGTATATTATATTGCTTAAATCATGGACATCATCTCGAGCGAAAACTTTCACCCTAATATTGAATCCAAAAGGTTTGCTCGATTCGTTAGATCTTTTATACATTTCCATGTCTTTCCTTTCTTTTAGGGCTAATACCATGAAAAACTCGATATCAATATACCTGTGGCAAATTTACCCTAAACTAATTTATTGGTTACCAAAAATTCTAAATTAGTACATGTGTGATCGATTTACCCTCTGTTAGCTTCCATCATATTTTACCGTATAATTCTTGAGCTGGATGACGTATGACAATAACTTAGTTAATGTGCCAAGTCCACATGAAAATCCATAATCTCTCTCTCTGTTCTTCGATGCGCCCTAATTTGAAAACTCTCTTTCTCGCTCAAAACACCAAAAATCCTAGATTACCTTCTCCTTCATCTCTGTCTTCGTGATTAGGCATCAAAAGTCGTTCGAGCACACTTACATCTTTGGTAATTATTTTTCCTTCGATTTTTTTTTTTCAGGTTGCACTTCTCTTAGAACTACTTCCAATTGTAGCCATTGGAAAAAAAAATCGAAGGTGAAAAAATTACCAAAGATCCAAGTGTGCTTGAACGAGTTCTGATACTTAATCACGAATATAAAGACAACGATGAAGGAGTGCGCACGAGAAAGAGGAAGGCCTAGGGTTTTTTGTGCTATGTGGGAGAGGGAGGGAACGAGCCCCATTTGTTTTCAAGTTAAGGCTAATTGAAGAAACAAAGAAGGAGTTACGAATTTTCTTTTGGACTTGTCAAGTCAATTGAGTTATTGTCATAGGTTCTCAATTTCACCGCAAAATTTGATGGGAGTTAAGGAAAGATAAATGCATCTCGATTTGAGATTTTTGATAAGTCAAAAAATATTTAAGATAAATTTACATGAATGTATCGGTTTGTAATTTTTCATAATATTAAAATTTATTTTTATTTTTGATTTGTACGGTGTCTTTACCGTTTCATGATAAAGATGAACGTGGATGATCAGCTTTTCGGCCCACACACAGGAGTGAGTACATGCACGGCAGCGAAACGTCCCGGTCGGTTGGGCCGTTTAATCGCATGACCGCACGTTCTTCTTCTTCTTTTTTTGGTTAGGTCGGATCACGTTCATCTCTTCAGAAGTCTCCTCTCGATCCATGGCGAAGCAAAAGGACGAGATTCTGCTTGTCCCTGAACATCAAAAGAACGAACAAACAAACCAACAGCGTTTGTCACAAATGAAAAACCGGAAAATAAGATCACGACTCTCTCCGATTTGTCACCATAAACGTCACTCCATCCCAACCTCATCCATCTATTTATTTATACGATTCTCACATACAGAAACGTGCAAGTCACAATGAACTTCCTACACCACTCGCCACCGCCTGCTGCCGCGGCCAAGGCGCTGCCCCACTTCCTCCTCGTCACATTCCCGGCGCAGGGCCACATCAACCCGGCCCTCCAGTTCGCCAAGCGCCTCCTCCGAGAAGGCGCCGAGGTGACCTTCGCCACCAGTGTCTATGCCTGCCGCCGCATGTCCAAGGGCCAGCCCCACCTGGAGGGCCTCCACTTAGCCGCCTTCTCCGACGGGTATGACGGCTGGTTCAAGCAGGGCGACGACGTGGCCCACTTCATTTCCGAGCTCAAGTGCTGCGGCTCCAAGAAGGTTAAGGACCTCATCGCATCGAGCGTGGACGAGGGCCGCCCCTACGCCTGCTTGGTGTGCAGCTTGCTCATCCCGTGGGCAGCGGAGGCGGCACGTGAGTTCCACGTGCCCTCGGCCCTCCTGTGGATTCAACCCGCCGCGGTGTTGGACATTTACTATTACTACTTCCACGGCTATAGTGAATTGATAAAAGACAACTGCCTCCACCCTTCACGTTCGTTTGAGTTACCGGGCCTTCCCTACAAGCTCAGTAGCTGCGACTTGCCTTCATTTTTGGTGCCGAACAGCTCGGACGCATACGCTTTCGCGTTGCCGACTTTCAAAGACCAGTTCGACGGACTCAACCAAGAAAACAATCCGAGGATACTGGTGAATACGTTCGACTCGCTAGAGCCAGAGGCCTTGAGAGCGATCGACAGGTACAACGTGGTAGGGATCGGGCCACTGATACCCTCCGCTTTCCTCGATGGGATAGGCCTGTCGGACACGTCCTTCGGGGGCGACCTCTTCCCCAAGTCCAAGGACTGCACGGAGTGGCTGGACTCCAATGCTCCGGCGTCGGTCGTCTATGTGTCATTTGGGAGCATCGCGGTGTTATCGAAGGGGCAGGCGGAGGAGCTCTCCTGCGCGTTGCTCGATTGCGGTCGACCGTTCTTGTGGGTCGTAAGAGCAGAACAAAACGGGGAGGAAGAGAAGGGTGAGGATAGATTGAGCCGCATGCGGGAGTTGGAAGAGAAAGGAATGATAGTGCCATGGTGCTCGCAGCTGGAGGTGTTGTCGCACCCGTCGCTCGGCTGCTTCGTGACGCATTGCGGGTGGAACTCCACCCTCGAGAGCCTAGCGCTTGGCATTCCCACGGTGGCGTTCCCACAGTGGACGGATCAGGGGACGAATGCGAAGCTCGTCGAGGACGTGTGGCGGACCGGGGTTCGTGTGAGGCCGAACGAGGAAGGGTTAGTGGAGGCGGCGGAGATAAGGAGGTGCTTGGAGACGGTGATGGGCGATGGGGAGAGGAGGGAGGAGGTGAGAAGGAACGCGGCCAAGTGGAAGGAGTCGGCGAGGGAGGCCGCGAGGAAAGGCGGGTCGTCCGATAGGAACTTGAAGGCTTTCATCGAAGCGGTCGGTCGAGGTTGTCGATGCTAAGATTTTGGAAGTAGCTTGCTGTAGCTCGTTTGGTGCTTCGACTGAGAGCAGACAAGTTATGTGTAGGAGCTTCTCTTATTTTTTTTTTTTCGCGTTATGAATACTTCTTTCCATCAATTACTGAAGAGGTTTGATGATGGTAGTAGGTTTGCTGCATGAATTTACTACGGAATAAGTGAAAAAATTTGGTGAAAAGACTGCCATTTTATGGATTTACTCCAATACTCAAGTGCACTAAATGTTTTTACAATTAGTTTTTTTTTTAAGTTTTTACATTTAGTTGGTGTTCTCATTTGAGGAGACAATACTAGGTAGGTCTGATTTGCCACGTCATCTCTAAGATACTCTAGTTAAACATTGCCATGTGGCAAGATGGGATCCACTTGTCAAATTACTTCCCCTCTCCTCTAGGAAAAAATTAGGTATCATCGGGGAACCACATCAACAATACCCACCACCACACACATGTCACACGAGCCCACCTTTCAAAAAATTTCAAAAAAAGAATCTCTCTCCTCTCTCTCCACCTCTCTCTCTCTCTCTCTCTCTCTCTCTCTCTCTCTCTCTCTCTCTCTCTCTCTCTCTCTCTCTCTCTCTCTCTCTCTCTCTCATGATCCCTTTTCCCTTCTCTAATCTTGAGCCGGAGCTACCATCATTGGTGGCCGTGGCGGAGAGCATGATTGGGAGTCTCTAGCAATGGGTCACCGCCAATTGATCCCTATCTCTTTGTGCGCCTCACAAAGATGGCCGAAGCTAAGCTCGAGTGGCCATGGCTACGATGGTTGCAAGTCGAGCTCAAGCAGCCATGGTCGAGGCAGCCTTATCGGTGGCCGGTGAACCCAAAACTAAAGCTCTAGCGTGAGAGGCCGTGGCACCTGCAAACTCGAGAGCCTTGGTCTCTCCCCCTCGTCGTCACCCTCAACTTCATCAAGGACTCGAGCATTCCTCCCTCGGCGACATCACCGACCGAACCGATCAGATTTGGTTGAACGATGTCGACGACGGCTATGGATGAGCCATGAGCCGCTCGTCCCGAGCCGTGTGCCAATTGTCCATGGAAAGGGGGGTCGGGCGGAGGAGAGATGGGGGAAAGACAGTGTTACGTAAAACGCCAAGAGATGCGCAAATTCAAGCACGAGATACTATATATGTGGAAAACACAAAACTGGAAAAATCACGGGGAGAGAGAGGGGTTTCACTATCGTTAATAACAAGTATAAGCGTATAATCAAAGATATAAAGATCCGACAAGAAGAAAGTGAAAAACAAATGGTTTTGGGGGCGAAGTAAAAGGCTCAGGGGCCGAAACAAAAGTAAGCGTTGTAATATAATATGTAACATATCCTTTTTATAGCCTACTCTAAAAAATCATAAAACAAAGTAAATGGTCCAAAATAATCTTATCACTAATTTGAAAGTCAAAATATAATAAATCTCCACATTAACTTTTAATCTCCATAAGAGCATTTTACCTAATGCCACAAGACCTCTCTTCCTCACCATCAAGAATGACCACACAAGGCCACCCGCCAAACAGCAGAATCGACAGCGCATATCCCTAAGCCTATGCTAGCGTACTCGATGTAGGAAACAAGGGATGAACCGCTATCAACACCGCTAAGCAACTCAAATGGTGAGAACACCAACCAAGTCCAAACAATGCTTGAACTTGGTCAAAGGAATTGGTTTGGTCAACATATCGGTCGGATTATCGGTTGTAGGTACTTTCTTCATTGTAACTGTACCCTTAGCAACCTCATCATACACAAAATGATAATGAATATTGATGTGTCTTGTTCTCTTGTGATACATCGCGTTCTTGCAGATGACACAAGAAGTTCGTTCATCCGGTTGTTTAAAGCTTAGCTTGATTGCATGTTCGAGAACGCTTCTCAAGCTATTATTATCGACCGATGTAAAGCAAAGCAAAATGCAATTTATGAAGTATTTCCATTTGCTCGTCATCGCCTTTGTTTATGGCATATAATGCAAAAGTTGCCGCAAAAATTAGGGGGTCATCTTCAATATAAGGGTAAAAACGGGTGAAAGGAGCTGATTGATGCACATGGACTCTGTCAAAATGAGTGGCTTCAAACTTTGTACAAGGAACGGGAAAAATGGGTGCTAGTATATGTGAAAAATACTTTTTTTCGGGCATGTCAACTACTCAAAGAAGTGAGGGTATGAATGCTTTTTTTCGATGGATATATACATAGACAAACATGTTTGAGTGATTTGTCTCCAATTATGAGCTTGCACTCGAAGACAAGTATCAAAAAGAAGCCCGTGCTAATTTCGACTCTAGACAATTGGAACCTTGGTTGAAAACCAAGTGTTATTATGAGAAGCAACTCTCATCCATTTATATCCTTAGCATATTTAAAAAGCTTCAAGTTGAAGTTGAGATGATGTTACAGTGCTTTAATATAACTCAAGTGCATACAGATGGAGTAGCATAAACTTTTAGAGTAAAAGAGCGTCAAGGCGATCATAATAATGGTAAATCCAAAGTTGTTGAATTTGAGGTTTTGCACTGTAGCACGGGAATTGAAGTTCACTGCATCTATGGGATGTTTACTTTCAAGGGTTATCTTTGTAGACACGCACTATGTGTTCTTCATCACGTTGGAGTAAATCGGATACCGAGTAATTACATATTGTCTCGATTGAGAAAGGGTTTCAAGCGTTCCTACCTTTTAAACTCCATATCTAACGTCGTCAATTTTGATGATCCAAACGAATGGTATGATCACTTATTTAATCATACTATCCATATCGCACAAGAAGGTTCAAAATCTATAGATCATTTCAAATTTGTTTTGCAAGTATTGGAGGAAGCAAACAAAAAGATTCGGATTGCGGATCTCGATCGGACTAAAGAGCACCTAATCAATTTCTATCGGCATGTTACTTGTTGACGCCTAAATTTTGATTAATCTATTTTTTGCATAAAAATTATAAAAAATCATATCACATATTTATTTTTAGCGTACATTGCATTGGCATATAATTGGGCAAAGCGAACACTTAATTTAGCATGCGTCTAGACTAGGCACGGGATGGAAAAATACACCGAGAATATTTGAAACTTCGGGGACTGCATTGCAAATACTTAAAATTTCGGGGATCGCATTGCAAATACTTAAAATTTCAGGGATCGCATTGCAAATACTTGGAACTTCGAGGACTGTATTGCAAATACCAAAAGAAGATGAAGAATGGAAGATGAAGAAGGGAAGATGATGAAGGGAAGATAATGAAGGGAAGATGAAAATGGAAGGTGAAGAAATGAAGATGAAGAAGGGAAGATGAAAATGGAAGGTGAAGAAATGAAGATGAAGAAGAGAAGATGAAGATGGAAGGTGAAGAAATGAAGGTGAAGAATGAAGGATGAAGAACTTTGCCTATAAAAGAGAGAGCTCTTGAGAAGAGTTTTAGAAGGGGGAAGTGGAAGAGAATTGAGAGAGAGAGTAGAAGAGAATTGAGAGAGTTTTTTAGGAAGAGTGGAAGAGAATTGAGAGAGTTTTGAGAGAGTTTTTGAGAGGAATTTTTAGAGAGGAAAAAGAGAGTTCTTGAGAAAAATCGAAGAGAAAATTCGAGAGTGAAGAAAAGTGTTTTAGTCGAGCATCATCTTCGACGAGTCCCGACACATATTTCGCCTCTCGCCACCCAACAACGCCATTGCTTGCCATTTTCGACGACAACAGCGTTCTTCCAGCTCCGAGATCTTGAAGGGAACTATAACGTGTATGTGAGTAAGATTTTGTGTAATAGAAGGTAATCCTTTCCATCTCGATCTACAAAAATGTAATCGTTTGGTTTGAACATTTGTTTGTTTATTTTAGACATGCCACGTGTTCCAAATTTTAGCATTATTACATGTTAATTTATTTTTATAAATACTCGTGGTCGGCTGCGTTTTCTTTCTTTCTAAATCACCCATGGTGTATATCGTACAAAGTTCAATGTTTTACATCCCCATAAAAAAGAAGAAAAAATAAAAAAAATTGCATCTTTGAATTTCAAGTAAAATCCATCAAAATTGCCAAATCAAATATTTTTCATGAAAATGGTACCGAAAGGGCGTTAGAGTAATCTAGCGTAACCAAATCCCCCGAATTCAAAATCTCCGGTTCGCGGAAATAAGATAGTTTTCTCCCGCTATTTTATTTAGGTTTCTAATCAACCTACCGAAAATGATTAGTGGCGACTCCAAATTCAAAACACGTTGCATGTTAATTATTTGAACCTTAAGTTGCGATTTGGTATGGACTTGGGAGAGTCCGAGTTAGGTTAGTTAATTAATTAACCCGATAATCCATTAGCCCGAAACTTAACTCGTGTATTTTTTTTAGGTCGCAACAGCTTGGCGACTCACTGGGGATTCAAAGAGGACTTAGGCCGGATAATTTCATGAAAAAGAAATCACTTGATTTGGTAAACTTTGGTTGAATTCTCATTCTTAGGTGTTAAATGTTTTTGCAGATTGGGAGTTATAAGGGGAGGAGTGATTGGCTAACCCTTTGTTTTGCGGGGCTTGGTGAATTGGAATTGTGATTTAACTTTTGAATCATTGAAGCGGTGTTTGCTTTTAATTGTTGTGCATGATTTATCGTCTTTGCACTACATCGCACACAACCCGTGACCGAACCCGGGTCACACTAATAGTTTTAAGATGGTATTTAGATGGTCCTTTAACCTTGGCGGTAAGGCTTCGCTAAAGGTTATCCCATCCGGATCCCGAAATTTTTTTCCAAAAAATGGCTCAAGGGTCGTTCTTATGCACGTGAGGCTACGATGCATGAGAATTGCCCTTGTCGACCGAACCAAGCCGAAGTGATTGAACCCGACTAGTCATGACTATTGTACGCGAGGCTGCGACTAGTCATGATGATTGCGCGCGAGGCTGCGACATGTCGTTTCGTTCATCATTTCACTTTGCAAAAGCCTTTTGGATAGATAGAATAAGATTTAAACTCACGATTCATGCGCATGTCTTTGTGATTGACATTTTCTTCGTATGAGAGGTAATTTATCACGGATCCTCCACATATTACTCGATCGGTCGCAAAGAGGATGGCCGACATCAACGCTACCGTCGGTGCTGCCCTAGACGAGAAACTTGGCTCCTTGACCGAGCGCTTTGAAGGGATGATGTCCCAAAAGATGGAAGAAATGATGGCCGCCTTCACCGCCAAACTTCAATCATCCGCCGCCTGCCCGCCGCTAATCATTCCTGCTCGAATTCCTCCCGCGGATAACTCCGGTAAAGCCCTGGAAGTTGCTCCCTATCGGATAATGCCGCTGGAAGATGTGATCATCACAGGCATGAACTCGAGCACGCCACCCGTAGTCCCAATCCCTCAAGTCAGCCCTATGACCTCCGGATTGAATGGTGATGCGGCCAAGCTGTTGGCCCAAATGGAACAGAGGGTCCGAGAGGTTGAGGGGACTCACAACATACCCCGGATTGACCTATCTATCTTTTCAAAGGTCACAGTGCCGGAGAAGTTCAAGATGCCCGATTTCGAGAAGTATGATGGGACTTCCAACCCGGTTCGGCATGTCCGAAGTTGTCATAAATGTCAGATTCATGGTGACAAGATTAATGTCCCTCCAAACGAGTTGCATCGATTATCCGAACCATGGCCGTTTTCTATGTGGGGCATTGATGTTATCGGCCCTATCAACCCTAAAGCATCCAATGGCCATCGATTCATCTTGGTGGCGATTGACTATTTCTCCAAATGGATCGAAGCCGCATCCTATTTAGCGGTCACGGCACGAAATATCGTGAATTTTATCCGTCGGGATATCATTGCTCGATACGGTTCACCTGAAGCTATAATCACCGACAATGGCTCGAACTTAAACAACAAGCTAATGGACGAATTGTTCAAGATCAAGCATCCGAACTCTTCCCTATATCGTCCTCGGATGAATGGAGTAGTAGAAGCCACCAATAAGAACATCAAGAAAATCTTAGCGAAGACGGCTGAAAATTATCGCGATTGGCATGAGAGGTTGCCATTTGCACTTATGGCATATCGGACCTCGATCCGGACATCTATTGGGGCAACCCCGTATTCTCTTGTATATGGAATGGAGGCTGTTCTACCGGTTGAAGTGGAAATTCCTTCCTTACATATCTTGTCTCAAGCTATCTTGACGGAAGCCGAATGGATCCAGCAGAGGGCGAGCCAATTGAATCTGATCGATGAAAAGAGACTTAAGGTTATATGTCATGGCCAAGAAGAGAGGTGGAACCAATCTCGCATGAATACTTCTTTAATTCCATGTATAGTTCCCATGTGTGGGATATTTTACTTTCTAGCTGTCTAGAATTTGCCTAGAGTTAAAGGGCGAACTTTCTCCTCCCTTATCAAATGCGTGAGTTCCTTGTTAAGCTAGGGCTGTAGCAAATCAATTTGTGGACGACGCCTCTGAACGCCCGTAAAGAGAAATTCCGAATAGCCTTACTTGAGAGAATACGAGTAAAAGACCAAGCGGGCTCAAAGATGGGTAACTCTGTATCGTCCCAAGGCTCTCAGTCATTTCAAACTCTGATTTATGCTTATTTTATTCTCGACATGGGATTGCCAACTGTTTTGAGAACAATATAGCAAAAAGCGAACCAATTGTGGACGCCAACATCACCACGGCCTAGTGGTTGGGGGAATGACAGTGGTCCGAGGCGTCCCGAGTTCGATCCCGGGATTTGGCATCAATGTACAAAGACTAATAAAAAAAAAATTTTTTGCTTGGCAGTCCAGGTCCGATTGAAGCTCAGCCCGGATGGTTACAAAACCGGAGAGATAACATCCCGGACATACAATCCGATCCAGATGAATCGATCTTTTCAAATTCAAAGTTTGCAAGGAATACGTACAAGGGTAAAGCGGTATCGTTTCAACTCGTTTAGAACATGAGAACGTACATTGACGCTTTTCCTTTTGATTTTTACAGGGGTCACCGCCTTTCCAGATAGGGAAGTGTCCCTTCTCCCTAAAATTAATGAAATGAGAAATTCCTGGAGCCTTTGACAATCTCATGTCTCGAACCAGATAATGAAGTTTTGCAACTTATTTGCATGAGCAGGGGCAACTCACGATCCACGCCCTAAGAAGTTTCTTATGTGCTTGCGAATTCTGTCTACCAAGATAAAAAGTTGCTGCATTTTACATGCTCAAAAACACTTATACATTGCATAGTTTGCGCATGACTGTTCCTCATGTTTAATTTACCAACTCTGAATAAGGAACATGAACCGCATAAGATACATCGAATGTATGGAATGGGGCAGGGCGGGATGATGAAAGGCAATCTTTTTCCAAACACGTCCCATTTTTTCAGGCGAGATGAACGGTGGCCAAATTCCGCATTCCCCGAGGTAAAGAGTTTTCTCGCAAAAGGTACGATAACCGAAGTGACGGAGCCGTTCATTTCTCTATCCTAAACACTACGGGTTATCCATTGATTACCCCTTTTGAGCGGTGGTTTCATTTCTTTACCCCTGTCAAGAACCACCCTACATCGGGGTCCGGACGAGTTAATTCTAACAAAGAACACGAGGTAAATGGTTAGAAATTTTCTTGCTCGGACTAACATTAATCTGCGGGTGTTTCTTTGCATTTATACTCGAATTTTAATTCAAGTGCCTTAGGATGATGAAGAGCATTCACTTCTCTATCCTATACACTTCATTCTTTGCATAGCCCACTTGAGCCCGCAAATTCATTTCTTAAACCCCCGTTGGTGATCATTTGCTCATTCCAAAGGCGAAGATAGCATTTTCCCAAGGATTAGAATTGGAGATGGTCGAGTCAATAGAGAATTCCCGAATGATCATTATGCTTGTTGTAATTCCTGGTTCAAAGTCATGGGATTGTAAAAAAAGGAGAGGCAAACTCGGCTTAAAGGAGAAGGGCCCGCTCTAAAAAAAAACAAAAAACAAAAAAACAAAAAAAAAAGCAAAATAAAGAGATGTCGAAGGGCTCTCAAAGAAAAAGGAAAAGAAATCTTTTCTCGAAAAAAGAAGAAAAAAGAAAAATGAGAGTCGGGAGTAAGAAAAGCAAAGGCCGATCTCATATGAAAATTTCAAGCATAGGAAAAGCAAAGTGCCTACCAAAAGTAAGGCCAATGCACATTCATTTGTAAAGTACTTCTGAATTTTGAATGTACATTTTTGCATGTTAAGTTGTAAATTCCATGTACATGTTTGCATTGTGTCTCTTGCAAATCCTTGACAGACACTTGTTGTGAAGAAGACTCCCCAAGAAATCGGTTTGTAAAGTGCAATTTTCAGTAGAAAACTACCATCCCTCATTCAATGATGGTATTCTTTCTGAAGACATTTCCGGAAGACCAAGATCGGTGACTAGTCGGCGATGATCACCAACGTCAAGCCCCTTCTCATTTAATTTCGAGCCAAAACGAGCCTTTTCGTTCCTCGGTCCCCAATCCTAGCCTACGTTATAACCCTCCAAAGTCTCTTCGATTAGGGCACTTGAGTTAACGTAGAGTTAAATGATTTTAAGCATCACTCGAAGAAGTTCGAGCAAGATTATTTCTCTCTCATTTTGCAGGATTCTTGACTTGTAAATCCGGAGCAAATGATGAAGAAATTCATTTCAAAGACCTTGACTCAACCTGGAGTCCCCTTTGTAAACCTTTGACCTAGCTCTCATTACGGTCCTAATCAAGACCTCCGGATCGACTCGGTCGTATCAATTGCGAGATTACTTGGATCCTTATCGAATGCGATGATGGAAAGATTGAGTGATTTCTCTTGAATCCTGCAGACAGGATAAATAGCTTTTCTCGAGAGTGAGAGAAAGCCCTTTCGGACTGAAGTCCCCCATTCAGCTCACATTCGAGGTATTCGTAATGTGAGAACCTCCCTGGACAAAATTGGTAATGCAAACTTGACGGAATGGTTATGCATGAACCATAGTATGAGTGATTGCATTATACTCATTGTTGAATATGTTTGTGTGTGTTACCTCCGACATTCTATGATAGGTAATACATTCCCGATGTTCGAGTTCCCTCCCAAGGTCTCGAAATTCATCCAAGGATTATTGAATGAGCAAGTTTTCTTTGGCAAATGCCTACCGTGTACGATACTGACAATCGCTTCGTTCCTTGATTAATCGTTTGGAGAACCCGGGTAAGTTTTTCGAACCCCTTTTCAAATTAACAACTCTTCTCATGATAGTTGTTATGATTCAATTCAGTGCAATATGCCCCTTTTGTACTTATCGATTTCATTCGATGGTGCTCCTATCAAATATTGTTCAATTCGGGCAATATGCCTCTTCTCGTCAAGTCGTGTAGACATATGCACTCGGCGATCTTGACATCTTATCAAATCATAACGACGTAGCTCTTATGGTTTCAATCTCGGGACGTGAAGACATATGCACTGGCGATCTTGACATCTTATCAAATCATAACGACGTAGCTCTTATGGTTTCAATCTCGGGACGTGAAGACATATGCACCGGCGATCTTGACATCTCTTCAAATCATAACGACGTAGCTCTTATGATTTCAGTATCGAATCACGAAGACGTATGCACTGGTGATCTTGACCTTTAGTCGGCTCATAATGACATAGCTCTTATGATTTTCGGCTCCTTTATCAAATCATGAAGACATAAGCACCCATATTTTTGATCCAAACCAAATCATAACGACGTAGCTCTTATGATTTTGGTTCCCCTTTATCGAATCGTGAAGACATATGCACTGGCGATTTCGACATTTAATCAACTCACAACGACGTAGCTCTTGTGAACTTGATCCCACTTCTTTCGACTCACAACGACGTAGCTCTTGTGATCTCAAACGACACATATATCTTGCGCTGTCTTGCATTAGGGAGAAGTCTCCGATAACGGATAGGCCAAATACCTTGCATCCGCAAAAAGAAGCTTGGAAATTAAGAGAACCATTAGCTTACGAGAAATTTGGTAAAACAGGTATTCTTGTATGCGATCCATGTGCAGGTTTCTCTAACATGAAAAAGGGAAATTATGACACGTGTTATTTACAGTCTTGCATATCATGCATCACTTCATTACATAAAAAATGGGATTAAAACTCCCGCCAAAAAGTTCATCCATAATTTGCACTGTCAAAATTTAGGATTCAATTTTGTCTTTGAGCGGAACCTCTACGAGCCTCCACTCAAAGAGGGGCAGCTGTTGACGCCTAAATTTTGATTAATCTATTTTTTGCATAAAAATTATAAAAAATCATATCACATATTTATTTTTAGCGTACATTGCATTGGCATATAATTGGGCAAGCGTAACACTTAATTTAGCATGCGTCTAGACTAGGCACGGGATGGAAAAATACACCGAGAATATTTGAAACTTCAGGGACTGCATTGCAAATACTTAAAATTTCGGGGACTGCATTGCAAATACTTAAAATTTCGGGGACCGCATTGCAAATACTTGGAACTTCGGGGACTGTATTGCAAATACCAAAAGAAGATGAAGAATGGAAGATGAAGAAGGGAAGATGATGAAGGGAAGATAATGAAGGGAAGATGAAAATGGAAGGTGAAGAAATGAAGATGAAGAAGGGAAGATGAAAATGGAAGGTGAAGAAATGAAGATGAAGAAGAGAAGATGAAGATGGAAGGTGAAGAAATGAAGGTGAAGAATGAAGGATGAAGAACTTTGCCTATAAAAGAGAGAGCTCTTGAGAAGAGTTTTAGAAGGGGGAAGTGGAAGAGAATTGAGAGAGAGAGTAGAAGAGAATTGAGAGAGTTTTTTAGGAAGAGTGGAAGAGAATTGAGAGAGTTTTGAGAGAGTTTTTGAGAGGAATTTTTAGAGAGGAAAAAGAGAGTTCTTGAGAAAAATCAGAAGAGAAAATTCGAGAGTGAAGAAAAGTGTTTTAGTCGAGCATCATCTTCGACGAGTCCCGACACATATTTCGCCTCTCGCCACCCAACAACGCCATTGCTTGCCATTTTCGACGACAAAGCGGCGTTCTTCCGGCTCCGAGATCTTGAAGGGAACTATAACGTGTATGTGAGTAAGATTTTGTGTAATAGAAGGTAATCCTTTCCATCTCGATCTACAAAAATGTAATCGTTTGGTTTGAACATTTGTTTGTTTATTTTAGACATGCCACGTGTTCCAAATTTTAGCATTATTACATGTTAATTTATTTTTATAAATACTCGTGGTCGGCTGCGTTTTCTTTCTTTCTAAATCACCCATGGTGTATATCGTACAAAGTTCAATGTTTTACATCCCCATAAAAAAGAAGAAAAAATAAAAAAAATTGCATCTTTGAATTTCAAGTAAAATCCATCAAAATTGCCAAATCAAATATTTTTCATGAAAATGGTACCGAAAGGGCGTTAGAGTAATCTAGCGTAACCAAATCCCCGAATTCAAAATCTCCGGTTCGCGGAAATAAGATAGTTTTCTCCCGCTATTTTATTTAGGTTTCTAATCAACCTACCGAAAATGATTAGTGGCGATTCCAAATTCAAAACACGTTGCATGTTAATTATTTGAACCTTAAGTTGCGATTTGGTATGGACTTGGGAGAGTCCGAGTTAGGTTAGTTAATTAATTAACCTGATAATCCATTAGCCCGAAACTTAACTCGTGTATTTTTTTTAGGTCGCAACATTACTCGAAGCATCCAGATAAAGGATCCAATCCAAGGAAAGAGACCTAGTCGTCCAAGAGAAAATTATCTCAAAAATCCAATTGAGAAACCCAAACGAAAAGCATCTACAAAGGAAGATTTATCTTTTTCACATGAAAGAGCGTTAGAATATTCTAACGTAACCAAGTCCACGAATTCAAAATCTCTTACTTGTAGAAATAAAATAGTTCTCCTGCTATTTTATTTAGGTGTCTAATTGACCTACCGTAAACAAATTAATGGTGGCCCAAAGGTTAGATAGTTGGCATGTTGAGGCATAAACCCTAACTTGCAATTTGGTATGGATTTGGGAGACTCCAAGCTAGGTTAATTGAATAATTAGCTTAGAAACCCATTAGTTTGAAATTGAATTTTAGGTCACGACACTAACCCACTCTGCCCTTTGTGCCAACAAGCCCCCGAATAGGTTGAACATCTCCTCAATTTGCGATGGTCTGATTCGAGAATAGGCATTAGCATCTCTTCGTGGTCCACAACCAGAATTGATATATGGTTTCTTGAAGTTGTGAGTGAGAAAATTGACTCTACATTCAAAAGAAACGATAGCGGGTCCGATCCGGCTTGTGTGGAAGGCTCGAAATTCCTTTATGTTTCGGGCTCGCAAACCTTTCCCGAAATGCATTGTAAATGATGCCCTCGCAATGAACAGGGACTTCGTAGTGTGGGCGATAATAGTAGAAAAATCAGTAAAAGAGGAGCTTTATTACCCGATCCATGGGAACCGCCGGATAAGAACACTTTGAAGCTTAATGTTGATGATCCTTGGGCGTAAAGGCTGCTATTGTTGGATAATGTCGTAATTCTCATGGGGTTGTCGTCGCTGGCTTCACGATGAGCAACGTTGGTCTTGTAGGAGGAAGACTTAGCCATGCGTGAGGCTTTGAAGCTTTTGTCGGGGAACTCCCAACTTAGGGCACACACGACAACACTTTTGCTCTATAAATCAACTTTTGGTTTAAAGTTGATTTTTCTACTTCTATTTTTGAGCAGAGGTCGATTTTTCTACTTCTGAAAAGAAATCTTTTTTTTGACCTTTTCAAGTAGCTCCAAAACTATTTTTGGAGCAAAAAAAGTTCTAGAAATACAAAAATGAAGTTGCATAATCAAACGGATTTCTGCTCTAGAAATTATGTATACAAACAAATTTCTGCTTCAAAAGCGCTTTTGAAGTAGAAATCTGTTTGTATACATAATTTCTAGGGGCTTCTGAAGCATAAATCCATTTGGTAAGGTAATTTATGAAGTAGAAATCTGTCTAGTTATGCAACATTACATTTATACTTCCGAAGCAAATTTCTACTTATAAGTTGTTTTTTAGCCAATTCTAGAAGTTAAAAAAAGTTACTTTCAATTTAGAAGTAGAAATCTCTCAACATCAATATCTCATTCACTTCAACTGTGAAGACTTGAATTTTTGCCGGTTGGATTATTAAGTGGAACAGATAAATCAGGCAAGGATTAGTGGTGATTATGACTTGGGATTGGTGGTGGTTATTATTTTATAGGCGTCAATGTTAGTGGATCAAATAGCTTCATTCGTGCGAAAGTTTGTTCGCAAATTGGACCATGAATCCCTATGAACCGACCAGCCCTCTTCATCGCCTCAAGACCCCTATATAAGGGAGCTCATTCTCTCTCCTCCCTCACTTTTCTCTCTTGTGGACAGCCCAAGAACTCTCTCATTCACTCTCTTTCTTCTCGATTTTCTTTTGCCGAAAGCCCTCTCTCGCTCTCGTTCAAGCGCCAGCGACACCTCGGCTTGTTGACAACGAAATTTTGAGTCTTCAACCCCCAACAATAGCCCTTAAGGCTGCGGATATCCCTCTCACTTGCCTTGGATCCACACGGTACACCAAAGGAGGAAAGGTTGGTTTGGGCTCGTTTGGATAGCTAATCGAGCTCTGTTTTCTTTATGTATGATCCTAAGGCAAGTACTCATCTAACCTTACCTTTAGACGGCTCGGTTAACATTCATATCATCAATTTTGAAAATGGGCATGATGAAGGAAAATCAGCTTGTATGTCAGAGAAGATGCGTCTAAATGGGTGATCCGTTGCTTGATCTAGCATCCTTACGTCTTGGCTAAGTTGATTTCATGGTCTGATCGCTTTGTTTGTTGTTAATTTGAGGTGAATTGAAATTAGCCAATGAGTGGGTGTTTAGACGTGAAACAAGGGAGGAAGAAATGGTCAAAGCTTGTTCTAGCAACGATTCGAGTTTCGTCTCCTCGAGCATAAGACCCGAGGCAAGTAGCACCTCTAACTCTTTCCACTAGATTAATGATTTGCTCACTGATTGGGTGTGGTGACGCCTTTTGTTTTTGGGTATGCCGGGGTGAAGTTCGGTTTGTATGACGATGAAATTTGCTTTGCATGTAGGTTCCGCTTGCTGAATTATGATAGCATGGCTTTGGGTAGTCAAGATCTATGCGCTGGTCATCTTGTTTGTCATTGAGACTATATAAATTTGGATGGTTTTGTTTGTGGGTGTTTGGCCTAAGGCCGTAGTTTGCTTGTGGCGTGCTTGGTGTCGTGGGTGTGGTTGCGTGTTGTAGTTTTGGCTTAATCATGTGACGAATAGATAGTTTAGTCGATTGACTTAGAAAGCTCCTACTCGCTGAACTTCGACTCGCTTTGGTTGATTTAACCCTTTTTCATATAAGTTTCTCATTTGAGAAGTAGTGGACATGGATGATGGCTTGGAGCATGCCCATGGCGACGAAGGATAACACTCTGGAGTAGTTTTTCCTTTGTAATCCTCCCATTGGATTTTCGTGTGTTTGATATAAAAAAAGGATGTAATCAAAGGGATATCTATTATATAAAATCTAGTGTTCTTGTTATGCGTGGCTTATGTATGCTATTTAATGTTGTGTTGTACATGACATTAAACCCTATTAAGGCCATACAACTTCGGGAGGCGTGCCACCCGATTGTTTTGCATGCACTTGTATTTGATGTATGGCCGTCGATTGTCTTTAGATTGTTAAGCTTTCGCATGCATCCTTTGTTATATGCATAATATCATATTGAAGTAGAGCTCATTAGTAATAAGTACGGCGGACGCCCTAGGATGTCACATTGGCCTCTTTTCATTTTTAGGACCTCTCTCTCCGGACTACACCTCTGCTATTACCCCCTACTACCACCAACCGCCGACCACGGTCGATGGTCGACCTCTGCTAGGCATTGCCACCCCCCAAGCATCGCCGCCCGGGTGTTGTTGCCTTCCGCTGGCCACCAACGGCCGCCGCGATCACCGCCGGGAGCCGTTACCCACCAGCGCAGGGCCGCCATCGCCCACCGCTCGTTGGCGCCCAAAGCCGATCGCTACCCCACATGATTGCCGTTGCGACAACCACTATCAGGTTGTCGTCTCTGGCTGTGGGGGCAAAAAATAAAGAAATTTTTTTATTTTTTAAAAATTAAATAAAATTTATAATAGTAATTATTATTTTTTAAAGAAATTTTAAAAAAAATTTAATTAGAAATTTTTCGGACGCCGATAATAATTTTTCGTGGAAGATTTTATGTTAATAATGTTCCAAAAGTAGAGATTTTCAATCATTACCAAACGAATTTCTATTCCAAAAGCAGAAATTTTGCCCCGTTATTAAACATTTTTCTCTGATAAAAAATTAACTTCTAAAGTAGAAGTAGAAATATCAATTTTTTACTAGAAGTCAATTTCTAAAAAAAAATGTTGCCATGCGCACCCTTAGTTGCCAAGTACAAGTCTGGTCTTCCAAGTGATAAGCAACAACATGTATATTGGGGAGCTCGTGTTAGGAAATGACCTCAGCCCATTGGCCCTTCGGAATTTAATTGAAGAGTGCAAGAGTACCTTAGCGCAGCTGAAAGGCGTAGTAGTGGTTTGTTGTCCGCGAGGAACAAATTATTGTGTGGATTGGATTGCAAAAACCCATCATCTATGGTCTCTCCCTTCTAACTAGCTGTTTAAGCCTCTAAACACATTTTGGATTTGTTATGTTTGGATCCCAGTCATCATTGTGCTACTATCTTTGTCAATTAAATAAAATTGGTTCGTTACGACCCAACAAAAAAAAAATCAAAACAAGCAACGGGGCAAATCCAATATTGGTTGACAAAAAATTTAAGCATCGGACATGAATCCAAATGTCGAAAGCATGCAAACAAGCTCAAACAGATCCGGTCCAAACGACAAAAACAATCAATACACCTTGTATATAACAAACTACAACCGAATGTTGATTAAAAAATAGAGAATGAATCCAACTCAACATGGGTAAGTTTGAGTACAACGAAAATAGAGGATAAATTCTACCCCAAATATGACAATTGTGTTCAAATCAATCAAAAGAACATGCACAGTCGCTCCCCCTCCCACCCAACAATCTCTCTCTTTTCCCTCTAGGGTTCGGCACTAACGGTAGCACTTCTTTAGAGAAAGAGAGGCACCATTCTCTCTCTCTCTCCTCTCACCCTCCCTTTCCGTCCCTCTACCTTTCTTTCTTATCATCTTCAAGAAATTTACTTTTTCGGCTTTTCTCTCTTACTCTATTTTGTGAGTAAATAAATTTCTACAGTTGATCTTTGGTAAACGTGAATACTAGTTCGACTTTTCTTCTAGTCGATAGTCATCGAGGAAGATGTTTGTGAAGTGACTCCATAACCTCTTAGAGATTAGGCCACTCTTCCCTTTCAATTTAGATTTAGGTTTAGACCTGGGGGTTTTATTCTCTTGAACTAAATATAGATATAGATCTGCATAGTGTGTTTTGTTATATTTTTTCTAGTATTTGTTTTGTTTTACATATATTTAGGATTTGCTAGGCTTGAAATCCTTCTATGTATGTCTCGAGTATTATTTTGCTTAATGAATGAAAATTTTCAAATTAACTACAAATCAAAGCAACGTTCAAATTATAATTCACATTGAATCAACATTCTATTTAGCCACAATTAAAATTTGAGTCCACCCAACGATTTAAACAATCATCGTACCACTCCAATCATCAATCGACATGACAATCCATTCAACATGATGATCAACCGGTGTGCCATATTCTAATGAAGATATCTATTTATCCGAGGAATTATTCAACCCACATCTATTTCAACCAACATTCTATCGTTGCCGGGATTTAGATTATCCACATGAAATCTCAATTAGCTTCCGTCGGTCATGCTAGACATCAATGTACGAAACAATAAAAATGTACTGAATACACGACTCTCGAATTCATAACAAAAACATGGTTTTTGATGCATGAGTGCCCTCTTGAAACCGATGGAGTTAGTTTTGTCAAATCGAATTTTGAAAAATTCCTTTTTTCTATACTTTCAAAACATGTAATAAAAATAAATAAACGTGTATGGGGCTGTGGTTCACATACCGATGCCTTTCTCTTCAGCCCTTCCGGTGAATCACCTTAGCATATGGATACGAAGTCGACTTATTTAATAGGATATTTCTAAAATAAAAGTAAATAATAAGTTCATTGGGGGTAACCACGTATTATGGCTATCAAAAAGCATAATTACATATGAAACAAGCTCGTCCAAACTTCTACAAAACCAAGCTTGCTCTCCTTTCGTATCCTCCCTCCGACATTATGTTGATGTTGTCTTGAATTCCATGAAGATATGTCAAGATATTCTTAAAGATTTGAGGAATAATCCCTAAAGATTTGTTAGTTAGTTTCCTAAACTAATAAGATCTTTAGAGATACTAATCTGAATATTTTACTTATCTAGCATTGTACCTTGTATCTTTGTACGCCCTCAAAATAAGAAATCAGACTCTGTCTCTTTCTTTGTGGACTTGGGCAGATTTCCCCGAAACCACGTATATCTCTGTATTCTTGATTATTCTTGTTTTGTACTTTTCATCTCATCTAGTTAGGGTATTCTTCCTCTCAATAATTAGTATTAGAGCCATCTAGGTTCTTCATTCTTATATTATGACTTTTGAATAGATGGCTAGAAAAGGTTTGACCGTTCGATTCGATATCGAATCATTCACTAGGAAGAATAATTTTACACTATGGTGGAGAAGGATAAAGGATCTGTTGATTCAACATGGTTTATCAAAGTTTCTTCCGGGAAGTTTGAACAAGCCGGCCACCATCACCGATGATGATTGCACCAACATGAAAGAGAGGGCGTGCAGCATGATCCGATCAACGAATGAGGCCCTTCAATACGTAGCAAAAATCCATTCTGCTCTAGATGTATGGCTGAAACTCGAAAGTATCTACATGACGAACTCTCTTACGAACAAGTTGCTCTTAAAGAAGAGGTTGTATTCGCTTCGGACAAGTGAAGGAGGAGATATATTTGAACACCTCAACGTGTTCAATTAGATGATTAGTGAACTTACAAGCTTGGAGGTAAAGTTCAAGGATATAGACGTAGCGCTTCTACTATTAGCGTTGTTGCCGAATTCATTTCACCACTTGATGACTACACTCCTTTATGGTGAGGAAACCCTGGATATTGAAGAGGTGACTATTGCCCTAATTTCAAACGACACATAAAAAATGGCAAGTAGTTCAAAATCTTTAGGAGAGGGACTCTTTGGGAAGAAGAAAAGCAATCAAGGAAGAGGAAGATCAACGGATCGAGGATCAAACCATAGAGGTCAATCAAAATCTAAGGGAAGGTTTAAAGGAAAATGCTATGGGTGTAATGGGGAAGGGCATACCATGAGATTCTGTCCAAATAAGAAAGAGAAAAAGAAGAAGTGCTAATGAACTAAGTGTAGCTAACAGCACTAAGACCAATTATTAGGATGTCTTGTCCATATCGTTGGGGAAAGTCACCTTCGAAGATTTGTGGATTTTGGACTCCGGATGCACTTATCATATGTGCCCTCATTGAGAAGCCTTCGATGAGTCCAAGGCATATGATGGTGGTTCAATTCTCATGAGGAATGACACTTCATGCAAGGTTGTGGGAGTTGAAACCGTGAAAATCAGGATGTTTTATGGTATGGTCAGAACCCTAGCGGATGTGCGTCATGTATCGGGTTTAACAAAGAATCTAATTTCATTAGGAGCACTTGAATCCATTGGGTGCAAGTACACGACTCAAGGTGGAGTGTTGAAGGAGATAAAAGGAGCTCTGTTTGTTTTAAAGGGACAGAAACATGAGAACCTAAATCGACTTATAGGAATCACAATGCAAGGTGGAGCATCTGTGTCTACAAATGCTAGCACAAAGATAGATAACACATATCTATGGCATATACATCTTGGGCATATGGAGGAAAGAGGATTGATGGAGCTTTACAAGAGGAATGCACTCTAAGGTATGAAACATGCAAATTAGATTTTTGCAAATTTTGTGTGCTTGGAAAACAAGGCAGAGTACGGTTCAAGGTTGCAACTCATACAAGCAAGGGCGTACTCAAGTATATACATACGAATGTGTGGGGTCCTTCGTCGGTAAAGCCAAAAGGTGGGAAGGAATACCTCGTGACATTCATTGACGATTTCTCTCGAAAAGTTTGGGTCTACGTCATGCGACACAAAAGTGAGGTCTTTGCAAGTTCAAAGAATGGAAAGTCGAAGTTGAGACTTTAATGGGGAAGAACTTTAAGTGCTTGAGATCGGATAATGGAGGAGAGTACAAATCGACATCGTTCATGGAGTTTTGTAAGAATGAAGGGATTAGACATCACTTCATAGTTTCGAATACACCCCAACGGAATGGCGTAGTGGAAAGGATCAACCGAATCTTATTAGAGAGAGCTTGGAGCATGAGGCTTCATGCCGAACCGAGCAAGGAATTTTGGGCAGAAGCCATTTGTATAGCATGTTATCATTTGAATCGATCTCCATTAACTACAGTTGAATGCAAAATTACCGAAGAGGTATGGACTAGTAAAACTGTTGATTATGTTAAATTAAGAATATTTGGTTGTCCCGCTTTTGTACATGTGCAGAGTTTGAAGCGCTCTAAGTGGATCCAAAGGCAAAACAACACACATTTCTCGGTTATGAGAAAGGAGTGAAAGGGTAAAAATTATGGGATCCAAGTGAAAGGAAAGTTCCGACGAGCACGAATGCTATGTTCAATGAATCCACAATGTTGAAGTCAAGCTGCGTGCCAAATGTGGCAACTAGAGAAGAGAGTGATAATCTATCATTAAGGTAGAGCTTGAAGCCGGAGAATCCGCAAAGAATGACGAATCATCCAATGAAGCTTTGGAAGTTAAAGAAATGGTAGAAGTTCCTCGTACCATTGCGTCCGGTTGAGGAAGGTCCACTCTCAAAGCATTGTAGAGATACGATTTTGAGGACATGGTTGCTTATGCTTTTACCATAGGCTACGACGATCCAAGCTCCTATCATGATGTTTTGAAAAGTGATTACAAAGAAGAGTAGATGACTGCTATGATGGAGGAGATGCAGTTGTTGCAAAAGAATCAGACATGGGAACTTGCGAAGAAGCCCAAGGATTGGAAATTTATTGGCTGCAAATGTGTTCTTCGAAGAAAGGAAGCAACAACGGACAAAGAGCAAGAGAGATATGAGGCTCGACTTGTCGCTAAGGCTATGCACGGAAGGAGGGGATTGATTACAATGAAATATTTTCCCCAAATGTAAAACACACGTCAATTCATGTTTTACTAGCTATGGTAGCTGTGTATCACTTAGAGCTCGAGCAATTAGATGTGAAAACGACATTCCTTCATGGTGAATTGGAGGAGAAAATTTACATGGAGTAGCCTGAAGGTTTCAAGTGGACGGGAAAGAGAATCACGCTTGTTTGCTCACGAGATCACTTTACGATTTGAAGCAATCTTTGAGGCTATGGAATAAAATGTTTGATTCCATTATGCTTAATATTGGCTACATGAGGAGTGTGTATGATTCTTGTGTCTACTACAGAGTTTTGGATGATAAGTCGCTTATTCTGACGATGATATGTTGATTGCTGCAAGAAAAATGAGAGACATTATGTCACTAAAGTCTCGGTTAAGCAACGAGTTTGAAATGAAGGATCTTGGTGCTACAAAGAGGATCCTTGGCATGGAAATCTTTTGAGATAGACGTGCAAGTAAGCTTTGGTTAAATCAAAAGAAATATGTCGAGAAGATTTTGGAGCCGTTCAACATCAGAAAAGCTAAACCGGTTTGCACATCTTTAGCAAATCACTTCGGATTATCCGAGAAACAATGTCCTAGTTCACATGAGAAGGTTGTAAAGATGTCTCTAGTACCCTATACCAGCGGAATAGAGAGCCTTATGTATGCTAAAGTGCAATATGTCTCGCAAAGAATCAAGTGTTTCATTTTGGAACGAAACACATTGAAGTTCGGTACCACAAGATTCGAGAATTTATGGAAAATGGGAGCATTGTTTTGGAGAAAATCCATACTAAAGATAATCCCGTGGATGTGCTCATGAAGACCCTTACTACGACGAAGTTCAAGTCCCGCACGAACTTGATTTCTCTCACTCATCATTGAAGTTGATGGAGGCCGTATTGGTCTAGGTGCGGGCGTACATTTGCGAAGGTACGATGGAGATTGAGATGTATTCGTTTTCTTGATTCGAGTGGAGGCTTGTGATTTATTCAAGCCAAAGTTGGGAGTGAATCTCTAGAGCCTACGAGCCGAATCTTTTTTGTCTCTCAATAGCCGAGTAGTTCCTTTAGTTCCTCATACTATTGTACTAGTAGGGCTTGCCTATTTTCCACCAATAGTCAACTTCACTTTCCTCCACTTGCCTGAATTATGAGAAGCTATTATACTGAATCCCAGATCCTTATAATATAGTAGGGCCCCCCCTTAACCCATCGTGAACTTTGTTCACTGTGTGATAAAAATATGAAGTATAGCTTTTGCACGTGAACAAAATGAGCTGGAGCGAAGGAAGGATTGTACCACTTGAATTCCACGAAGATATGTTAATATATTCCTAAGGATTTGAGAGATAATCACTAAAGGTCTATTAGTTAGTTTTCTAAACCGATAAGATTTTTAGGGATACCAATCTGAGTATTTTATTTATTCAGTGTTGTACCTTGTATTTTTATACGCATTCAAAATAAGAAATCAATTTCTCTCTTTTCTCTCTCTCTCTCTCTCTCTCTCTCTCTCTCTCTCTCTCTCCTATAGACATAGGCGGATTTTCGCCAAACCACGTACATCTCCGTGTTCTTGATTATTCTTGTTTTTTACTTTTCATCTCATCTAGTTATGGTATTCTTCCGCTCAACATATTATTCATGTCAATCGGACATGAAATTATTCAAGAAATCCAGTGCATGTTCTAAAACGAATTTAGACCGTTGAATCCGATGCGACTCACATGGGACATGTTACATCAATCCCGCCATTAAAAAAATGTTCCAGATTCTTCTTTAGCACATATGGTATACTATAATTCTCTTTGAAAATAAGTTTTGTCCCATCTGCTAAAGCTTGAAGAATTCCCAAAGGACTAGTGTATTCGGGATCAATACGTTGTTGTATTCCTACAGATATTTCTCTTTCTAACCACACAATTACGAGTACACCTACTGTGATTTCCAATAATTTGTAAGGTTGAAATTTGTTGAAAGCCTCGTGATCCACCTGCCTGAAGCCCTGAACTGGCTGCGATGCAGCTTTTTTGCTCCGACCAGACTCCAAGTTCAAGGGAGAGCCACGTGATTATGGAGATCGATCCAAACATACTTTTGAAGGAGACGACAACGTAGATAATTAGTGAAGGGCAAAAGCGATTGTGGGAGAAGTTGCATCCTTAAATTGCAAAAGTTCATCAGTGGTCCTCACTCGTAATTGTCATGATATTCCTGTCACCGATCACTTCAGTACATTCGTTCCACCACATATATAAACGAGGCTTGAGTTGTTTCCACGACATTCATTTCTGTAAATGGATAGACTTCACGATGACGACGTGTCTGGTCGAAATAATAACGTAAGACAACAATTTAACAGCTTTTGAGTATAGATGACCGGAAAAAGTTGGGGAATTGTATTGAACAGAATTCGTAACACGCCATATGAAAATTTTAGGTAGAAGCACACTGAAATTGGTGAGGCGGTGGGTGACTAAGGTCAGTGACTCAATGGTGGTGTTGGACCTCATGGGGGTGCCGTAACTGGTGTGAACTAGGCCTCGGCTGGTGACAGTGTTGGACCTGTTGCTGGCAGAGTGTGGCCGGAAGAAGGCAAGGAGTTTCGGGCTTGATGGTTTATTTAATTTAAAGAAGATCTAAAGGACTTCTAATAACAAGCGAAATAACGTCGATAAGGTTTTATTTGTTTCACAAAAATTGAATTTTTTTTAAATGACCGGTTGTACCACTTATAAAAATAAATGAACGAAAAATAATTTTATTGTTTGCGAAAATAGTTAGACATAAATTGTTGTGAATAATGAAAATAATCTTCATAAA
The DNA here is from genome assembly GCF_020921035.1 of Rhodamnia argentea. NCBI lineage: Eukaryota > Viridiplantae > Streptophyta > Magnoliopsida > Myrtales > Myrtaceae > Rhodamnia > Rhodamnia argentea. The sequence goes on from NC_063150.1 coordinate 14,515,499, forward strand.
TTAATTATATGAAGTAATGCAAGTGATTATTTTTAGGAGAATATATTCCAAGTGATATATTTTTTGCGAGACAAACGCACCATAAAAGTAATTTTTTTTTATCGCAAATGAAATTATAACCTAGATAAGCCAAGGAAAACTTGAAAATTGCAATGTAGGCAACAAAACGCATCTAGAATCCCCAAATCTAGAGGTAAAAAACCAATTGTGCCATTTTTTTTTTTTTTGGGTCAGACAATTGTGCCATTAAATGGTACTTTTAGTGGTGAATTTTAATTTTTCCACTTGAAGTGAATCAAATCCTAAGTGTAATCACGTATCTCCGTTAGCTTCTCCAATTTGGTTGGTGGAAAGTGCTGACGCGAGTTAACAGATGACGACGTTGGAAAAAACTTGAAAAAAAAAAGAAAGAAAAACAAATGTGATTTTTTTTTTTTTTTGGGTACTATATGTGGTGGTTCATTCGCCATCTCAATATTTTACACCTATTGACACCGACAATCGGCTTGGGAACATCAAAGTTAGATGGGAGCATATAACCATTGTAAGTCGCACGAGGACAAATGCATACTAGACAACCGCTGAATAGTCAGGAGCAACGTTTAAGATTTACACTAGAATTCTTGGTAAATTTTCGTTCGTCTGCGTCAGTATATCTTTGAACACATCATCATGCAATGGCAGTGTCCAGTGCTACAAAATTTCTCTGGTAGCAAAAGCTTTTTGATCTCCAACCCACATGACTCGGCCTAGCTTTCATGATATTATGCATAGAGCACCATATTTCTTCTCTTTATGTGGATGATATGATAAAAGAAAAAATGGCGACGACATTACAGGGATCGAATGACTTATCTCCTGATTATTACAACCTTAAGTAGTACAACCTTTGAGAAGAAGGATCTTGGCAACTAAGGCTTGGGAATACAACATGCCTCACGGGGTGGAGGTGTTCAAAGGACGGTCGGGCGGCTCATTCGGCTCATGCAAGACCCCTAGGCTCGAGAGGTAAATGGACTGACTTGAGCAATGCTCTTACATGAGAAATCCCGGCCCCCACATTTTTTTGCCTGAGTTTGAACGAAGATTATTATATGAACTAGGAAAATGTCCGTGCTTTGAACGGGTTTGAGACTATATTTGTCAGATTATCCTAAATGTTGTTGTACACGTGAATTTTGGCGAAAGAAATATAATGATATGCAGAAATTACAAGACAATCAATGTGTCACTTAGTAATATGAGCTCGAAATTTATACCTTTCATGTATCTAAGTATTAGAAATGCTTGGCTTAGAAGATAAGTTACGATTTCAAATACCACACCAGGATTTTTAACATTTCGATAATTTTAACACTACCAATCTCAATAGAAGTCGACTCTACTTCGAAATAACCCATTATAAATATACAAACTGGGCGATGTTTTCCTCCATTCTTGATTAAATAAAACTTCCTCTTTCCATACTTGACCAAAAATGGGTTACAAGCATACTAATTGGGTTAGGTAGGATACGAAGTGCCTATGGCTTAAGACATAGGTTGGAGCGGGTCAATAGAGCAACGCCTAATGAATGATGATTCTAGTGGGACTCGAAAAAATCTACTTTCAACCCAAGATAACCCTTGCCTCGGGTGACGCGTCAGAGTCTCTGAAAGAAAGAGTAAGGCACGTGTGGCTTGGGACCACCCTGATGGAAGATGACCATACCCCACAGAGGGACTCATTTTCGATCCCACCCTAGTCTTGGCATTCAATGCTTTTAAGAGTCAGTTGGGCAGTACAGATTTAACGGGTCGAATTTGATTCGGACACATTTTCGATCCATACAAAACCCTACTGACTCATCTGTTAGACAGGTCTACCGTGGAGGAAAAGGAAAATATATCTAATTTCTTTGTATATTATATTGCTTAAATCATGGACATCAGCACGAGCGAAAACTTTCACCCTAATATTGAATCCAAAAGGTTCGCTTGATTCGTTAGATCTTTTATACATTCCCATGTCTTTCCTTTCTTTTAGGGCTAATACCATGAAAAACTTGATATTGATATACTTGTGGCAAATTTTTCCTAAACTAATTTATTAGTCACCAAAAACTTTAAATTAGTATACGTGTGACCGATTTACCCTCTGTTAGCTTCCATCATATTTTACCGTATAATTCTTGAGCTGAGTGACGTATGACAATAACTTAGTTAATGTGCCAAGTCCACATGAAAATCCATAATCTCTGTCTCTGTTCTCCAGTGCGCCCTAATTTGAAAACTCTCTTTCTCCCTCAAAACACCAAAAATCCTAGATTACCTTCTCCTGCATCTCTGTCTTTGTGATTAGGCATCAGAACTCTTTCGAGCACATTTACATCTTTGGTAATTATTTTTCCTTCGATTTTTTTTTTAAGGTTGCACTTCTCTTAAAACTACTTCCAATTGAAGCCATTGGAAAAAAAAATCGAAGGCGAAAAAATTGCCAAAGATCTAAGTGTGCTTGAACGAGTTCTGATACTTAATCATGAATACAAAGACAACGATGGAGTGCGCATGAGAAAGAGGAAGACCTAGGGTTTTTCATGCTTTGTGGGAGAGGGAGGGAATGAGCCCTATTTGTTTTCAAGTCAAGGCTAATTGAAGAAACAGAGAGGGAGTTATGAATTTTCTTTTGGACTTGTCAAGTCAATCGAGTTATTGTCATAGGTCCTCAATTTCATCGCAAAATTTGACGGAAATTAAAGGAAGATAAATGCATCTCAATTTGAGATTTTTGATAAGTCAAAAAATAATTTAAAATAAATTTATCATGAACGTATTAATTTGTAATTTTTCATGATATTAATTTTTATTTTTTATGTTTAATTTGCACGGTGTCTTTACCGTTTCATGATAAGGATGAACGTGGATGATCAGCTTTTCGGTCCACACACAGGAGTGAGTACATGCACGGCAGCGAAACGTCTCGGTCGGTTGGGCCCTTCAATCACATCACCCCACGTTCCTTTTTTTAAATTTTTTTAAAATTTTCTTTGGTTAGGTCGGATCACGTTCATCTCTTCAGAAGTATCCTCTCGATCCATGGCGAAGCAAAAGGACGAGATTCTGCTTGTCCCTGAACATCAAAAGAACGAACAAACAAACCAACAGCGTTTGTCACAAATGAAAAACCGGAAAATAAGATCACGACTCTCTCCGATTTGTCACCATAAACGTCACTCCATCCCAACCTCATCCATCTATTTATTTATACGATTCTCACATACAGAAACGTGCAAGTCACAATGAACTTCCTACACCACTCGCCACCGCCTGCTGCCGCGGCCAAGGCGCTGCCCCACTTCCTCCTCGTCACATTCCCGGCGCAGGGCCACATCAACCCGGCCCTCCAGTTCGCCAAGCGCCTCCTCCGAGAAGGCGCCGAGGTGACCTTCGCCACCAGCGTCTTTGCCTGCCGCCGCATGTCCAAGGGCGAGCCCCACCTGGAGGGCCTCCACTTCGCCGCCTTCTCCGACGGGTATGACGACGGGTTCAAGCAGGGCGACGACGTGGCCCACTTCATTTCCGAGCTCAAGTGCCGTGGCTCCAAGAAGGTTAAGGACCTCATCGCATCGAGCGTGGACGAGGGCCGCCCCTACGCCTGCTTGGTGTGCAGCTTGCTCATCCCGTGGGCAGCGGAGGCGGCACGTGAGTTCCACGTGCCCTCGGCCCTCCTGTGGGTTCAACCCGCCGCGGTGTTGGACATTTACTATTACTACTTCCACGGCTATAGTGAATTGATAAAAGACAACTGCCTCCACCCTTCACGTTCGTTTGAGTTACCGGGCCTTCCCTACAAGCTCAGTAGCCGCGACTTGCCTTCATTTTTGGTGCCGAACAGCTCGGACGCATACGCTTTCGCGTTGCCGACTTTCAAAGACCAGTTCGACGGACTCAACCAAGAAAACAATCCGAGGATACTGGTGAATACGTTCGACTCGCTAGAGCCAGAGGCCTTGAGAGCGATCGACAGGTACAACGTGGTAGGGATCGGGCCACTGATACCCTCGGCTTTCCTCGATGGGATAGGCCTGTCGGACACGTCCTTCCAGGGCGACCTCTTCCCCAAGTCCAAGGATTGCACGGAGTGGCTGGACTCCAATGCTCCAGCGTCGGTCGTCTACGTGTCATTTGGGAGCATCGCGGTGTTATCGAAGGGGCAGGCGGAGGAGCTCTCCTGCGCGTTGCTCGATTGCGGTCGACCGTTCTTGTGGGTCGTAAGAGCAGAACAAAACGGGGAGGAAGAGAAGGGTGAGGATAGATCGAGCCGCATGCGAGAGTTGGAAGAGAAAGGAATGATAGTGCCATGGTGCTCGCAGCTGGAGGTGTTGTCACACCCGTCGCTCGGCTGCTTCGTGACGCATTGCGGGTGGAACTCCACCCTCGAGAGCCTAGCGCTTGGCATTCCCACGGTGGCGCTCCCACAGTGGGCGGATCAGGGGACCAACGCGAAGCTCGTCGAGGACGTGTGGCGGACCGGGGTTCGTGTGAGGCCGAACGAGGAAGGGTTAGTGGAGGCGGCGGAGATAAGGAGGTGCTTGGAGACGGTGATGGGTGATGGGGAGAGGAGGGAGGAGGTGAGAAGGAACGCGACCAAGTGGAAGGAGTCGGCGGGGGAGGCCGCGAGGGAAGGCGGGTCATCGGATAGGAACTTGAAGGCTTTCATCGAAGAGGTCGGTCGAGGTTGTCCATGCTAAGAAGTAGCTTGCTGTAGCTCGTTTGGTGCTTCGACTAAGAGCACACAAGTCATGTGTAGGAGCTTCTCGTATTATTTGTTTTCGCGTTATGAATACTTCTTTCCATCAATTACTGAGGAGGTTTGATGATGGTAGTAGGTTTGCTGAATGTATTTACTACGGAATAAGTGAAAATTTTGGTGAAAAGACAGCCATTTTATGGATTTACTCCAATACTCAAGTGCACTAAATGTTTTTACAATTAGTTTTTTTTTTTTTTTTGAGTTTTTACATTCAGTTGGTGTTCTCATTTGAGGAGAAAATATTAGATAGGTCTGATTTGCCACATCGTCTCTAAGATCTCCAGTTAAAAATCGCCATGTGGCAAGATGGGATCCACTTGTCAAATTACTTCCCCTTTCCTCTGAGAAAAAAATAGGTATCATTGGGGAACCACATCAAAAATACCCACCACTACACATGTGTCACACAAGCCCACCTTTCAGATAAAGAATCTCTCTCCTCTCTCTTCACCCCCCTCCCTCTCTCTCTCTCCCTCTCTCCCTCTCTCTCTCCCCTCCGCTTGACCTCTCCAACCTCCCACCTCTCTCTCTCTCTCTCTCTCTCTCTCTCTCTCTCTCCAACCTCCCACCTCTGCCTAATCCCTTTTCCCTTCTCCAACCTTGAGCCCGAGCTACCGCCATTGCTGGCCGTGGCGGAGGGAATGATTCGAAGTCTCCGGCAATGGGTCGCTGCCAATTGATCTTTGTCCCTTCATGCGCCTCACAAAGACGGCTAAAGCCGAGCTCGAGTGGCCATGGCTGCGATAGATGCAAGTCGAGCTCAAGCGGCCATGGTTGAGGCAGCCTTACTTGTGGTCGATGAACCCAAAGCTAAAGCTTGAGCGCGAGAGGCCGTGCCACCCGCAAACTCGAGAGGCCTCGTCCCTCCCCCTCGTTGTCACCCTCAACTTTATCAAGGACTTGAGCAGTCCTCCCTCTCCGGCATTGCTGATTGAGCCGATTAGATTTTGTTGAACGACGCTAACGACAACCATGGATGAGCCATGAGCTGCTCGTCCCGAGTCGTGCACCAATCGTCCATGGAAAGAGGGGTCGGGCGAAGGAGAGACGAGGGGAAAGTCAGTATTGCGAAAAATGCCAAGAGATGCGTAAATTCAAGCGCAAAATAGCAAAGATAAAAGTAAAATAAAAAACACGAGACATGATATACGTGGAAAACCCAAAATGGGAAAAACCACGGGGAGAGAGAGGGGTTTCATTATCTTCAATAACAAGTACAAACATATAATCAAAGATCTAAAGATCTGATAAGAAGAAAGTGAAAAACAAATGGTTTGAGGGCAAAAATAAAAGGTTTGGGCAAGAAGCAAATGCAAGCGTTGTAATATAATATGCAACATATCCTTTTTATAGCCCCCTCTAAAAAATTATAAAACAAAGTGAATAGTCCCAAATAACCTTATCGCTAATTTGAAAGTCAAAATATAACAAATCCCTACCTTAACTTCAAATCTTCGGAAGAACGTTTTACCGAACGCCACAAAACCTCTCTCCCTCACGATCAAGAGTGACCACACAAGGCCACTCGCCAAACGGCTAAATCGACAACGCACATCCCTAAGCCTACGCTAGCGTACTCAATGTAGGAAACAAGGATGAACTGCTATCAACACCGCTAAGTAACTCAATGATGAGAACACGAATCAAGTCCAAACAATGCTTGAACTTGGTCAAAGGAATTGGTTTGATCAACATATCGGCCGGATTATCAGTTGTCGGTACTTTCTTCATTGTAACTCTACCCTTAGCAACCTCGTTATGCACAAAGTGATATCGAAAATCGATGTGTTTCATTCTCTCGTGATACATCGTGTTCTTGGTCAATTGAATCGCATTTTAGTTATCGCTAAAGATAAGGGAGGCTTCCTCCTACTTTACCCCGGGTTCTACAACCAAACGCTTCAATCAAAGAGCTTCCTTTGCTGCATCCATTGCTACCATGTACTCTACTTCGGTGACAGATAAGGCAATCGTGTCCCGCAAAATTGCTCTCCGACTAACCGCGGAACCACCAAGCGTAGAAACAAAACCCGTCAAGGATCTCCTTTTATCGAGATAACCCGCATAGTCATAATCAACGAAGCTAACAATTGAATGTTCTATATCACAACCTCTATCAAAGATCAAACCAATATCTGCGACACCCCGGATATACCGAAGAATCCACTTCACTGCTTGCCGGTGAGCTTTACCTGGATTTGCCATATACCTGCTCATAACACTAACTACCCGTGAAATGTCCGGATGGGTGCATACCATAGCATACGTAAGACTACCCACAGCATTAGAATATGGAACTCAAGACATTTCTTCTTCCTCTTCTATGGTTTTAGTGGACGAAGAAGCAGAAAGTTTAAAATGGGACGCCAAAGGAGTACTTACCGGTTTAGGATTCTTCATGCCAAAATGTTCAAGAACTTTCTCAATATACCCCTTCTATGAAAGGTATAACTTCCCAACCTATCTATCTCTGCAAATCTCCATGCCTAGAATTTTCTTAGTAGCTTCAAGATCCTTATTCTCAAATTATCTACTAAGTTGCCTCTTTAATAATTGTATCTCTAACATATCATTCATTGTAATAAGCATGTTATCCACATACAATAGCGAATAAACAAAAGAACCATCATGCAATTTCTCGTAGTATACACAACTATCATGCGCACTTCGCAAGGAACCATAACTTAACATAAAGCTATTAAATCTCTTGTACCATTGGCATAGAGATTGCTTGAGACCACATAAGGTGCGTTTCAACCTACAAACGTGATCTTCCTTACCCTCAACAATGAATCCCTCGGGTTGAGACAAATAGATTGTCTCCTCAAGCTCGCCATGCGGAAAAGTGGTCTTAACATCAAGTTGCTCAAGTTCTAATTCATAAAGGGCCACTAATGCGAGCAATACATTAATGGAACCGTGTTTCACAATTGGAGAGAACACTTCATTGAAATCTATCCCTTACTTCTGACTAAAGTCCTTCGCTACCAAATGTGCCTTGAATCTTTCATCTTCAATCCCTAGAATTCCCTCCTTTCTCTTGAAGATCCACTTCCATCCAACAGCTCTTTTGCCCTTAAGCAATTTCACAAGATCCCAAGTTTGGTTCTTGTGAAGAGACTCCATCTCTTTATTCATTGTAACAAGCCACTTATTAGATTTAGAACAAATAACAGCTTCATGGAAAGTAGAAGGTTCTTCAATACCAAACTCTTCAGCATCTGTAAAAGCATATGCTACCAAGTCGGTGAAACCATACCTCTGGAGAGCCTTAATTTGCCTTTTAGCTCTCCCTACAGCCAAAGTCCGAGGTTGTTCAACTCTTCTACTTCTTCTTTAATCGAATTTGAGACTTATTGCTCACTGTCACTTTCTAATCGAATAGGAACATCTTCAGAGGTTCTCTGCACTAAACTCCACCTCTTTCGCTATATTCTCTTCTTGAATATCTGTAGACTCAACAACTTTTCTTTGATCAAGCATAGAATTTTCATCAAAAGTAACATCCCTACCGATTATAAACTTTGGTGATCGAGGGTTAAAACACCACAATCTATATCCCTTAACACCATTTGCATAACCAACGAAAATACCTTTCTTGGCTCTAGATTCAAGCTCACCCTCTTTTACATGATAATAAACAGGACATCTAAATACTTTCAAAATATAATAATCAAAAAGTTTATCGGACCATACTTCATTTGGAGTATTATATTCAATTGTGGTGGAAGGAGAACGATTTACCAAATAACATGTTGTGTTCACGGCTTTAGCCCAAAAATCTTTATCAAGTCTAGCATTAGAAATCATACATGTAGCTCTCTTTAAAAGTGTCCGGTTCATGTGCTCCGCTGCCCCATTTTGTTAAGATGTATACTTGACTATTCGATGCCGAATAATCCTCGAATTTTCACAGTACTTGTTAAAATTACCTCCACAAAACTCAAGACCATTGTTTGTTTTGAGATGCTTATCTTCTTACCAGTTTGATTTTCAATCAACATCTTTAACTTCTTGAACATATCAAAAACGTCACTTTTACGCTTCAAGAAATAAACCTAGACTTTCCTAGAAAAGTCATCAATAAATGTCAGAAGATAAACCGCACCACCTTTAGATGTAACATGTGCAGGTCCCCACAAATTGGAGTGAATGTAGTCAATCGTGCCTTTCATCGAGTGCACCGTAGTACTGAAACTAAGTCCGCCCTGTTTCCCATAAACAATATGCTCACAAAAGTTAATTGGGACCGTATGCTCCCTATAAAGTAAACTACGCTTACTCAAGATTGTTATTCCTCTTTCACTCATGTGGCTCAACCGCATATGCTACAACCTTGATTTATCAGAATCTGAAGATGATGATATATTTAAAGAACCGACAACGGTACTTTCTCCGTGAACGTAAAGACCATTCTTCTTGTTACCTCTCATCACAATCAAGGAGCCCTTTGAAATTTTCAAAACTCCACGTCCACTAGTATACATGCATCTAGTGGAATACAAATTGCTCAAAGAAATAAGGTTTTTTTTCAAATCTGGGATGTACCTAACATCCGTCAAAGTTCTTATTACCTTGTCATAACAATTGATCCACACCGTACCCACAATTCTCGCAACCGCATTCTCACCCATCAAAACCGAACCACCAGTTACTTTCTCATATGTGTAGCACCAATCTCTATTTGAGCATATATAGTATAAACAAGCCGAATCCAAAATCCATTCATTTCTACACGATAATCCAAAGATAAAATAGTAAGAACATTATCTATATTAACGGACTCATTATCTTTCACTAGACTAGCCGAATCAGAACTCTCCATCGACTTTTTCCCCTTAGCCTTGAGCAAAGGACACTTGTTTTTATATTGTCCGAACTTGTGACAATAGTAACATTCAACTTTTCTTGTCTTGGCCCGACCTAGACTTCGAACACCCTTCACTATTCTTGCGTCGATCCCGATGATTCGACCTTCTCCTAACAACTAAGCTATCGGCTTTATCTGCGATACTACTAGCATTTAGCTTTGTACGCATCTCCATGGAATTCAACAAGACTTTCACATCCTCAAGGGTTATGGATTCTCTTCCATACAACATAGAATTCACAAAATTCTCATACGAGCTCGGTAGCAAGCATAATACAATTAGGCTTGATCTTCATCATCTAACTCCAAATCTAGATTATTCATATCCATAACGATTTTATTAAATTCATCTAGATGTTCTTGGATAGGAGTACCTTATTGCATCTTTAACGTATAAAAACGCTGCTTCAAGAATAATCTTGTCGTAAGAGATTTCTTCATATATAGACTCTTTAGCTTTTACCATAATCCCGAAACTGTTTCTTCATCAAGAACTTCACGAAGCATCTTATTAGACAATGACAATTGGTTGGTGCTATGCGCCTTCTCTTCCATCTCCTCGATCTCTCGTGTAGTCATGTTGTCGGGATAATTCCCATCCAAGAGCCTTTCCGATGCAACAAAGCCTTCATCTTGATCTTCCATAGCCCGAAATTATTTTGGCCATAAAAGGGTGCCACTTTGAACTTGATAGATGCCATCTCGAACAAAGACTGAAATTCCTTCGCTCTAATACCAATTTGTTGCGGAAAACGCCAAGAGATGCACAAATTCAAGCGCAAAATAGCAAGGATGAAAGTAAAATGAAAAACACAAGACACGATATACATGGAAAAATCAAAACGGGAAAAACCACGGGAGAGAGAGGGATTTCACTATCTTCAATAATAAGTACAAGCGTACAATCAAAGATATAAAGATCTGACAAGAAAAAAGTGAAAAACAAAGGGTTTTAGGATTGAAATAAAAGGCTCTGGGGCAGAAGCAAAAGCAAGCATTGCAATATAATATACAACATATCCTTTTTATATCCCATTCTAAAAAATCTTAAAACAAAGTGAATGGTCCAAAATAACCTTTTTACTAATTTGAAAGTTAAAATATAACGGTTAGAGAAACGGGATCGTGAAGAGAGAAATTTTTCCTTTTTTTACTAGTGGCCTTTTGCGACACGTGCCGCACGATGAGTAAAGATAAAGACCACGTCAGCTTTATCCCGTGGGTACGCAATATTTTATCCCTCTTCTCTCTCCCCGTTGCTCTCCCTCTCCTCCTGTCCTTTACTGCATTACAGAATCTCTCTGTTCCTCCCTACTTCTCTTTTCTTCTTCTTCGTTTAGAGAAAAGAGAAAACGAAGGTACATATCTGCACAACAGAGACAACTTCTTGGCCTACATTTCTCCCTCAACCACATCGTCGATGACGCCTCTAACTTCCCCGGACTGCTTACCGCTCGCCCTTGTCCTCACTCTCGCCAAATTCGGCGAGGTCGGCCTTCGCCTAGGCCATGAAGGTCAAGCCCTCGCCAGAATCTGGTCGGCCCTCGTCTAGGCCGCGATCAAGCCCTTGCCAGATCCAGTGAGGGTGGTCCTCGTCGAATCCGGCTAGAGCGACTCTTGCCTGTGCCTGGTGGTCGGCTATAGCAGAGTACTGTTTTTGCTTCTACATCGTGGGTTGATTATGGCGGTGATGTACGTGTGTATGTAAGAAGAAGAAGACGACGATGGTGAAAAGTGGAGAGGGAGAGAGTAACGGTGGGATAAAGTAACGGAGAGAAGGCGTGACGAACGGGACAAATTAAGGTCAATAGTTGGACTTGGCTTGCCACATGACAATTTTTAAATGGAGTGTCTTAAAGATGATGTGACAAGCCAATACTACCAAATATTTTCTGAGGGTTGTTTGAAAACCTTAGTGGCCAGATGTCCGACGATGAATGATCGAGAGGATGAGATGTTGGCCAAGAAAAATTCACGTTTGACTCGTGGAAGGGCCTGCGCATGTATGTGAATGTGGGTTAGCCTGGTTAGTGGAACTTGCAAGAAAGAATTCTCCTCTTCCTCCTCACAAGGGGTGGGAACTACGGCTCATTGGGGACATGTCCCTTTCACCCCTGATTAGACATGGCCAAATGAAACTGTAAGTCTGGAATCGATCCATTGATCGGGCCTACGGTTCCGATCAATTTATAAAAAAAAAAAGGAAGAAGCTCGGGGGGAAAGAGCCGTTGGGCTCCGGAACCGGTGGTTCCGAATAGGATCTGGAACCGGCCCCTTCAAGGGCTGGTTCCGATTCCATCTTTTCGTGGAATCGGAACCGGCGGTTCGGCCGAACCGGCCATGTCTACCCCAACGATCATTGGTACTTGGTACGTCCCCCGGTTTGTGCAACTCGAATTATATCTCTTCCGGCGATTAATGACTATATAGCATCGATATGACATGCAATTTTTAAAACATGACATGATATAACATAACGAGTCAATATGTAATTTTTAAAAAATAAAAAATTCAAACACATTGAGACACGCAATATATTAAATATATATTTCTATATTTCTATATATAGATGGTAAATTATTATTTTTATAGCTTCAAAAATAAATTAATTATAAAAAAAAAGCTTAAACTGAATTTACACTAAAAATAATGATTCATCGTTTCTATCGTAACGACAAATTCCATTTCCCTCCAAAATAGAAATAAAAAAAATAATAAATTCACAAAAAGAAGCCAAAAGACACCAATCATTTACTCACATTTCATGGCTAAGCATCCTTTTATCCTTGATTTTCCCTAATTAGCCCCCATCCCTTGCTTTTTTTTTCCTAAAAAAATAAAATCAAAAATCAAAAAATTACTAATACCGAAATCAAAGCCCTATTAAAATAAAATAAATTCAGAAAAAAATCGCTAAAAGTCAAAACTCTCTCTCTCTAACTCCAAACGCTTTTACGATCGTGCAATTTACACGATTAGAGAGGGAGAGAGTGCGAGGGAGCCTGCATCTCAAAGTCTCTCTCTATAACCCTTTACTCTCCTCCTCCCTCTTCTTCCTCCTACTTCATCGTCCCGCCATTGCAGTCGAAAGAAGGAAATCCTAATTCTCCATCACCAAGGATCTACTATCCACCCAACTCCAACAGGCGCAGCTCGCGGTGGTCCTCGGCCCCAACCCCTCCCACTTCGAGACCCTAATCTCCAATGGCGAGGCCGCGAGCCAAGGTGAGTTGACGCAGAGCCAAGAGATAGAGAGGAGAGGATGATGAAATTAGGTTAGCGATGAGGGATTTTCAGATTTTGGTTTCATTACCTTTTTGCCCTTAAAAGACCGGAAATTTCCCAAATTACCCCCAAGCTCGCTTGTCCCTTTCGTTGATTGAGTGTCGGAAGCTCGGACATGAGTTGATCGCGTGTCCGGTCGTGTCCCCACTGTCGGACACCCGCATGCATCCGACAAGTGAAAAATGCTTTGGAGAGAATGCCCGTGCTACATAGATTAATGACGGCCATACAAATCCGAGTTTGATCTTTGCGCAAGCATCGATGAAAGCAATTTGATTTGATTTGATTAGACAATTTCCTTTGATTTAAAAAAAAATAAGTGCACCTAAAATTTTGAAACACCTCGCCAAAGTAATTTTGAAGCTTTTGAAAAGTACAATAAAATGTAAAACTTAATCAAATTAGGATAATCAAATTTCTCCGATGAATTTTGTTCAATTTAACTAATAGAAAACACCGCGAGTGACTTTTTTTTTTTTTTCTAACTTTCGTGAGACACGTCCATGTGTTGCCCAACAAGCATCACATAAGACAAAAAAAAAGTTAAGAATTTAATAAGATAAAGGGCTAAGAAAACACAGCTTTTTTTTGCCTTGAAAAAAAGTCAAGCCATCGGGCCGTTTTGCTTCATTGGAGCCGCTCATTCGCTGTACGTTGTCGGGCCACTGGTGGACCACCGGCGCCAGGGTAGAGAAATTATTAGATACTTGGTGCCACCTCGTTCGTGCAATAGTCCATTCATCTGACGGCACGTGTCCACTGTGGGCCCCGTCCTTTTAGATACTTGGGTGTGCCCGGTAAGGCTTACATAGTCCATTCATTAGTTGCCACGTGTACATGAAGGGTCCCACTTTGACTTCGTCAATTTCTGCTTTTCCGTTTCTTCTCACACAGCTCCGAAGTTCTCATTTCTTAACTCTCTTCTTCCTGACTACCGCGGAATCGCATACTTGCAGTTCCTGAGTGAGGATCTGTGGATAGGACGACAGGGACGGAGATCATAGCTTGTGGTCCCTGTGAGTGGGGGGGCACTGAACCACAGTTAGGTGGGAAGGTTCGTGACGCTCAGCTGGCGGTCTCGGTGCTCGACGCGGTGTGCTCGTGGCATGCCCCATTCTGTCGTGGCCGCCCTATGCGAGTAGATGTTGAATAGGGCCTGCTCGGCAAAGGAGATGATGCTGGTGTGACCGCGTCGGAGGAAGACGGGTTCGTCTTGGCAGATGGTTGGAGGAGCGAGCCGATGAACTAATGCGATCGAAGAAAGGGACTACAGTGTGGGGTCGAGTCCAGGCCACGCAAGACTCCGTGGTGGCTGAGCTGAGTGAGGGCAGGTATTATTTGCCCCGGCTGAGTTGATCGGGTCCATGTGGATCGGAGCGAGGTTGATGCTTCCGACCTGGTTATGAGCTCCATGGGGACTGTTGTTTTTTCCCCCAAAAAATGACCTTGGTTTGGCCATTAGTTCACTTAATTTCGGGAAAAAGTATACTAGAAGTGCCATAACTTTTATACGGCGTTCACTTGAGTGCAATAACTTAAAAAAATTATTCACTTAAGTGTCATGTTGACGTGGACGCCGGAAAAGGCGACATGGCTCGCCGGAAGGATGACTTGACACCCCAAAAAAGTTATTGTAGCACTCAAGTGAACGATTTTGCTCCGACGTAACACTCAAGTGAACGATTTTTGAAAGTTATGTCACTTAAATAAACGTTTTAAAAGTTATAGCACTTCTAGTGTACTTTTTCCCTTAATTTCATTAACCAAGTAAGAAAAATTACCAAAGAAATCCACAACCTATTGGAATTATGTCAATTCAGTCATAAATCTTTTTTTTTGTCAATTTAATTTTAAACCTTTTACATTTGTGGCAGTTCAATCATTCCGATCAATTTTGGTCGAAAATTGCCGGCGTGAACTCCGACCATGCCATATAGGAATACTAGCATTAGTGTGGATAAATTTTAATACTATTTTAAATTTTTGTACAATTTTTTTCCTTTTCCCTTTTTCGTTTCCTTACTTATTTTTTTTCATGGACTTTGCTGGCCAAAAACAAGGGGCGGGATGCCCTCGTGGAGTCCGGGTGAGGGCCGCGACGGCCTCTCCCAATCTGGACAAGCGAGGTTGTTGCAAGCCCTTGCTCACACCCGGCGAGGTCCTCGCCGGCCTTAGGCCAATAACAAAAGTAAAGTAAAGTAAAGATGAAAGATAAAAAAATTCATAAGAAAATTCAAAATATTATTACAAAAAGTCCAAGTCAACACCCGCGGGCAAAAATTGGCTGGAAGAACCGAATAAACACAAATACAAATGGATTAGGGCTGAATTGGCAAAAAAAAATGTATGAAATTGAATTGACATAATTACAATAGGTTTAAGACTATTTTAGTAATTTTTCCCAAGTAAGAGAGAGAAAGTAATAAAAGAAAATCACGTCAACATTTTTCCTTATCCATGTAGACGAAATTAATGGGGCAATCCGATTGCATCAATTTGACAAGTTTTAAAATTTGATCGCATTTTTGAAGTTTTAAGAATCAATTGGGGAAAAGTACACTAGAAGTGTCATAACTTGTGTACGGCGTTCACTTAAGTGCCATAACTTTCAAAATGTTCACTTAAGTGCCATAACTTTCAAAAATCGTTCACTTGAGTGCTACGTCGGAGCAAAATCGTTCACTTGAGTGCTACAGTAACTTTTCCGGCGTGCCACGTCGGCCTTTCAGCGTGCCACGTCATCTTTCCGGCATCTACAGTAACTTTTCCGACGTCTACAGTAACTTTCCCGGCTGCCACGTTAGCTTTTCCGATTGCCACGTCAACATGACACTCAAATGAACGATTTTTAAAAGTTATGGCACTTAAGTGAACGTTTTGAAAGTTATGGCACTTAAGTGAACGCCGTACAAAAGTTATGACACTTCTAGTGTACTTTTCTCGAATCAATTGTACTTTTAATACAATTTTTATATTTTCGATGCAAAAGATACTCATGGTAACGATAGAAAGAAGAAAAAACACATGTAAAAAAATTGTTTATCAATATATGCGCATGTGCATGCGTGGGTGCGTGCGTGTATGTATGTGTGTACGTATCACGCAACTCCCAAGTCCCGAGTCACATTATCGGTTGTGTTAAGATTTTCTATGGATTTTTGGATTTTCAGCCCCATAATCTTATCAATCAATCACTCTTAGTTAAAAAAGATTCGGGTAACTTCACTAATATGAGGGATATTGTTTTTTGTAGAGACTATCAACTCGATTTAGACGTATGGCGATATGCACAATTTACATATGTGATAAGTGAAAAAATGAACACCCACATCAATAAGCGAAAAGATATAGATACTTAAAAGCATCAACGGAAATTGCAAATGCTTAATCAAACGCACCATAAATTTGCGGGAAGGTTATACTTTCACACCCAATATGATTAACACCTTTACTACCAGTAGTTCCTACACCATTGCCGGTCGATCCCGACGGTCGCCGATCAGTCCTCAAATTATTATCGATCGATCTCAATGATCCCTTGGTCTTAATTGTGGAGCTAATACACAAACGTCAACGGAGACTTGGTGGAAACATGTTCAATGGATCCTACGCGCGTCCTTTCTGTTGCAATCGCTCATTGCCTTGACTGTGATTTCGCCACAACAACCACAAAAGCAAAAACATTCTCACTTCAATCCTACCATGAAAAGACCGAGATTGCCGTCTGAAGATTGGCCTTCCTTGACAACTCGCCTTGCCCAAGCTATCCATTTCGCGGCATTCTCGCGCATGCCTCCCTCGTGCGTCGCCCCAATAACCATGTCCAAGCACCTCTTCACCTCTTCTCTCCTGTCGCGACCTAAAAAAATAGACAAGTTAATTTTCGGGCTAATGGATTATCAAGTTAATTAATTAACTAACCTAACTCGGACTCTCCCAAGTCCATACCAAATCGCAACTTAAGGTTCAAATAATTAACATGCAATGTGTTTTGAATTTGGAGTCGCCACTAATCATTTTCGGTAGGTTGATTAGAAACCTAAATAAAATAGCGGGAGAAGACTATCTTATTTCCGCGAACCAGAGATTTTGAATTCGGGGATTTGGTTACGCTAGATTTCTCTAACGCCCTTTCGGTACCATTTTCATGAAAAATATTTGATTTGGCAATTTTGATGGATTTTACTTGAAATTCAAAGATGCAATTTTTTTGGGGTTTTTCTTCTTTTTTATGAGAATGCAAAACATTGAATTTTGTGCGATATACACCATGGATGATTTAGAAAAAAAGAAAACGCAGCCAATCACGAGTATTTATAAAAATAAATTAACATGTAATAATGCTAAATTTTGGAACACGTGGCACGTCTAAAATAAACAAACAAATGTTCAAACCAAACGATTACATTTTTGTAGATCGAGATGGAAATGATTACCTTCTATTACACCAAATCTTACTCACGTACAAGTTATAGTTCCCTTCAAGATCTCGGAGCTAGAAGAACGCGGCTGTCGTCGAAAATGGCAAGCAATGGCGTTGTTGGGTGGCGAGAGGCGAAATATGTGTCGGGACTCGTCGAAGATGATGCTCGACTAAAACTCTTTTCTTCACTCTCGAATTTTCTCTTCTAATTTTTCTCAAGAACTCTCTTTTTCCTCTTTAAAAATTTCTCTCAAAAACTCTCTCAAAACTCTCTCAATTCTCTTCCACTCCCCTCTTCTCAAAATTCCACTCAATCCTCTTCCTCTTTTATAGGCAAATTTCTCCACCCTTCGGTCTTCATCTTCATTTCTTCACCTTCCATTTTCATCTTCCCTTCTTCATCTTCATTTCTTCACCTTCCATTTTCATCTTCCCTTCATCATCTTCCCTTCTTCATCTTCCCTTCTTCATCTTCTGTTGGTATTTGCAATACGGTCCCCGAAGTTCCAAGTATTTGCAATGCAGTCCCTGAAATTTCAAATCTTCTCGGTGTATTTTTCCATCCCGTGCCTAGTCTAGACGCATGCTAAATTAAGTGTTCTGCTTACCCAATTATATGCCAATGCAATGTACGCTAAAAATAAATATGTGAGATGATTTTTATAATTTTTATGCAAAAAATAGATTAGTCAAAATTTAGGCGTCAACAGCTGCCCCTCTTTGAGTGGAGGCTCGTAGAGGTTCCGCTCAAAGACGAAATTGAATCCTAAATTTTGACAGTGCAAATTATGGATGAACTTTTTGGCGGGAGTTTTAATCCCATTTTTATGAAGTGATGCATGATATGCAAGACTGTAAATAACATGTGTCAAAACTTCTCATTTTTCATGTTAGAGAAACATGCACATGGATCGCATACAAGAATACCTGTTTTACCAAATTTCTCGTAAGCTAATGGTTCTCTTAATTTCCAAGCTTCTTTTTGCGGATGCAAGGATTTTAAGGTATCGGTGCCTTATCCGTTATCAGAGACTTCTCCCTAATGCAAGACAGCGCAAGATATGTGTGTCGTTTGAGATCACAAGAGCTACGTCGTTGTGAGTCGAAAGAAGTGAAATCAAGTTCACAAGAGCTACGTCGTTGTGAGTTGATCAAATGTCGAAATCGCCAGTGCATATGTCTTCACGATTCGATAAAGGAGAACCAAAATCATAAGAGCTACGTCGTTATGATTTGGTTTGGATCAAAACCATGGGTGCTTATGTCTTCATGATTTGATAAAGGAGCCGACAATCATAAGAGCTATGTTATTATGAGCCGACTAAATGTCAAGATCACCGGTGCATACGTCTTCGTGATCTAAGACCGAAATCATAAGAGCTACGTCGTTATGATTTGATAAGATGTCAAGATCGCTAGTGCATATGTCTTCACGTCCCGATGGAAAAGGCATATTGCCCGAATTAAACAATATTTGATAGGAGCACCATCGAATGGAATCGATAAGTACAAAAGGGGCATATTGCACGAATTGAATCATAACAACTATCATCAGAAGAGTTGTTAATTTGAAAAGGGATTCGGAAAACTTACCCGGGTTCTCCAAACGATTAATCAAGGAACGAAGCAGATTGTTGTATCGTACCTGGTAGGCATTTGCCAACAAAACTTGCTCATTCAATAATC
The DNA here is from genome assembly GCF_020921035.1 of Rhodamnia argentea. Lineage (NCBI taxonomy): Eukaryota > Viridiplantae > Streptophyta > Magnoliopsida > Myrtales > Myrtaceae > Rhodamnia > Rhodamnia argentea. The sequence goes on from NC_063150.1 coordinate 14,534,554, forward strand.
CTTGGATGAATTTCGAGACCTTGGGAGGGAACTCGAACATCGGGAATGTATTACCTATCATGGAATGTCAGAGGTAACACGTGCAAACATATTCAACAATGAGTTCATGCAAAACTTTTCTGCCAAGCTTGCAATGATTAGAAATAACATGTGTATAATGCAATCATTCATACTATGGTTCATACATAACCATTCTATCAAGTTTGCATTACCAATTTTGTCCAGGGAGGTTCTCACATTACGAATACCTCGAATGTGAGCTGAATGGGGGGACTTTGGTCCGAAAGGGCTTTCTCTCACTCTCGAGAAAAGCTATTTATCCTGTCTGCAGGATTCAAAAGAAATCACTCAATCTTTCCATCATCGCATTCGACAAGGATCCGAGTAATCTCGCAATTGATACGACCGAGCCGATCTGGAGGTCTTGATTAGGACCGTAATGAGGGCTAGGTCAAAGGTTTACAAAGGGGACTCTAATTGAGTCAAGGTTGCTGAAATGAATTTCTTCATCATCTGCTCCGGATTTACAAGTCAAGAATCCCGCAAAAATGAGAGAGAAATAATCTTGCTCGAACTTCTTCGAGTGATGCTTAAAATCATTTAACTCTACGTTATCTCAAGTGTCCTAATCGGAAGAGACTTTGGAGGGTTATAACGTAGGCTAGGATTGGGGACCGAGGAACGAAAATGCTCGTTTTGGCTCAGAAATTAAATGAGAAGGGGCTTAACGTTGGTGATCATCGCCGACTAGTCACCGATCTTGGTCTTCTGGAAATGTCTTGAGAAAGAATACCATTATTGAATGAGGGATGGTAGTTTTCTACTGAAAATTGCACTTTGCAAACCGATTTCTTGGGGAGTCTTCTTCCCAACAAGTGTCTGTCAAGGATTTGCAAGAGACACAATGCAAACATGTACATGGAATTTACAACTTAACCTGCAAAAATGTACATTCAAAATTCAGAAGTACTTTACAAATGAATGTGCATTGGCCTTACTTTTGGTAGGCACTTTGCTTTTCCTATGCTTGAAATTTTCATATGAGATCGGCCTTTGCTTTTCTTACTCCCGACTCTCATTTTTCTTTTTCTTTTTTTTTTTCGAGAAGAGATTTCTTTTCCTTTTTCTTTGAGAGCTCTTCGACATCTCTTTATTTTTTTTTTTTTTTTTTTCCGAGAGCGGGCCCTTCTCCTTTAAACTGAGTTTGCCTCTCCTTTTTTTTACAATCCCATGATTTTGAACAGGAATTACAACAAACATAAACATTTACAAAGAAAAATTATGTAAACATAAAAAATCTAGCATACAAGAAATGAGTCCATTCGGGAATTCTCTGTTGACCCGACTATCTCCAATTCTAATCCTTGGGAAAATGCTATCTTCGTCTTTGGAATGAGCAAATGATCACCAACGGGGGTTTAAGAAATGAATTTGCAGGCTCAAGTGGGCTATGCAAAGAATGAAGTGTATAGGATAGAGAAATGAATGCTCTTCATCATCCTAAGGCACTTGAATTAAAATTCGAGTATAAATGCAAAGAAACACCCGAAGATTAATGTTAGTCCGAGCAAGAAAATTTCTAACCATTTACCTCGTGTTGCTGCTAGAATTAACCCGTCTGGACCCCGATGTGGGGTGGTTCTTGACAGGGGTGAAGAAATGAAACCACCGCTCAAAAGGGGTAATCAATGGATAACTTGTAGTGTTTAGGATAGAGAAATGAACGCCTCCGTCACTTCAGCTATCGTACCTTTCGCGAGAAAACTCTTTACCTCGGGGAATGCGGAATTTTGCCACCGTTCATCTCGCTTGAAAAAAATTGGACGTGTTTGGGAAATGATTGCCTTTCATCATCCTGTCATGCCCCATTCCATACATCTGATGTATCTTATGTAGTTCATGTTCCTTATTCAGAGTTGGTAAATTAAATATGAGGAACAGTCATGCACAAACTATGCAATGTATGAGTGTTTTTGAGCATATAAAATGTAGCAACTTTTTATCTTGGTGCAAGCACGTAAGAAAATTTTTAGGGGCGTGGATCGTGAGTTGCCCCTGCTCATGCAAATGAGTTGCAAAACTTTATTGTCTACTTCGAGACTCGAGATTGTCAGAGGCTTCAAAAAATTTCTCGAGTTCATTAATTTTAAAGAGAAGGGATACTTCCCTATCCGGAAAGGCGGTGACCCCTGTAAAAATCAAAAGGGAAAGCGTCAATGTACGTTCTCATGTTCTAAACGAGTTGAAACGATACCGCTTTACCCTTGTACGAATTTCTTGTGAACTTTGAATTGAAAAGATTAACTCATCTGGATCGGATTGTATGTCAGGGATGTTATATCTCCGGTTTTGTAACCATTGGGCTGAGCTTCAATCGGCATTGAATGCGAAGCAAAAGGTTTTTATTAATCTTTGTACATTGATGCCAAATCCCGAGGATCGAACCCGGGACGCCTCGGACCACTTGTCATTCCCCCAACCACTAGGCTATGGTGATGTTGGCGTCCATGGTTGGTTCGCTTTTTGTTATATTGTCCTCAAAACAGGTTGGCAATCCCCCGTTGAGAATGAAATAAGATTAAATTAGAGTTTGAAACGACTAAGAGCCAATTGGGACGATACGGAGTTACCCATCTTTGAGCCCGCTTGGTCTTTTACTCGTATTCTCCCAAGTAAGGCTATTCGGAATCTCTCTTTACGGATGTTCAGGGCGTCGTCCACAAATTGATTTGCTACTGGCCTAGCTTAGTAAGGAACTTACGCATTTGACAAGAGAGGAGAAAATTCGTCCTTTAACTCTAGGCAAATTCTAGACAGGTTAGAAAGTAAAAAATATCCCACGTAGGGGAACTATACATGGAATTAAAGGAGTATTCATGCGAGATTGGTTCCACCTCTCTTTGCTGGCCACTTCAACGATCAAGCGATTCTGTCTTGGACTAAACACCAACAATCGTTGTTTGAAGACCCATAATAACTTGCTTCGGATCACGGCTCTGGAGGTCCTTCATTTCCAAACAGGCTCATCAAGGTAGCAAGCTCATCATCAAAGTAATCTTCTGATTTTTCGAGCAATTGATACTCGAATTGGGCATTGTTACTTGCTAACACGGTGTGATTGCTTGTGAGCGATCGACTCCTTAAGCTTGAGCCTCCGTCGTTGCTCGGGAACTTGTAGGGATGATCAACTGTCGCTACTAGAACCACCAGCGGAATGTTGGTATAACTTTGTATTCTTGATTGGGAAGTGGCCGGGTACCTTTTGCTCGGTAGGTTTTCCCGGAATTGATCTTCCAGCCAACTCGGTCCGGTCGCCTTGGTCCCAAGCTGCATCGTGCTTCCTCGACTTATCTCTAACCCTTTGAAGGTGATTTGTGACACTTTGCATGGTGAGTCCGTCTATATTCATCATTTTATGTACAGCCGAGTGGTCGTCTTGAATTGATTCCTAGTCGTCGAACCGCCTCAATGAATATAGAATGAAGCTTGGCGGACCAAAGGGGCCTTTTCTTTTGGACAAAATCGTCGTCGTCGGCTTGGTCGTGGTTTTTTTGTACAAGTAATTGCTTCCTTACTGACATGCTGCCAAATGTTTTGGAGCACTTGAATGCGGACCGGCTTTCGCGGGGACGTCTCGAGCACCATGCGATATGGCCCTCGTTATGAACTGCTGATCATTACTTGCTGATACTACGATGACCTGTATGTCCAACTCGAGAATCAATGATCTTTAAGAGACTGAAACCGTCCATGTCGATCCCTACGACGGCCGTGACGACGATGTCAAAATCATATTTGTCTCGCCTCGGTACTTGTAAGGCATCCGTTGCTTTCGCATTAGCAAACACCCTGTACATGCAACTTCTCAAGATAGCAACGAGGATTGAGAGGGAAACGGGGTTGCCATCAATGACCATGACTCGTGAGATCTTCGGGATAGGAAGGTTCCCATACTTCCGCTTGGAATGAACGTGTTTTTCTTTTAAAACCTTCCATATGTAGATCAAAAATGGTCATGTTTCGACCGGAGATCGAGCTTTAGATGTTCTCGAGACTTGCAAAACAATCGCCCGAAAATCACAAAAGTGATGGTGGTCTTTCGTGACGAGTTACGGTGGTCATTTATAAACTTTTTCTGATCTCGTTAGTCTCGCATATAGGTTCTCGCTTTTTCTACGAAAGAGGACAACTTTTTCTCTCCTTTCCGGTCTTAGTGCCTTGGATCCATTTCGTAATAACTCTTGCCTCTCACTCAATCTGTCATCTTTTTCCTTTTCTGATATGTAGGAGCCCTCAAATCTTTTCGCTTTCTCTATGAACGAGGCGGTTATTTCCTTCCTCGGATCTTTTCGGTTCCCCCTACGAACGAGGCAGTTATTTCCCTCCTCAAATCTTTTCACTTCCTCCCGAGGCGGTTATTTCCTCGAATCTTTTTGCTTTCTCTAATAACGAGGCAGCTATTTTTTTCTCAAATCTTTTTGCATCTATCTATGTGAAGGCTTTTAATGCTTTTCCTTTCGGCGTTCGAGTCAAATCGACAAAGAATTCACGCATTTAAGCATGATGATATTTGCGGATAGTCTTGTTCTTTGCCCCTTGATTAACTCTAGGCGTAAAAGGAAGAATGTCTCACATGGGGACTTTGTAACAAACAGTACATTCATTCACGCATGTCTCTACTTCTCTTGAGAATTCATAAGGGCTAGCTAGTAATGCTCAAAAGAGTGATATTTTGAAAGCCCATAATAAAAACTCAAGCTTCATGTAGGCTACTGATTCGGAGTTTCATCGGTGTTGAATTGGCCGATTGTGACATCGTGGAAACTCCAATTGTAGTGATGCATGTCACTTCCCTCGAAGGGCATCGGTTACGCCTCCGCAAGGCCGACTTTTCGGGATGTATCCCCAACGAAATCCGATTGTGCGAGAACTTGCTCGGGAGGATGAATCGATAAATGAGCATTTTCAATGCTCGAGATGTGGCTCATCAAGGAACATGCCACCAAAGGTGATGGGGTTCTTTGCGAGACATGGCAAATAGCGATGTTAAGAGTATCCCTATACCTCTTGATCTCTCGCTCGAAGCTCTTCATTTTCTTCCTTTAGAGACGCAAGTTCATGACTTTCACTTCGAACCTTCACTCGGGCCCGCTTGTTTTGAAACCAAAACCTGACCTTCAAGGGCTCCATTCCTAGCTTCCGGCTCAACTCATTTTTTCGTTTCCCGTTCAAGTAAGGGCACTCCTTAAAGGCAGCTTCGAGCTCTTTGATTTGATGTTTTCTTTTCTCGGGGTTGACTACGATTTGCTGCTTTGCTGCTATTGTTGTTCTTGTTATCGAGATCTTGAACTTCACCGCCAAGGGAGTTGGGTTTTACGGCTTCTGCGCTGGATCCGGCCTCGAAATTCAGCAGTTCATTCTCGGGGATGTCTAGGTTGGTTGCCTCCAGTAGGTGCTGGTAGCCTACAAACATGTTGGATTGAAATACTTCTTCTTGCTTTTTGTTCACTCTACTCTCCGGTTGTATGCTTACTCTCTCCAAATTCTTTTGAGTAAACATGCATGTTCCGAGCCTCCCTTTTAACGTGGATGAAAACCACTAAGCCGAGTGCTTCTCCCAAGATTTTGTGTTTCCCGCTCTGTCTTCTTCATTTCCTTCGACACGGTGGGACCCTCAAATCTTTTCTGCAAGTATGCTTGTCCCTCTTTTAATATGGCGGAACCTTTAAGTCATTTCGCAACTTTTTCGAATTCGTGAGCCTCGAGATGGTAGATCCAGTGATTCACGGACGAAACGTCTGTAGTTTCACCCGGATAATTAACTCGGCCCCCACAATAATTATTGCTATGACTTTTCCTGCCCTTTAAATTAGGATTTAACGCCGAGATGATCATCGCTTTCATATCTTCATCTCCAACCTTCTAAGCACTCTTTCGCATCCATTCTTTTTCGGTTGCTTCAACAACAATGGCCTCCCCCCCCGCACACGTCTTCTCGGGTGAGGTTTTGGCCAAATGGGAGAAACTTTATAATCTCCTAGGCCAGGGCTACTCTTATATAGCCAATCATCCGGAGGTCGAAACTGAAATTCGTCTTATGTTTAGGGATATGGACGCTACTTCTATTCAAGGTACCAAGTTAGAAGAGGAATATAGGATCTTCCCTACCCTCTTCACTAACTTCCTGGAGGCTTACAATCACGCTCATCAAGATGTTACTTTGGCCTATCTTGTGAGGGCACGCTATCGAGGATCGGACGAGATAACTTGGTGTTGGCCGGTCTTGTAGCCGACAATTATAAGAAGGCCCTTGACTACGGTAATGATCAAGTTTCCTTGCTGGTTCGTGAGAGGGGAAACTTGGTGGAACGTTTGGCCATGTCTCGGACCATCTTTGAGCGTGATCCGCTCAATATTGTTTTGAAATTCCAATGCACATGGCTGGAAGAAAGGATGGACGATCGACCCTGGATATAGCCCGCGGGAGAATGCCGATCCATGACTTGGAATCTGCGTCGAGTATCACGAGGACAAGGTAGCCGAGCTTAAAGAGAAATGTGAGCTCCTCCTCTTTAAGTCTGGCGGATCTTGATTCTCGAAGCGATCGGTGTAGGCGGAGCATCAATTGTATGGAGGACCCAGTTAAGCTCCTTTGTGATGCTCATTAGGGCTCGGTTTGGCTTTACGTTCCCACCCCGATGATCTATTTGTAAGGCTTTCGATGGATGAAACGAATGCAAGTTTTTACCGATTTCATCTTGGTCGTCATATTTTTTCGCAAGATAACCCCTTTTACTACGTGAATATGTAAATCTCACGCTACCGATGGCTGATTCAATTGGGCCGGAGAGACCCCCCATTCGAAACGATCTCTCAAAGAAAAATTGGTAGCGATGAAACAAACGAATGCCCAAATGTGAACAACTTGTGAATCCGTATTAATATTATAACTCGATTATGAAAACATCGAGTAAATCAAGTATAATATTTCTTTACGTAGTCGAATTCACTCGGGTTGGTAAATACACGACCATCCATCTCGGCCGTAATCAAAGCACCACCGGGGAGCACCTTCTTTACTATATATGGACCACCATAGTTTGGAGCAAACTTCCCTTACGGGAGTGGGACTATTGGCAACAATTTTCGCAAGACCAGGTCATTGATCCGAAAATATCGAGGCCGAACTTTTTTGTTGAATGAATTAGCAACCCTCTGCGATAACACTCGGCCATGACATATAGCCTTAATTCTCTTTTCATCGATCGGATTCAATTGGCTTGCCCTCTGCTTGGATCCATTCGACTTCCGTCAAGATAGCTTGAGACAGATATACGTAAGGAAGGAATTTCCACTTCAACCTGGTAGAACAGCCTCCATTCCATATACAAGAGAATACGGGGTTGCCCCGTAGATGTCCGGATCGAGGTCCGATACGCCATAAGTGCAAATGGCAACCTCTCATGCCAATCGCGATAATTCTCAGCCGTCTTCGCTAAGATTTTCTTAATATTCTTATTGGCGGCTTCTCTTGCTCCATTCATCGAGGACGATATGGGGAAGAGTTCGGATGCTTGATCTTGAATTCCTTGAACAATTCGTCTATTAGCTTGTTGTTCAAATTTGAGCCATTGTCGGTGATTATGGCTTCCGGGTGAACCATATCGAGCGATGATATCTCGACGGATAAATTTCACGATATTTCGTGCTTGTGACCGCTAAATAGGATGCGGCTTCGATCCATTTAGAGAAATAGTCAATTGCTACCAAGATGAATCGATGCCCATTGGATGCTTTAGGATTGATAGGGCCAATAACATCAATGCCCCACATAGAAAACGGCCATGGTTCGGATAAGCGATGCAACTCATTCGGAGGGACATTAATCTTGTCACCATGAATCGACATTTGTGACAACTCCGGACATGCTGAATACAATCTCTTTCGAGCGTGAGCCAATAATAACCCAACCTCATAACCTTCTTAGCTAACATGTGGCCATTCATGTGTGGACCACGAGATCCCTTCATGCACTTCCATCATCGGACGAATCGCCCGGTTGAATCAACGCATCTTAGCGGGACGGAATCGAATGATCGCTTGTATAAATTTTCTCCATTTAAGAAGAACTTGAAGCCATCTTCCTTATGTACTTTTGGTCGGATACGGTACTTTCTTTGAGGGAACCGCCGCTTTCGAATATAAGTTTTGATGTCATGGTACCACGGCTTACTATCGGGTTCATCGATCACGGCCATACAATATGCCGGCTTTTTTAATACCTCGATTTTCAGTGGGTCAACCTCAAGTCCATTGGCGATTTGTAACATTGAAGACAAGGTAGCCAATGCATCGGCGAATCGATTATGAGTCCCGGACAGATACTCAAATGAGATATCCTCAAATTCCTTCACCAGTTTATCCAGATACTCATGGTAGGGTAGCAATTTAGCATCTCTCGTCTTCCACTTTCCAACGATCTGAAGGATAATCGGAGCGGAATCTCCGAACACCTTGAGTCGGGCTATCCCCATTTCAATCGCAGCCGGCACCGAGGATGCATGCCTCATATTCCGCTATATTATTTGTGCAAGGGAATACCAATTTTGCGGCCACGGGATAATGTCGACCACCTGGAGATATCGAACCGCGCCCGTGCACGATCCCCGATAAATTGACAGCTCCGTCAAAATACATAGTCCAGATGTAATCTTCCACCGACATGATCCGATCCTCGGAATAATAGGCATCATCATCTCGTCCCGGATTTTCAGCTAGGACATCCGCTATAGCCCGTCCCTTGATTGACTTTTGGGACAAATATTGAACATCAAATTCGGAGATGAGGATCTGCCATTTGGCAAGTCTACCAATCAAGGCGGGTTGATTAAGCAAGTATTTGATAGGATCGCACTCTGTCACCAGAAGTACCTGGTAATGCAAGGTATATTGCCGAAGCCTGTGCGGTACCCGCACTAACGCCGCACATGTTTTCTCGCTTCGGTGTACTTCATTTCAGGCGGTGAATTTCTTGCTCGAGATAATAAATGGCTCGTTCTTTTCCATCCTCCTGCCTCTCTTGTGCTAACATAGCACCCAAAGACTCACTAAGGATTGTGAGGTAGAGGATTAAAGGTTGCCCGGTGTTGGAGGAATAAGCACGGGTGGACTCATGAGATCTTGCTTCGGTTTCCCAAAAGCTTCTTCACATTCGCTATCCCATTGGATTAGCGCATTCTTCTTTAACAGCTTGAGGAATGGCTTAGCGGTTTCTGATAACCGAGAGATGAATCGAGCAATATAGTTTAGCTTTGCCCATCGGACTTCGAACTTCTTTAACCGTCGTCGGCGGCTTAAGCTCACGAATAGCCTTGACTTTAGAAGGGTCGACTTCAATACCCTTATTGCTTACCACGAATCCGAGCAACTTGCCCGAGCTGGTCCCAAAGACACACTTGGCGGGGTTGAGGCGTAACTTGTACTTTCGGAGTCTATCGAACAATTTCTTGAGCGTTTCGACATGATCTTCTCCATGTCTTGTTTTTGCTATCATGTCATCAACGTAAACCTCAATCTCATTATGCATCATGTCGTGGAAAAGGGCAACCATGGCTCGTTGGTAAGTAGCTCCAGCATTTCTGAGACCGAACGGCATCACTCGGTAATGAAACATTCCCCATGGTGTGGTGAAAGTGGTTTTCAACTTGTCATTGACATTCATCGGGATCCGATTGTACCCGGAAAAACCATCCATGAATGAAAACAATTCAAACCCCGCTGATCTGTCAACGAGCATGTCAATATGTGGGAGGGGAAAATCATCTTTAGGACCGGCCTTATTCAAATCTCGGTAATCGACACGGACTCGAATACGTCCATCCTTCTTCATGACCGGGACTATATTGGCAACCCAATCGGAATATTCGTAGTCTCCGGGAATCCGACGTCAACGACTTCATGACTTCCTCTTTGATCTTCTGGACCAGTTCTAGTCCGGCCCTCCTTGACTTTTGCACTTCTGGCTTAGCCGAAGGATCGATTGGCAAACAATGTTCGACAATAGAACGGTCAAGACCGGGCATATCTGCATAGGACCAAGCGAAAATGTCCTGGTAATCCTTCAAGAGCTTAATCAAGCGCTCGGTCATCTCTTTGGAAAGGTTTGGCCCGATCTTAACTTCTTTAGGGTTTTCTGCATCGCCTAGGTTGACCGAGACAGTTTGTTCATCGGTCAAGGGCTTGATCTCCTCATGTCGTTCGAAATCCCGACGAATTTCCTCATAATCTGGACTGCACTCATCTAGGTCGTATACTTCTGAATCCACTAGATTTCCCTCCTCATGTATCCCCCTGAAACATAAAGTAACAAAATCAGAAAAACAAACAAGGTTTAATTGCGGTTTTTTTTTTTTTTTTTTTTTTGAAGAACTTTATTTATTTATTTTTTGTTATTATTATTTTTTTTTTCAAAACCGTGGGACATGAATTCTTGAAGAAGCCCAACCCTCGGTTCTCACCATGAAGACAAACTTGTTGGTCGTTGGTTATCGTCATCGGGTTGGTTTGGGATACTTCAACAAGATTCGAAAAATAGTGCAATTTTATTGATATGAAATTACATCTTCTAGGAAAAAATTCAAGAGTGCAACACGGAATAGAAATCCCAATGTGACCCAAAACCTAAAGGAAACGAGAAAAGGTCCCACGCGGGGATTGCATAAACATAAAGATGTTACTCGAATCTAAACCCTCCAGGTGGATCATCACATATGGCATTGACGAATGATTTAGAAGGTTTAGGCGCCGGGTAAGGTTCCTCTTTTTGCGCTCCGTCTTAGGATATAGCAGCAATGGTTACATCATCAAAACAACCGGCGATATCGAAGACTCCTTCATCCTTACTAGCACCAACCTGTCGATTCCCGGCCCGAATACAGCATTAACTTTACGAGAATGATCCGGCAAAGGATTATTCGGACATTTGGCTGTTTGTTGCCTTGGAATGAGAATGCCTTAGAATCAAGAAGATCTTGAATCCGATGCTTCAACACGAAACATTTGTCGGTGTCATGTCCAGGCTCCCAGCGGTGGTAATCACATTTCTTTGATGGATCATATTTTGGCGAGCTCGTGTTACCGGATCGTAGAGGCTCGGAAGTCGAGTAAACCTCTCTTACGTAGAACCGCGAGTACACGTGACGGGGTTCCTGGTAGAGGAGTAAGCTGCCGAGGGGGCCGTTGATTCCCTCTTTGTCGTTGTGCGCCGAAATTAGCCTGCTTGCTGATTAGGAATTTGCACAATGGCGGCGTGCGGGTCATGGGTTTTCGGTTGTAGGTCATGTTAACCTGTGGAGCCGGTTCCTTATCTTTCCTTACCGCAAACCTCTTAGTCGTCGTGGTGACATCATCGTACCAACCTTTCTTCATACCGTTCTCGATTTCTTCAGCCATTGCGATGAGATGGCTGAATGACGTAGTGACGGATCCCGAGTCGGGTTTTCATAATTCGCGGCAGAGTGAAACAAACAACTTCATGAGCTCCCTTTCCGGAGGGACTGGTTTCATTGAGATGCCACATTCCTCCACCTGGTGGCATCCGCTTGATTGTTTCTCCTTTCTTCATCTCAAGCCGTTCAAGATCTTCTCTCGGTGGTGAGCACGTCCAAGTTAAAGCTGAAATGTTTGATGAAAGCATTAGCTGCCTTCTCCCAATCATCCATCCGATAGATCTCGTAGTCCGTATACCACCTCATGGCGGCTTCTTTTAAACTAGCCTGGAAAGTCTGGACCATTAGGGGGCCGTTGGTCGCGTGCTTATTCATTCTTGCCTGGTACATACGGGACGTGTTGAACCGGGTTAGAAGTCCCATCATACTTCTCGAAGTCGGGCATTTTGAACTTCTCCGCACTTGTGACCTTTGAAAAGACAGACAAGTCAATCGGGGTATGTTGTGAGTCCCCTCGACCTCTCGGATCCTCTGTTCCATTTGGGCCAATCGCTTGGCCGTATCACCATTCAACCCGGGGGCCACGGGGCTGGCTTGGGGGATTGGGACTACGGGCGGCGTGCTCGAGCTCACGCTTGTGAAGATCACGTCTTCTAGCGGCATTGTCGATAGGGAGCGGTTTCCGGGGCTTTACCGGAGTTGTCCATAGGAGGAATTGGAGCGGGAATGGTTAGCGGCGGGCTGGTGGTGGATGATTGAAGTTTGGCGGCGAAGGCAGCCATCATTTCTTCCATCTTTCGGGACATCATCCCTTGAGCGCTCGGTCAAGGAGCCAAGTTTCTCGTCTAGGGGCAGCCGACGGTGGCGTTGATGTCGGCCATCTTCCTTGCGGCGATCGAGTAATATGTGGAGGATCCGTGATAAATTACCATGTACGTAGTAACAAACGCAAAATGAGTACAGAGAGCAAGAATATCGAGCCGGTCCATGGCATCCCTCTAGACTCAAACGAACAAAGTGATTATAGCCAAAGGATTGAAACATGTAATTTTCAGTTTATCCGCTTTTAAAAAAAAAATCCGTATTAATTCACACGTTGACTGAAATTCGTCCAAATTTTACGAGCTTGTAGTTGAGAAGATGGTGAACAACTTTCATGTTGGCCAATCGGACTAGAAATGAGCGGATCAAATCAGTTTAATGTGTCTTTTCGAAAAATCGCATTCAGAAAACTGTTATAACCGCAGGTAGTTGAAAAAACGAAAGGCCATCTTAAATTATGAATTTAATTCTGAAATTTTGTAGGATATTAGTTGAAACATAGGTCTACAACTTTCATATTTGGCACTTACTCAAAACTCGATCGTAGAATTTAGTAAAAATCTCACGACAAGAACAAGCCAAATCGGAATGGAGGACAAGCGATGAAATTGTAAAAGCTACGGAAGCAAAGTGCGAAATTGGAAATAAGACAACGATACTCCTAAACCATGGACCAGCTCAAAATAAAAACGAGATAATAGGATAAAAGAGACAAGAAATTACCGTTCATATGAAGAAAATGTCAATCACAAAGACATGCGCATGAATTGTGAGTTTAAATCTTATTCTATCTATCCAAAAGGCTTTTGCAAGGTGAAATGATGAACGAGGCGACATGTCGCAGCCTCGCGCGCAATCATCATGACTAGTCGCAGCCTCGCGTACAATAGTCATGACTAGTCGGGTTCAATCACTTCGGCTTTGTTCGGTCGACAAGGGCAATTCTCATGCATCGTAGCCTCACGTGCATAAGAACGACCCTTGAGCCATTTTTTTGAAAAAATTTTCGGGATCCAGATGGGATAACCTTTAGCGAAGCCTTACCGCCAAGGTTAAAGGACCATCTAAATACCATCTTAAAACTATTAGTGTGACCCAGGTTTGGTCACGGGTTTTGTGCAGTGTAGTGCAAAGACGATAAATCATGCACAACAATTAAAAGCAAACACCGCTTCAATGATTCAAAAGTTAAATCACAATTCCAATTCACCAAGCACGCAAAACAAAGGGTTAGCCAATCACTCATCCCCTTATAACTTCCAATCTGCAAAAACATTTAACACCTAAGAATGAGAATTCAACCAAAGTTTGCCAAATCAAGTGATTCCTTTTTCATGAAATTATCTCACCTAAGTCCTCTTAAATTCCCCAGCGTAGTCGCCAAGCTGTCGCGACCTAAAAAAATAGACAAGTTAATTTTCGGGCTAATGGATTATCGGGTTAATTAATTAACTAACCTAACTCGGACTCTCCCAAGTCCATACCAAATCGCAACTTAAGGTTCAAATAATTAACATGCAATGTGTTTTGAATTTGGAGTCGCCACTAATCATTTTCGGTAGGTTGATTAGAAACCTAAATAAAATAGCGGGAGAAGACTATCTTATTTCCGCGAACCAGAGATTTTGAATTCGGGGATTTGGTTACGCTAGATTTCTCTAACGCCCTTTCGGTACCATTTTCATGAAAAATATTTGATTTGGCAATTTTGATGGATTTTACTTGAAATTCAAAGATGCAATTTTTTTGGGGTTTTTCTTCTTTTTTATGAGAATGCAAAACATTGAATTTTGTGCGATATACACCATGGATGATTTAGAAAAAAAGAAAACGCAGCCAATCACGAGTATTTATAAAAATAAATTAACATGTAATAATGCTAAATTTTGGAACACGTGGCACGTCTAAAATAAACAAACAAATGTTCAAACCAAACGATTACATTTTTGTAGATCGAGATGGAAATGATTACCTTCTATTACACCAAATCTTACTCACGTACAAGTTATAGTTCCCTTCAAGATCTCGGAGCTAGAAGAACGCGGCTGTCGTCGAAAATGGCAAGCAATGGCGTTGTTGGGTGGCGAGAGGCGAAATATGTGTCGGGACTCGTCGAAGATGATGCTCGACTAAAACTCTTTTCTTCACTCTCGAATTTTCTCTTCTAATTTTTCTCAAGAACTCTCTTTTTCCTCTTTAAAAATTTCTCTCAAAAACTCTCTCAAAACTCTCTCAATTCTCTTCCACTCCCCTCTTCTCAAAATTCCACTCAATCCTCTTCCTCTTTTATAGGCAAATTTCTCCACCCTTCAGTCTTCATCTTCATTTCTTCACCTTCCATTTTCATCTTCCCTTCTTCATCTTCATTTCTTCACCTTCCATTTTCATCTTCCCTTCTTCATCTTCATTTCTTCACCTTCCATTTTCATCTTCCCTTCATCATCTTCCCTTCTTCATCTTCCCTTCTTCATCTTCTGTTGGTATTTGCAATACAGTCCCTGAAGTTCCAAGTATTTGCAATGCAGTCCCCGAAATTTCAAATCTTCTCGGTGTATTTTTCCATCCCGTGCCTAGTCTAGACGCATGCTAAATTAAGTGTTCTGCTTACCCAATTATATGCCAATGCAATGTACGCTAAAAATAAATATGTGAGATGATTTTTATAATTTTTATGCAAAAAATAGATTAGTCAAAATTTAGGCGTCAACATCTCCCTTGAGCCCCTTCTCCGTCCACCCTTGCCTTCAGCCTACCTCCCACACATCCTGGACCAACTTAGCGTTCGTTAGCCGATCCGACAACCACTACAAAAAAACACGGTTCCAGCGACGGAATTTGCGACGAAAATTTCGGCAAAATTCGTCACTAATTATTTTTGCCACGAATTTTGCGACGAAAAAAAATTCGTGGCTAATTAGGCGTTGCAAAATTTAGTGACGAAAATGTTTAATTTTCGTCGCTAATTTGCGATCAATCGTATTCGTCGTTAATTTTAGCGACGAAATCTAAATTTCGTCGCTAAATTGCGACAACCAATTTTCGTCACTAAATTTAGCAACGCAAATATGTTTTCGTCGCTAACATTAGCGACGATAAATAAATTCGTCACTAATTTTGGCGACGAAATGAATTTTTCGTAGCTACTTTTAACGCCGAAATTAATTTTTCGTAGCTAATTTTAGGGACGAACTAAATTTTTCGTAGGTAATTTTAGTGATGAAATACATTTTTCCTAGCTAAATTTAGTGACGAAATACATTTTTCGTAGCTAAATTTCGGCAAATTTTAGTGACAAGATACATTTTTTGTCGCTAATTTTAGTGAAAAAATACATTTTTCGTAGGTAATTTTAGTGACGTAATACATTTTTCGTAGCTAAATTTCGGGAAATTTTAGTGATGAAATACATTTTCCGTAGGTAATTTTAGTGACGAAATACATTTTTCGTCGCTAAATTTAGTGATCGAATACATTTTTCGTAGCTAAATTTCGGCAAATTTTAGTGACGAAATACATTTTTCGTCACTAATTTTAGTGACAGAATACATTTTTCGTAGCTAAATTTCGGCAAATTTTAGTGACGGAATACATTTTTCGTAGGTAATTTTAGTGACGAAATACTTTTTTCGTAGCCAAATTTCGGCAAATTTTAGTGACGAAATACATTTTTCGTCGCTAATTTTAGCCACGGAATACATTTTTCGTAGCTAAATTTTGGCAAATATTTGTGATGAAATACATTTTTCGTAGGTAAATTTAGTGACTAAATACATTTTTCGTAGCTAAATTTCGTCAAATTTTAGTGACGAAATACATTTTTCGTCGCTAATTTTAGCCACGAAATAAATGTTTCGTAGCTAATTTTAGTGATGAAATACATTTTTCGTAGCTAAATTTCAGCAATGAATAGTTTAGTTTGTCGCTAATGTTAGCGATGACAAATCAAGATGTGTGGCTGATTTTAACGACAAAAAGCGGGTTTCGTGGCTTGTTTTAGCGACAAAAAGCTTATTTCATCGCTTATTTGTGCGACGAATACTGTAGTTCGTCGCTAAATTTAGGCAAAATTAAATTTCGATCACAAAATTTTGTGACGAAAAATTTGAATTTCGTCGCAAATTTGCCCCGTGAACTATTTGTTACTAAATTTAGCGACGAATTGTGGGTTTCGTCACTTTCGTCACCAAATTTAGCAAGTTGATTTTGTGTGGTGACGAATAGTTGATTTCGTCATACCACCCACCTGGGTGGCGCTGGTGGCTTGCGCACTCTTCCTCTCGCAAAAGGTCGAGTGTTCAAATCCCGGAGGCGTCGCGGGGTGACTTACCCGGTGGCACGTGTGTGGTGGCTAGCACGTGTTGCCCCTGGGGTTTACCTCCCGGTTGCCGGTCGTGCGGGGGTTCCCTGGGTCATCAAAAAAAAAAAATAGTTGATTTCGTCAACGATTTGCGACGAAAATAGCGACAATTCAACGTTAGAAAGTTTAGCCACGAATTTTTTTTTTTTTTTGCCACGAGCATTGTTCGGGGATAAATTTAGTGACGAACTTTGTGACAAATATTGTTCAGCGATAAATTTTGCGACAACCAGGCATGAGATGAATTTTGCAACGAAATTTTACAATTTGTGATCGTACAATAAAATAATTTATTTTAATTTTTAATTTTAAATCTAATTAAAAACAAAATTAATTACTAGAATTTGTATTGAACATTGATAAAGGAAGATATAAATATTATAATAATATGCCAACAAAATACATTCATCTACCATTCTCTATTTTTCCCATAGATTTAGCAAAAGATCAAAGAATGTCCTAAATTAGACCCATCCACATAGCTACCTATATGCGATGACATTAAGAAGAAAAGCATAAAACTCACAAGAAGAATCCTAAATGACAAGTTCTTGACTTCCAACGCGCTCCTGGTGATGCCAAAGCGATGTCCATGTACTGGTACAGTGGACTAGAAAAAATCTACAGAAGAGAAAGGACGATGAAAAGGGTTAGAGCTAGACTAAAGATGGAGAAAATTGAAGAGTGTGAATGTAACTTTGCTAAAACACAAGGATAGGCGCAATGTGTTTATGGAGATGATGAAACAAAATTGAGGAGGGTGAGACGAGATACATGCAACGAAATGACCGTTTGCAGCAAGGCGGAAATTTTGTCTAATGCCTTCACCCAAACTGGACCCCTGGTGCTGTTGAGCAAATAGGGCGAGGTGGAGGACCCATAAGCCCAATATCCGACGAACGTGACCGCATACATCAGTAAGCATCCTGACAGTGAACTGAAAGTAGAGAGCTTTCAGCATGTTATTTACAGTAGGTTCTCTCACCGTTGCCTGTCAGATACACAAAACAACAGTCATTGAGGCACATATGTATATTGTACATTTAATGACAGAAGAAAATTTAAGCAACATCTCTCTATCTAGCAGATGATGAACAAAAATTTCAGCAGTATTCATGACAATGGAGAATTGCCATTGAATGGCCGTTTGGTGTTCTTACACGGAGACATAGCTAACTATAATACAATCAGATTGTGTTCCATCTAAATTGATCAGAAGAGTCATAGAGGTCATTCCCAAGTAGAATAATCAACTCTATTGGTACGAGTACTTACTCTAAACTCTAGTGAGCAAAGATGGTTTCCATGCTTGTTCTGTGAACTTGTTTTTTCTCTATAAAGGTCAATGATTCAACTTCAAAGAGTACCTGAATCTCTGGAAGCATTCCTGTATTATATGCAAAAACAAGATTTGCTGCAGCACCGATGGTAAAATTTTTTTTGCTTGTTTTATCTCCCGGTATGCTATAATCTCTGGCAGGAGAATTAAGGCCTATAAAACCAAGAACAGCGTTAAGAATTTCCATGTAATTAAAGCCTTCTCTTCACAAAATACGATAAACTTGCATCACATTTCCACCAGATAATATGGTTCGCAAAATATTAAGATGTTACAGTAGACGTGGTTTAAAACATACTATTCGACAAAAATATGCATAAAATAATACCTTTTCCCACAATGCCCTCGAGAGCATGGAGGGTGCTGAGTGATCCAGCAAGATCATTTGCCCAGATGTTCCTCCCATCAACAACTCTAGCAAAGAGATACTTACCTGTGGAGAGCCCACCCTTTATTAAATCAAGGGTCTTAGTTCCACGGACCAAATCAAATCCAAATCCAATGACAACCTTCAACGAAGTAAGAACTTTATATGCCTTAGTAGGAACATCAGTAAAATATGTTTCGATGACAACATTCACGCCATATAGACATGATGCTAGTTCTGACTATGCTTCAGTAAATGCTTGCAGTTTGTGAGAATCAAGATCCATCACAAGGGTGGGGCTCATCAAACTGAATCCACGAAGCACCAGCTGCCTTAAGTTCATACACGACTTCCCTAAATGGCTTGTCACTGTCAGGAAGAGCGTTCAAAACTTGAGCAAATGAAAACTCCTAGAGAAAAGTTTAAATTCTTACTTGTAGATGGGAAGTATTTTTTCGAGAAGGGAGAGAAGAGAAAAGGCCTTCTCAACACTCTTTGCAGGCTTGGATAGTAGCAAATATGATACTAGGCCAACAAGGACTGGAATAGTGTCTACGCCAAGCTGAAAATTGGCAAACAGATTTAAAACAGATAGATTTAAAAATGCTAAAATTATGCAAAAGCACAAGGAAGACAAAAATGTATGAGCTAATAAAAAGTTACAAAAAATTGAAGAGATTACTACCACCAACAATAATTCAGAATGTCGTCAAAGAGGCAGATCCAACTCCACCCCCTCCAAATTGTTGAAAGACCTTTATTTCCCATCCCATGTTACCTTCACGGTAATCAACAAAAACTTTCGCAATCCTTGATTCTTATACTTTTTCACACCAAATTGATAACTAGAGGATAGATGGTGCTACGCTCAGCAATGAAAATAGTGTTCCATTTCGGTTTCTCTTTTTCAAATCCTTTCCTGCAATCAAAAGATGTGGTTTTTAGCCCATTCTAGCAAATACTAGACAAGGTAGATAGCTCAAACTTTCAGATTCAATGAAAATGCAAGGACAATTTTAGGCCAAAGGACAGGAAAAGAGAAGCCCAGTGGTCCTGATAGGCAAATTACACTACAAAAAAATAGATTGTATGCGATGGAAAGGACTGGCAAAAAAGAAGCCCAACCGACGACTTTCATTTCTTCAAGGCACTTTCTATACGATGAAGCTTCCTCATAAAGTGAAATTCACTCATTTTCAAAATCTGGCAAATTGACTTTCTCAATGCAATAGAACCATAGTTTTGCTACTTACAATCACATCGCAACAAATTGAATACCTTCAATTTTCTAGTCAAGTCTCTAAGTGAAGAGAACCACTTGCTCCTCTTTCACTTGTCCCTCTATGGCCAAAGCTGCATTTAGAAATCCATAAAAAAAAAAAATCAATTTTCTACTTATGTAGCTGAATGGATAAAATTCAGAAGAGGCAATACCTCATGTGTGTACTGCCAATTAGCCCAAATCGGGGTCAATTAAACTATTGACAAGATCATCATCAGCAGCAACAACCTCATTCTCATTGTGTCGCCCATCATTATGCCCAGCACCTATTTCATGAGTGGAATGCATGGGAGGAAACTGATCTTGATTTAGGTTGAGGTGTCGCAAGACCAATTGCATTTGAATCTCTAGAGATTTGTGTTGAGTCTCCAGAGATTTATGTCGCTCATTGACCTGTTTGATTTGCTCATCCTTACGTGACATTTGTTCTTTGACCACTTTTATTTCTTCGTCCTTTCGTACAAGTAAATGTCTTAATTGGGTCATATGTTGGGTCATTTCCTCCTCAAGTCGTGTCCTCCTTGAAATAGTTGGATTGGAGGATGAACTTCCAGCACCCTTTGATGCGTATACCCTTGATAAAGATCCCATCCCAAATATTTTTCCTCTTTTCATCCCACCCGATGCCTCCACCCATAATGTCGTATTGTCAAATGCTGGCTTAGACGCAACACCATCATCACTGCCATTAGTTGTACTCATTAAAAGCTCATCATTTTTTCCTACATCAACAAAATAGATATCAAAATAAAATAACTTCATATATGTAACTAGCATAAATAGTGGAAGCATTCATGGTTTTCATTTTAGTTTTCATAAAGTCAAAAGTATAACCTTACATACCTTAACAGATTTTGCTCGGTCGCCAATCCATGTCTCATCTTTCTTTTGAAATGTGTGTTCAAACGTAGCTACATACGTCGGTTCCGTCCCCAATTCATGTGCCTACAAAATTGAAACAAAAATGAGTAATTGAATTAAATTAACAAAAAACATGTTTAACAGACTTACCATTCTTTTTCTGTGCTCCCCAATATTGATAGAGCCCCCAGCATATGTCGCAGACCCTTCACTAGAAGTAGAAGCTTGATTCTTGGCATT
Source organism: Rhodamnia argentea (assembly GCF_020921035.1). Lineage (NCBI taxonomy): Eukaryota > Viridiplantae > Streptophyta > Magnoliopsida > Myrtales > Myrtaceae > Rhodamnia > Rhodamnia argentea. The sequence goes on from NC_063150.1 coordinate 14,555,269, forward strand.
TTGTTCACTCCTTTGCTTATTCTTTTCACTCTCCCAAATTCTCTTTACTTCAATCCAATCATCAACGGTAATAAAATCAGGCTTCACATTTTTTCTCTTTGCTTCATTCATCGCATTACGTATGTGATCACCAGCTTTCTTCTTAAAAATTCTTCTAATTTCATCCTCTTCCAATTCATCCCACCTGAACTTTCGCTGTAATCAATAGAAAAATAACTTTATTTACGCCAAACTTAGTTTGTGAGACAATAGAAGGATAAAACTTACCTTGAACTCGCTCCACCACAAATCCTTTACTTGTTTTGGAGCGCCACCGTAACTAATCCAAGGCCCCCTCCAATAGTTATTCACCATTTTATTAAGTTCCCGCACAATGTACGTAGCTTACGTGAATATGCAAATAGAGACAATCATATCTAAAACTCAAACAAAGGGATACCCTAAATATTACATTTATTTAAAAAAAAATGAAGTACTTACGAATCTCCATATGGGCATATCATGAACCGGCTATCTTCTTCGGGTATGTTTCCCTCATCATTCGATTGTTCCACCGAAGGTGGAACCTATGCAGATGGACCTGAAGTACATTCAATTCGCATGTGTCCAAGTTGTCTCCTAAATTGTTCTTGAGGGTTGGAGGAAGGACCAATGTGTCCATGTTGTCCATCAGCATGTCGTGGCTAAGGGTGAGATGAAAGGGACGGGGATGAGGCGGGGGAAGGCGAAGGGGAAGGGGAAGGGGCTGGTCTTCCTTGTGAAACTACACCACGCATATAACCTCCACGTCTATGATACTAACGAGTAAGAAGGTTAGGCAAATATCAGCAAAAATAATAACCTATATTAGGGACACATATCATGAAGCTTACCATTTTCGGATTAGAGAGCAAGAGATAAACTTGAGAGAATCAAAGAAACTTGCTATCGCCTCTTATGAAATTGTTGCTCCACTTTAGCTATCTCTTAGAGTGAAAAATACATAGATCTAACAAGCATCTAATGCATGGAGGGAACACTAACTCATGGCCCACTCGGTGTAGTTTCACGGGTATCAACATCAAGTGCAAGATAATCAAAAGAGAAGTAGTAGGCTGGAATAACTACCCTTTATTTCAGTTTCTTAACCACGGTTAATGGGCAACTCCTATGTCAAATGCCATAAAAAGTTACATCGAACACTGATTAATTGTCATTTGACAGCAACTCATGTCCAAACTAATCACACGTAGCATTTTTCCCTTCACCACATACATATCAAGCATTAAACTGAACATTGAGCCACACAATTAAAGTAGCAGAAATATATAGGTACTTTTCACTTCAAAAGATATAACCAAAAAGGAGGAGGACGAGGGACGGGGGAGGAGGACTACAGAGTAAGCAAATTCTAGCCCACCAAAGGATTGAAATGTTCCACAATGAATTGAAATTTACCAGACAATGACTGGTACATTAACCTTTCCATTTATTACCTCTACGGGGTTTGCAACAAATATTGTATAGATCGGATGCCGACATTCGAGCGATATTTGACCATTTTCTGGAATGGAATACTGAACATTAACAACTCTCTGCATCAACCACAATGAGAAATATGTAAAGATTAGACAATTAAAACTCATGGAGGACTAAAGAGGTTTCCACATAAAAATTCTAATTAAAACTCCGACAAATCAAAGCAAAATCAACATTTTGTGCGGGTGCACAAATCATAGAGAACTGAAGAGGAAGACACTGGTTAATTCTTATTACACACACAACACTAATCTAGGGCCTTGAATCACGGAGAAATGCGACTTCGGTTTCTAATTGTAAGCGAACAAGAAAGCCAAAGAGAGAGAGATCGGGCTGCGAGAGATCGAGAGTGAGCTCATAGGAAGTACGACAGAGAGAGATCGAGAGCGAACCGACGACAAGAGTGAAAGAGAGAACAAGAGCGAGCTGAAAGACCGACAGCCAACTGTTGTTGGTGGCGATGAGATCCGGAGATGGAAGTTTGCGTCGTTTGCTAGGGCTTCTTCTTTGGACAGCACGCTGATAAGGGTTCCTCACCTTAGATCTGCAAGGGCTCAACCGATTATGCTCTTAAAATCAACATCGATGGATCATTCTCTGCAGAGGTGAGACTCGTGGTTACGAGGTTACACGGACATGCCTCCCGGGAGAATTTTCGCATGTCGGACACGTGTCGGCGTCCGACACGTGTCGGACACGGCGGAACACGCGGTTAACGCTTCTTCGAGCTTCGACACTCGGTCAACCGAATGGACACTGCCCTGATTCACGTGTCCGAGAGTGAGGCAAGTCAAAATTGAAAAGAGACAAATTTTTCTGACCTAATTTTCTACCTCTCACGGCGGTTGAGGGTGCTGCGAGTCTTGACGTGGGGGCGATTGTGCAGCAGGTGGGTGAGCGGTTAGGATCGGTTTGCTTGGCAGCGAGGTTGAAGAGAGAGTTGTGCAGGAGATTGAAGCTCGCTGGAGGAGGAATGAAAAGTAAGGGGCGGGGGAAAGAAAAGTAGAGGCGCTGGAATGAAAAGTAAGGGGGTGGGGGCCGGGGGGAAAAAGAAAAGTAGAGGTTGCGCGACTGAAAAGTAAGGGGGTGGGGGCCGGGGGAGAAAAGAAAAGTAGAGGACGATTAGGGTTTGGGGAGGTTTTTAATGTTTGTTTTATTCTTTTCTTAAAAAAATTTTAAAAAAGGAAAAGTAAGAGGCGAGGCTGAGGACATCATGCTGCGCACGGGAACTTGGTGGAATTGGATCTGAGTTCTCGACAACTCATGAAAGCCGAATCATCTCTAGCGGACAAAAATCAGATACATCTGAATTATCAGGTGATAGAACAACATCGGTAGGAAAAGCGATTCTCTTCCTGAATTTATTTTGTTTCAGATAAGAGGAATTAAGAAAAATGAAACGCGTATGTTGTGGAATCTAGATTGATAACTGATACTGGACTAAGAACAATACTGGCTAACACAAAGACCAGTTAAATCAGCACTTTCAGAAATTCCAACGCAACAGAAGAATTTGATTATTCAAGAAAAGGAAATTAAAAAAGGCAAAAGACAACGCAATTGTTTACACCGACTCCAGGTCTCGCAAAAGCTGGAAAAAGAAATTGATGGAAGAGAGAAAAACAATGAGACCTTGCACTGCATCTACCCGACAGAGCCGTTACTGTGTGGTAACGGCATATATAGACAAAATGGTAGATAATTTTCTTATTCAGCTTCGCATCAGTGAGGCGGCATTGAAGAGATCCACTCGAACTGCTATCTCATTCGGACTTCCCATTTTGCTGGGCAGCGACAAAATTCGGGACTACCTATGAATAAGAAAACTTATGTCGATAGTATATTATATAAGCAATGGTACAGAATATGTGTGTGTGTGTCTGTGCACATATAAATGAGATTGCTTGTTTAAGTTGATAAGGAAAATCATGATGTAACCAATAGCTTAGTAATGTCATCACCACTTGCCTAAAACAAATGAGGTGTTTAAAGGAGAATGCCAGACATGCTATGTAAAGAGAGATAAGTTGGATGCGAACAAGGTGTCTGTATACCTTCAGGAATGCTGACCAATCAGTGCTGGTACATTTGGAGGTTGGGGAGTTGAATTTCTTCAAAACGAACAAAGAATTTTAAACCTCAGAACCCAAGAAACAATTCATCACCAGATAATCAAGTGAATCTTTGCCTATACACTCTAGTGCCTAGAAAAAGCATGGGAAAGAAATCCTTTCTACAAGTATAAGAAATATGCTTTACGAGAATGACATTTATAGGAAGAGACGTGCACTTCTGTACCTTGAGAATGTGTGGAACATCCTTTACCAACTTTAGAGTCTCACACAAAGAATCCATCAGTTCCTCAGAGAAAAGGAAAAATGAAATCTTCAATTTGTTAAAGAAACACCATCGGTGCTTTTAGCTGTAAAAAAGTATCATTCAGGAACCATTTCTAAAGTGAAACCTCCCTAGACTAAAAGTCTATTAGAACAATTTCTGGCCCCAAAGGTTGCCAACAGCCAAGCCCTTCCATCAGATACAGAGAGAAATGTATTAGTACGTGTTATATGGTTCATTTACTAATGCAGGCCCTTTTGCTGAAGCATGTAAAAAAAGCACTGTAGGATACAAAATTCAGACAATTGTTCAAATGCTCAAGGTCGAGTATGGGCCTCAGGAACCAACTTCTAAAGTGACAAGAGCCATTAGTCAGAACCTCAAGTCAGATGTCGCTCATGAAAGAAGAGTGCTACAATCTCATGAACAAAATTTACCTCAAGAGCCGTCTACCCATTAGCGTCACACACTGGATCGAGATCATGGTTCAGTTCCATATTAATATTTCCAATAAAGAAGACAGGCTTTCACTGACCTTGTTCATCCTGCGAAAAACCGAGAACCTGTAATTGAAAATATCAGTTTATATCTTCAGACTTCGGCCAGTAAAATGACATATCAAGTATTTCTTCATTACCCTTCCTTTGCTCTACCAATGCCCATGTGGCTTGGATGTTTGTCTATTTGAAATATCTGCAATGCTTCATGGGCAGCTGCATCTAGTCTGAGAAAATTGCTTCTGTTGAGCAAGTGAAGGAAATGCAAAGTCTACTTCCATTAAACACCACCAAGGTAGTTGGGTTTTTTTTTGGGGGGGGGGGGGGGGAGGGCAGGGGGTGTGTGTTTGCAAGAGAGTTTATGAACTATAAGGAAATAGATACAGTGAAATCTGAATGATAGAGTCGATGGTGATTGATGAATTCCCACATTCCTTTTGCTCAAGGGTATCGACAATTCTTTCATTCTCCAAAATCGCCAGAAGTCCTCCACTTGCACGAACTTCAAGATCACTTCCCATGTCCATCATGGAACTTAACTGGAAGTTCATGTGCAAAAGAAAGCTTCAAGTTTAATATTAGGACAATAATAGCGAATGCATGTTTCACATTACCAAGAGAAAAAGTACATTATCGTTAGATCAAGTTGTGCAAAAGGAGTAGGTGATGCAGGGCAAACGCAGGATGACAAACAGAAAATGAACAGAGAGGCGGGAATTCAAAAGTTCTGGAATGCCAGCGGAAGAAATGTAGAAGAGGCAGAAATTCAACAGCTTTTTATTCTCAATCGTGCAAAAATTTTAATAGAATCCTAAGTAAATAACATAATTATTGGATCCATTGACCTCATCTAACTACAAAGGAGATTGGAAAAAATAAGCCTCTAGGAAATCCCCTGAGAGAGCATTTCCAAATCTGACTTAATATAGTTAAATATACCATAAATTAATCCATCCTTTGAGAAGAGAGAATTAGTGTTGACCCTCGACGCAGTGCTGAACCCTTACGTGTTCCATCACAAATTGTAGAACACCGCCTCAACATGCACAACCAATTAGAATGTGGCAAAAGGATATAGATTCTTACATAAGAGATTCTCTCCTTGATGCTTAAACCATTGTCCATTCCTGTAACTCGAAGATACATTAATCTGCAGAAGCAATTTAAAAAAAATTAAATCTAGAAGATGGAGGTATACGTCTTTTGCATCGGAACACACATATATTAGTCACAGCTGAGCCAAATATACTTTAGTCAAGTAGAAATAAAATGTCTGTCTTACATATGCCTTTTTTTTTTAGCCAACTTAATGCTGATTCTGGTGAAGTGAAAATAATGGTTGCCGTTCCAATAGACGGAGGTTGGTTTTAAGCCTTGATTTGCTCAATGTGTTTCGGTTCTCATTCAGGATACACTATCCTTCTGAAGATACAGAAGAAACTGAATCAATAGAGCCTCATTCTTTCTCCATTTTTTTCTCTTGAAACCACAAATTTGTTCTATTGCAGAAATGATAATCAACTACAACAGGAACAACGGCCGTAGATATGAAATGAAGAATGCACTTAGATAAGCAGCGAAACATCAGAATTCAGAGAGCGGGCGCGCTGTTCACAAATAAACAAATGTGTCAATGGAGATCATAATGCTTACATAGACAATGCAGCGATGCAGTTGAGGGTTCATTTCTGCTGCTTGTCTTTTTACCACAAAGGACGCCTCGATGAAAATCAGTCTACTCATATGGGGAGTCATTTGAACCCTCGCCATCACTGGTTTCCTTGGTGGGAGCCATGTTACGTGGATTCTTTAGTTCATCTAGTTGCAAGAAAATTAAATAAATCCATCAGAGCTTTCAAGTTAGAGTTCAAGATTGGGTAACATCAGTCCAGCATCAACATCTGTATGGCCACAGAATCTCCCCAAAGCCATGCCACCGCCGCCTAATTTAACTAAATCTATAAACATCGTTAAACCCGATGGACTAACAAGGAACAAGTTCTTGAATCAGACACAATTATTCAGTCCAACCCATCAAAGACCAGCAAAAGAACATTCCATTTGAAGCTCGAACCATCCCGAGTCATCACTACCAGCAAGCAACTTCAACAGTGCACTCGAATGGTTACCAAATCAATCCCCAAAGCATTCCTGCTTCAAAGTACGCTAAAGAGAGAAAGAGGGAGAGAGACCTTCGTTCACGAAGTTGAAGAGGGGTTCGTAGCCCGGCACTGTGTATGTCCCGACGAAGGCGATGGCGAAGTCCGACTCGGTCCGAACTCCGCTTCTTCGAAATACTTGAAGAACCTCCTCTCACTCAAATCGAAAACCTCCAATCCAACAAACCCCAGACCCTATGCGACCACAAAGCACAGCAATTTAGCTCCACTTTACCAAAATAACAATAATAATTCCAGTCTAAGTGTTACCAGTTCACCAAGTACCTGCATGACGGGAGAATCCACATCGAATCGTCCCAAATCGACCTTCTCCGAGCACGTAGCCACGCCTTCGACGCGAACGTGGATTTCGCCCGGCCGTCTCGCGAGGAGGCTCAGCAGAGCAGAGGGGGAAGTCCCGGAGATCGGAATTGACATAGGCATTGTACTCCTCGTCGCCGAACCTTCGAAGGCGCCGCCGCGCCGCGAGGAGGAATTGGGGGCCGTTGGACGAGCTCCGCGAGATCACCGCAATAGTGTGGGTGGCCATTTGATAGGAGCAGAGTGAGAGCGAAGGTTGGGCGGGAGGGGGGCAACGAAGAGAAAAGGAAGAAATCCAGTTTTTTTTTTTAAGAGGTAAGTTGGGAATTATGATGATTTAGCGAGGATGAGATGGGAAATTGGAGAATTTCATTAACCCCAAGCCCAAAAGTATGCCAAGAATGCCGGAATGCCAAAGCTAGTGGGAGGCTGCCTTGAGCTAAAGGCCCTTTGAGGATACTTGAAAATGCTAGCATTCTCCAAATGGATTTTTCATAATACTTACCAAACACACTTGCTTTTGCCTAAGCCCCTTTAGAGGTCCAAAGAGCCTTACAAATGTGGTTCCCAAACGCAGCCTAATAACACATAATTAGTAAAAAGTCTTAAAAATCCTAATCTTCATCTTCCTCATCATCTTCATCTTCACATTCGTTGTCTTGATCTTCATCTTCATCGTCATCTTCTTCAAGAGAATCATCTTCATCCTCTGTCTCAAAATCGGATTCTTCAACACCTTCTACATTTGATTCACGAATTTCAGTTGGATCCACATCTATCACTGCTCCACATGGATCTCGTAAAGTTAGAATGTTATATTCCTCGGTTTCAACCATGTTACAAATTTTCTCTTGTTGATATGCTGTATCCTTCCAGAGTTCCCCGATTTTTCTTCGTGCTTTGGTTTTACATACAGCCCACCAATCGGCTTTGTCACGTTTCAAAATAGGATATGATGTATAATATACTTGAATTGCTTGTTGTGCCAAGACAAATGGTTCATACTTCATGTACATTTTCTTGTGATTTACTTCAACCAAATTAAACTTCGTATGCACATTCATTTCTTTGACGAGGTCGAATCATATGCACTTAAATAACACGACCCGCATTAATGGTCCAGGGTACTCTATATCTATGATTTCATCCAACTAGCCATAAAAATCGTCTTTTGCATTGCCTCCATTAGATGACCGAACACTCACACCACTATTCATTGTGGCTTTTCCCATTCCGTACTCTCGAGTGTGAAAATTATACCCATTTATGAAATATGCTGGCCAAGTTCGTACCCTTGATTGTGGACCCCATGACGGATGATATAGCAATCCTTGCTCTTCAACTTGATCATGATTACTGTGAACCTAAAGTCAAACATGCAAAGTCAATAATATTTTTTTAATTAATAATTTATAAAATATTAATAACTTGTTTTTCGTCCATAGGCAACTTACATATGTTTTGAACCATGTTGCAAATTCTTCATCGCAAAAACGGTCAAACTCATTTGGTGGTAGTCCATACATTGAAGTTTGAAAATTCCTACAAGTGCATTTTATATATTAGCAAATGTTTGACACACAATAAATATATTTTCAAAAGTACACTTACTCGAAGTATGGCTCCACCACTGGACGGTTGAGCAGAATATATGTATGAGCTGCCCGCCATTCTTCGCTTGTTAAGTAACGAAACTTACATGCGCCGCTTGGTTGACCAAGATAATTGAAAATAGAGAATGATTTGCAATTGGAATTAATGGGGCCCTGGTCATTTCTTCCTGGTCTCCGCCTCTTACACTGCACGTGCGGCTCAAAATAGTATGATGCAAATGTTGTCACTTCTTCCACAACATATGCATTACAAATTGAAGCTTCAACACATGCCTTATTCTTTACTTTTTTCTTCAAATGATATAGGAACCTACTTGCAATAGGAAGAAGTTTATCAGAATATAATAAGTAATAAAGTAATTCAAATTCATTCAAAAAATATTTTACCTCTCAAATGGATACATCTAGCGAAATTGGACGGGACCGGCAACTTTGGCCTCATAAGGCAAGTGAACCAAGAGATGCTCCATTGAATCAAAGAACGATAGAGGAAATATCATTTCTAAGTTACAAAGAATGATTGGAATATCTCTCTAGTTTCTCTATGTGTGATGCTTTTAACACTGTTGAGCAAATATCACGAAGGAAATTACTTAACTCCGTGATGGTGCCCCATGCAAAGTTTGATAGTAATTCCTTAAAAGTTATTGGAATTAGTCTTTCCATAAATACGTGACAATCATGGGTCTTCAAACCTATTAACTTGCATTCATTCAAATCAACACATCTCCCGAGGTTCGAAGCGTATCCATCGGGAAATCGCACAGATTTTAACCATTGACAAATAACCCGTCTACGCTCCCTGTCCAATGTGTAAATTGCTTTTGATTTTGGTCCCCCGCTACTTGCATCTACATGTAGTGCTGGCTGATCACAAATATCTCTCATATCTTTTCTTGCATTCAAGTTGTCTTTTGTTTTTCCAGTGACATCCATCACGGTATTTATGACATTGTCGAAAACATTCTTTTCTATGTGCATGACGTCAAGATTATGATGAATAAGATGGGTCTTCCAATATGGTAGATCCCAAAAGATACTGCGTTTAGTCCACTTATGTGTGCTTGTATACCCATTAGTTGTGCCATGGGGGTTTTCAACAACAGTGGAAAAATGATGCACTCGCTCCCAAATTTGATCACCGGTCAACCTCTTTGGTAGGGGTGTTCTTTCAATCCTATTCTTGATGAACTTTTTTTATTCCTTCTGAATGTATGATTTATTTACAAAAATTGTCTGTGACAGTCAAAATAGCTTGCCTTCTTACCATGTTTTAATCTGAATGACTTTGATCTCTCCATACATATCGGACATCCTAATATCCCGGATGTACTCCATCCAGATAACATTCCATAAGTTGGAAAGTCATTTATCGTCCAAAGAAGGGCAGCCTTCATTACAAATGTTTGATCAGTAGAAACATCATACGTAAAAACACATTCATCCCATAGCTGTCGTAACTCCGCAATCAATGGTTGCATATAAACATCTATCAACTTTTTTGGATTTTGCGGGCCAGGCACGATCAATGTCAAAAACATATAAGGTGTCTTCATGCACATACCAGGTGGAAGATTGTATGAAGTTAAGATAACTGGCCAACATAAATAACTTTTTCCTGATTTTCCAAATGGGGCAAATCCATCAGCACAAAGACCTAACCTGATGTTTCGAGGCTCCATCGCAAACTCATGGTATGTTCCATCAAAATGTTTCCATGCTTCTACATCTGAAGGATGACACATTAGGCCCTCTTCTGTTTCATGATTTGCATGCCAAGTCATGTGTTCTGCGATAGGATGAGACGCATAAAGCCTTTGCAATCCGGGAATTAAGGGCGGATAAAACATTTGCTTGCATGGTCTACGCTTCTGATGACGACCCCGCCTCCCGCTAATCTTGTACCTAGGTTGGCTATATAATTTGCAAGATTCTGCATTTTCATCACCCCCCCAATATAACATACAACCCCTACTACATACATCAATCCTTACAATTGGAAGACTTAAGTTATCCACTAGTTTCTTCATGTCGTAAAAATCACCTGGCATGATATTATTGCGAGGCATTGCTTCGCGCATTACGTCAACAAAAGAGTTGAAGCAATTCTCGGACACATTATGCTCTGTCTTGATATTTAACGGTCTTGCTGTCTCTGATAACTTAGTGTGGTTGTCACAACCCGCTCATAAAGGTTCATATGCTGCTTTTAATACTTCCCAAAACTGATTAGATGTAGAAGTTTCATTAAACATATTCTCATCAAAACCCGTTACTTCTGCTTCTTCCAATTGTGATGCATAGCTAGTGCCCACTTGTTCAAATGTAGGAGCAAAATCGCTACTCGCATGGTTCGATTCCGGAATAAAATTCTGACCATTTGCATCAATCACTATCTTCCGGTATGGGTTCAATTGATTATAATAGCCACATTCTTCATTAATTGAAAATTGGTCACTTCTTTGATATTCTTCATCGGATATAAATGGTTCACCATGAGAAGTCCAATTATAATAGTTCGGAGTGAACCCAAATCTATAAAGATGCTTTCTAACTTTGTCACACACATGAAATTTACTATTACTACACTTTTTACATGGACACCTTAACTTATTTCCATCCATGAACTCAAATTTACTACTAGCAAAGTCCAAAAACTGTTCCAACCCAATCTGAAACTCATCGGTCAATCCCCGACGTCTAGGTAAGTTCTTATTATACATCCAAGCCCTCTCTCTTTGCATTGTGTCTATATAAATATTAAAAAATCTCATAAAATATTAAAAAATATCATATTTACTATTTAATATTCTTAATTAAAACCATAAAATCGTAAAATTAAAATTCTGTCTGTGACAAAACAATTACTATGAAATTGAAAAAATGAAAAAAAAAATAACATGTCAAAAAGACTTACCCAAGTATTTGACTGAAATCTTTATAGTACAAAGCGGTCAACTTGATAAGAATTGCAATGTTCGCTTGGATTGCGAAACCTTCAAATGGACACGTACCTAAAAAATTAAAAATTATTTAACATTCATGAAGCTTATGGCAATTGATAGAACAAAATGGTGAAATAAACAAGAATTTATTCTATGATTACCACAAGACAAAAATTTAGGAACGAAATTTTTTGTCACGAATTTAGTGACGACACTTTAAAGCCACTGCTAATTTTGAGACGAACCTTTATTTCGTCGCTAATAGGAAATGCATCGCTAAGTACCTAATTAGCGATGACAATGGCTTTTCGTCGCTAAGTTTCCAATTAGCGACGAAATCTCATTTTCGTCGCTAATTATCTACCAACCCCTATTTCGTCCCTAATTAGCGACGAAAATCGTGTTCATCGCTAATTCGGACGGCATTTTTCGCTAAGGTCGCTTTCATGGCCAACTACCAACGAATATGCTTTCATTGTAAATTAGCGACGAACCTGTTTATCATTGCTAATTAGTGACGAAACATCATGTTCGTCGCTAATTCCGACGGCATTTTTTTCCCAAGAATCGCTTTCGTGGCCAACTACCAATGAAATTCACTGCAATCCTATATGAACAATTCAGCGGAAAAATGTCGCAAAACATTGTGGCTAATTTTGCATTACTACACTTTTTACGCGGACACCATAAGTTATTTCAATCCATGAGCTCAACTTTAATTTGAAAATGAAAAAAAAAAGTTATAATGTCAAGAAGACTTACCCAAGTACTCGATAAAAATTCCAAGCTTCACTTGCGGGACCTTCAAATGGATACACGTACCTAAAAAAAAAGAAAAATTACTTAACATTCATGAAGCTTGTGGCAATTAATGAAAGAAAATGGTGAAATAAGCAACAAGTTATTCTATGATTACCATAAGAAACAAATGAGAATAGAAAGGAGAGAAGACAGAACGCACAAGAGAAGAGAGAAGAGAGCGAGCAAAAGAGAAGAGTGCGGAGAGAGAAGGTAATGTCATTTTAAAAGGCGACATTTTACTCAGCCACGGAATTAACGACAAAAATATGCAAAAGCAATTTAGTGACGAAATTAGCGACGAAATTTGAAGTTAGTGACAAAAAACTGTCGGTGGACTTTAGCGACAAATTTTAGCGACGAAACATCTTCGTTGCCAATTAGCTACGGAAACAAACTATTCCTCGCTAGTTAGCTATGAAATTAGCTACGAAGTAATTTTTCGTAGCTAATTAGCGATGAATATATGTGTTTGTAGCTAATTAGCCACGAAAATAGTTTTTGTCACAAATTATTGTTTTCGTAGCTATTTAGCGACGAATTATTGTTTTGTTGCCAATTAGCGACCAAAATAACTTTTCCGTTGCTAATTAGCGACGGAAATAGTATTTCGTAGCTAATTTGCGACGAATAGGTTGTCTCCGTCACTAATTAGCAACGAACATACTTTTTGTCACTAATTAGAGATGAATTATGATTTTCTTGCTAATTAACGACCAAAAAAGATTTCCGTTGCTAATTAGCTACGAAAAAAAATTTTCGTTGCCAATTAGCGACCGAATTGTGGTTCGTAGCTAATTAGCGACGAAATTGGTTTTCGTGGCTAAATGCGTATCAACAAATATGCGGCGAAATTTGATTTTCGTGGGAAATTGCTTAATAGGAGGTTAGCGACGACAAATACTTTTCGTCTTTAATTATTTTTTCATTTTTATTTACAACGTTTTAGCGACGAATCATTTGTTTCGTCGCTTAATGAGCGATGCAAATAGTCATTCGTCACTCAAGTTAATTTTTTCTTTGTTATTTTTATTCATAGTTCGGATTTTTGGGATGAAAATTTGAATTTCGTCGCCAACTCTTTAAAAAGGAATTTCCGACAAAAAAGGAGTTTTGTCGCTAATTTGTCACGAATAATATTTTTGTCGAAAACGATATAGCGACAAATGTACTTTTGATGGCTGTTTTCATCGCTAATGTGCAACGAATGATGGTTTTCTCGCTAATTAGCCACCAAAATAACTTTTCCGTTGCTAATTAGCGACAAAAATGATATTTCGTAGCTAATTAGCGATGAAAACATATATTCGTTGCTAATTAGCGACGAAATATATTTTTGTTGCTAAACTAGTATCAACTAATTTGCGACGAAAGTTTGTTTTCGTGGCAAATTGCGCAATAGGAGATTAGCAATGAAAAACAGTTTTCGATGCTAATTAATTTTTCATTTTTATTTATATCGTCTTAGCCATGAATCACGCGTTTCGTCGCTAAATTAGTGATGCAAATAGCTATTCGTCGCTAATGTTTAATTTTTTCTTTGTTATTTTTATTTATAGTGCTGATTTTGCGATGAAATTTCAATTTCGTCGCTAATATTAAAAAAAAAAATTACGACAAAAAAAGAGTTTTGTCGCTAATTAGCGACGAAATGTTTCTCTTCGTCGCTAATTGGCCACGAGGTAGATTTTTGTCGCAAAGGATATAGCGAAAAATGACATTTTCATGGCTGTTTGCGTTCCTAATTAGCGACAAAACTCTTTTGTGGCCATTTTCGTCGGAAATTAGCCACGAAATCCTGTTTCATGGCTATTTTCGTTGCAAATTGGCGACGAAAATTTTTTCGTGGCTAGATTCGTCGCTAATTAGTGACGAAATGCGTTTCCGTAGCTATATTCGTCGCTAATTAGCGACGAATTGTGCAATCGGTAATTTCATTGCAAATAGCGACGAATGTTTATTTTGTAACTATTTTTGTCGGAAATTTGCAATGAATTTGTTTCGTCGCAAATTTTTCGTGGCTAAATCCTTGTTTTTTTGTAGTGAACTGCAAGCACGCGACCATCGACACGCCGGCCATCAAGCTCTCGAGGGTCCAATTCACCTGTAGTGTGTCACATGGTATCCAATAGATTTGTGGCTCAAGACCTCCACCTTCCGACACCACGGTACTATCAATCCAGTATCTCCGTCGAGCCTACCTTTTATCATCGCATCTGCTTCTTCTTGTTCACTGGTGTCAAAAGGCCGGATCACTCACAACAACGGCCGGCGACTATCGCGAAGGCCTTGGAAAAGCTCCTTCATTTGATTTTTATTCAACATGGCTATACTTCCGAACGACACATAAATCACCGAAGATACACACTTGGATTTGAACCACTGTAGATAATCGGTCGAGCAATCGTACGGGTTGCAGTTGAAAGAATTATCCAATGGATGGTTTTTTGTTAGCCACTATAAACCTTAAGACGACAATCCCTAAATCATCATAGCTAGAAATAGAATGCTGTACGGAGAAAGAAAAGAGTTTGTGCATCTGATTTGGAAGCCATTGTTCTTGAAGCGGAATAACAACGATCCAAAGCTCAAGATCTTCTCCTCTATTACCTTCCGTGTGCTTGGCTCGATGAGTCGCCTTCACTTTCTCTCAACTCCTTATGTGAGGTGATTTCTGAATTGTTTGAATTATTAGGGTTAGAGGAGAGAGCGGAACGCTATTTATAGAGTTTTCAGTTGAGCCCTCTCATCATGGGCCGAACTCTCTCATCACGGATAGGGCCGAACTCGGCCCACTCTAGCCAGGTCTATATTAGATTGGTTAAGAATCCTTATATCTTATCTTATTAGACCAACCCCATAAATGATAAATTAATCCCGTAAAACGACAATTACAATCTCAATTAATATAAGCTCATATTAAGAAAACTCTAACATTCTCCCACTTGAGCGAATAGTAATTGAAACTATATTGTATGTGTGCATCTTTATACCGGTCTAGAGATTATTCTTAACAGTCAATTGGATCCCATAAAGTCTCAAATACCGAATCATGGCAAGAATCGCACAATAAACATAGAGCCATCCTCTTATTAGTATGGTGGTGTGGCTATTGGTTATCACCTCACAAAATAGTGATATCTTTATGTGTCATCCTCTTAGTAGTCACAATTCTCTCTCCTTTATGTGTTACTAATCCTAATGTGCCACAAGAGAATACCTTTTATGGTTTCAATGAACCCACATATGTCTTACCTTTATAGTTAAATTTACTTTATATGTAACAAGATATATCCTTAAGAATAGTAATAGAATGCTCCAGTCTTTACTCAAGGTTTACACATATCTTGAGATTTCCAAATGATATACGTATTCAACATTGCCTCAGTCATGAATGCTTTATTGCATACAATAAAGTTAATACATATCAAGATGTTACAAAATGTAACAAACACGGATGTTAACTTTATTAGAGAAAAAATCGAAAACAGCTCCCATTGAACAACCGCATTTAATGATACCACTAAGCCCATGTTAATGACATTTCAAATGTACAAGGGCGAACACCTTTAGTCGGTGAGTCTACAATCATATTATCTGTGGAAATATGCTTTACTTTAATATCATCATTCTCAACTATTTCCTTTATGATAAAAAACTTGATCTCTAGATACTCGGACCCATTGAGTCCTTTGTTGTCGTTAATAAACAACACTGCATAGCTATTGTTATAATATAATTATATGGGTCTATCCACAAAATCAACTATGATCAACTCCTTAACGAGATTTTAGAGCCAAATAGCCTAAGTAGCATTTGAAAAGCATGCTATAAACTCCGCTTGTATGGTAGAGGATAATATATGTTTATGTTTCTCACTTTTTCATTATTCTGCACCGCCTGTTTTCATAAAATGTATTATGTTGTTGACTTCTAGTCATTCTGATAACTAGTAAGGTCTCCACCCGATCATATCACGGGTTTCACGTTTCGGCTTTATGATTAAATATTCAATGGATGCGAATTTTGATTCATTGCTTTAGAATAGCTTTTTATTTTCCCTCCTTTTATCCCTTTGGATGCTCTGGTTGATTTTCCATTTCTTTTAAGAGCTAAACTTAGAAAATGCTATGAAATGAATCCCTACAAGAACATTTTGCATGAATACCTAGTATGGTCGAAAGAACATGATTAGGAATTAAGCAACTAAAACTCGCTTGATCGCCTTAGTTAACGACCAATCTCACGATAATTGCAATGACTCTTGTAGAAATACTGGGGTAACCAAATCCCCGAATCCAAAAATCTCTAGTTACGTAAAATCAAGCGGTCCCTACCAATCACTGTATAGGATCTCCAGTCTACCCTTCTCAAAGACCAATGGGGACTCCTTTGCACATACACTAGCACATGCCACCCAATCACACTAACATCGAAATCCGAATTTTGACATCGAGATTTGGAATGGGTTTGGGAGAGTCCTAGCCAAAGTTTTCTCGAGGCATCTTGGCAATCCATTAGCCCACCATTCCCGATCGGAAACCAAGGTCGAGGGTGGCAAGTCGTGACAGATCGGCGATTTTGCTGGGGATTGAACCCAAAATCTCTAGTTCGAGGAGGATTTAAGTCGTAATGAACCGGTTGATCGCTACCTAACTTAGTCTACATTTTGTAGCCCGTGTTAAAGTCGCCGGGAAAGGGAGGCTAGTCACAAATGGTAATGTAGGTGGGAGTTATAAGGGGAGGCATGGTTGTTAACCCTTTTTTCTTGCAAATGGAGCTCGGTTGTATGTTGTGTGGATGTTTTATACTGAAGCGATAGTTGTTGAATACAACACATGTCTATTACTTTAGCATGACACCGAATGCACACATGTTTGCGCCTAAAACCCCGGGCGCACCCCTTTACTATGATACCAATGAAGGGTAATACATCTAATTTCTAATCCAAATCTATAAACGATGCGTAGAAATTATAAATCTACGTATCCATAAGCATAACTTGTGGATTATAGCGGAACAACAATCTCAATCATCATGTACGTGTATATATATATACACACACACACACACAGATTGCACTAGATTAACACGTCCTAGATCAACTTGTATCACCGATCTTAGAAGCATATCACGATTAACGAACATTAGGGGTGTCAAAAAAGCCCGAACCAGCCCGACCGGACCCAACCCGAAAATTAGGTGTATTTTTGGGCTAGGGCGTAAGGGTCCACCTATGTGAGAGTGAATAAAAAAGGTTGGGGGCAGGGAATATGCGCGCATTGAAGAGGCCATCACGTAGATTGCTTCTGCTTAAAGAAAAATCTCACCTTGTGGAGTCCATTGGGCTTCCCCACGTTTTCTTTTTAATTTATTTTCTTTTCATTTTTTTCTTTTTTTATATTCTTTCATTCAACGGGCTTATCAAGTGATTTTTTCAATTACACCACATGATCTTCCAACTCCCTCGAGCCAGTGGGTGTACTCAATGATATTAATTTGATAAGCGTACTTATTATTATTATTATTATTATTATTATTATTATTATTATTATTATTATTATTATATTTTGGCCTTTGCTTTGTTTTTTTTTATATAATTGTTGGGGCATATGGGAAATATTCCCAAAATGATTTCTTTTATTCGAGGCGCATAATTTTTTTCCTCGACGGTTCTACTTTTCAAAGAGAATATAAAGGGTTAATCGGCTAGATGTCTTCCTGTAAGCCGTCGTGACAGAAGAAACATAATTTCTAAGCATCGAGTTCTTTTCGTTCGTTGGACGACTTCTCTCCATCGTGGAGCGATAAGAATGACAACTTAGTTCAGTGTATTCATTTGTATCACGAGGATGCATCGAAAACAATGAATTTCCTTTGATTAGATACTTGACAAATGCCCTGATACTGCCCATTGTGAACTGGAAAATTTGTTTGCAGGACTAGGGATAAAGTTAAGTCCACGTGGACAGAGAAAGAGTCTTTCTCTCGCATTCGGTAAGTCATCCAAAATGGAAAGAGCGAAAACAAAAATTATCATTTTGCATTTTTGGCCGATATAAGTTCCCATTTATAAATTCCCTACTTTGGTAAGTGTGCACTAGACATATTTTCTAGAAAATTTTCAATTTGTGCGCATCCATCAAAAAAAATTTGGAGCTTGATTCAAAAAAAAAAAAAAAACCAACCCGACTTGACCCGAATATCTGGGACGTATATGATTCGGGTATCGGAGTCAGCCGGGCCAGGCCAAGCTTGGCGCTATTTGATATCGAGATGGGTCGATCCTATATGAGATCCGACCCATTGACACGTCTAACAAACATAGCTCAATTTCCACATATTAAAAGCCCCAAAACGCAAGTGAGAAAACAATCAGGATCGGCCGATTGATCATTATTCGAGAGAGTTTTCACTGAGAGAGTTTTAGGGAGAGTTTTGTGTAGAATAATAGAATGACGTATGTTCAACAGAAGAGGATATACCATCTGCTCTCTCTTTGTATTGGATAGGAAATAAATCTGCCTTAGTTGATCTTTTGTATTCAACAGGAAATAAATCTGTCCTCTTTGTATTCAATAGGAACTAAATCTACCTTAATTGATCTCTTTGTATTCAATAGGAAATAAATCTACCTTAATTGCAATCAATTATCGCAATAAAGGTAGATATTGATTTTCCCCTTAATGACGCAGTCTTTCCCAACACAAACAAACAAACCAACAAATCTCAAATGAAAAAACTGGAAAATAAGATCACGACTCTATCTGATTCATCACCTCAAAGTCACTCCATCCCAGCATCATGCGATCTATATATATATGAATGTCCCCCACAGCAACGTGCAAGTCATGATGAACTTCCAAAACCACGTGCCACCGCCCGCTGCCGCGGCCATGGCGCCTCCCCACTTCCTCCTCGTCACATTCCCAGCGCAGGGCCACATCAACCCGGCCCTCCAGTTTGCCAAGCGCCTCATCCGCGGAGGCAGCGAGGTGACCTTCGTCACCAGTGTCTCTGCCCACCGCCGCATGTCCAAGGGCCAAGCCAACCCGGAGGGCCTCCACTTCGCCGCCTTCTCCGATGGCTACGACGACGGGATCAAGCAGGGCGACGACGTGATGCGCTTCATTTCCAAGCTCAAGCGCCGCAGCTCTGAGACGGTCAAGGACCTTATCGCATCCAGCGTGGACAAGGGTCGCCCCTACGCCTGCTTGGTGCGCAGCTTGCTCATCCCCCGCGCGGTAGAGGTGGCACGTGAGTTCCACGTGCCCTCAGCCCTCTTGTGGATTCAGCCCGCCACGGTGTTGGACATTTACTACTACTACTTCCACGGCTATGGTGAATTCATAAAAGATAACTGCCTCGACCCTTCACGTTCGTTTGAGTTGCCAGGCCTTCCCTACAAGCTCAGTAGCAGCGACTTGCCCTCATTTTTGGCGCCGAACAGCTCGGACGCATACACTTTCTTGTTGTCGGCTTTCAAAGACCAGTTCGATGCGCTCAACCAAGAAAACAATCCAACGATACTGGTGAATACGTTCGATTCGCTAGAGCCCGAGGCCTTGAAAGCGATCGACAGGTACAACATGGTAGGGATCGGGCCACTGATACCCTCGGCTTTCCTTGATGGGATAGATCCATTGGACACGTCCTTCGGGGGCGACCTCTTCCAAAAGTCCAAGGACTGCACGGAGTGGCTGGACTCCAAGGCCCTGGCATCAGTCGTCTACGTGTCGTTCGGGAGTATCGCGGTGTTATCGAAGATGCAGGAGGAGGAGCTCGCCTGGGCATTGCTTGACTGCGGGCGACCGTTCTTGTGGGTCGTAAGAGCAGAACAAAACGGGGAAGAAGAGAAGCGTGAGGATAGATTGAGCCGCATGCGGGAGTTGGAAGATAAAGGAATGATAGTGCCGTGGTGCTCGCAGCTCGAGGTGTTATCGCACCCGTCGCTTGGGTGCTTCATGACTCACTGCGGGTGGAACTCGACCATTGAGAGCCTAGCCCTCGGCGTCCCCATGGTGGCGTTCCCACAGTGGACGGATCAGGGGACGAACGCGAAGCTTGTCGAGGATGTGTGGCAGACTGGGGTCCGCGTGAGGCCGAACGATGAAGGGTTGGTGGAGGCGGAGGAGATAAGGAGGTGCTTGGAGACGGCGATGGCCGACGGGGAGAAGAGGGAGGAGGTGAGGAGGAACGTGGCCAAGTGGAAGGAGTTGGCGAGGGAGGCCACGAGGGAAGGCGGGTCGTCGGATAGGAACTTGAAGGCTTTCATGGAAGGGTCGGCCGAGGTTGTCGATGCTAAGATTGGGGAAGTCGCTTGCTGTAGCTAGTATAGTGCTTTGATTGAGAGCATGTAAGTTCTGTGTGTTAGGAAATTATGTTTAATTTTGAAGAAAACAAAACTACTATACTTTGTTGAAAAGACTTTGATTTATATTTACTGCAAATATATCTCTATGCCTTTTATAGTTAATATGCCCAATGCTTTTATTTTGATAGAAGCAAGATTCATGGCAGAGGCAAAATGATACAATAATCATGATGAGGTATATTTTGATCTTCGATTTATCCTCATTGCTTAATCAATCTTATTCTCTTACTTATTTTAGCAAATTAAATTTTCCCACTAATAGTCTATTATCTAATTAGGATTGCATTCTTAAGTTAAATTGATTGACTAATCAATCTCAAAGATATTTTTGACACCTTCCATTCAATGAGTCTTGATTGATTGGCAATCACCCGTTAGACAATCATCTTTGTTAGATGCTTAGTTTAAAGATTCTATGATTTGTTTGTATGAGCAAACAGATCATCTCAAAATTCTAATCATTTTCACCTTAATGGCCCATGATCTTTATTCATCAATCAACTAACGCCTAGTTTTTGGAGATTGATCCTCAAAGCGATTTTGTCTAATGGGAAGCGTGAAAGACGATGAGCATAAAGAACACTAAGTTCGAAGACCAGCAAGACAGATCTAGAATTCATCATTCTTATTCCAAGAGAGCATTATTTGATAAATTGTCTTCTTGAGCATTTATTTGAAATCTTGTCAGAGGTGTAATACATAGTCAAATGTGTAGAGTGGGATAATCTTGGTAGAGGCAGATCTCGCTTTTATTGGAAGTGCTTATTGTCAAGCAATCACATCTTTCTATAATCTCTCATTTGATTATTTAATGGAATCCAACTAGTAAACTATTAATGTAGAAGAGTAGACGTAGTCTTACCAAAAAGCCGAACCACTATAATCTCTTATGCATTTTCTTCTACTATCTACTCGCGTCTATTTACTGTTTAGTGAAGCATTGCAAAATTTTGCTAATTACTTTTGCTCCTAGTAAACTCGATTATTTTAATTTCTCATTATTTATATGAATTAAGTTACAAACACCTATTCATCCCCTCTAGGCATTAGGTCTAGCCAAAACAATACTGTGTAGGTGCTTGTCTTATTTTTCCTTTTTTTTTTGTCATGAATACTTCTTTCCATTATTTTCTAAGGAGATTCAACGATGGCAGTAGATTTGCTGCATGAATTTACTGCGGAATAAGTACAGAATAAGTAGGGGTGATCAAATTGGAAATTGGACCTGACCAGACTGTACTGGTCAGTTCGTTCTGGTTTTGATTCTATAAAATTTGAACCGTTGATTGTCAACCCGGCCCCTGATCTCCGCCGATGAATGATCGAAAGGACGAGACGTTGGTCAAGAAAAATTCACGTTTGACTCGTGGAAGGGACTGCGCATGTACGTGAACGTGGGTAATCCTGGTCAGTGGAACTTGTGAGAAAGGATTCTCCTCCTCACTCACTCGCAAGGGGTAGGAACTACGGGTCACTGGGGACGGGTCCCTCTCCCCCCGACGATCATTGGTACTTGGTAGGTCCACCGGTTCGTGCAACTCGGACCATGTCTCTTCTAGCGACTAATGACAGCCAAACAAATCTGAGATTGATCTTTGCTCAAGTACGGACGAAAGCAATTTGATTTTATTAGATAATTTTCTTTGGTTTAAAAAGAATAAGTGCCTCAGAGATTTTAAAACACAACACGAAAATGTAATTAAATTTTGAAAATTTTCAAAAGTAAGGACAAGTAAATCAAATTAGGATAATCAAATCTCTTCGTTCAATTTCATTAATAGAAAATATTGACGTGATTTTTTTTTTTTTTACTTTTGTAAGGCATGTGACGTCTATGTGTCAACCAACAAGCATCATGTTAGAAAAAATATTGAGAATTTCATTAGATAAAGTATTAAGAAAACAAAAAAAAATAGCTTTTTTGCGTTAAAAAAGGCAAGCTATCAAGCCGTTTTGCTTCATTTCGTCGGAAAGGGCGGGCGATGGCGAGGAATTGGTTGGTGAGGGTCATCGGCCCCGGTCATGAGTGGCTCTAAGATTTGTGTGGCTCTGATTATCAAGGTCCAGTTGGCAAGTTTGGATAATTCATATGAAGAGGGCAATCAATTATGAATTTTTTGGGATCAACTCTCCTCTCCTCCCACCCAACAATCTCTCTCTTTTCCCTTTAGAGATTCCAGCATCATCGTTAGCACTTCTTAAGGGATAGAATGGTCTCTCTCTCTCTCTCTCTCTCTCTCTCAGCCTCCCTTTCTGTTTTTCTACCTCTCTGTCTCCCAATCTTCAAGATTTCTATTTTTCGGCTTTTCTCTCCTACTTTGGGAGTATTTGTGTGTGAATAAATTTCTACAATTAATCTTGGGTGAACATGGAAACAAATTCGACCATCAATCGTTTAGTCGACAGCCGCAAAGAAAAATATTCATGAGGTGGCTCCATAACATCTCAAGATTAGGCCGTTCTCCTCCCCTCGAATTTGGGTTTAGGTTTAAATCCGAGAGTTTTACTCTCCCGAACTAGATCTAAATATAGATTGGGGAGTTCTTTATGTGCATTTGATTTGTGTTCTTTTAACATAATGATGTTAGTGTTATTGCTCAGTCATGTTGATGGCGCATCGAACCTAGAAGTGCACCACAAGTCATTGCATATGACAAGGGAAAATTCGATGTGTGCTCCTCACTAAATCTAATGATGGGTCGTTAAACATTTACGATGATAGATCTGTTCTTAAGGGAAGAGACTGTGCTTTGTTATAGACTTTCTAGTATTTGCTTGCTCTATATTTATTTGGAATTTGTTTGACTTGAAAGCTTTCTATATACCTTTCAAATATTATTCTGCTTAATGAATGGAAATTTTCTTCCGACAAAAAAATTATGAATTTTTTCAGTAAGACAATATTGGGTTTGTAGATACTTTGTTGAGTCTCTAATAAGCCTGTTTTTGTTGCAAACAAGTGTGATGCTATTCAATTCCAAGAACTACCGTTTACCAATTAGTTTGACAAAAAAATTGGAGCGAAATGATGGAATGTCGAGCGCTGATCATTAAGGAATGTCTGTATTTCCATGGCAGATTCATTCGTTAAGAATGAATACAATCTGTGAACCGCATTTCAAGCTCCATTTATTTAACGAAAAATAACTTTTAGAAAAATATTTTTGGATTTTCCAACGATTTAGTTTCCTAAAAATGAGCAAGTCAAGCAAAACATTTTCCACTCATGAAGAAAACACATCAAAAGTGAGGAAAATGTGTTTCTTTTTTGAGAATAAAAAATATATTTTCCCTCATCTTTTTTTTTTTTTGGTAAGGATTTTTCCTCATCTTTCCTCCCTTCAATCTTTCACATTCATTTTCTTTTATTATTTTTTATTTTAATAATAGTTTTTCTTTTTTCTTTTCCTTACTTTTTTTTTTCTTCTTCTATCGGTCATTGGCCGTAGGCGAGGCTCCACCTTGCTAGATCTGGCGAGGTCGAGCTTGACCTTGCGGCGGCTAAGGATTTGGCAAGGTGGAGCTTGCCCAAGGCTAGCGAGCTTGACCTTGCCGTAGCTGAGGCGCCAGCTAGCTTGAGTTGCTAGATTTGGTGAGGTTGAGATCGCGTCGGCCTTGAGCAAGGCTGAGCCTCGCCAAATTTGGCAAGGTTAGGCCTTGCTCGACCTTGCAGCAAACGATGCTCGAGCAAGCTCGACTCGCCAAAGAACGGCGAGGCCCGAGGCTCCACTTCTCTTGGGCCGATCATTGGTTGGAAAAGGTAAAAGAAAAAAAAAGGAAAAAGAAAATAAATAATAATAATTAGAAATTTTGTTTTCAAAAATAAAAAATGAAAATTTATGAAATGAGCACAAGGAGAAAATCAAATCAAATTTTCCATACCAAACAATAGATGAAAATCTTTTCTAGTTCATTTTCGGATTTTGGCCAAATACTAAAAAATATCATCATTTTTCCGGAAAATAACTTGTTAGAAAACATTTTTCAGAAATGCAACAATTTTTACGGAATAAACGGAACCTATAAGCCGATAATCTATTCATTCCTTAAACTTCACGGCGCAATAGTATCAATTAGCATATTCTCAACAATTTCATCGTCCATGAATTAGATTCAACATATGTTCTTTCTTTCTTATAGGATGAACTGAATTTAGATTATGGGCATTTAGCAGTGATGCCACGTGTCATGCCCGGGTGGGCTAGCAAATTCTTAACACATATTTTAAGTAGTAAATCTAGAGATGCATGAACCAAAAGGCTCAACGACAGAGCAGCATCCACAACAACAAAGGGCCAAGGGCCTGATGCCCATGATAGAAAACCAAAGCCCAACCCACAACCCTCTTTTCTACCATTAGAATTTGGAAAACATTCTCACTTCAATCCTGCCATGAAAAGCCTAAGATTGTTGTCCGAAGATCCGCCTTCCCTGACGGCTCGCCTCGCCGAAGCTTTCCATTTCGAGACATTCTCGCGCATGCCTCCCGCGAGCGTCGCCCCCATGACCATGTCCAAGCACCTCGTCATCTCTTCTCTCCTTACAACCCCTGCTCCGTCCGCCCTCGCCTTCACGCCTACCTCCCACACGTCCGGGACCAACTTGGCGTTCGTCAGCTGATCCGACCAGCAGCGGGCACGCGACCATCGGCACGCCAGCCGTCAAGCTCTCGAGGGTCGAATTCCACCCGCAGTGCGTCACGTGGCACCCGATCGACTTGTGGTTCAAGACCTCCACCTGCAGACACCACGGAACTATCAGTCCGGTATCTCCATCGAGTCTTCCTTTTATCATCGCGTCTGCTTCTTCTTGTTCACTGGCATCGGAAGGCCGGATCACCCACAAGAATGGCCGGCCGCTCTCGCGAAGGCCTTGGAAAAGCTCCTCCATTTGATTTTTATTCAACACGGCCATGCTCCCGAACGACACGTAAATCACCGAAGAAGCAGGCTTGGATTCGAGCCACTGCAGATAATCGGTCGAGCAGTCGTACAGGTCGCAGCCGAAAGAATTATCGGACGGACGATCTTTATCATCCAAATAAGCCAGCGGAATCAGAGGCCCGATCGCAAACAGCCTCATGTCGCCCATGCCGGCTTTTATCAGATCTTCTTCCAGCGCGTCGAAGGTGTTCAAGAGAACACACGGGTTGGTTTCTTTTTCGAGGGTTAGGATGTGTTCTTGAAAGGTGGGTGCGATGGGGAAATTTGGATCGGTAGGTAGGAGAAACGAAGGCAAGTCCTCAGGGTTCAAAGGCGGCAAACCAGGCAACGAGATTGAAGTTGGAGGCTCATTCTTGCTACTTTGATAGAAACCACTTCGACTGTTGAAGTAGTGGTGATATATAGCAAAGACGGCAGCCGATTGAATAGAAAGGAAAGCGGAAGGAACGCCGAGATCTCGAGCCACACCGGCCGCCCACGGGAGGACGACGGTGTAGATCAAGAAAGTGACCGGTCGATCCTTCTCAGACAGGCTAACGATCAGTTCTCTCAAGTTCCGGGAACCTACCCGTGTCATCTCGGAAATCCTGTCTTTGTAGGAGGAGGGTTCACCGGCACTGCCGCCGTCGACGGAGAAGGAGGCGTGCGACAAGCCTTCCATCGAAATGGGGGCTTTGATGGTCTTCAAGTTTCGGCTGTCGACGGCGGTGGCGTGGGTGACACGGGCGCCGGCCCATACAAGGCGCTTGGCGAGTTGTATGGTAGGATTAAGATGACCCTGACCTCGGAAGGAGATGATGAGGAAGTGTTGGTGGTTCATCTTTTCTCTCTCTTCTCTCTCCTGTGATAGATTTTGGTTTGTGGGAATGGAAGGTTAAAATGGGAATAATGTCAAACGGATATACCCATTTCGATGACTTTATTGAGATTAGATTGAACCCACTACTACTCTCTTAGTCTATATGATGGGACGTTCTACTAATAAACGTGGGCGAACTAGTGACTTTCGTATAAGGGGAGGACTTTCATGTAAGAGAATGGACTTTTTTTCACATTTCTATAAGGAAAAGTGTTTAAAACTAACAAGAGCGAACTTACCAATAAGGAAAATTACTAAAACAAATTTAAATCTATTATAATTATATCAATTCAGTTCGAATTATTATTACTATTATTATTATTATTTCGCCTATTGAATCTGAAACTATGTCAAGTCAGTCCATCTAGCAAATTTTGACCGATAGGCGTTAATGGAAAAGCCGATAGGTTGACGACCTAATATTTTTTTAAAAAAAAAAATTTCCCTTTTCCTTCCTTATTCTACCTCCACCATCACCTCGGTTGGTTTGCAAATTCTAGCCATGTCCATACCATTCCCCCTGTCTTCCCCCCTCCTCTCTCTCTTTGTGTATTAGTATTTCTCTCATTGAAGCTTTTTCCGGCTCATGACCATGTGAATTTATAGGGCAAAGTTCTCTAGTTGATCATTGGACCTCTACGATCGGCCGGAGGTAGAACAAGGAAGGAAGGGGAAGGGGAAGAGAAAAAAAGAAAAAGAAAAGAAACAAAGGAAAGGGAAAAAAAAAAAAAAGATTATTAAAGTATTAGATCACCGGTTGGCCGGCCAAAATTCATCGGATGAATTGAATTGACACAATTTTAAAAGGTTTAGAAAATGAATCGGCAAAACAAATTATGATTTTTTTGGTAATTTTTCCCTTATCTATGACATTCGAGATGACCTTAGCCCTGGCCAAGTTCATTGCTCATGATGAGATCATATGAGGTCTTTAAGGCCTTGAAGAATCACTTGGATTGGAGTTTCTTCAGAGAGATATGGAGATTTTTCATCTCGATCATTCAATTACACAATTTAATTTATAGTGACTCTTTGGGTCCTATGAATACTTTGTGAAGAGTGTCAAATACCTAATAAGCAATCCACACTTTTAATAGTAGAAGAGAATATTTAAGATTGAATCTCTTGGCTGAACCAAAAAAATGGCCGATCTATTTAGAATTTAATGTCTGAATCTTTAAGTGAAATTCATAATTTGTTAAAAATGCATTTTGTACATACTCATTACCTCATAAACAAAAGTAAAATGTTACTTTCAATTGCAGGACGCAAGCTCACCTTATTCGTTTCACTAATAAACGACTAAATAAATAATGGAAGCAAAATTGGACTCGGCAGGACAGTTCACGCCAACACCAAAGTCCCTTCATTAATTATTAAAAAAGAATGAAAGGTGGCATGAGACAACAATATGGTACATTTCGATCGCATCGGAGAGTTTGAATAAGAAAATTGATTATGTAACGGTTTTTAGGTGACTGTTATACTAACGCTTTGTATTTAGCCATAAAAATAAAAAAATAAATATTTAAAAATTATTTCAAGGTCCATTCTTTTAAAAATTTGTAGTTCTCAATATGCCGTGAGAATACTGCTATGCTAGCAAAGTCCTTTCAAATAATGAAGAGGCGAGAGTACATATTTTTGTGATACACGACCTGATGCAAAGCTATTTAAGCAGAGAGAGACAAGGTTTTTCTCGCCTTTTGGGTAAACAGTAAGTCTTCCTCGTCAGCGATGACACAAGCGCCTCCATGAACCACCGCGTCTGCTTTTGGTCCTCAACCGTTTGCCTTTTGTCTATACGAACGATCTCGTCGCCTTTGCCGGCAGCCCCGTCCGATACTAGACCCGCTATGCTGACCTCCTTGCAAGCGCGCGAACGAGGAATGAATGCTCTTACATAGATCATAAACCCCCAGCTGCCTCCTTTGAAATGACGATCTCTTGCTCCCCGTCGAAGTTTTAAATTGGAAGAAGATGTAACGATCGAGTATTAATTTTATTCCATTGCTATCGATAAGTATTGTTGAAAAGAATCAAGACATCATGTGATTCTTACGGCTCATCCAACTTTCTAGTCCACCACACAAAAAGAAAAAAAGAAAAAAAACAGAGAAAATGACACCTGAACGGGACAAAAATTGTCCAAAACAACAGCTGACAACTCAATGCCCAAATGAAGGATACATAGAAGCCATACAAATAAACATGTATTCGCTAAATTGTCCAAAACGACAAGCTACTACGTTAGCTGGTGACACCAATGACAAATTCACTCGGACGCTTCTCTGACCTCGTCCACGAAGGCCCTAAGGTTCTTATCCGAAGACCCACCTTCCCTCACAGCCTCCCTTGCCAAATCCCTTAGTTTCTGGGCATTCCTCCTCATCTCATCTCCCTCCTCTCCATCTCCCATCACCAGCTCCAAGCACCTCCTCATCTCCCCGCCCTCGACCAGGCCTTCCTCGTTCTGCGTCACCTTCACCCCAGTCCTCCACACGTCCGTGACGAGCTTCGCGTTCGTCTGCTGATCGCTCCATTGCGGGAATGCCACCACAGGCACCCCACAGACCAAGCTCTCGGACGTTGAGTTCCACCCGCAGTGCGTCACGAAGCACCCTACCGAAGGGTGCGATAGAACCTGTACTTGCGAGCACCATGGTACTATCATCCCTAGCTTTTCTAGCTCTTCTTTTAAGCTCAAACTATCCTCTTCTTTCTCTTCTTTCCCGCTTTCCCGGATGACCCACAAGAACGGTCGGCCTGCCTCTACGAGTGCCCGCCCCATTTCCTCCTTCTGCGGCCTTGATAGCACGTAGATGCTCCCAAACGACAGGTAGATCACTGAGGCCTTTGGCTTCGTGTCCAGCCACTCGATGTAGCCGCTCGAGCTCTTGAAGAGATCTCCTCCGAAGGAATTGTCCGATGGATCTTGCCCATCCAAAAACGCGGACGGGATCAGCGGTCCAATCCCAATCACCTCAAACTTATCGACAGCTCGTATGGCGTCCGGTTCTAGAGCGTCGAAGGTGTTTGCCAGCACCCTTGGGTTGGCCTCCTCAAGTAGGACCTCGAAATGGCGTTGGAAAAGCGGGAGGCTGAAGTTGTACTCATTTTTAGCATTGCAAAAGGAGGGAATGTCGCCGGCCATGAGAGGCGGCAACCCAGGCAAGTGGATTGGCAACGAAGGATTATCGCCCGTGCTTCGAATGAGATTGCCGTAGCCATGGAAGTAATAATAGTAGAAGTCCAAAACAGTTGCCGGTTGAACCCAAACGAGCGTCGAAGGAATGCCATGAGAACGAGCGACATCGGCAGCCCACGGAAGGAGGGTGGTGTAAAACACACCCAAGAATCGCCGACCATTCTTGAGGTTCGAGGCGATGAGGTCGCTTAAAGTCTCCGGTCCTCGTCGCTTGAGCTCGTGCATGTACACATCGAGATCAGCCCATTCTTCGACGCCGTCATCGTAGCCATCGGAGAAGCTGGCGAAGGATAGTCCCTCGGGAGGAGATTTCGACTCGGCCATGCGGTGGAGGGCACGAACGGCGGTGACGAAGGTTACGCGAGCTCCGACACGCACGAGACGCTTGGCGAATTGGAGGGAAGGGTTTATGAGGCCCTGACCCGGGAATGTAACGAGGAGGAAGTGTGGAGGTGCCATGGACGAGGGTTGAAAGAAGATGCGTGGTAGCTGGTAAGTGGATGTGAAAGGATTAGCGAGGAGAATGAGGTGGGAACTGCCCGCTATAAATAACCATTTGTCTGAAAAAATTACGTCTTGGCTGACGAACAAGCGAATTGCTTGACTTGCGCGAGTGGGGCACAGTTTTTTTTTTTTTTTTTTGAAGCATGCGAAATGCTGCGTACTTTCTCACGTCGTTGGGTCACACGACGAATTAAGAAGTCAATTATTAGGGTTCAGATTTATTTTCAAGCCACCGCGTCGAGCAGTCGTACAGGTGGCAGCCGAAAGAATTATTCGACGGGTGATCTTTATCTTCCAAATAAGCCAGCGGAATCAGAAGCCCGATCGCGAGCAGCTTCAGGTTGTCCATGCCGGCTTTGATCAGATCTTGTTCCAGCACGTAGAAGGTGTTCAAGATAACACATGGGTTGGTTTCTTTTTCGAGGGGTAGGATGTGTTCTTTGTGACGTCCTAAATTTCAATGATTATAAAAAAATAAATTTGATGGATTTTTTGAACGCGGATTCCAATCTGGCTATTAAATTTGAATTTTTGAATATTTAAGATATAATAATTAGATATTTTTGAGACGCAGGTTAGTTTAGATTAGGCTTCTTCGATTTAATCGTCGCGCAATAGGACTTACACTCTTCGCACTTAAGCTTAATTCTGACCGAAATCTAGTTGCAAGCATATCCAAAATTACCCTCAATTTTAGTACCGATAATTTATTTTATCTCCGATTAGCTAATTATCAAATCGCCTTTAGATATTTTCACTAGTAGACAAGAAATTTGAATCTTGAGTTTACTCGTTGGGCCCCGCTATCACCTCACGTCAGCCCCTTTGTCCCATCACCTTTTTCCTTTTGTTTTTCTTTTCTCTCTCTCTCTCTCTGTATCTCTCTCTCTCTCTCACCCGTGCGAACTCCCCCCTCCTGTTCATCGTCTTCTTCCTTCATCTTCTTCCTTTTCTTTTGTTGTCCAGTGCTCCCTCCACCCGACCACCGCCACCACGGCCACTCACCTCGCCCAGTCGCCGCTCCATCCGCCACAGCCCGACGCCCAGCTCTTTGAAACCCGAGCTCCCTCCGGCCGTCGAGCCGTTGACCCACAGCCACCCAATCCTTCGCCCTCAGCCACCTCGCCCGACCACCACCAGTCGTTCTCGCCGGAGACCGTCCCGAGGCTCCAGATCCGAGACCCATGAGCAACCAAGGCCGCAACCCACAGATCTGTGGACCCGAGACCCTTGCAGCCGTTCCATTGCCGCCTAGCCACCTGCAACCTCGCCATTGCCCCTGTCGACCCGACGCCCAGCCGCTCGCCTTTTACCACCGTGAGCCTGTCGCGTCGACTGCGGACCCGCCACCCTCGAGACCCACAAGACCCAAGCCAAGAAACTCAGGCGGCCGGTCCCGCGAACTCCACCCTCCTCCGCCCTATCTCAGCCTGAGATGTTGCCACCGCCGTTCTACGACCCAGCCGCGCCCTCACCCAACCGAGCTCAGCCTCCGACGCCAGCCGCCGCCGAGCTGAGCCCGACGCCTCCTCCGCCCTGCTGCCCAGCCCCGTCGTCGGCCTCCTCTGTTGCCGCGACCTACCACCCCAGCCGCCTCCGTTTGCCGCTGCTAGCCGCCTCAATCGAACCCCCGAGCCCTTCGAGACCCAAGAACCCCAGATCTGAAACCTCCGCCGTGAGCCGCAAACCGAACCCGAACTGCGACCCGAACTGAAACTGTTCTGCGTGCGTGAGTTCATGTCGCTGTGAGCCATGAGCCCTCCGCACCCGTGCGTTATCGTGGTCGTCGCCGACGTACTTGAGTCATCACTAAACGTCGTTAAGTTATGAGTTAGCCCCAAACTTTCGGTCATGACGCTAATTGCGTTCGGAATTAGATTAATTAATTAATTAGAGTGTTTAGATAGATTAATTATAGTCGCATTAAATAAAAATGTGATTTAGGTTAAATAATCCTAATTAATTAAGATTAGTCGATTTGCTAGGTTGTCTATGGCTAATTAGGAAGTAGAATTGATTGAATTGATTGATTGTGTTGATTGATCATGAGCGCACGATTGATTGTCAATTAGAATTGAAATTGTGATTAAAAATTGATTGGTTGTAATTAATTAATTGATTCTCGAATTGTTGAATGTGAATACTAGAATTGATCGTTGATTGTCGTGGGGGTCCAATTAGATGTTAATAGGCCCAAATTGCTTGATTTGTCAATCGATAGAATTGTGCATTTATATGACCACGTATGAGATCAAATTGTATGATTTTGCAATAAAACAGTATTTGGCCAAGTATTTGAACATGCGAGTATGAGCATTCCACTAAATTCAAAAAAATGAACTGATTGGTTGTTGGTCATATAATTGGATAATTTTGACAATTATTATATTTTAGTTAGTCGGTCCTAGCAATCATTGTCTTACGGTTGTTGGATGTCGTCGGTCATTATCTTATGTTTGTTTGCGGTAGCTTGACTTGTGAAGGGTCAAACCTTTTAAAGATTCTTATTAGCTCTATGTTGTGTCGACAATTATTGTCTTTTAGTTGGTCTAGCGGAGTCATATGAACTATTAGAAACCATCGCCGAAAGTAAGGGACGATGCATGATCCCGTCAAGAGAGCACCAACCGACTAGTGTGCTGGACTTACGGGCCGTTGCTGATAATAAATGGACTACGTGTGGTGTCATGTGCATGCAAGTGTTGTGATAATTTGTTAATGGATTGAATTGGTTTGGTTGGTTTGACTGTTGAATCAAGTCTGCATCACATTATTTGTGACTTGGAAAGTAAGCTTGCATGTGATGGAATATTTGCTTTGTGATAATGTGATTGGTTGTTAGGACGTACGAGCGAACCAACACCTTAGCCGGGCTTAGGCATTAACTCACTAAGATTTATTTTTCACCCCGTCGTTCAACCATTTCAAGTCTCTAGTGATGAAGCTATGGGCATTTAAGGCGAGGGTCGTTATAGGATTTTTGGGAGTAGATGAGGGTTTAACCTTACCCGACCGTGTATTTTTTGAGATCCTAGTGAGCCGCCCCAAAGCATAGGGTTGTATTTACCTTATGTAGCTACGTAGGGTTAAAATTCCTATGCTTTGACTTTAATGAATGAAATAGTATTTTGTGAATTGAGTGTGATGATTTTCCTACTATCTTGTCCCACTAATCTTGTTTGCTTGGGAGAGTTGAACGTTCCTCATGCACCATAAATTCCTAGGTCGATAGTGTACTTGGACGATATCATTCGTGATACTGAGGTAATTTGGCATGCTTGTTGTGTGCCCGGGGTTCGGGATGTGACATTCTTGAAAGGTAGTTATAATGGGGAAATTTGGATCGGCGGGTAAGAGAATCAAAGGCAAGTCCTCATGTGTCAAAGGCGGTAAACCGGGCAATGAGATTGAAGTTGGAGGCTCATTCTTACTACTTTGATAGAAACCACTACGACTTGAATAGAAAGAAAAGCGGAAGGAACGCCAAGACCTAGAGCCACATCGATCGCCCACAAGAGGAGGATGGTGTAGATCAAAAAAGTCACCGATCAATCCTTCTCGGATAGGCTAACAATAAGTTCTCTCAAGTTACGGGAACCTATCCATGTCATTTCGGAAATCCTGCCTTAGTAGGAGAAGGGTTTGCCGGCGACGAAGAAAGATGTGTGAGATAAGACTTCCATCAAAATGGGGGTTTTGATGGTCCTTAAGTTTCAGCCATCGACGGCGGTGGCATGGGTGACACGCCCATACAAGGCGCTTAGCGAGTTACATGTTAGGATTAAGATGGCCATGACCACGGAAGGAGATGATTAGGAAGTGTTGGTGGTTTAGCACTCTCTTTGGTGTGATGGATTTGGGTTTGGGGTATAATGGAAGGTTATATGGGCATGATGTACGTTGCGAAAAATACTGAGAGATGTGCAAATTCAAGCGCAAAATAGCAAGGATGAAAGTAAAATAAAAACACGAAACACGATCTATGTGGAAAACCCAAAACGGAAAAAAACCACCGGGAGAGAAAGGGATTTCACTATCTTTAATAATGAGTACAAGCGTACAATAAAAATCTAAGAATCTAACAAGAAGAACATGAAAAACAAAGGGTTTCGGACAGAAGGTAAAGGCTCTAGGGCAAAAGCAAAAGCAAGCGTTGTAATATAATATACAACATATCTTTTTATAGCCCCCTCTAAAAAAAATTCTAAAACAAAATGAATGGTCTAAAATAATATTATCACTAATTTGAAAGTCCAAATATAACAAATTTCCATCATGACTTCAAATCTCAAGAAGAACGTTTTACTAAACGCTACAAGAACTCTCTCCCTCACCATCAAGAGTGTCCACACAAGGCCACCCGTCAAACGTGCAAAACCAACAATATACATCCCTAAGCCAACGTAAGCGTACTCGATGTAGGAAACAATAAATGAACCGCTATCAACATCGCTTAAACAACTCAAACGATGAGTACACCAAGCCCAAACCATGCTTGAACTTGGTCAAAGGAATTGGTTTGGTTCACATATCCGTCGGATTATCAGTTGTAAATACTTTCTTCATTGTAACTATCCCCTTAATAACCTCATCACGCACAAAGTGATAACGAATATCGATGTGTTTTGTTCTCTCGTGATACATCGTTTTCTTGGTCAACTGAATCGCACTTTGGTTATCGCAAAAGATAAAGGAGGATCCCTCCTGCTTTACCCTAAGTTATGTAACCTAATGCTTCAACTAAAGAGCTTCCTTTAATGTATCCATTGCTGCCATGTACTCTGCTTTGGTGGTAGATAAAGCAACCGTGTTCTGCAAAGTTGCTTTCCAAGCGGAACTACCAAGTTTAAAAACATAACCCTCTTAAGGATCTCCTTTTATCAAAATCACCTGCATAGTCAGAATTAATGAAGCTAATAACTGAATGTCCTATATGACAACCTCTATTAAAGACCAAACCAACATTTGAGGCACTCCGGATATATCGAAAAGTCCACTTCACTGCTTACTAGTGAGCTTTACTTAGATTTGTCATATACCTGCTCACAACACTAATCGCTTGAGAAATGTCTAGACAAGTGTATACCATAATACATAAGACTACCCTACAGCACAAGAACATGGAACTCAAGACATCTCATCTTCTTCTTTTGTGATTTTAGGTGACAAAGAAGCAAAAAGTCTAAAATGGGACGCCAAAGGAGTACTTACTGGTTTAGCATTCTTCATGCCGAAACATTCAAGAAATTTCTCAATATACCCTTTCTATGAAATGTATAACTTCCCAACCTATCTATCTCTAAGAATCTCCATACTTAGAATTTTTTTAGTAGCTGCAAGATCCTTTATCTCAAATTCCTTATTAAGTTGCTTCTTTAACAATTGTATCCCTAGCATGTCCTTCATTGCAATAAGCTTGTCATCTATATATAATAGCAAATAAACAAAAGAACCATCACCCAATTTTTTATTTTACACACAACTGTCATGCGTACTTCACGAGTAGCCATAACTTAACATAAATCTATCAAATCTCTTGTACCATTGCCGTGGAGATTGCTTGGGACCATATAAAGGGTGTTTCAACCTACAAACATGATCTTCCTTAACCTCAACAATGAATCCCTCGGGGTTGAGAAATATAGATTGTCTCCTCAAGCTCACCATGTAGAAAGGGGATCTTGACATCAAGTTGCTCAAGTACTAAATCATAAAGGGCCACTAACGCTGAGCAACACACGAATGGAACTATGTTTCACAAACTGAATAGAATATTTTATTGAAGTCGATTCCTTTCTTCTAACTAAAGCCCTTCGCTACCAAACATGCCTTGAATCTTTCATCTTCAACCCTTGGAATTCCCTCCTTTCTCTTGAAGATCCACTTGCATCCAACAGCTCTTTTGCCCTTAGGCAATTTCATAAGATCCCAAGCTACTTCTCGGATTTAGAACAAATAACAGCTTCACGGAATGTAGAAGGTTCTTCAATACCAAGCTCTTCAGAATCTGTAAGAGCATATGTTACCAAGTCGGCGAAACCATACCTCTAGGAAGGCTTAATTTGCCTTTTAGCTCTCTCTGCAGCCAAAGTCCGAGGTTGTTCAACTTTTTCTTTAATCAAATTTGAGTCTTGTTGCTCATTGTCACTTTTTGACTGAATAGGAACATCTTCGGAAGTTCTCCATGGATGCTCTACACTAAACTCCATCTCTTTCGATATATTCTCTTCCTAAACATATGTAAACTCAACAACTTTTCTTTGATCAAGCATAGAATTTTCATCAAAAGTAACATCCCTACTGATTATTAACTTTGGTGAGCGAGGGTCAGAACACCATAATCTATATCCCTTAACACCATCTGCATAACCAATGAAAATACCTTTCTTGGCTCTAGGTTCAAGCTTACCATCTTTTACATTATAATAAGCGGGACATTCAAGTACTTTAAAAAAGAATAATCATAAGGTTTGATAGACTATATCTCATTTGGAGTTTTACATTCAATTATGATGGAAGGAGAACGATTTACCAAATAACATGTCGTGTTCACAACTTCAACCTAGAAATCTTTATCAAGTACATCATTAGAAAGCATACATCTAGCTCTCGCTAAAAGTGTTCAGTTCATGCACTCCGCCATCCCCATTTTATTGAGGTGTATACCCGATTGTTCGATGTCAAACAATCCCTAAATCTTTATAGGATTTGTTAAAATCATCTCCACAAAACTCAAGACCATTGTCTATTCGGAGACACTTTATCTTCTTGCCAGTTTGATTTTCAATTAATATCTTCCACTTTTTGAACGTGTCAAAAACGTCACTTTTACGCTTTAAGAAATAAACCTAGACTTTCCTAAAAAAGTCATTAATAAATGTCGGAAGATAAATTACATCACATTTAGATGTAACTTGTGTAGGTCCTCACAAATCGAAGTGAATGTAGTCAACTGTGCCCTTCGTCTAGTGCACTCTAGTACTAAAACTAGCTCTACGATGTTTCCTATAAACACAATACTCACAAAAGCCAATTGGGATTGTATGCTCCCCACAAAGTAAACCATGCTTACTCAAGATTGCCATTTCTCTTTAGCTCATGTGGCACAACCGCATATGCCACAACCTTGATTTATAAGAATCTGAAGAGGGTGATATATTTAAAGAACCAACAATAGTACTTCCCTATAGAGTGTAAAGACCATTCTTCTTGTTACCTCTCATCACAATCAAGGAGCCCTTTGAAATTTTCAAAACTCCACCTCCATTGATATACATGCATCTAATGGAATCTAAACTGCTCAAAGAAATAAGGTTCTTCTTCAAATCTAGGATGTGCCTAACATTTGTCAAAGTTCTTACTATCTTGTCATGACATTTGATCCGCACCGTATCAATACCCATAATCCTACAACCGTATTGCTACCATCAAAACCGAACTACCAGTAACTTTCTCATATGTCTAGAACCAATATCTATTTGGGAACATATGATATGGACAAGCGAACCCAAAATCCATTCATTGTCTACACGACAATCCGAAAAAAAAGCAAGTAAGAACATTATCTGCATTAGCAAACTCATTATCCTTTAGCAGACTAGCCAAGTAAGAACTCTCCATCGCCCTTTAGCCTTGAGCAAAGGACATTCGTTTTTATAGTGTCCGAACTTGTGATAATAGTAACACTCAACTTTTTTTTTGTCCTGGCCTGACCTAGACTTCGAATGCCCTTTACGATTACCGCGTCTATCTCGATGATTCGACCTTCCCATAACAACTAAGCCATTGGCTTTATCCGCACTACTACTCGCATTTAACTTTGTACGCATCTCTACGCAATTCAACGAGGCCTTCATAGCCTCAAAAGTTATGGATTCTCTTCCATACAACATAGAATTCACAAAATTTTCATACAAGCTCGATAGCGGGCATAATAAAATTAGGGCTTGATCTTCATCATCTAACTTCAAATCTAGATTTTTCATATCCATAACGATTTTATTAAATTCATCTACATGTTCTTGGATAGGAGTACCTTATTGCATCTTTAACGTATAAAGACGCTACTTCAAGAATAATCTCGTCGTAAGAGATTTCTTCATATAGAGATTCTCTAGCTTTTACCATAATCCCGAAATTGTTTCTTCAACAGCAACTTCACGAAGCACCTTGTCAGAAAACGACAATTGGATGGTGCTATGTGCCTTCTCTTCCATCTCTTCGATCTCTGTTGTAGTCATATTGTGGAGATAATTCCCATCCAAGGCTCTAATCGAATCTTCCCGATGTAACAAAGCCTTCATCTTGATCCTCCATAGTCCGAAATTGTTTTGACAATCGAAAGGTGCTGCTTCGAACTTGATAGCCATCTCGAACAAAAGACTGAAATTCCTTCGTTATGATACTTATTTGTTGAGGAAAATGCCAAGAGATGCGCAAATTCAAACGTGAAATAGCAAGGATGAAAGTAAAATAAAAATACGACACAAGATATACTTGGAAAACCCAAAACTGAAAAAAAAAAATCATGGGGAGAGAGAGGGGTTTAACTATCTTCAATAACGAGTACAAGTACACAATCAAAGATCTAAAAATCTATCAAGTTCGAAATAGCTACTTTGAACTTGATAGATGCCATCTTGAACAAAAGACTGAAATTCCTTCATTTCGATACTTATTTGTTGAGGAAAATGCCAAGAGATGCGCAAATTCAAACGCGAAATAGCAAGGATGAAAGTAAAATAAAAATACGACACAAGATATACTTGGAAAACCCAAAACAGAAAAAAAAAATCACGGGGAGAGAGAGGGGTCTAACTATCTTCAATAACGAGTACAAGTATACAATCAAAGATCTAAAAATCTAACAATAAGAAAGTGAAAAACAAAGAGTTTCGGGAGAGTAGTAAAAGGTTCTAAGGCGGAACCAAAAGCAAGCGTTTCAACATAATATGCAACATATCCTTTTTATAGCCTCCTCTAAAAAACCCTAAAACAAAGTGAATGGTCCAAAATAACCTTATCACAATTTGAAAGTCAAAATATAACAATGTCAAAAGGGATATATACAATTTCGACGACTTTAGTGAGATTAGATTGGACCCACTATTATTTTCTTTGTCTTTAGGATGGGAGGCTTTAATAATCTAAACGTGGGCCAACTAGTGACTTTCATGTAAAAGGATGGATTTTTTTTTTTTATGGTCATTCCTTTGAGCAAAAGTGTTTAAGCTTCTTAGCCAATGGAAGACTCACTAAGGTTGTTTAAGTTAGAGTTTTCACCGCCTAATTTCTTCCATGGATGACTTGCACGATGTATGTTGTCCGACACTTGCCCGGTGTTGGAAGGTCCTCAAGCTCGAGGGTTGAGCTACGTTAATCTCTTCTTCTTCTGATTCTATTACCGCCATCAACGCAAACTATTAACGGTTCGCGGCAAAGAACATGACAGCAAGCAAGCGTACCTTTGTTTGCTTCTTCTCCACCAAGCATGGAAGTTTAAGGATAACTTTAGGTCGGTAGCTACCTAAGGAAACTCCGATTCAATCTATTAGCTAATTCTTTGGTCTTCTAAATGGAGGAGACTAAGATTGTAGACTGGGCGTAAAGGGCATGTGGACCACAAGTATCTTCTCTTAGACTCGATTCCACTACTACCAACCCAAAGAAATACGACGTCTTTGAGTTATATGGTTTATGCCGAAAAGGTACGAA
The DNA here is from genome assembly GCF_020921035.1 of Rhodamnia argentea. NCBI lineage: Eukaryota > Viridiplantae > Streptophyta > Magnoliopsida > Myrtales > Myrtaceae > Rhodamnia > Rhodamnia argentea. Next base: position 14,595,059 of record NC_063150.1, read on the forward strand.
GTGTTCGCCTCTGCACCCGTTGCTTGCTCGGATGCTTCTCTGGCTGGAAAGGAGGAATGAATTGAGACTATATTTGAAGTGGTCAATCTGACGGATGGATAGGCATAGCAGAAAAGAAAGATAGGGTCAAACCCACAATTGAAGTTTTAGAAATAGTAAAAGAAAGGTGTCGGTTAGAAAATCGGGGCACCCGGCCGCACTATTTGCTCTGCAACTACATGATAAAAATAGAAAGTATAGCTTTTAAATGGGAACAGAACGAGCCGGAGCGAAGGAGGGATTGTACCACAACTTGCTTTGAGATTGAAACAGTTCCTTTTTTCAAAGACCCTACGGGACATTATTGAGAGCTGGAAAGGAAAGAGTAGAAAAAGCTCTTTAAAGTTCAATTTTCTTTGATCCTCATCTCATTGACTACTTATACAAATAAAAATACAAATCAAAATACGGGAGATAAAAAAGATGTAGGGTCGTTTGTCCGCTTGGCTAGTCAAACATGAGGAAGCTTTTCCATGGCACCCGGGATGACTTAGCCCTGACCGGGTTCATTGCTCGTGATGAGATGATATGAAATTTCTAAGGCGTCCAAGAATCCTTTCGATTGGAGTTTCTCGAGGGAGATATCGGGATTTTTCATCTCAACTATTCAATTACACAATACATATGGGGACTCCTTAGTCCTATGAGTTTTTGAAGAGTACGGATACTTGATAAGCAATCAACACTTTAATAGTAGAAGAGAATATTTAAGATTGAATATCTTGACTGAACCAAAAAAAGAGTTGATTTAATTTTTTTTTTGTCAGAGAATTGATCTGTTTAGGAAATTGTTTTTAATGGGTATCTCAACTTTTTTTTTTTTTTTTAAAATTTTTGGATCTTTAAGAGAAATTCATAATTTTTCAAAACTACATAGCCGTACATACTCATTAGCTCATAACAAATGACTAAATAAATAATGGAAGCCAAATTGGACTTGGCATGACAGTTCACGCCCCCACCAAAGTCTCTTCATTTATTATAAAAGAAAGAAAGGTGGCAGGAGACAAGAATATGGTACATTCTCAGAGCATTGGGGGAGTTTGAATAATAAAGAGGTGAGAGCATTTATTTTCACGACCCACACAACCTAATGCCATGCTTTTTAAGTAGAGAGACGAAGGTTTTCTCGCCCGATACTCGACCCGCTCTGCTGACCTCCTAGCAATAGCGCGAGCGAGGCACGAATGCTCAAACATACACTATAAACCCCGGCCGCCCCACTTGAAACCACAACATCTTGTTCCCGGTCGAAATTTTAAGATGGCGGCAGATATAACTATCAACTATTATTTATACCCCTATAATTGTAGAAAGGAATTAAAACATCATAATTCTTCCGTCGCTGAGAAACAGAAGGAATATGGTGCGACACTCTGAACATTTTGTTCTCAACAACACTCTAGTCCACCATGTAAAAGATGGAAAAAAAAAAAAAGAGAAAATGACACCTAGACGGGACAAAAATTGTCCAAAACAACAAGCTACAACTCAATCCCAAATGAAGGATACATAGAAGCCATACCAACAACATGTATTCGCTAAATGGTCCAAAACGACAAGCTACTACGTTCGCTGGTGACACCATTGACAAATTCACTCGGACGCTGCTCTGACCTCGTCCACGAAGGCCCTAAGGTTCTTGTCCGAAGACCCACCTTCCCTCACAGCCTCCCTTGCCAAATCCCTTAGTTTCTGGGCATTCCTCCTCATCTCATCTCCGTCCTCTCCATCTCCCATCGCCAGCTCCAAGCACCTCCTTATCTCCCCGCCCTCGACCAGGCCTTCCTCGTTCTGTGTCACCTTCACCCCAGTCCTCCACACGTCCGTGACGAGCTTCGCGTTCGTCGGCTGATCGCTCCATTGCGGGAACGCCACCACAGGCACCCCACAGACCAAGCTCTCTGACGTCGAGTTCCACCCGCAGTGCGTCACGAAGCACCCTACCGAAGGGTGCGATAGAACCTGTACTTGCGAGCACCACGGTACTATCATCCCTAGCTTTTCTAGCTCTTCTTTTAAGCTCAAACTATCCTCTTCTATCTCTTCTTTCCCGCTTTCGCGGATGACCCACAAGAATGGCCGGCCTGCCTCCACGAGTGCCTGTGCCATTTCCTCCTTCTGCGGCTTCGATAGCACGGAGATGCTCCCAAACGACAGGTAGATCACTGAGGCCTTGGGCTTCGTGTCCAGCCACTCGATGTAGCCGCTCGAGCTCTTGAAGAGATCGCCTCCGAAGGAATCGTCTGATGGATCTTGCCCATCCAAAAAGGCGGACGGGATCAGCGGTCCAATCCCAATCACCTCAAACTTATCCACAGCTCGTATGGCGTCCGGTTCTAGCGCGTCGAAGGTGTTTGCCAGCACCCTTGGTTTGGCCTCCTCAAGTAGGACCTCGAAATGGCGTTGGAAAAGCGGGAGGTTGAAGTTGTACTCATTTTTAGCGTTGCAAAAGGAGGGTATGTCGCTGGCCATGAGAGGCGGCAATCCAGGCAATTGGATTGGCACCGAAGGATTATCGCCCGTGCTTCGAATGAGATCGCCATAGCCGTGGAAGTAATAATAGTAGAAGTCTAAAACAGTGGCCGGTTGAATCCAAACGAGCGTCGAAGGAATGCCATGAGAAAGGGCGACGTCGGCAACCCACGGAAGGAGGGTGGTGTAGAACACACCCGAGAATTGCCGACCGTTCTCAAGGTTCAAGGCGATGAGGTCGCTTAAAGTCTCCGATCCTCGTCGCTTGAGCTCGTCCATGTACACCTCGACATCAGCCCCATCTTCGACACCACCGTCGTAGCCATCGGAGAAGCTGGCGAAGGATAGCCCCTCGGGGGAAGATTTCGACTCGGCCATGCGGTTGTGGGCATGAACGGCGGTGACGAAGGTCACTTGAGCACCGATGCGCGCGACACGCTTGGCGAATTGGAGGGAAGGGTTTATGTGGCCTTGACCGGGGAAGGTCACGAGGAGGAAGTGTGGGGGTGCCATGGACGAGGGTTGAAGAAGTTCTTTGCGAGGACTAACGGTGCTGAGATACAGCACTCGAAGGAAGATACGTGGCAAGTGGATGTTTGAGGATTAGCGAGGAGATTAAGGTGGGAACTGCCCACTATAGATAAGGATTAGCCTGAAATATTTACGTCTTGGCTGACGAATGAGGGAGTTGATTGATTTGCACAAGTGTTGTAGCCTTTGATTTGTCTTGCTCTATCTGGGGGACATTTCAAACTATGCAAAGCTGTGTACCTTCTGACGTCATTGATTTGGGTGTCATGACGAATTAAGAAGTCAATTATTAGGGTTCAGATTCATTTTCAAAGTTGAATTGAACATGGCGAGGACTGATGTAACGTTGTCTCGTCTCCACCTAATTTCGCCACGTACGAGTCTTCTTTATTTTTTGGTATCTCCAAATATTATTTCTAAAATACTCTGAATTTCACTCTACCCCGAACTCCTAAACCCTAATCTCTCTTCTATCTATATGTAGCTACTATGGCGAGATAGTAACGTAGAAGTCTATAGCTACATAACCCACACAGAGTCATTCAATTCAAGTGGCTTCTAGGCCAAACTCACTATGACAAGGCGTTGGGCTATACTATTAGATCAAATTGTATGTCCATTTCGTTTGTCATAAACCCGGTTTTTTTTTTTTGGGTCGAAATAAAGCTCGATCTTCTCCCAACAAAATTGGCCATCCCCTCGAACCATGGCAAATGCTGACGGTTGACCCCCGGCCGAAGCTCCCTCTCGCCCCGGATCCGGCGGCCTCCACTGAACAGGTGAGCCTCTTCTTCTCCTTCTTTGGTTTTTGAGCAACCCCCATTAATGTAGTTAAATATGATAGTGGAAAAAGGGCTTAAATTGTAAAAATAAAGTGAGGAACCTGATTTTAGACCCAAAAAAAAAAAAAAAAGTGAGGAACCTGATTCGGACTTCAAAGAAAAAAAACTTAAAAGGACTCAATTGCAACAATAGCTCAAATTAGAGGACGAAATTCAAATTCAGACCTTTTATTGACAATGCGAGAGTTTTCTCTCGCACGCTCCCTCGCTCTCTCTTTTTCCTTAAAATTGCCAAATCTTTTTCCTAAATAATTTCATTCTTCGTCGATTATGTCAACGCTGTCAATGATATTGTTGGTGGATCTAATTCATTCCTGTCCATTGCCATTCTAAAAGCTTCTTATCTAGACCGGTGACCACTCAACGTCGTCATTGGACTGGCTTGTTAAGGTTATCACTGTCTCATGCCTCTACAATCAGTCCTTTCGCTCATCAGTGGCATGGGTGACACGCCCATGCAAGGCGCTTGTCGAGTTGTATGTTAGGATTCAAATGGCCGTGACCACGGAAGGAGATGATTAGGAAGTGTTGGTGGTTCATCTCTCTTTCTGGTGTGATAGATTTTGGTTTGGGGTATAATGGAAGGTTACATGGGCACAATGTCAAAAGGGATATATCCATTTCGACGACTTTAGTGAGATTAGATTGGATCCACTACTACTTTCTTAGTCTTTAGGATGGGACGCTTTAATAATCTAAACGTGGGCCAATTAGTGGCTTTAATGTAAAAGGATGGATTTTTTTTTTTTTGTCATTCCTTTGAGCAAAAGTGTTTAAGCTTCTTAGCCAATGGAAGACTCACTAAGGCTGTTTAAGTTAGAGTTTTCAGTGCCTAATTTCTTCCGTGGATGACTTGCACGATGTTATGTTGTCTAACACTTGCCCGGTGCTAGAAGGTCCCCAAGCCCAAGGGTTGAGCTGCTTTAAGCTCTTCTTCTCCGATTCTATTATCATCGTCAACGCGAACTGCTGATGGTTCGTGGCAGAGAACAAGACAGCAAGCGAGTGCACCTTTGTTCGCTTCTTCTCCACCAAGCACGGAAGTTTAAGGACAACTCTAGGTCGGTAGCTACCTAAGGAAACTTTGATTCAATTTGTTAGCTAATTCTTTGGTCTTCTGAGTGGAGGAGACCGAGGCTGCGGACTGGGCGTAAAGGGCACATGGACCACAAGTATCTTCTCTTAGAATCCGTTCCATTACTACCAACCCAAAGAAATATGACCTCTTTGAGGTATACGGTTTATGCCGAAAAGGAACGAAGAGTTCGCCTTTGCACCCACTGCTTGTTGGGATGCTTTTCTCGCTGGAAAGGAGGAATGAACTGAGACTAGATTCGAAGTGGTCAATCTAACATATGGATAGGCGTAGCAAAAATGAAAGGCAGGGTCAAAACCCATGATTCAAGTTTTAGAAATAGTAAAGGAAAGGTGTCTCTTAGAAATCAAGGGACCAAGCCACATTGACATTAATGGATTTTCTACTATTTTCTCTCCAACTGCATGATAAAAATAGTAAGTATATCTTTTACATGGGAACAAAACGAGTCGGAGCGTAGGAGGGACTATACCACAACTTGCTTCGAGACTAAAATAATTTCTTCTTTCAAAGATCCTATGGGACATTATTGAGAGCTGCAAAGGAAAGAGTAGAAAAAGCTATTTAAAGTTCAATTTTTATTTGATCCTCATCTTGTTGATTGCTTATACAAATAAAAATACAAATCAAAATGTGGGAGATATAAAAGATGTAGGGTCGTTTGTCCGCTTAGCTAGTCAAGCATGAGGAAGCTTATTCATGGCACCCAGAGATGACCTAGCCCAGGCTAGGTTCATTGCTCGTGATGAGATGATGTGAAATTTCTAAGGCGTCCAAGAACCCCTTTGATCGAAGTTTCTCGAGGGAGATATCGGGATTTTTCATCTCGACCATCCCATTACATGATACATATGGGGACTCCTTTGTCCTATGAATTTTTGAAGATTACAGATACTTGACAAGCAATCCACACTTTAATAGTAGAAGAGAATATTTAAGATTGGAATATCTTGACTGAACCAAAAAAAGAGTTGATCTATTTTTTTTTTTTTTTTGTCAGAGAGTTGATCTATTTAGAAAATTGTTTTTAATGGGTATCTCAACATTTTTTTTTTAATTTCTGGATCTTTAAGAGAAATTCATAATTTGTCAAAAAATACATAGCCGTACATCCTCATTAGCTCATAATAAATGACTAAATAAATAATGGAAGCCAAATTGGACTTGGCATGACGGTTCACGCCCACACCAAAGTCTCTTCATTTATTATAAAAGAATGAAAGGTGGCATGAGACAAGAATATGGTACAGTCTCATAGCATTGGGGGAGTTTGAATAATATAGAGGTGAGAGCATTTACTTTCACGACCCGCACAACCTAATGCCATGCTTTTTAAGTAGAGGGACGAAGATTTTCTCGCCCGGTACTCGACCAGATCTGCTGACCTCCTAGCAATCGCGCGAACGAGGCCCGAATGCTCTAACATACACTATAAACCCCGGCCACCCCACTTGAAACCACAACATCTTGTTCCCGGTCGAAATTTTAAGATGGCTGCAGATATAACTATCAAGTATTATTTGATACCCCAATGGATTGTAGAAAAGAATTACAACATCATAATTCTTCCGTCGCTGAGAAACAGAAGGAATATGGTGCGACACTTTGAACATTTTGTTCTCAACAACACTCTAGTCCACCATGTGAAAGAAGGGAAGAAAAAAAAACAGAGAAAATGACACCTAGACGGGACAAAAATTGTCCAAAACAACAAGCTACAACTCAATGCCCAAATGAAGGATACATAGAAGCCATACCAAGAACATGTATTCGCTAAATTGTCCAAAACGACAAGCTACTACGTTAGTTGGTGACACCGTTGACAAATTCACTCGGACGCTTCTCTGACCTCGTCCACGAAGGCCCTAAGGTTCTTGTCCGAAGACCCACCTTCCCTCACAGCCTCCCTTGCCAAATCCCTTAGTTTCTGGGCATTCCTCCTCATCTCATCTCCCTCCTCTCCATCTCCCATCACCAGCTCCAAGCACCTCCTTATCTCCCCGCCCTCGACCAGGCCTTCCTCGTTCTGCGTCACCTTCACCCCAGTCCTCCACACGTCCGTGACGAGCTTCGCGTTCGTCTGCTGATCGCTCCACTGCGGGAATGCCACCACAGGCACCCCACAGACCAAGCTCTCTGACGTCGAGTTCCACCCGCAGTGTGTCACGAAGCACCCTACCGAAGGGTGCGATAGAACCTGTACTTGCGAGCACCACGGTACTATCATCCCTAGCTTTTCTAGCTCTTCTTTTAAGCTCAAACTATCCTCTTCTTTCTCTTCTTTCCCGCTTTCCCGGATGACCCACAAGAATGGCCGGCTTGCCTCCACGAGTGCCCGTGCCATTTCCTCCTTCTGCGGCTTTGATAGCACGGAGATGCTCCCAAACGACAAGTAGATCACCGACGTCTTTGGCTTCGTGTCCAGCCACTCGATGTAGCCGCTCGAGCTCTTGAAGAGATCGCCTCCGAAGGAAGTGTCCGATGGATCTTGCCCGTCCAAAAAGGCGGACGGGATTAGCGGCCCAATCCCAATCACCTCAAACTTATCCACAGCTCGTATGGCGTCCTGTTCTAGCGCATCGAAGGTGTTTGCCAGCACCTTTGGGTTGGCCTCCTCAAGTAGGATCTCGAAATGGCGTTGGAAAAGCGGGAGGCTGAAGTTGTACTCATTTTTAGCGTTGCAAAAGGAGGGTATGTCGCTAGCCATGAGAGGCGGCAATCCAGGCAATTGGATTGGCACCGAAGGATTATCGCCCGTGCTTCGAATGAGATCGCCATAGCCGTGGAAGTAATAATAGTAGAAGTCCAAAACAGTGGCCGGTTGAATCCAAACGAGCGTCGAAGGAATGCCATGAGAACGGGCTACGTCGGCAACCCACGGAAGGAGGGTGGTGTAGAACACACCCGAGAATTGCCAACCGTTCTTAAAGTTCGAGGCGATCAGGTCGCTTAAAGTCTCCGATCCTCGTCGCTTGAGCTCGTCCATGTACACCTCGACATCAGCCCCATCTTCGACACCGCCGTCGTAGCCATCAGAGAAGCTGGCGAAGGATAGCCCCTCGGGGGGAGATTTCGACTCGGCCATGCGGTTGTGGGCACGAACGGCAGTGACAAAGGTTACTTGAGCGCCGACGCGCACGACACGCTTGGCGAATTGGAGGGAAGGGTTTATGTGGCCTTGACCGGGGAAGGTCACGAGGAGGAAGTGTGGAGGTGCCATGGACGAGGGTTGAAGAAGTTCTTTGCGAATGCTAACGTTGCTGAGATACAGCACTCGACGGAAGATACGTGGTAAGTGGATGTAAGAGGATTGGCGTGGAGATTGAGGTGGGAACTGTCCACTATAAATAAGGATTAGCCTGAAACATTTACGTCTTGGCTGACGAATGAGGGAGTTGCTTGATTTGCATAAGTGGTGTAGCCTTTGATTTGTCTTGCTCTCTCTGGGGGACATTTCAAACTATGAAAAGCTGCGTACCTTCTTACGTCATTGTGTCACACGACAAATTAACGAGTCAATTACGAGCGTTCAGATTCATTTTCGAATTGGAATTGAACACGGCGACGACTTATATAACTTCATCTTGTCACAACCCGATTTCGCCACGTTTGATGGTCTTGCTCTATTTTGGGGATATCTCAAACTATTATTTCAAAAATACTGCGAATTTCCTTCGACCCGAACTCCTAAACCCTAATCCCTCGTCTATCTATATGGACTATAGCGAGTCAATTATGTAGTGGTTCATTGAATTCAAGCGGTTTTTCAAAAACGCGTTGGACAGTACTATTAGATCAAATGGTTTTTCCATTTCAATGCCAGCTCGCCGTGGACTGGCACTGCCACACTTACCCTTCGTCTCTCTCTCGCTTTCGCTCTCTGGGTGTCAGCTCAAACCAACCCTCTCAATACCAGAAAAGTAGAAAGAGTCCTCCATTTAGCATTTCCAACTCATTTCAGCCAGTAAGTGCCCCCACAGTTTCTTCCACTTGTTGAATACTTTGTTTCTACTTTCATCTGCATTTACCCTTTCTTGATTCGGACCTCCTTGAAAGCTCACTTGATTCCATTCCCCTTCAGTAATGATGCCAGTGCATTACGTTTTGTTTGTTTCTGCTGTTGAGCATGGATGACGGTGATGTTAACCGACATCCCTTGTTGAGCCGCATCACTGTTTAATGCGCCGTAGATGCAGCTCCCTTCTCAAAGTTCGTACCTTTGTAGGCCTTTATATCTGGAGCTCCAGCCTCAAGGTCTTTCTCTGTGTCCACATGTTCTATTTCATGGTGAATTTCTGATACAGCTAGAAGGGTCTTCCTTATTGGAGCTCCATCCTGCAAAGACCTGTATTGTTTGGAAATTCTCATTTTACAATGTGAGGTTCTGAGCCTGGTCTTAAATGCATCATTTGTCTATTCTATGCATGATGTCATTTCAGTTGCAGTACATTCATTGAGCAGCCAATATTTCCTAATTCAACTCGAATATGGTCAATGAATTCAAGCTTCTATGCCAAACTCACTATGAGAACGCGTTGGACAGTACTATTAGATCAAATGGTATTTCCATTTCGATGTGTGTCCTATTAATTTAAAACTTTACATGCGCAAAGCCTGTAAGAGAGGAAGGTGTTGACTTTTTATTCATCTAAATGATTAAAAGAAACTACTCATAAAAAGATACCGTACTAATATGTGGAAAGGGAAAAGTATGCTTAAAATTTGACATCTTTTAAAGAAAGTAATGCAAGATAGAAAATGCTAGCATGAGAAATGTTTGTAAACTAAGTAATTATGATAGTCAAAAGAATATTAGGGTTTTTAATGCTGGAAGCTGGAAACCAGACAAATTTGCTATTTGGTTTCGATCATAAATTCTGTGGTGCCTCCGTGGGTAGCCGTCATCTACTCTTTTCCCCAATTTGTGTCCACTTACAATTTACAAAATTTATCCCCACTAAGGGGAACTCCTCGCCCCCTCATTGATCGCCGTCCGCGGTCAAGACTATCGCTATCATCGGCTCTCCCCACTCTATTTATACCTTACTAAGACTCGGTTTACGTAAAATAACCACTATCCATGAACTCCTAAATCCTAATCTCTCTTCTATCTATATGGAGTTACTATGGTGAGATAGTAACGTAGAAGTCTCTATCTACATAACCCGCATAGAGTCATTGAATTCAAGCGGCTTCTATGCCAAACTCACTATGAGAACGCGTTGGACAGTACTATTAGATCAAATGGTATTTCCATTTCAATGTGTGTCCTATTAATTTAAAACTTTACATGCGCAAAGCGTGTAAGAGAGGAAGGTGTCGACTTTTTATTCATCTAAATGATTAAAAGAAACTACTCATAAAAATATACCGATACTAATATGTTGAAAAGGGAAAAGTATGCTTAAAATTTGACATCTTTTAAAAGAAAAAAAGTTATGGGCAAGATAGAAAAAAAAAAATGCTAGCATGAAAAAATGCATAAAATGTTTGTAAACTAAGTAATTATGATAGTCAAAAGAATATTAGGGTTTTTAATGCTGCAAGCTGGAAACCAGACAAATTTGCTATTTGGTTTCGATCATAAATTCTGTGTTGCCTCCGTGGGTAGCCGTCATCTACTCTTTTCCCCAATTTGTGTCCACTTACAATTTACAAAATTTATCCCCACTAAGGGGAATTCCTCGCCCCCTCATTGATCGTCGTCCGCGGTCGAGACTATCGCTATCATCGTCTCCTCCTGCTCTATTTATACCTTACTAAGACTCGGTATACATAAAATAACCACATGATCCATGACTACGAGAATGTCGGTCTATAAAGATCGATATATGTAATGACGCCATTTTTTCTCCCTCCTAATTTTAAAATAAAAATTTGATGATGCATGGTTTTCTATGGGGCCGGCAATAGAATTTACAACCACTTTTGACGGCACTATTATGGAAAAATTCAAAGTGAGGATTGAATAAAGGTCTTAAGTGGATCTTATTTCAAATAAGAGTTGAGGGTCAAGAATTTGCCGACCTTTTTGGCAATCTAAAAATTGTGGTTTATAAAGAGTATTTTTGTCTAAAGATAATTTTGGCCTAAATTTTGGTTAAATTGGATTAAAAATTAAAAAAAGATAAAAGTTTTTAGAAAAGAAAATGAAGTAATTAGTCGAACTTAGGAAAGGCAGCAACTTGGGCATTGAGTTTTTTTCTTTTTCTTTTTTGTTTTCTTTTAAGTTTTAGCCTTTTTTTCTTTTTTGAATTTTTTTTTTGGAAAATTTTGTGATTTTTTAAACCTAATTTAATTAAGGTTTGATATGAAACGCAAAGCAGGGCATGTGGCTTACGAGGGTGGCCTCACCCGACTCTCTCTGAGCATTTCCCATGGCCAGCCATCGCGAAAAGTGAAAAAAAAAAAAGTAAAAAAAAAAGAACAAAAATAAAAAATAAAAAAGTAAATGATGAAAATATCATTGAACAGTCACGAGGTCGAGATTATTAACATAGTCACTTTTGATCCTTATTCTAATAAGATTTACTTAAGGCTCTTATTTGAGAAAATGATGCTATTTCAAGTTCTTATTTGAAACAATGTTCACTTTATGCATTTATTTAAGAAAATTATAGTTAAAAGGGAAAGGGAATTAGCCCGAGGGAGGCCCCGGAAGCTTTTTTCTGTGTTCCTTTGCTAAGATCCTTCTTTATCCGAAGAAAAAATAGGTTCATCCTGTTAAGACATAGAGTTTTAGAGGAAAAAATGTATTCCTCAATTTTCCATATATCTTCTTCAATATTTATTACAATGACCTATATATACACACACATAGAAGGAGGAAAGACTCCTCAAAGTTATAGCCTTTAATTTAGCTAATTACAACTCATACACGTATTTTACAGCTCATTCCTACACATCCATCTCCTTTCATTCATATCTCCAAATATTAGATTAGTCAATTTTGTAGATGATAATTTCTCCAAGTACCTTGATAATATTTCCCCAACTACTACATTCAGTGAATAGAAACAGGAAGTTTAACATGTTAGGCTGTTCCCATTTGAGTTCGATAGTTTTGATATTTACGTTACTCTTCCATGGTTCAAAAGAGCGTCATTGTCATATTAAAGTTCTTTTTGCTCATTTCCTGCGGATATTAATTGTGTTTGGCTGAAGTCTTACCAATTCCTCCCCTCCCGCCCCCACACCACAAAAAAACAAAAACCCCAAACCCCAAATCAATCTCTCAATCTCACTTCTTGTCACCGTCCCAGTCAAAGAGGCTTGTCCAAGATCTTCGACCTTTGACCTCCATTATAGGAATGGCGGCAAGGGACGACAATGTCGGCGGACAAGGAAGAGCAGAGTAGGAGAGACAATGAGAATAAGCTCGGGTTTTTTTTTTTTTTGGTAAAGTGATACAAGGGATAAGGCACGCGCGAGTACATAATCAGGAAATTAGGCGTAGAAAGAAAATGGGTATGGTAGCTAAGTATGAAATAGATGAGCATGCATCAAAGAAAGTAAAGGTGACTTAGAAAATAAGGAGAGAGGACAAAAAAAGTGGATAGTTCTTAATATACTGAGTGAGTACGAGAGAAATAATGAAATGATAATCTAAAAAATCTAGAAAGAGAAGAAAGGGTGCTTTCGCATGTATATATAGATGTGCATATATGGCACAGATCTAATAATTAATCAAGTAGTATTCACGTGGACTATGTTCTGTGTAAAAGTTTGTACAAGAGACAACATAATAACAACAAAATGACATTGGAACAAGACGTGCACGATGCTCCAAGTTGAGGCCTCATAGGCGGCCGGGCAACATAAACGATTTTAGTATTGAACCGCCATGGATTGTTCTTCTGAGGTGGTTTTTATCGCGTTGTGTTTGCTTGGAAGACACGACTTAAACCGACCAGTCCATTAAAATGACTTGGAAGCAACACACGGTCGCATAATCTGGTTCTGAGTTTCGGGATGATGTCTACATTTTGACTGGCTGTTGCGGCAGTGAAAGATTACGGTTGGATCTTCTTCTTATCACTTAGCTGATGATGCAAATGCTGAGGACAAAAGAGAGTGGACAAACTGGGAATTCTGATTAGGCCAATGGAACATTGATATTTTTCAAGTCACTAGGGCTTGGCTCAGTGGACAAATATTCAATCTTGATGCGGGTAGCACATTCCGTGTTCAAATCTCAATCAACTCGTTTAATAACTTCGTGTCACGACTGTATCTTGTAAGTGAAGTCTAATAATGCTCATCTAGTTAAGATGATTTAGATGCATTCACACGGACTAGTTAAGCTGAAGATTCGAATCCCGATATTCTTTACAAAAAGACAGTTGTTTTCTTTTTTGTTTGGGCCAAACTGAATTATTTTCAAAGCATAATAAGCATTGCAAATGATCCAAACCATGACTGATTAGGAGAGGTTGATGCAGGACAAAGCACAACAGAGAGAAGAAGAGAAAAGAGGGGAAAGGGTGAAGTTGCAACAAGCTGAGAAGAAATTGAGTGCTAGTCAAGCCCTGGACATATGGGCTATTGTTTCATTTTTCAATCCAAATTTTCTTTTGCAAGTTTCTTCCGCTGAGAGAGCAGGGAATGGGCTAAGAATTTTCTGTAGACAATTGTATAGGGACTTGAATTGACACTTGGGGTTTATTTTTTCTTATTCTGTTTTCTTTCCTCATTCATTTTTATTTCCTATTTATTATTTTTTTCTAACACTAGCACCTAGAGAGGTGAATAGGTGATTCTTGGAGTTTTATTTTTTTTTCTTTCCTCATTCATTTTTATTTCTAATTTATTATTGTTTGCTAATACTATCACGTAGAGGGGGTAAATATGTGATTATAATCAAACTTGATAAAATAATGTGAAATAAAAACTTCAAGATCAATAGGAGCAGGATATAATAAATAGTATAGTCAAGTGTTTCTATCGACTGTAAACAAATGTGAGTAAGAGAGTATAAAGCAATGCATAAGAGTTTGTAGTGGTTTAGCTTATGTTAAGCCTACGTCCACTCTCCCATACAAACAGATTATTGGCTGGATTTCACTAAGTAATCGAATGAGAAAATATAGTAAAATGTGATAGCTTATACTCAAGCACTACAACACAGAAATGAGTGTTCCTTTTACCCAAAATCATCTCACTCTATACACTTTTGAAAATTGTACAACACCTCTCAAAAGATCTCAAGGTTAAGCTCGTAGAAGATAATTTAGAATATGTGAAGTTCTCTCAAAATATGAATGTATGAACTCTTAATCTCAATATTGTTTTATTCTCCTTATATGCTTAGTGTCATCCAAGCTTTGCGTTGGATAGAATCACTTGAAACGAAAGATTGGAGATTTGAGAGGATTTGTTTGCCCACACAATCACTTCGGATGAACCATGCTATTTATTGACGGAAATCGGGAATAGTTCGCCCACGATGTCGAGTATCCGCCCACGACCTTCCGATGACTAAGGCAATAAAGTTAATGGACAATTATCGAGTTACGAGGCAACGGGGTGCATCGTGGAGAGTGTAAGTGTGCAAGTAACCATAGTAACGTGGACGGCGATTTCCCCGCTATTTGCCACTATCATCGAAGCGTCGTGATTATTTGGATTCGAGGAAGGTACTTAAAACGGCATCTATCATTAAATGCAGTGAAGGAAAAAGGCGATCATTTAAAATCATGTCGGATGAGCCGTGTGGATTTTAGCACTAAAACCAAAGAGGTTCGCTGAACGAGGGTAATGAAATCAAAGAAAGGTGACATAGACATGATATCGGTAAGAGTGAATTACAATATATGCTACTAGATGCTTAAGACAAAACTATGAAGTTGCATGTCATTGTTACAATTGTCGTCAATAATTGCCTCTTTCTAGAAATTAGCCCTTAACAGTTCAAGATACAGAGACTCGCATATTACTTCCCGCTTGATGACCACCTTTAATTGAGTAGATAGGGTTTGCAAAGAGGTATCCCCATCATTTTCCAGAGTGTCAAGAATGTCATGCTGATGCGCCAACTCTTCATCAGCAAGGAGAACGTCTTCTTCCAGCTTGTCAATGACTTCTAGGTCTTTTTGTCACACCTTATATGATTTCAAAGTCGAGCCAAATGTGAGGAAAAGTTCATTGATAGCAAACTCAAGAGCTCAACATTGAATGGGATAGGGCAAATGAGCCGGGAAGGTAAGAAGGGTCTTAATTTCGTCTTCGATAACTATGTTGTTATATATGGTGGCGTATCCTCCTTCCAACAAATCATGCGATCGTGACCACTTGGTGAGGATAAAGTGGTAGTTATCGGGAAGCCAATTCGACGAACCACTGTAGACACTTATCATATTGGTGTGAACGACCCATGACTGTCGGGAGTTCCTTTCGATGTGACCATCCGAAGCTAGTGAATCGGCCGCGTCAGAAGCCAGGTTAGCAGGTGTATACTACAAGAAAGGCAGCTACCTCCGTCGGTTTATAAGAAAGGCCGCTACCTTCGTCAGTTGATTGTTCGGGGTCAACATTCGACATAAGAGCATGCCTCTTCGGAGGATGTAGCAGGCCCAATGGAATACGACAGACTCTCGAAAGGATATCGCTAATATCGTTAGGGAAAAGGGAAAGGCAATAGTCCGCCCACCATTTATCGAAGAATAGTAAGCTACATGGATGACCTAAAAAACTAATGAAGAAGGAACAATTAAAGATGGCCTGCACGATCTCAATGTGACAAATCATGTCTGTCTTAATGGCTTGGCCTTTGGTGAGCTCAATAGTGAGGATTGTAAACTTCGAAGCCTGGAGAAAACTTGCCACCATTGGATAAGTTCAGAGCCAAATCGCATGGATTTAGAACAGGTTATCCGAATAGGTATACTTCTGAACTTTCGCCTAGCGCACTATAAATGCCATCTTCGATAGATAGCTTGAAGAAGTTGAAATTGGTAAGAGATAGCAACATAGTGAGGAAAGCGTCGAACGGCACAGAATCATCGGATAATGGGCGAAGTTTTCGTTCGAACATCGTGAGACCAAAGGTGCTCTTGGCTATTGACAATTCAGGTGTTGAAGTGGAGATTCTTTCATGAAACAGTGAAGGAAAATAAATTCATAGCCACCCATGTACAATCCACAAAGGACTAGGAAAGGGATCGGGATGTCCCCCACTTAAAGAAGCTTGTGCTTTTGCTAAGCCGCTATATAACGCTGCGAGAGCTATCTGACCTAGTCCAATATTGACACCATGTGCAATTGTACAGGCTATGTCGCAAAATTCGAAAGACATTTGTAGCATGGAAGACGGAAGATGTATCTACAAAGCCAACACAAGAGGAAAGCAACATGTTCTTCCAACGATAAGGATCCTGATGTTTTGGCATGGCAATCTTTGAACACATCATAAGGAAGATTAAGGTAGTGGGACATATTGAGCAAAGGTTGGCCACTCGGTAGTCGGACAATACATTCAACAAAAGGAGAAAGGCCAGTTATGGACTAGATATCGAGTAAAGTAATGGTCGTTGGACCGGTTGGGAAAAAGAAGCAATTCAATGAAGGTGACCGGAAGCAACACAAACTACCAACAAGGCCATACTATAAAGGGTTGACGGTCATACCACAAAGCATCAATGGTTTGTCAATTTTAGGTTTGCCCCATATTTTAGAAAATTCTCCCTTCAATCATTGGTACCAGCTAAGGAATCAATCATCAAGAGATGGGTAAGAAGCAAACCAATGGTTGTGTGTTAGCCAATCAGAGGTACAAATGATTGATTGCTCAATGGGCAAGGTTTCTTTACGATGACGGCGAAAACTCTCCACCAACATTGAAGATGGAGGCATGCGTTTAAGGTATGGACCCAAGATAATATGGCCGGTTTCGGGCTGATAGTCCATGAACGATAAAGATAATTCTCCCTTGGATTCATTATGCAAAAGAGCATCAAGACACAACAGGCGAAGAGCTGAGTGAGTACTCATGTGAATTTCGCGGTGGCTTGCTTGGGCAAGATTTGTGAGGATTGGTATTTGGAGGTAACTATTATATATAGGGAGTGCCAGAGTAACCGACTCGGATCATTCATGGCAGTTATTTAAACGTAGAGAGCAAAGATCGTAGCTGATTATGGCCTAAAAAGCATGAAAGAAAAGAGCATAACTTTATTAAGAATTATCTGGGTACAAGGCTTTCTTCGCAAAGCTAAGAAGATTACAAAGCATATGCTCAAATCTCCTATTGTGGTTAATACTAACGCTTCTAGCACGACGCCACACCACTTTTGCTTGTGTTATCCGAACACGGTCAGCCCGTCTCTTCTCTTCTAAAAAGGCAACAGACACCTTAAGTTGATCTTCAACATGGATCAATAAGAGAGCATGGCTAACCATTAGCGTTGAGTCTCTTTTATTTCCCTCTCAATTGCCAACTTACGTCGTTCAAGAGCGACCTCTTTCTTGTTCAAAGTAGTAAGTTCGTTGACGATAAATTGTAGGGATTGTTGTTGTTGTCCTTGATTCACAAGCTACTCCGCTTCTTGAGTCTCAAAGTTGGGCCGGAAGAGTTGGTTGGCGAAATTAGACAGACCAATCACCTTGTCTCGATGTCGTCGAAAGTACGAAAAAGCTGAAGGAAAGTGCTCCAAGAAGGTCTTCAGCTATTGGACCAAGCTTGCGGGAAGCTTCACGCCGAACTCTTCCTTGACCATCCCTTCCATCACGAATCTAATACCTTGGATAGCCGATGGATATTGATTAAGGAAGCAACCCCCGAATAAACAAGATCCAAGGAGTAGGACAGCATGACCTCTAACCTATTAAAGGCCTCCATGGCAAGAGAACTATCTGTTTGAGGCCTGTTCGGGCAATCCGAGGAGCGAGAAGATGACGAGGAGATAGGCATAATAGGAGGATCTTGAGGAATGTCGGCAAACAAAGGATTTCGATTGCTGATACCAGGACAATGGCAAAGGCTAAAGAAGAAGGTTTACCCAGGGTCTCTAGGGGTAATGAGGCTATAATTGAAGCAATATGGGCAGATGGCTTTTGAATAACAAGAATATCATCGAGCCTTTTGATAGCTTGAGCAATGCTTTCCACAAGGACTCCTGAATAAGCAATCCGAGAAGTTTCGATATCGTATGAAACTACAAGGGACCCCATTGAGGGCTTATACTTCTTCACTCCTGTCTTTCACCGTTTAAGCAAGGAAAGCATTTCTTCCTCGGCTCCATTATCCGAATCTTCACCTAACAAGGAAGGCAAATGAGTTATTCCCAGTAGACAAGCTCAAAAGATATAAGGGAAATGGAAGATCACCCGTAGTAAAGGTTGTCGAATGTTTGGGGCTGCCAATCTGAGGGGCTTTCGCTATACGCCTTCTCCCGATTTTCTTTGATACGAAGCCGAAGGGCTTTATCTGGCCACCTTTTAGGATCAATGAAATAGTGATGCACTTAGGGCTTGCGAACTCGGAATGGGTTGAAACTTGGTCAGTTGCATGGAAACAGGCCGCCGATCGAAACTCATTGTTATACTATGACGAATGGCGTTTTTTAGCATTTCGGAGTTGTCTTCATGGGTTTTTGAGCCGTTTTTTTTTTTTTTGTAGTTTTAGTGGTGTTTTCGTAATTTTATGTTCCTTAATGTAATTAGGATTAACACCATATAAAATGGTGTTTTAGGGTTTCGAAGAGGACAGACTTTTTGATATTATTCTATCAATTTGATAATCGCATCCGAGAGAACAAATTGTTCTCTAATTATCAATTCTAATTCTCCTATTTAGCCAATTTCCGTTTGTGTTTCAGCATCAATTGGTATAAGAGCACAAGTTGCCTTCGACCGATGGCTGAACAGAATCAAGGTGGTCGTGGACGGTGGATCCGTAGTGGTCGGGGACATGGAGTCGTTCCTGAAGCGGATGAACAACCGCATCTAAGAGACCTATGAGACGTAGAAATTGAAGAATAGAGAAGGCGAATCTAGGATTTTGAGTGACAACTTGCGGAGGCGAGATTGGACGTTCAATCTGAAGAAGGAGCGGAATCTGAGGATCAATCCGATGATGAAGAAGAGGATGTCAACCCTTTTGAGGTTCTGAACCGGGGCGGGAATCGAGGGGTACGACCTAGAAATCAGCCCTCTTCTCATAATTTCGGGATGAAGATTGAGATTCCTAAGTTTCAAGATAAGGCTCATCCTGATGAGTTTATTGATTGATTACATACAGTAGAGAGGATCTTTGATATTAAGGATCAGGATCGAAGCGCGAAAGTTAAGTTAGTGGCTATTAGGCTATGAAAGCATGCCTCGATATGGTGGGAGCATGTGAAAAGGCTGCGAGCTAGAGAGGGGAAATCAAAAGTGAATCGCTGGGATAAGATGAAGAAATTGTTGCAAAATTTTTTTTTTGCCTACTCATTATAGGTAGAAGGCGTTTATTGAGTATCACAATATTAAGCGGCAAGATTTAACGGTCAAGCAAGATACTGAGGAGTTCGATCGGTTGCAGATCCATTGTAATGTGGCTGAGGAAGACAAGCAAACAACTGCTCGATATTTGGCGGGGTTGCGGTATGAAATTTCTGATGTTGTCTAATTATAACAGTATTGGACCTATGAGGATATGTGCGGATTGGCCTTGAAGGTGGAAGGTCGGTGTAAAAGGAACGACAGTAGTTTCAAACTCCAGAATCGGTAGTTAGGCAAAGAATCCCTAGGAAAAGCGGGGATTTCTTCAACCAATTTGACACCAATCATAGTTAAGGGTGCAAGTTCTAAACCTGCATCCAACAAAGGGCAGAGTAGTGCTGGAAGTAACGAGGGAGGAGCTACGGCCAAGTGATATTTCAAGTGTCGGGGACTCGGGCATTTTGCTGATGATTTTCCGAACTAACGGATCATAACGCTTGTTGATAATCCAACTGTTGATGAAGATTCGGTTTATGACGAAGTTGATGAAGGACAAGAGGATGCGGATCTAGATTAGGATGACATTATCTATGCTGATTTTGGCGAGTCACTAGTCATTAGAATAATTTTGAATGCTGCTATGGCGAAAGATGAATTGTGGCTTAGGCATAATATCTTTCATACTAAGTGCACTAGTGGGGGAAAAGTATGTAGCATGATAATAGACGGAGGGAGCTGCAAGAATGTGGTGTCCACTACCATGGTGGAGAAGTTGGGCTGAAAACAGAAGATCACCCTCAACCATACAAGTTGTCGTGGCTTAGGAAAGGGAACAAAGTGAAGGTGAGCAAGAGGTGTCTTGTGCAATTTTCGATTGGGAAAGTATATTCTGATGAGATGTGGTGTGATGTAGTCCCTATGGACGCTTGTCATATTCTGTTGGGAAGGCCGTGGCGGTTCGACGGGAAGACACAGCATGACGGCTATAGGAATACCTACACCTTCAAGAAGGATGGTCGGACTATTACCTTAGGTCCTTCAGATTTGAGAAAGGAGGTGAAGAATAATATGATGTCCAGATCAGAGTTCCAAAAAGAGGCAGTGAATGCGCCTGAACTTTTTGCCATTGTGGTGATGGAGCAAAATTTTGATAATCCCGAAATTCCCACTCAAGTTCCGCCTTTGCTTGAGGAGTTTGTCGATGTCGTGCCAGGAGAGATGCTACCTAGGTTACCGCCCATGAGAGACATTTAGCAATATTGATTTCATTCTAGGAGCTGTTATTCCTAATAAAGCGACTTACAGGATGAGTCCCAAGGAACATGAGGAGCTGCAGAGGCAAGTGCGGGAGTCGTTAGAGAAAGGAGCGATCCGAGAGAGCATAAGTCCCTGTGCGGTGCCTACTTTATTGGTTCCTAAGAAAGATGGGTCGTGGAGAATGTGCATAGATAGCGGAGCTGTTAACAAAATCACAATCAAGTATCGATTTCCTATCCCTCGGTTTGATGATTTGATTGATCGGTTGTGTGAGGTGACTATCTTTTCGAAGATAAACTTGAGGAGTGGATATCATCCAGTTAGGATGCGACTTGGAGATGAGTGGAAAACGGCATTTAAGACTAGAGATAGTCTGTATGAGTGGATGGTGATGCCTTTCGGATTGTCTAACGCGTCGAGCACTTTTATAAGGGCGATGAATCAGGTTTTTCATCCTTTTATTGGCCAATTCATTGTCGTTTATTTTGATGATATTTTGGTTTATAGTGCTTCGATTGAGCAACACTTGCAGCACTTGAGAAAAGTATTTGAGGTTTTGAGAGAGTAGAAATTGTATGCCAACACCAAGAAATGTCACTTTTTAGCCGATCAAGTGACTTTTTTGGGTTATATTATATCGAAGGAAGGCATTCGGATGGATCAAGTTAAGATCGAGGCCATTACGACTTGGGAGACTTCGAAAAATATTCATGAGGTACGCAGCTTTCACGGGTTAGCGTCCTTTTATCGAAGGTTTATTCGGGATTTCAGCACCATTATTGCACCTCTTACGGATTGTCCGAAGGGAGAGCGATTTGTGTGGACCAAAGAGGCAAATTATGCATTTCAATTATAGAAGAAAAGGGTGACTCAAGACCCAGTTTTAGTGCTTCCAGTTTTTTCTGAGGGTTTTTAGGTGCATTGTGATGCCTTAGGCGTTGGTATTAGAGGTGTCCTGAGCCGGAAGAATAAACCTGTGGCGTTCTTCGGGGAGAAGTTGAACGACGCGAAGAGAAGGTATTAGACTTATGACAAAGAATTTTATGCCATAGTGAAGAGCTTGGAGCATTGGAAGTACTACCTTATTTCAAAGGAATTCATTCTGTATTCAGCTCACGAGGCCTTGAAGTACATCAATGGGCAGCACAAACTGAATGTTAAGCATGCAAAGTGGGTGGAGTTTCTTTAGGTTTTTAGTTTTGCCATTAAACATAAAGCGGGAGCGTTGAATAAGGTAGCAGATGCATTGAGCAGAAGACATTCTTTGCTATCTATAATGCGGGTGAGAGTTCTAGGCTTCGAGTCATTTAAGGATTTGTATGTTGATGATCCCTATTTTGGAGATATTTGGATGAAGTGCAAAACATGACCTTTTCGGTAGTTTTTGATTGAGGAGGGTTTTCTCTTCAAAGGCAATAGGCTGTGTATCCCTCGGTGTTCTTTGAGGGAATCCATTATTATTGAGAATCATGTAGGAGGTCTATTTGGACACTTTAGGGTGGATAAGACGATGGCCTTGCTGTGTGAGCACTTTTATTGGCCCTGTATGGAGCGTGTTGTGACTCGGTTTGTAGAGAGATGCAAAATATGTCATTTGGCAAAAACCAGAGGCACCAATGTTAGTTTATATATGCCTCTACCTATTCCGGTTGCGCCATGGGAGGATGTCGGCCATGATTTCGTTTTGGGATGGCCACGAACACAGCGGAACAAAAATTCCATAATGGTGGTTGTCGATAGATTTTCAAAGATGGTGCACTTTATTCCCCGTAACAAAACATTTGATGCTTCACAAGTTGCTCGATTGTTTTTGTAGGAGATTGTTAGGTTACATGGAATTCCCAAATCCATAACCTCTGATCGTGACGTGAAGTTTGTGAGTCATTTTTGGTGCACTCTTTGGAGGCACATGAGAACCAAATTACAGTTTAGTTCCTCTCACCATCCCCCGACTGATGGGCGGGCTGAAGTTGTAAATCGAAGCTTGGGGAACCCTCTGCGCAGTTTGGTTGGAGATAGCCTGCGGCAATGGGACTTGGTGTTACCTCGGGCGAAATTTGCTTACAACAGATCACAGAATCGCACTACAAGCAAGAGTCCTTTTGAGATAGTCTATGGACGGAATCCAATTACTCCTCTGGATCTCACGCCATTACCAGTTCACAAGCAATTCGGTTCAGACGCAAATGAACATGCAAAGTAAATCAAAGAGTTGCATTCGCGAGTTCATAATCGGATCAACAAGCAGAACATGAAGTATAAGCGGCAAGTGGATCGGTGCGGGAAGAGAGTCGTCTTTAAAACGGGTGATCTAGTATGGATTCACCTCGTAAAAGAGCGTTTTCCGGCTAATAGGTTTGGCAAATTGCAACCTAGAGGCGATGGACCATTTAGAGTTCTTGAGCAAATTAATGACAATGCTTATAAGATTGAACTGCCGGGTGGGTACAATGTATCCGGGACTTTTAATGTAACAGATTTATCACCTTACTATGTAGACAAGGAGGAACCCGAGGAGACTGATATTGATGAAGACGAAGCAGATTCGAGAGCGAATCTTTTCCTAGCGGTGGAGGATGATGCACTTAGGGCTTGTGAACTCGGAATGGGCTGAAATTGGTGAACTCGGAATGAGTTGAAACTTGGTCCGCTACATGGAAACGGGCCACCGATCGAAACTCACAACTATACTGTGATGAATGGCATTTTTTAGCATTTTGGAGTCATCTTCATGGGTTTTTGAGCGTTTTTTTGTAGTTTTAGTGGCATTTTCGTAATTTTATGTTCCTTAATGTAATTAGGGTTAGCACCATATAAAAGGGTGTTTTAGGGTTTCGAAGAGGACAGACTTTTTGATATTATTCTATCAATTTGATAATTGTATACGAGAGAACAAATTGTTCCTCATTATCAATTCCAATTCTCCTATTTAGCCAATTTCCGTTTGCGTTTCGGCATCAAATAGCCTCCTCGAAGAGACTCTCGAAGCAAAATATGTCCACCAGATTGTGAACCCAAATGTTACTCCAGGACTAGATCGAAGAGCCGTAGGAATATCCCCGGAAAGTCGTTGATACATCCGGACCGTGATTTGAGCACAGCAAGCGAAAGGTCCTTCGGCCTTAATGTTGTAAGCTCACTTGTCCATTAAAGGAAAGTCCGTGAGATAAGAGATAGACATAGGCCTTGCTCGTCAAAGGCCTAATTGTATAGTGCAATACTAAGGAGAATACGGTTCGAACCCGGGGTAGAACCTACCTCTAATACAAAGCCGGATCGGAAGATCTCTTGAGAAAAGGACAAAGGTCCAAAAACCACGCATGGTTAAATCGTTTCAACGTTCGAGAATCAAAGAGGGAATTGAATTCGCCCGAACGGTAACGGAAAAATTCTATTCGATCGGCTTCACGAGACAAAAGCTATTGAAGGAAGAAACGAAGAGGCTAAACATTAGTGGGGACTTTTGATGGAGTAGCTCGAAGTAGTCGTGTCCCCAAGCTAGAAGGCGCTCCGGTTGATTTGTAATCAAGTATGCTTTCAAACATAAAAGGAAGATAGAATACCACCCGGGCTTGGAGAATCCAAAGCGTACCTGACAATACACCATCCTCCTTAGAAGTTGACAACAGCAAAGCGTCGTGGGAAATGCTTCTATATAAAGATGCCAAGACGAGAGGGCCGAGAGCAACATTCTTCCCTTTTACTAAATGAGAGGCCAGTTCGAAGTAATCTTTGGATACTTTAACGGTTGCACCGAAGAACGGATACTTCAACGGCCAAAAAAGAAGGAAGGCCGTTCGCTCATCATGTGTAACAACTCTAGAGGTTTTACAATGAGTATCCAAAAACTTCCCATAAGTAAGAGTGTCATCAAGGATGAAACAATCTTTAGTCTTCTCAAGATTGCTAACGGGGGTCCCATAAGGAGTGAGGCCAGCAATAGCAGAAATGTCGAGAAGGGTTACGGATATGGAACCCTACGGGAAGAAGAAGCAATTGGCCGAGGAGGACCAAAAACTTATAACAGACCCTAGCAAACCCCTATTCGGGTCATGAGACAGCAAGCTAACCTCAAGCATTGACCTTACGTGTGCCGTCGCCCAAAGGGAAATCGTTGACATATCATTTTAGAGTCGATGAAACCAACTATAGAATTTATCATCGAACAACGGGAAACTCCTGAGCCGTTGAGATGGGGAGGACCAAATATCCTTCGGAGGAGATGCTTGGATATGAAGCTTTTCGTCTTGCTACATTGGAAAACATGATTGAAGAGATATCGGTACACGATTGTGATCTTGAAGGCTCGGTCCGAGGATAAACCTAGCGTATTCCTGATGAATAGTCGGCAATCAAACGATTGTAGGCATCGCCATTGTTAATCAGCCTATCGAAGCACCAACGAGTTGGCTAGGATCGAGCTTTGAAGCCTGGGTCGTCATGTGTAAACTCAGAAAGCTCGAGAGGGCTTAAGGCTTGAGGGAGGTTTCGAAAGAAAGAAGATGACAATAGAAACCTTTACCTAGGGGTTAAAAGGTGGATCAAAAGGCCAACGCGTCGTATAAAATTTGGTATGATTGCGCTTCGGGAAAAGAAATCAAAAGGTAGAAAGGTGTAATCATTAAGCTACCATTAATAGCCGTCAAAATCGAAGGATATCTTTAAACAAGATAAATCTTCGATTTACCTCTTTTAAAAGGGGGCATATGTTGACATCAAAAAAATATCTATGGAGATACTTGGCGAGCACATGAGGGAGTCATGATCAGCTATGGAGAGGTGTCTTGGAGCTAGATACGGATCAATTGGAAAAATGCCACATGTCATGGTAAATTCTGGCGCTACTCCTTTCAGAGCAAGAAAGAAAACGCGTGAAAAGGAGATAAACCTCGGAAGATGGCACGCAAAGTAGGCAACCGTCGATGAGGACATCGGTATAAACTGTTGAAAGATAGGAAGACATGCCAAAAGTGAAGTAGAAAGTAGAGAGCCAAAGGAAATAACCGTTCAACGGTTACCTAAGCCATTCTATAAATAATCTGCCTCGGACACGACACAACACACATAACACAACAAATAAATTCTTGTCTTTTCAATTAGCTTTTAGCCCTTTAGCCTAGCTATAGCTTTCAGATTCCTGTCGTTGATTCGATTTCGACGAGTTTCATATCCAGAGTTAGGTATCGTCGATTAGATTCCAACGTCGGCTCATCGGGTCCAATACCGTCGATTCAATTACGGTGTTTTACCCTTCATCCATCCTATCTAGTACCGTCAATTAAATTTCAATATTGTGTCCTACATTCCCCTGTCTAGTACCGTTGATTAAATTCTGACATTGTGTCCTATAGTCCGGTTCGGCCTCGTCGATTCAATTCCAGTGTCGTATCACTCTCCAAACCGTACGAGCACGTCAACATCTCACCTGGCCACGCTTAAATACAAATTCCCGGGAATCAGTAGCTAACAAACTAGAACTAAATGTGAATGAAAAGCACATGCGGAAGCGAATACAAAACTCCACACAAAACAAATAATATACGATGCTTTGGGATAGGAAAAGAAAACTTATATATAATCACATATCCTTTACAACAATCTGACCAAGGCTTCAAAAGCTATATGTACAAGCCTAAGACCACCCATAATAAAAAGGATCAAGTGGTCGAAGCCTAACTCCACTACTAGGAGGATACTCCCAAAAAGTCAAGGGGCAACTATCCTATGCCCCATCCCCATCGTTATCGGATGACATCCCTAACTCCTCCTCTTCGATTTCAGAAGGCAACTCCGGATCAATCTCCGCATCAAACGGCTCCACTATCTCAACATCCCGATCGGACTCCATAAGCTCCGGTTCGGACTTTGAATTTTCAGGACTAGTGTCCGGGCTTGTCACAACGCCATCGGGGAGGGGCACTGACTCGGGGTCCCATTCCCCGACTCCATCATAAGGGATGTTAAAGCCACGAAGCGGCTCAAAAGACAAATCCTCATGCCTATACTACCAAGCTAAATAGATATGGGGCTTCCAAAAGTCGCCTTCCTCATCTATCCAAACTGTGCTAGCATGTCTAATATATAATTTGTCCTCTCCTACGGGATACTCGGTAGTCACTGTCTCAATATCTATGGGTACCCCGAAACGCTACGGCGGATCATTCATGATCAAGGCAAAGGATCTAAAAATGATAACCCACGACGAGGTGAGAATAAATCTCAGCAAGTAAGTTCCTAAAACCTAGGTTAGGGCAATAGTACCTCCGGATTCAAATTAGATAGGCAATTCAATCAAAATTAACAAAACCATCCAAAAGCATATAACATAATGTAAGAATCAACATTACATAACCCAGTTAATCAAAAGCATATTATTTCTCAAATCACAACTCCTTTATCAAAGCTAAGTTGTTAAAAAGTCCGCGTAACACGTTTCGGACTACGGTATAAGAACAGAATCGCGTAATAACGCCTCAAGCCATTATAGTACTCCGGACCCCCGTATTAACGTCACAGGCTGTAATCACTCTCAATACCCGCGTAATAACACCTCGAGGCCAATATAACTGCGTAATAACACCTCGGATTAGTATCACGCGTTTAACGCCTCAAGATGACTGCAAAAGCCCGTGTAATAATGCCTTAGGGTATAACATGATCAAATAAACACAATTCTCCATAGGAATAATCATATATCAAACAATATCAACCGTGATCGTTATGATTTACCATACGATCTACTCAATTCAAGACCATACAATCAATCCAAATCACTCGATCAGCAAATTCGGACCACGCGATCTTACTAAACCACTTGATTAACAAATTAAGATCACACGATCTTACTAAACCTCCCGATTAACAAATCAAGACCATACAATCTTCTTGAACCACTCGATTAACAAATCAAGACCACACGATCTTACTAAACCTCCCGATCAATCGATCGGGACCACACGATCTTACTAAACCACTCGATCAATCGATCGGGACTACACGATCTTACCAAACCACTCGATCAATTAATCAAGACCACACGATCTAATCGTATCATAATCTCAGTCAATCGGAACCATATCATTTAATCACATCACACGGTTAATCAATCGGAACCACACGATTTAATCACATCACACGATCAATCAATCGGAACCACATGATTTAATCACATCATAAACTCAAGGAATTAAGATCGCATGATCAACTCTAACCAACAAATTCGGCTCAAGCTATTCAAGAACACAACCAACAAAATTTCCACCCAAATTACCTTAATAAACCACCATTAATAACCTAACTACCTAATCAAGGTTTAGAAGCTCACTCACCTTAAAATCTAGCAAGAACTCAAGGCCAACAAGCTGTAAAAATTGGGGCTCAAGCGGCGGCACCGGCGGTTCCCTCTTGGCCGGCGTTCGGTTTCGACGATTCTATTGCGACGGCGGCTCACGTTCGGTGGGCGGGGCTTTCGGCGGTGGCCGGATGCTCATGATGGTAGCTGGTGGCGTGAGGTGGTGGTTCGGCGGTGGTGGTAGCATATGGGTGGTGGTTCGGCCAAGGAAAGAAAGAGAGAGAGAAATGAGAGAAAATCTTGCCCAAATGAAGAAGATGAAGATGATGAATAGATAAGATAAGTGTATGATATTTTTGGATGAGATATTTATCTAGAATGATGGGACTTGGCTAATTAGATTAGGATTTGTGTGGCCCACCAATAATTTAATCTTTTTTGTCTTTTAAAACCCAAGAAGGGCAATTTGGTAATTTGGCTCAACAAGTGGACACCTAGCCCACTCACATTTTCGGCCAATAAATGGTGAAAAAGACCAAAATGTCCTCCTACTAAACTAGAGGAATGAGCATTTCCTAAGGGTAAAAGAGTTCTTTCCTATTTCCTGTCTAAATTTCACTTTTCTGAGCACTTTGGAGCGAACCGTGAAATACACATGCTCGGGGTTAAGCGACATCTAAAAGATTAATATTGGAATCCTTGAAAGTCCGACATCCAATTTCAAAGTCAAATTCATGATCAATATTGATCAATTCCAACTTCAGTGTATCTCAAACTAACGAGCGATTTTTAGGAGTTACACATAACAACCCGTGATTATCATCATGTTTAAGAGTTACTCAAGTCATGACGACCTTGGTTGTCATGTAATTGCAAGGGTTAATCATTAGTTCCGAAGGACACAATCATTAGAAAATGATTTAGAGACGTTCGGAATCCATAGATGGTCAAACGAAATCACCCGTGATCTAATCATATAGTATTAACAAATCGTCGCTTAACCTCTCTAGGATCGGCCTATAATGGTCCAAAATATTCCATCAATAATCCTTTTGGCCAAAAGGTCAATCCATGATTAAGTTCATAGGTTCACGTACTTGATTTTCCTAGCTAGCCATTCCCCATTGGTTAGTTCTCTCAAGAGTGATCAATTCTTAGTAAGATTTAATCGAAATACATTAATGAGACATTTCATTCATTCACGACTTCAAAAGTGGGTCAAAATTCGGGATGTCACAATTCTTCCCCCTTACAAAAATTTCGTTTCTGAAATTTACAATAACCCTAGCTACTCAAATAATTTGGGGTGTTGGCGCCTCATCATTTCTTCACTTTCCCAAGTGGCTCCTTCTGTTCCATGGTGCTTCCGGATCATCTTGACTAGTGGAATCGTCTTGTTCCTCGGAACTTGCTCTTTTTTATCCTCTATTTGCCTTGGCTTCTCTATATAAGATATCCTATCATCCACGTCCACGACTTCATGATCCAGCACATTGGTTAGGTCCGGCTCATACTTCCTTACATGGATACATGAAAGACATTGTGAACTTGTGACAAATTCGGCCGTAAAGCGAGACGATAGGCTAAAGTTCCAATCCGTTCCAGGATCTCAAATGGGTATACATACCTTGGACTTAGTTTCCCCTTCTTTCTAAATCGAGACAAACCTCGCATTGGCGACACCTTAAAAAAAATGTGATCTCCCACCTAGAATTCTAGAGGTCTACATTGTCTATCATCATAACTCTTTTGTCGACTCTAAGTAGTTTTAACCCTTTCTCTAATTACTCTCGCTACCTCGACAGATTATTAAACCAACTCGAGACCCGTTATATTCCTTTCACCAACTCCATCCCAACATACTGGAGTTCTACAAGCTTTGCCATATAATGCCTCAAACAGTGTCATTCCGATACTCTGCCAGTAGCCGTTATTGTAAGCAAACTCGATCGGATGTAACTGTTCTTCCCAACCTCCTTTAAAGTCTATTTCGCATGCCCGTAACATGTTCTCAAGTGTTCGAATCGTCCTCTTAGATTGTCCATCCGTCTGCGGATGATAAGCGGTGCTATATCGTAGTTTCGTTCCTATAGCATTCTAAAGACTCTTCCAAAAAGTTGCAATAAACTTAGGATCCATATCCGACATAATTGTAACGGGAACTCCATGAAAACGAACTATCTGACACATATACGGCTCATCGTATTTATCCACTACGAAGTCTTTTTGCACTACCAGAAAATGTTCGGACTTAGTCAATCTGTCGACGATTACCTAAATTGAATCATGACCTCTCTGACTTCTCGACAAACCTATGATGAAGTCCATAGTAATGTACTCCCATTTCCACTCGGGAATCTCCAACGGTCAAAGCAATCCACCAGGCTTACGGTGTTGTGCCTTCACTTGTTGGCACGTCAAGCACTTAGCCACGTGCTTAGCCACATCCACTTTGATCCTATTCCACCAGTAGTGCTAACACAAGTTCTGATACATCTTGGTGCTACTTGGATGCACATTGTAGTTGCTACGATGAGCTTCTGATAAAATCTTCTCCTTAAACTTCTCATCGTTAGGAACACACAAACGCCCGCAAAACTTCAAGATTCCGTCCTCGGCCACTTGGAATTCAGATTTCCTCTTGGTTGAATCCATATCCAAAATCTTTTGAATATCAGGGTCCATAAACTGTGATGCTTTAATCCTTGCATGGATTTTAGGTTCAATCCTTAAAGTAGCCAGCAAACTCAAAAGGTGGCAAACCTCAAACTTAAACTCTGAATCCCTCAATTCTTCAAGCAGAGTCCACTCTTTAACCATCAAATACGCGATGCTTGATTTCCGACTAAGGGCATCCGCTACTTTATTAGCCTTCCTAGGGTGATATAAGATATCACGATCATAGTCCTTTAGCAATTCCATCCAACGGCGTTGTCTCATTCTCAACTCTTTTTGGAAAAATAAGTACTTCAAAACTCTGATGGTCCATGTAGATCTGAAATCTTTCTCCCCACAAATAATGCCTCCAAATCTTTAATGCAAAGATAATTGCCGCAAGCTCCAAATCGTGCGTTGGGTAGTTTAGCTCATGAGACATCAACGTCCACGATGCATAAGCAACAACTCTGCCATGCTGCATCGGGACACATCATAATCCATTTAGCAATGCGTTGCTATATATCTCCAATCCTCCAAGACCGGATGGTATCGTCAAAACTGGTGCGGTCGTCAACCTATGCTTGAGCTCTTGGAAACCCTTTTCTCACTTATTTGTCCATTCAAAACGTGTTTCCTTCTTCGTCAACTGCGTCAAAGGAATAGTTATCGAAGAGAACATTTCAACAAATTGCCTATAATAACTCGCCAAACCTAGAAAACTTTGAACCTCCGTGATAGACGTTGGTCTTGGCCGGTTTGCAACGGTTTCAATCTTTGCTAGGTCTGCTAAGATTCCATTTTCAGAGACAATATGCCCAAGAAATGCTACATGGTTGAGCCAAAACTCTCACTTGCTAAACTTGGCATAGAGAGAGTGCTCTCTTAAGGTCCGTAGAACTATATTTAGATGGTGTTCATGTTCCTCGTAGCTCATTGAGTATACCAATATATCGTCAATGAACACGATGACAAACTAGTCAAAAAATTCTCTGAATACCTGATACATTATATCCATAAAGGCAGCTGGGGCATTAGTCAATCTAAATTGCATAACCGTAAAATCATAGTGCCTATATCTCGTTCGAAAAGCGATCTTCGGTAAATCCTCCTTCTTGATTCTTAAGCGATGGTAGCCCGTCCTCAAGTCGATCTTGGAGATTACTGATGCCCTTTGCAATTGATCAAACAAGTCATCTATCTTTG
This sequence comes from Rhodamnia argentea, assembly GCF_020921035.1. Classification (NCBI taxonomy): domain Eukaryota; kingdom Viridiplantae; phylum Streptophyta; class Magnoliopsida; order Myrtales; family Myrtaceae; genus Rhodamnia; species Rhodamnia argentea. Next base: position 14,626,869 of record NC_063150.1, read on the forward strand.
GTAATGGATACTTGTTCTTGATGGTTACTTGATTCAATCGCCGATAGTCAATGCACAAACTCAATGACCCATCCTTCTTCCTCACAAATAGCACTGGCGCTCCCCCATGGCGATGCATTAGGGCGGATGAGTCCTTTGTCTAGCAATCCTTGCATTTGGACCTTCAACTCCAATAGAGACATTCTGTAGGGCGCCTTAGATATCGGTTCCGTCCCAAGGGCTAACTCAATTACAAACTCCATTTCTCTTTCAGGTGGCAATCCCGGCAATTCTTGAGGAAAGATATTGAGAAAATCGCGCACCACAACTATATCTTCTAGCCTCGGTCTTTCAACCGATGAATCAACCATTGCACCTAGATATCCTTGGCATCCTTCATCTAACAACTTAGTCACTTTAAGTGACGAGATCAAGGGAATCAAGATTCTTCCTCGACTTCCTACAAACTCATAGATAGGATGACCAATATGATTAAATTGGATCACCCTGCTATCACAGTCCAAGACTGCCCTTTGTTTTTCCAACCAATCCATCCCAATTATAACATCAAAGTCATACATGGTCAAAAGCGCTAAGTCTATCGGTTCCTCTCTACCGCCAATGACTATCTTACAATTTGAGCATTCCAAAAAGACTAACACTTTATCCTTTAAAGTAGTGGTAACATGCAACATTACTTATAACGGTTTCGATTCAATTCCAGCTAACTCCACAAATTGCTCAAATACAAAAGAATGTGACGCTCCAGGGTCAAACAAGGCATAAGCAGCATGATCACATAAAGAGACTGCACCTGTGACTACACGGATATATTCTCTGCTTCCTTGCACTACAACATAAACTCTCCCTTGGGCTAGCGATCGGTTCCCTCGACAATCCTTATGGCCAAAGGGTCAATCTAGGATCAAGTTCTTAGGTCCACGTACTTGATTTTCCTAGCTAGCCATTCCCAATTAGTTAGTCTTCTCAAGAGTGATCAATTCTAATCGAGATTTAACTGAAATACATCAATGAGATATTTCATTCATTCACAGCTTCAAAAGTGAGTCGAAATTCGGGATGTCACATGTCGTGTCCCAAGTTTTAACACGTTGAAGGTTATCATACACGGTGGACCATCGAACATGTTAATTATCGAATTATCAAGAGTCTATATTACGCCTCTAGTGTTAATATAAACATCCCTTGCATTTAATATTCTCTGTCCAAAATCGACCCGGAACTCCTTATTGAAAAAGGAATTGCTTGAGTTCGATAAAAGATTTCCACGTTAGCAATCCTTTTGGACTTTAACAACCCCTTCTACTGGGACGGAATGGTTGGCTCAAGCCCTCAACCAACATTTTTTTCTCCTTCGAAGCCCTTTCTACTAGGACAGAATAGTTCACTATGCTACCTAGGACCTCCATCCAAAGATCCCCACGACCTCGGGCATGGCGGGGGATGAGGACCCTCTAGGCAAGATCCCGAATGACCTTAGGTTCAGCGCAATTGAGCACACTGGATCATTAAATTTGTGATTTGGCTAACCTCGGGGTTTAAGTATCAAATCTAGGGAAGTTGCCCTCGACCGTCCCGACTATGTTGAGTTGGTTTACACGTCCAAGCCGGCTATAAAGGTGCCTATGAAGAGCACTTAGCTACCGAACTTAGGTTTCCTAGACAGTTGGTCCATGCTATTTGGTACACAATAGGCTTCATTCTTGTCTTCCACCAAGGCGACAAAGTATACTCCGCGACGGAGGTCGTTTTGAACATTTATAGGCCGACTCGGGTCGCCGGTGAGAGAGGCCGGTGATAGTTCTCTCCTCGACACCACAGGGGCCCTTTCATCTTTGAGTATTCTTTCTCCTAATTGCAGGAAGAAATGGTTTTACTTGGAATCTCCCCGTCTTAAAAGCACAAATGCTTTAACATACAACCTCCTCCTTGATCCCCAGCCCATGTCAAAACCACAACCTCTTATTTCCCGTCAAAGTTTAAGATTGGAAGAAAGATATAACTACCGAGTATTTTATTGTTATCAATATGGATTATTGAATAAGAACAAGACATGGTAACTCTTCATCTCACGCGAAAACGACAAGAAAGCACTACATTAATTGCTGGCACCATAAATAAATTCACCGACAAGCCTCTGCGGCCTCGTCCACGAAGGCCCTAGGGTTCTTGTCCGAAAACCCACCATCCTTCACAGCTGCCCTTGCCACGAAGACTTTGATACAAATGACTACGAAAAGTGTTGGACTATAACGAAGTAAACGGATCATGAAAATATATCAAACAACAGATTTATCTAATTTTATCGGTGGGTTATATTCCATGGGGAGAGCGACACGGAATACTGCTACAGATCGAATGATATAATAGAGGTTGCAATTGCACTCGAGTTCGAGTTACTAAAAAAGTCTTTAAGTGCTTTCCAGCCTCCAACTACATCTAACAACTCAAACAGTCTTAATTCTTCACAATTCTTCATGAAAAAATCTCTCAATCTCATAAAAGAATTCACAAGATCTTACAAAAAAGTTATTGACTTGAACACTAAAAACTCCTTTTGAATTGCTTCAGAGTGTAAATGTGCACTAAGATCCTTTTTCACACGAACAAAAATTAGAGTTCACCAATCCCCATTCACTCATAAATCGGACTATTAAATTAGTTAATTTTCTAGACAACTTAATACTATCATAATACGCTTAATTTTGCAATAAGTTATCTTTATTCTTGAAGGGCCTTAATAATATTTCCACAACTATTACATTTGTTGAATAGAAGTGTCGATTAGGAAGTTTAATCGAACATGTTCGGATTTCACATTGAGTTGGATAGTATTTGAAATCCAAATGACCCTTCCATGGTTCAAAAGAGCATCATTGTTATTATTAGTTTTTTTTTATCTTATTTCACGTTATTAAGTGGGTTTATTTGAAATCTTATCAATTTGGTCCCCTATCTATTTCCATCTCACTTTATGTCATTGTTGCAGTTAAAAAGGCTAAACCTTTTGATTTCAAATTTAGACTAAATTTGTCAATGTAAAAAGTTTAGAATTGAATTAGTATAATTGAAAGTTTTAGGATTGAATTGGTACTAATGCGGACTCTTTTTTGATACCTTTTCCAAAAAAAAAAAAGTTGGTGCTTGTTTAAGAAAGAGTCCTAGCCTAACGGTAGGGCTTTTGTGATGTTAGGGGCGGTCCAACATTAGCCACGCTTTTTTATGGAGGAAACAGGGGAGAGTGTTTCCAGCAGTTTCAATTTTTCTTTTTGACTTCCCATAGCCTCCTATTTTCTTAAACTTGAAAAGGAAAATCAAATAGCTAACAGTATCAAAATCACAATGGAAAGATCCGAGTAAGTGGAACATTTGATTATGGAGAATGAAAATACAATTTAAACCGAAATAAAGATAAGCACAAGTAAATAAATACAATCACTGTTTTAAACTATTAAATTTTAAAGATGAAATAATATTTAAAATATTGGCTTTACAACTAATAAGAAAATCAGTGTGTAATGAAATGGCTGCTCATTTCTTTCGCTCAAGTCAAATTGCTCTAGAAGGACTCATTGATGACCTAAAATAAGGACCACTAATATCGATTATGCATAAAATAAATGACTTTAAGAAAAAATTAAGATAAAAATAATAATTAGTAGGCAAAAAAATTATCCCATCAATGCAAATCTCGTAGATGAAGATATACAATCCAAACTCCATCCATATGACTGAGATATATAATGATAGACACCAACTAAAATTCTTCATCAACAAATACCTCTAACTTTCTTGCAATCAATGAAGTGGAGATGATGAGCTTTTCTCCACGATAACGTATTCATTTATTCAAAAATACTCACTAATCAGAAGTAGAGGTGATTCGCTCCAAGTATGATTTGGTCCCATCAAGGAATTGGGAATCAAATTGGACCATCCGGTTTGGTTCTTAGGTTGCCTAATGGAACCAGTGGATTATTAGTAGAGTCAAGCAACAAGGAATTTAATTTAATATATTAATTAAAATTAGGTTTTCATTTAAGGAATAAAAAATAAATGGTGAATTATTAAGTTTACGTTTAAGAAATATAAAAATAATAAATAAAGGGGAGGTCCATTTCCCCTCGAGAATCGGACGGAAGTGGCCGGTTCGGTCCTGTTTGGGCGATTCCCGATTCGGTCGATCCATCTTGCTAATCCCTAACTAGAAGTTCAAAGTATATTAGATAGTCACATTCTTTTTTTTTTTTTTGAGTTATTAAGTTTATTTTATTATTTAATGGTATCCTTCCAAACTCTTCTTTGGTGGAGAATAATATTCACTCCTTTCAAAAATTGTAATTTTAAATTGTTTAGTCTACTTACATCTTTTCTTTGATTGAATAATATCCACTTACTGCAATATTTCTATGTGTGATTTTGGGCAAAAGAGCACCAAAAGTGTCAAAATTTGAGTATAACGTTCACTTTAGTGTCAAAGTTTTTGGCCTACTCACTTAAGTGCCAAATTGAAGAAAAAATGGTCATTTAAGTGCTAAATCAAAAAACTTTCGGTCAAATGATTATGTGGCTTTTTTATTACATTTTTTATATTAAATGGAAATTTTTTAAAAAAAATCAATTCACTCGACAAATTTGTTAAAAAATGAACTTCTAAACTAAAAAATAAGCTAAAAGAATAATAAAATAATAATTAGAGCTTAGCAGAAGAGAGGGCTTGCACAGGCCTCGTCGTCGCCACCCAACCATTGCCGGCAATGGTCAGCGGGGTTCACCGAGCCTCGACCACCGGCCGGTGACCCTCGCCAAGCGTCCCCTACCTCGCACACTCCTTGCCATTAAAAAGCCCTCAAATTTTTTTTTTTAAAACCATTTTTAGCTTTTTAGCTTATTTTTGAATTATTAATTTTTTTAACTTATATCTTTTTTAATTTTTCACTTGATCCTCCAAAGAGCCACATAGGCTTAAGTTATTAATTAAAAAATACCATGGAGTATTTTTGTCTAAGCAAATTACGGTTGGCGCTTAAGTGATCGTTTTTTGAAAGAGTTGTCACTTAAGTGAGATGAAAAAAAAAGAAATTGGCACTAAAATGAGAGCCATACATAAATTTTGACACTTCTAGTGTTTTTTTGCCTGTAATTTGGTACTAGCTAATTTTTTTCCTTCTAAAATTCAAAAATCTAATGCTGAATTTAGCCAAGAAAATAGGAAGCCAAGGGAAGTTAAAAAAAAAAAAAATGGTTGAAACCAAAAGAACCAGTCTCCCTGTTTCTTTAATGAAAAGATGTGGCTGACGTTTTACCGTGACGGTTAGCTAATCGTTTTCCTTTAAGAAATGAGTGAATATGAGAAAAAGAAATGAACCGTAATTTAGACAATATGAGAGTGAGACAAAAAAGTGTTTTGGCTTATTTTGATGGATGTTAGCGATTAAAGAAGCAAAGTCCGCGGGCATTGTGTTTTTAACAGCGGGACGACATTAGGATAAAGCCTCCATTGTTTGTTCTTCTGAGGTTGTTTTCATCACATTGTCTGATTGTAAAACACGACATAAACCGACCAGTCCATTAAAATGAGGTGGCTCAACAATTTCCAAATTCATCCAAACTTGGAAGCAACACATGGCCGTAGGATTTGGCTCTGAATTTCGGAAAGCTGTCTACATTTTGACCGGCAGTTCAAGCGGTGAAAGAATACTGTTGGATACACTTTCTTACCAGTTGACTAAAGATGCAAATGTTGAGGACAAATGGAGTGGACAAACTAGGAAGGGCCAAATCATGACCAACTTATAACCTTGCGTCACGAAACACACTGATCTTTTTTTAAGTCACGAGGGGTTGGCTCGGTGGACACAGGTTCAGTCTCCGAACGGCACATTCCGAGTTCAAATCTCAGCATCAACTCAACTCGTAACCTTGCATCGTGTTCGCTCCCTATACGTGAGGTCTTATTCATCTGCGTAGATTAGATGACTTAGGTATATTTACAGGGTGTTCACACCAAAATATAACCAAATCTTTGTGATCAATGTAATGCTGATTCGACTAAGCAAATTACTCGAGATCGGGTATGGTATGGTTATCGATGAACTACCCACTCTGAAAACTAGCACTGATAGCTTTGCTTATCGATGACCATGACTATAGTTGTGAATATACGATAATGATTGGTGTTATATTATTTATAATATGATCTCACATTAATATTACTTACATTTAGTTTTGGATAGCATAATATATCACACATCAATATTACGTGATAACTATCTCGCCCAATAACCGTCTTGATAGGAGGCAGTTATCTATAGGGGTGAACGTCAATTTAAAATGGTCGATCTAAGCATGCCACTCTATCAATTATTTTACGTCATCGGTTTATCATCATTAAGAACGTACGTTGAGAGTGAGAATAGAGGACAGAGAACACACCATCGAACGGAGGAAAGAGAACACACTATCGCTTCAGAGAGGATAATTGGCTAGAAAGCATCCCATTTTCACCTATTGTTCGACGCTTGTGTCCGTAATCATAATCTTTATCAATAGCTGGAGGTATATTCATTTCCTCTTCATGACATCAAGAATCGAATCAATAGTTTCTGAATTTTAGTTTAACATTTGGTGTCAGAGCAAGTAGAACCTCTATCTTGATGAATTATTGAATTTTTGGTTAATTTCACGGGATATTTTAAGTAAATCGCGTTTGGGGCTTTTTGGTTGGGCATAAAATCTCCAATTCCAACGAAATTCCAGTGAACCTCGGCATGGCTTCAGATCAGTAGGGTCGCGTCGCCATGGGGAACAAAGCCCTAAGGTGTCTCGGCATTTGGTTGTTCACCAAAGGCTAATCAAGCGATGGAAGCCATTAGGGTTCACGAGTTAGGGTTTTTTGCGTCCAAGCGAATTTTGCTCAATTCCAGGCAAATCACTTCACCCTTTTCGTTGATTCTTGAACCCATGTGGTCGCACCAACGTAATGTTCAATACCCAATTACCCACTATTTATTTCGTTCTAAGGTGGGCTATCGGAGGAGAATCGGGCGATGGTTGTAGTGGCGGAGACGGTGAAGTAGTGGAGGAAGGGTTTCTATTCGCAAAAGAAAACCGTTCGCGCGCGAGGAAGAAATTGCCCGGGCAGTTTCGGGAAACCGCGGGCACCCGGGCAGGCGCGAGCAGCCCATGCGGGCAGTTGGGCTTTTCTTTTTCTTTTTTTTTTTTGTGGTCCAAGGGCAGTTGGCCTTTTACACACTCAAGGTTCTGTTAATTATGGTTTTACAGCTTTGCTCCCGACCCCCATTTTCGAAATTTCGTTAATGCCCTTATACACGTGAATAACCTTTTTTGCCCCTAATTGAGCCAGAAATTTACAATTTTTGCCTCAATTCAGTTTATTTATGATTTTACCTCCTGTTAATTTACAGTTCAGTGCCTGCCCACACAAATTTATTGTTTTGTCCTTACATGCAATGTTATGAAAATTTGTGCATGAAATTAAATGTCTAGTGATCTATATATTTTTAATTAATTAGAGATTAGTCACAACAACTTTAATTGCTTAGGTCTGCGTAATTGTCGCGCCAACCAATCCCCCAAGAATCGAGCTATATAGATGTAGGGGTGAAAATTACCAAAAAAGTTCTAAACCTATTGCAATTATGCCAATTCTATCATCAACCTTTTTTTACAATTTGGTTATAAACATTTTACACTTGTGCCAATTTAGTTCATCCCGTGAATTTTGGCCCGCCACCGCCGACCTAATATTTTAATTTTTATTTATTTATTTTTATTTTCTTTTTTATCTTCCCCTTCCCCTTCACTGTCCTAGCTCCAGGTGATCGCCGGACCTTGGTGACCAGCCAAAAGACGACCAGTGAGGCTCTCACCGGCCTCACCTCACCCGTCCATAGTGAGGTCGAGCCTCGCCAACTTAGATCTAACGAGGCAAGGGGAGGCCGTCCTCGCCAAATTCAATCAATGCAGTTGTAGATCAAAGATGATTCACGCTCGATTTGGATTTACCACAAGAAAAATTTGGCTCACAAACCAAGTGCAAGATAAGACCAAGTTTTGGGGATTCTACTAAAAAAATTATTAAAATATTAGGGGAAGAAAAAAATAAAAGAAAAACAAAATCAAAAAAATATTTAAAAATATTAAAATATTAGGTCGTTGGTCGGCCAAAGTCCACATTAGTACCAACCAACCAAAATTCGTCGGATGGACTGAATTAACACAATTGTAAAAGATTTATAACTAAATAGGCCAAAAGAATATTTAGGATCGAGTCGATTTAGGACTTTTTTGGCAATTTTCCTAGATGTAGGGCGTAAAAATCCACCAAAACCCACCAAAAACTGGTAAGGGCTACACACAAGAACGGACAAGTGAAAGAGAAGAAAGAATTAAGCTAATCAAGCCAAATCACCCAAGTATAAAGTTTAATGTAGATGTGACAACCATTAAGGTTAATACTATTGTTTACGCTCAACATCATTTATGTGATATATGTGTGAGAATTTTTCTGATGTGGGCTATATAATACTGTAATTTATCATTTTACGGGATTAGTCTAATAAAATAAAATATAAAAATTCTTAATCAATCTAATACGGATTTGGCTGATGTAGGTCAAGTTGAGCCTCGCCCATGATGAAAGGGCATGTCGGAAAACTCTATAAAATCCACTTAAGTCTCTCTTCTAAATCTATCAAAACACAAACCACCTCACATAAGGAGCATGTACGAATTCGTGTCATAAGGGGTCGTCTAATCAAGCCAGTGATACAAAGAGCAATAGAAAATAAGCGTTTGAGTTTTGAATTGTCGTTATTCCACATAAAAAACAATGAATTTCAAATTAGGTGCGCAAATCTCTTTAAACCATTATTGTTTCTAGCTTCTAGTTATGGTGTTTTTAGATAGCCGTTTTCGCTGCTAACAATGTGAATCATCAACGATTTTGAGTAAGAGCCATGGAAAAAGCACAAGTTATATCTATTACATTTTTGTTATTTTTATTTTAACTTATAAATGCATAATAGATGCACACATATAATTGCACTGCCTAACAACTTGAGCTATGTATTATTTCCTATGTACCATTAGAAATAATATTTGCTCAAATTGACCGAATAACTTTGGATGCTTCAACGAGGAGTGTGATCGAAGGACACCAACTAAGAGCAGCATGACATGATAGAAAAGACATACAGCATAGATTGAAGGTCCGGCCCTCCCTAACTAATTCCTCAAAAGGTAGGAGAGGGGGCGCGATAATTCTACCATGATTTTATGTTTTCTTAGTTTAGCCTGGTATCAAAGCCATCTCACGATTATCTTCGTGTTTTCAATGTTTGAGATTCTAGAATAAGATTAACATTTTAGGTAAATCATAAACTTAAGGTGATCCCATAAAGTTCGCAATGCGGATTGTCAATGTTGCTTTTGGCAAAAGGACACCCAAAGTGCTAATATTTGTGTACAGCACTCGTTTTAGTGCCAATATTTTTTTGATCACTTAAATGGCAAATCGAAAAAAAAAATGATCACTTAAGTGTCAAATTTCGGCAAAAAATGATCACTTTAATGCCAATTCTGACTAAAAAAGATCACTTAAGTGTCATCTTCGACCAAACGATATACGTGGCATTTTTAATAATTTTTTAATATTACATCGCAATTATTTTATAAAAATCAACTCACATGGCGTCCACGTGGATTGTTCAACTTAAAAACACTTAATTTTTTAAAAAAATCAAAATCAACTAGAAAAATAACTTAAAAAACAAAAAAAAATTAAAAAAGAAGAAGCAGAAGTTGCAGCGGTGAGGGCTCATAGCCTTTGCCGCCACCCTACCGTCATTGGGCAAGGCCGACCGCGTCCAGCCATAGCGAGGCCTCGATGGGGTCATTGGGGGCTCGGCAACTCCCCTCGACCATTCCCCACCCCTTGCTGGCCGTTGTCTTTTTTGTATTGACACTAAAGTGAGCGTCATATATAAATATTAGTACTTCTAATATCCTTTTGCCTTTTTTTTATTCATCCAAATCAGCTCTGCTAGACTCAAAATCCAACGTGTTGGTTAAATCTCATCATGATCCCGGCAGCTCGATGGACTTGACCACGGCCAGTTCCAAGGGCAAAATGCGAACAAACGAGCTTGAAAACGTGAACTCCGTCGAAAAACCTAAGTAGCCCATCCTTCGGCCAGGCCCAGCCGGCCCGAAAATTCACCTGTATTTTTGGCCCCTGGGCTGTGGGAGCACTACGACTGAAAGCATTTGGTCAACAAGAGCAGGTCCAAATCTTAGAACACGACCCGACCCCACCTTCGCTATTCTTGCTCGAAACCTCGTTTTCGGTTGGTCGCAGCAAGGCACGGTCGTGGGGTAGAATCTTCGACCGCGTGAAACACAACCGACGCGGAAACCTCGAACCGAAAGGGATTTTGGGGAAGGTGGGACCCACTGGGGATTTCTGACTGGGGGATCTCGTCCCACTCGAATCCAACGTGCAAGCTAAGTCACAGCTGGAGTCCACAGTTACCGCGTAGGGCGATAATCACTCCCTTACAAATTGATGCAGGGATGAGCCAAACAAGAAAATTGCTACAATTATGCGACAAATTTTTGGCAAATATTTAATTTCATTCTTAAATTATGTGAAACATTCAATGTCATTTTTCCATTAATTTAAATTTAAAGATAATATATTAAACAAATTAAAAATTCATTATACGTCAACGATATTTCAACGTTGTTTGCATGAAAACTTCATAGACTAAAGCTCCATTTGTTTCACAGAAACAATTTATAGGAAAAAAATTTATGAACTTTCTCGCGTTCAATTTATGGAAAATAAATAAGTCAATGGAAAAACTACCTTCAAAAGTAGGAAAATATTTCTTTTTCTTTTTTTAAAGAAAATCATTTTTCTTGGAGATCAATCCCCTCCTCTCTCTATCTACATTCTTCAGATTTTTTAATATATTCTCATTCAAATTATATTTGATTTTAATAATTTTACTTTTTCTTTTCTTTTTCTTTTCTCCGCCAATCGCTAGGCCTTGACCATGATCGAAAGCCCGGCAACCAGCCACAAACGTAACTTGCCTAGCCTTGAGCTTAGTCGATCCCCGCGAGTTCAAGCTCACCCGAGGTCGATGAACTCCAGGCTAGCTAGATCCCAGCAAGCTCAAACTCGCCTATGGACGTCACCGGCCAATCGTAGTAGCGAAAGGAGGAAAAAGAAAAGGGAAAAAGAGATAAATCAAAAATCAAAAGCAATTAAGAATTCAATTTAAAAAAGAAAATAAAAAAGCAAAACATAAAAATATTAAAATATTAAAAGGAGTGCATGGAGGAAAATCAAATTCGGTTTTCTATACTAAGCAACAGAAAATATTTTACAGTTCATTTTCGAGTTTCAACCAAATACCTAAGAATATTGTTATTTTTCCTTGAAAATGACTTCTTGAAAAATATTTTCTAGAAATATCAAATTTTCCATGGAACGAACTGTTTCTAAAAGAAAAAAGTTCAAGAAAAATATCAAATAATCTCTTCATGGCATTTCTAGATCCAGCCCATTTCGTGATAGCCCTTGCTGGAGATTTTGCAAAATAAGAATCTATTATTAAATAACCCAAATGTGAATACTATTCTTCCAAAATCAGGTCAAAGAACCCAACCCGAACACGTCGTGCTTATGAAATAGGTAAATCGAACATGACTTGTATCACTCGTTTAATTAAATGGGTCAAACTAGGTGAATCCAATCCTTTTTTGTGTTTTGATATATTGACAAGGTGGTATCCAAGCCAATTGTCGCATATATTGATATTAAGAGCGCACTCCCGCGCATTGGTTTAGTGTATTCCGGATTTTACTCTATAGTGCTCCCAACAAAATTTGAATCCAAGATCATGAGAAGATGAGCAAACTTTCTTACAAGTCAATGTGTTGTTCGTTAGGCAAATCCAATCGGAATGTCACTCGACAACTCAAATAGTATCTTTGAGATAAACTCAATCATTATGTTATTCGCGAAATAGATGAGATTTTTCATATATAAATTAGATAATCTTAGAAAAAGTCAATGAGATTATGAACTTTCCTTTTGCTTGATTCGTGGAAAGGTTTAGTTTTCATTCTAATTAATCTAGAAGAAAGCTTTGCGACTTTTATATATACATAGTTAAAGTTTAACAATGAGCAGTGTCACCATTCACTTGGATTATACTCATTGTTAGTAATAAATAGAAATGGCTAATTTTCACTAAATAGATCGATGTGGGTTAGACGGTTAAGTGGGTGGACCTAACCAATCATCCATAAATTGAAACGAGTTATATGGGTCAATTTCAAATTATATGAATCAAATTTGAACATAACTTGATTATTAATTGTATCGAAATAGGTCGGTTTGATTATTATACAAGCACAATTAAATTAAATACGTGTGCCCATTGCTTTCACATCATATTCGAATCACGTTTGTCAAAAATTGTAATTAGAGAATTTCTTCTATATAAGTAGAGATTTATCCTTATGTGTTCCCTCTGTTTCTCACAATGATTGAAAATATGATTTGAAGAATGAGGCCATGGGAAGCCAAATTAATTTAAAAATTAGTATATTTGGTGACTCATTGAAATTGGAATATATCTTTTCGTTTTTTCGACTTTCATAGTTTCAAATAACAATAGAAATATCCGGTACCATATCAAAGTTTTTCCATAGGTAAGTTACAAAATCCTAGGCTTATTAATAATGCACTCGTGTGCGTGCCTCTTTTATTAACAAGTTTCCATCGATTCTCACTCATTCCCACCTCCCCGTGGTAAATAAAATTGCAATACATGGCAATGGTCATTCCCAATTTCCATTTCCGTTGGCCCCATTTCGATTTGCTATGCAGTGCCAGGAAAGAGAACGGCCCCATTTCAACTGTTTCTTTCTCGATATCTAGACGGGGATGAGGACACAAATGGCTTATAAATTTTAGCCCGACAACTATTTCCTTCGTGCAAACTTTAACAGAATCATACCCGAAAAGATGTATATAACCTAGGAATTGATAATATGTAGTGCCAAAAATGTCCATCCATAGCATTTCATAAAGATTGAATAAAAAAATACGCGAAAGAGAGAAATATGAAACTTCCGCACATCGCATGTATTTCTGTATATGTGAGCAATCTTAGAAAAAGAAATACGGAGAATTAGGAGGAATATTCTAATAATCTCTACCGGAGAAAAATATCTTAAAAGATATATCTGATTATTCTACTAAACGGAACGCTACTAAAAAAACACCAATTATCTGATTATTTCTTTTATTATTTTTTTTTTTATTGTTTCCGGTCTGGAACTCTGAACCAAATTGGAAATTTAAAAAGACGATAAAAAGAACACCGAAAAGACCAGCACGCTCTTGTCTGTCTCCCACGTCCTTCTCACGTTTTTTTGCTCCGACAGCGTCTGTTCATAAGACCTACTCAGCTTTCTCTCCTCCGACACTCGCTTTGTTTCCGCCTCTCTCTCTCTCTCTCTCTCTCTCTCTCTCTCTCTCTATAGACCCACGACAACGCCAGCTACGATGGCCGCCGAGAGTCTCCACTCTCTGGCCCTCCTCCTCATCCTCCTCCTGCGCGCCGCCGGCACCGCCTCCTCCGACGACTCCGCCGTCATGTCCGAGATCCTCACCAAACTCAGTCCGCCGGGCTGGTCCTCGAGCCAGACGTACTGCAAGTGGAAAGGCGTCACCTGCGACTCCTCCTCCTCCTCGCGCGTCACCGCCATACACCTCGCTTCCTCCTCCCTCTCCGGCGTCCTCCCCTCAGATCTCTCGTCCCTCTCCCAGCTCCAAACCCTCTCCCTCCAGCAGAACTCCCTCTCCGGCGCCCTCCCTTCCTTCTCCGGCCTCGCCTTCCTCCAGTACCTCTATCTTGACGGCAACAACTTCACCTCCGTCCCCGCCGGCGCCTTCAAGGGCCTCACCAGCCTCCAGACCCTCAGCCTCAGCGGCAACCTCGTCCTCGCTCCCTGGCCGATCCCGCCGGAGCTCATTAACTCGACGTCCCTCGTCACCTTCTACGCTGACAACGCCAACATCGTCGGCACAATCCCCGGCTTCCTTGGTTCCCTCCCGAACCTGCTGAATTTGAGGGTCTCCTACAACAACCTCACTGGAACCCTCCCCTCCTCCTTCGGCGGTTCAACGATCCAGAGCCTCTGGCTCAACAACCAGGCGACGGGGCTGTCCGGCGGCATCAACGTGCTGGCCGGGATGACTGATCTGACCCAGGTCTGGCTCCAGAAGAACCAGTTTACAGGTCCAATCCCCGATCTCTCGAAATGCACTACTTTGTTCGATCTCCAGCTTAGGGACAACCGGTTCACTGGGGTTGTGCCCACCTCGCTGTTGGCACTCCCCAGCTTGCAAAATGTGTCCTTGGATAATAATAAGTTGCAGGGTCCTGTCCCTAGTAGTAGTAGAGGAATTCACATCACTTATGATGGTACCAATAGCTTTTGCAACACTGCGCCCGGCCCTTGCGACCCACAGGTTGCTGCACTGCTAGAGGTCGCCGGTGCATTGGGGTATCCGATCACGCTGGTGGATTCTTGGAATGGGAATGATGCTTGCCAGGGCTGGAGTGCCATTTCTTGCCAGGGGACGAATGTGACCACTGTTACTTTCTCGAAGCGGGGGTTTAGTGGGACCATCTCGCCTGCGTTTGCGAATCTCATCTCGCTCCGTACGTTGCTGTTGAATGATAATAATCTGACCGGCCCTATTCCGGATAACTTGACTACACTGACGCAGCTTCAGGTTCTTGATGTGTCGAACAATAATCTCAGTGGGTTGATACCGGTTTTCCCAACCTCAGTGAAATTGACTACTACTGGTAATCCATTCATTGGTAAACTGAGCCCTGGTGGCGGTAGTTCACCATCCGGGACGAATTCGACTTCTGGCGGCTCACCTGGAAGGTCAAATGGTTCTTCTCTTTCAGGCGGTGTGATTGCTGCTGTTGTCATAGGGGTCCTTATTTTCATTGGGGTGGTGTTGTTTGTCTTGTATAAATTCTGTTACATCAACCGACGACACAGGAAATTCAATAGGGTAGACAATCCGGAAATCGGGATGGAAGTAGCTAAGAATGGGGCCATGAATGGTGTGAATGGGTTTGGTGGGCTTCCAAGTGAGTTGCATAGCCAAAGCAGTGGAGACCATAGTGATTTTCCTGTTTTTGAAGGAGGAAATGTTGCAATTTCAATTCAAGTCCTTAGACAAGTGACTCATAATTTCAGTGAAGAGAATATATTAGGAAGAGGTGGTTTTGGTGTTGTTTACAAAGGGGAGTTGCACGATGGCACCAAAATTGCTGTTAAGAGAATGGAATCTGGGGCAATGGGCACCAAGGGAATGAATGAATTCCAAGCTGAGATTGCGGTACTTACGAAAGTGAGGCACAGGCACTTAGTCGCGCTTTTGGGGTCTTGTATAAATGGTGATGAGAGGCTTTTAGTGTATGAGTATATGCCACAGGGAACTCTCACGCAACATTTGTTCGAGTGGCAAGAGAAGGGGTATGCACCTCTGACTTGGAAGCAGAGGGTGACCATTGCTTTGGATGTTGCTAGAGGGGTGGAATACCTGCACAGTTTAGCCCAACAAAGTTTTATCCATAGGGATTTGAAACCATCGAACATACTCCTGGGAGACGACATGAGAGCCAAAGTTGCTGACTTTGGTTTGGTTAAAAATGCTCCTGATGGGAAGTATTCTGTGGAGACACGTTTGGCTGGAACTTTTGGGTATCTAGCTCCTGAGTATGCAGGTAAATTAATCTCTATTGTTTCTTTTTGTTTTTGAAATACTTGTTTCTTTCATTGATATTCCATTAATGTGATATCTCTCGGTAAAAATCATGGATAGTAGTCGTGCGGATGAATTAGTGGACTTTATATCTACGTTTTTACCTCGTTGTAGTTGGATGTTTTGTTCGGATTGAGCTTTGAAATGGTAAGAGATTGAACAGCTAGCATTGACTAACTCCAATGTCATAAGAGCATGACTGCTGTTGAATTGTCTAACACATCAGTTAAATTGTTCTGATCTACTCTAGGTTGATAGTGAAATCATCTAACTACAAATTGTTGACTAGAAACCCATTCTTTGTGTGCTTGTATCTTTTTAACTTGAAATTTGAACCTGGGCTTTTCTTTTCCTTACCGGTGAAATTGCATCGAACTTTGTATATGAATTGGGTCTCACTCTGTCCATGCAGCCACTGGAAGGGTGACTACAAAAGTTGACGTTTACGCATTTGGTGTTGTCTTGATGGAGATCATTACCGGTAGAAAAGCATTAGATGACACCATGCCGGATGAGAGGGCCCACTTGGTGACTTGGTTTCGTAGAGTTTTGATTAACAAGGAAAACATCCCGAAAGCTATCGACCAGACTCTCAACCCCGATGAAGAAACCTTAGAGAGTATAATCAAAGTTGCTGAGCTGGCAGGTCATTGCACTGCTCGGGAACCGTTCCAAAGACCAGACATGGGCCACGCTGTCAATATCTTGGGTCCCCTCGTGGAGCAATGGAAACCAACTAGCCATCAAGAAGAAGAAAGCTCCGGTATCAACCTCCACATGAGCCTTCCTCAAGCCCTGCAAAGATGGCAAGCTGACGAAGGCACTTCCTCAGTGTTCAACACTATGTCCTTCTCCAATACGCAGTCTAGCATTCCCCCAAAACCTTTGACATTTCCAGACTCATTTAGTTCAACTGATTGCCGGTGAGGAAAGTAATGGGAAAAAATTTGGTCCGGTTGGCCATGTAAAGTCTTTGATGAATGGGTCGCCAGCGGAAAGAGAGATTAAGTTGATGTCGTGAAAAGTTGGTTCACAGCTATCGAAAATAGACAATGCAGCTGGCTGTACGAGCAAGTGGTCACGATTGGTACCGTGCGGTCTTGCTTCCATAAGTGTTATGTTTTCCTTTCAATCCAGAGTCGGTATGAGTTCACCATTTCTTTATCCCCCCTTTTTGTATATGATCTCTTCTTTTTCTTTTTTTGCATTCTTGGATTCTTTGAGGAGATGATTGACTAGTGGATTCTTATCGGAGAAAGGAATACTAAATTTGCCTGGAATTATGTTCCTCACTCGATATTTCTTGCTCTTGTCGCTAATCATGAATAAGTGCTGCACCAGTTCTTCCCTCGGTGCATCATCTAGTGTTGGTATCATTCCTTGGAGTGTCATAGAGCATGCTGTTCATCGGATTCTGCAACTCGCAAGGAAGATGTGTTGGCTGTTTTGGACCTTTGTTTTTTAATTTTTTTCTGTCAGTAGGGTGTTTTTTGGACTTTCAGGGGCTGGAAATCTTTAGACAAAGGGTTACTTACATAGATTGAGGATGAGCTGGAAGAGAGAGAGAGAGAGAGAGAGAGAGAGAGAGTTTTTCCTAACATGGATTTTAAATTGGGATTTGGTGGGGCTAAGGGTACAAGTTATCTCGACACATGATAGCTGGAAAGAGCTTGAGTAGAGAGTTATGTGTTCAGCGTGCATCAAAGGCGGGGTGTCTTTATTTGACTTTGCAGGGGTCGCACATGTTGTGGGAACCTTCTAAGGATCTTTTCTTTGCTTATTGTTCGGCGAGGAAGTTACGGTTTAGATGATGGAAAAGCTCGCCTTGAATCATGGACATTTTCTAGCATTAGAAAAGCTGGTTCAAGATAACACTCGAAAACAGTCAATGTCTGAAAGGGTTTTGTTAAAGAGTAGTTTTTAGATATGTGATCTTACCTGTTCTTCCTCTTTCTTGACATGCTGCCTCTCGAAAGTTGTAAGAACTCATGTGTGCGCTTGTGATTTTATATAGAAGGACGTCTGAATTTGCATCTGTTTTCCATGAGCAAGTTTCTAACCTTCCCATCTGAGTCAGGTTCTTCCTAATCCCATTGCCTTTTTTTTATGCCTTTATAAATATGAGCGGGTCAATGTATGAACAGCAATGAATCATCGACAGCAATGTTGCACACGTCATTGAAGATAAGGTCTGTTCTGAATTAAACAAAAAGGCAAACTTCATTTATTAAGAACTTTAAAAGATGAACAAGAAAGGCCTTGAAGTGTACGAATTGGAGATGTTGCGGCACCATCGCCATAAGTAGGGGCTAAGGGTCGGTTTCTAGGATGATGACAGTGGTTCCACGACAAAGATATTATTGCTTGGTGTGCTGGAAAAGATCCAGTTGGTATGTTGAGCTGTCCCGGTGGCCCTCCATATCGCAGTGGTTCGATCCCCTCATCACGCATTAAGACAAACCGGAAATTGTTTTAGCATTTTTCTTCCAAAAGAGGCAAAAGATTCCTTACTATTATTTTAGCCATCTTTACGTCATGTCAATTCGAGGCGCTGAAAAATTGAACTTTATTGAGAGAAGAATTTGCTTTCAAGAAATGTATTTCGAGTTTTCCAATGTTTGATGGTCTTTTTAGCAAATAGGATGAAAGTCATCCTTTGTTATGTCAGATGTCAGAAACGTATGAAGTGAACTTTCAAAGAACTCTTTCGACCAAAAAAAAAAAAATTCAAAGAACTCGGTGTGGGAACCGAGTCCAGGGTTCGAGATGCTGTGATCTCGAGTTATGGTTAAATATTACTTTAGCATTCCCAGTGTACATTTGATTTCTTCGATTAGATCTATTTGATAAACCCAGTTAGATATGCTTCTCTTGAGGCCTCACTCAGGAAATTCACAATTGGTCACTCAGATTCCCCAAAAAGTTTACCTAGGCAATTCATGCATTATTAGTAATGTTCAATACACTCTTTTTGTTTGCTTGTATAACAAATTGGACGTTATTTGATGACGTCAATTATTATATGATGAGTTGAACTTTTGAAGATAATGAGTTTACATGTCTATCTTTTTATTTATCTATTTTAGAGAAGGAAAAAAAATTAGGCTATTAGCATATCTATTATTATTTGATGACGTGAGTCATTCTGTCCTAATTTGAGATGAATATCTTACTTGGATAATTCACGTGTAACTTTTTTGTTTTGTTGTCTACCTTTTAAGTTTAACTATTTGGAAGACACATCAATATATTTCATTATCTTGAATCAACCAAATGAGACATTAAATATTTTATATAATCTAGCGACTAGATTGAACATTTACAAATAGTTTAGGGATTACATTGAGCAAATTGAAAATTCTTGGATGAAATTGCACATTCAATCAAGGTTCGGGAACTCTTTATATCATTTTCCCTACCAAATACCAATGTTAAAGAGTTGTTTCTAGCTTTGTAATGTTACAATATATCAATTGTTCAAAAAAGAGGGGAAAAGCACATCATAAGTATCGTAACTTTCGTACGATATTCACTTGAGTGCCATAACTTGTCTTTTGATCACTTGAGTATCATATAATTTTTTAACTAATCACTTAAATGTAAAAAATTTTCAAAAAAATGTCCACTACAAGTGTCATGTCACATAGAATTTTCGACACTTGGGGAATGCCTTTCAAAATTATGACACTCAAATAATCGGTTGAAAGTTATGGCAGCGCAGTGAACATCTTTTAGAAGTCATAACAATTAAGTGATCGGAAAATAAAAAGTTATAATACTAAAGTGAGCGTCATATACTTGCTATGCAGGTGACCCAGAGGTAAGAGAATTAGGAGGGGGTGGGGACGTTTAGTTTCAGGTGTAGAATTCGACTCCCATACTTTGGACAAAGTAAAAATTCGAAGAGATGAGAGTTAAGAGTAGAATAAAAAAAAGCACTGTAACGAAATTATAACACCTAGATATCCTTATCCCAAAAAAGGAGCTATTGATATAAAAAAAAAGAATTTTTTGTTGGACCAGCAACGAAAAACCCTAGTTAAGATTTGCAGCATTGTTTGTGGTTGGTTGGAAAAGTAAATGGTCATCTAATGCGCAGGAGAGTCCCAATGAATGCGTACATAAAAAATTAGGTCACCTCCCAATATACACCAATCCCACAGGGCCACAATCAAGGGAGTAATTGCAGGAGCCAATTATGTTGCAATGGATTAGACCGCCCCATCAAATGATGATGTTCTCCTCTCTTTTATCAATGTCAATAAGGAACACTCGAATGACGATGTTATGATACATCATAACACTTTTTTTGGATTAAATGACACTATGAGTGTCAATATTTATGTACGGCGCTCACTTTAGTATCGATATTTTTTTTTTGGACAACTTAAGAGCCCATTTTTTTGAAAAACGATTATTTCAGTGCCAACTTCGGTGAGCTTCGAATGAAATTTGATATGGCATCCACATGGCTCGTCGGAGCTCCCAAGTCAGTAATTAAAAAAAAGCCAAAAGTTAAAAAAAATAAAAAAATAAAAAGGCTAAACAAACTAAAAAAAACACAAGAAAACTTGCAGCGGCTAGGGCTTGGAAGCCCTCGCCACTGCAACTTCTTTTTCGTTTATTTATCTTTTTTAGGCTATTTTTTTGTTTAATTTTAATTTTAAAAAAAATTTAACTATTTTTAAGTTGAACAGTCCACATGAATGCCCATGTGGGTTGATTTTTTTATTTCAATTGACACATAATATTAAAAAATTAATAAAAAATGTCACGTGTGCTGTTTGGTTAGAAGTGATACTTAAGTTATCGTTTTTTGCCAAAATTGGCACTCGGGTGATCATTTTTTCTCTGATTTGGTACTTAAGTGATTCAAAAAAAAAATTTAACATTAAAGTGAGCGTCGTACACAAATATTGATATTTCGGGTGTCCTTTTGCCCACTTTTTTTTGTGTGCCGGTGATATTCACTTTTGTTGACAAAATTGATACAACGCACCATGTAATGCAGTCAACTTTTGACGAGCCGGGATAAAAAGTCAAAAAGAGAGAAGGTAATGGCTAGTAATCTAGTGTGGGACTAGACCTGATAAACGAGCGTAGAGATTGGATAGGCTGGGCGGGTTTCGTGAAATTAGGGCAATATTTGTGGCCCCGACCAATGAGTAGATCGGGCCTAAGCAGAGTCTTCTGACCCATCTACAGAAACTTCAGAATTTTGTATTTGATCAACAGTTACGCCCTTATATAGAAAAATTAATTTAACTATTAGACGTGGGCATGGTCCCATAGTAGAACCGGGTCAGCTTCAGGTTCTAGAATATGCGTCGTAGGTTTCACGTTCCAAAAATTGAAGAATCGGTGTCGATGGGCACTTGAAACGTAGAACCTATGACAAGTGTTTGTGTTTTTATTATTCTATGTCTTCGCGTGATCTTACAGTATTTCATGGCGTTCGATGATTAGTGTGTAATCTAGAACCGATAGCCCGAGTTTCCATTTCCGTCGATATCAATTACTGAGATTTTTACTTTGTTAATATCCGTTTGTCTAAATATAAGTTGTGATAAATGGATTGTAGCAGCAAATAGTGATCATTAGATATGATAATTTACTACAATCGTTCAGTTAAAAATATATGTGAAACCTAGATAGACCTTTTGAACTGACCCTGGAACTTGTAATGTAGTAGGTTTCGGGCTTCGGATTTCAAAAATTGAAGAATCGGTTCCGACGGTTAGGTTCCAAGTTCGAGTGAAACCGGAATCGACTTTAGAACCGCTTGCTGATAGGGTTTCGGGATTGTCAAAACGCAGCGGAATATAAATCTAAACCGAAACCCTAAACAGGGTCCATGCGTATATTGAAATCAATTGAAGTTCAAGACGTACCTTTGGCGGATCGAAGTTAAATTGACAATTGGTTGTGTCTGGATTAGGGCCCTAAATGTTGCGCCTCTCTTGGTATTTACACGCGAATTGAAGTCTCCAACGATCCAAGTGCTAGCTTACGGATCTTGGAACTTCTCCTCCTTGATTGCCTTTTTGATCTCGGAGACTCTCTCAAAGATCTCACAACAGAGAATGGCTCTTTGCGTTTTTATTCTCATCAACCTCTCTACGGTTTTTCCACGTCTTTATATACGCCTCAATATTTACGCGTAATAAAAGAAGTGGGGCCGGGCAGCTCGGGCTCGCCAAACCATCTATCTCCAATCGTGCGTTTCATTGTTATCTCATAACACGCACGATCGCGTAGATATTTAGAATAGGAGAATAAATTAAAATCTACTTCTTAAGTAGATCAAGACACGAAGAAAACATAAACTCGGTTCGCTATTGTGTGCGACCCTGTAGGTTCACTAGACATTAGCAGTGTGCCCAAAGTTCTTTTGGCCCATAAGTCATAAGCGGTCTCTAGCAACACATTATGACTATCTAAGTATAGTGAAGGTCGTTTTTCGACACAACCTAATCCACAACTAATATTAGAGCATTAACCTTGATTAGTTCCTAGGGCGGACCGCTAACACTTATCTCTATTAAAGATGCTAAAATAGTTGAAAAGTAATATATGAGATGTGGGACAATAGCAAAATTCTCAACAAGAAAAGCCCATTTTCTATTGCTCGTTCTGGTAATACGTGCCCTATCTACGTCTTCTCCCACAAATATATTATAAACTTATGTAATAAAGAACTATTAAGACCATTAATGATCCAAAAAACTGAAATTTTTTTTTAATGAATTCAAGATGCAGATGTGCTAGATCTCTTAAATTCATCCGTGTAATTCTTGAGCCCATTAAGACAAATCTCATCAAGGTGCCAATTGTCCCTTAGTATCAAATAACTCAATCTATTCCTGAGATCTATGAAAAATATACAGTACAAAAAAAAAATAGAAAATTAGTTATGCTCGCTACAATTTGTTTGAATGTGTGTTGTCATGAAAAAATGCAGACATTGGGTCTCTCAAGCTCCTTTATATAACGCACGAGCCCACAATAGATTCTAGACAAAAATTGTAGATGTGCTTATTACGGAGTTCTGTTACAAAATAGAATTAATAAAAAAAATCCTTTAAGAAAATTTCAAATAAGAGCTTGAAGTGCCCTTATTTTCTCAAATAAGTACATGAAGTGGATCTTGTTTCAAAGAAAAGCATGAAGTACCATAACTGTTTCAAAGAAGGGTCTCACTAAGGATATTCTTGTCATTTTATATTTTATGAATTTTTTCCCTTTTTTATTTTTTTAATTTTTTCCCTTCCTTTTCACTGGTGGCTGGTCTTAGGTGATTGTCGGCTACCGGTGAGGGCTAGACAAGGCCGCCCTTAGTCGTTGAGGAGTAGCCTCGCCTTTGTGGCCAAGGGTCGCCTTGCTTGGGCGAGGGTGTCGCAACCCTCTCCCGGGAGAGGGCCGACCACATGAGGCGAAGCAAGTCCTCGATGGCCACGGGCCGGGCCAGTCCTCACTAGATTTGGGCAAGGGTTGCCTCGCCCGGGCGATGAGGGCCTAGGCAAGGTTGCCGGCTACAAATGAGCCCTCGCCGACCCTCGCCTAATGGTCGGTAAGGGTCGTCGGGCTCTCGCCGACTCCAACAAAGGCAAAAAAGAAACATCAAAAATGAAAAAAAAGAGAGAAAAAAATGATAAAAAATAAAATGACGAAAATGCCTTTGGTACCTTTTTTTGAAATAATAATGGTATTTCATGTCCTTATTTGAGAAAATAAGACACTTGGGCCATTGTTTGAAAATTTTCCAAATTTTTTTGACAAACTATATATATATATATATATATATATATATATATATTTATTTATATATATTTGCAATAGGTCGAAACAGAGTCATAACAATAGGTGGAAGGACTCCTAAAGTGCCAAAGTCTGTATACGGTGTTCACTTTGATGCCAAAATTTTTGCTGGCTCACTTAAGAGCCAAGTCGGAGAAAAAATGATCACTTAAGTGCTAATGGCGAGAGATTTTAGCCAAACAGTCCATGTGGTATTTTTTTTTTTAATATTACATGAATTTTTTAAAAAAAAAAAGTCAGTCCACGTAGCAAATTTTTTTAAAAAAATTCAATCTACATGGACAAACTTTTTACAAAATAATCTATTTTTTTTAAATAATTAAAAATAAATTAAAAATAAGCTAAAAAACTAAATAATGAAAAAAAGAAGGGCTTAGCACAACGACGAGGGCTTGCATGACCCTCACGGCCATTGCTCCCAGCATCACCAACAATGGCTAGCACCGATCGTTGGCGAGGGCTCAACCTTGCAAATTTGGGCGAGGTCGGACTCGCCTAGCCATTGGCTCAACCTCACAAATCCAGAATCTCTCTTAAGAAAAAATGACCCCTCCACCCGGTAGCTCGGCCTCGTAGATCCGGCATCTAGGCGAGAGATTTCGACCATGTCCGCGGTCAACGGGGGTTGCCGGCCATTACCCGGTGCTCGTCGACCTCTGCCGACCATCCCCCACACTTGCTGGCCATTGCCGATGATGGTGGGGCAGTAGTGGCGAGAGTTGTGCAAGCCCTCGCCATGCAACTTTTTTTTTTTAGTTTTTAGCTTATTTTTTAATATTTTAATATTACGTGGAATTTTTTCATTAATTTTTAAATTTTTGTTTATTGATGACTGGGATCCTCCGGCAAGCCATGTAAGATTTCTAGCAAAGCTCATTGAAGTTGGTACTCAAATAATCATTTTTCAAAAAATTGGCATTTAAGATATAAAAAAAAAAATTTGACACAAAAATAAGCGCCGTACACAAATCTTGGCACTTACGGTGTCCTTCCGCCCATAACAACAGATCTACTGCTATGCAAGATGAAGGTCTCTTGAGCTTATATGTACAATACATTAACCAATTGCTAATTTGTGCAAGTCACATTTGAAGTAGGCAAATTACTCGCGCTTATTACGGAGACTTGGCACAAGATATAAATAGTTCAAAAAAAAATATGAACAAATAGATTATATTGAATACAATATATTCATGATAAATTTGAAAATGAATAATAACAAATCTTGCCAATGAGACGTCGGACAAGTTAGTGAGATGTCTAGGTCTTAGACAGTTAAAGCGATGATGTCCTAAGTTCGACTCATAGCCACCACGTCTTGGGGGACTTACCTGATGGTATTAGCAAAATCCCACCACTCCGAAGAATAGTCCATTACACGTGGGAAACCTCGGTTATAATAATAATAATAATAAACCTTGAGTTGGTCGAAGGTCCCGAGAATGGATTGCCACCCTCTAAAATTAGGGGATAATTTTACACCCTAAAGTTGCCCCCGAGAGGTTGACACTCCATCGTAGAACCGATTGTAATTAAGCTGAATATGGTATTTAATCATAAATCATTTTTGAGTAATTGGATAAAAAAAAAATACGGAAGAAGTGAATTCGACCATGATATTAACTTATTAAGGACACACATAAATAATCAAACGGGGGCGTAAATCTTTGAAATCACCAATGCAGCGTAACGAAGAGAAAAGAAGCCCAAGCATAAGATTGTATTTTTGTTCTTAATACGCTTATAATTTGTAAGAAAATTTGTACATGAAATTTGTTTCACTTTTCTTGGATCTATTCTTTATATGGCAATCCAATGTAGGACAACAAATAGAATTTACCATTATTGTCGAATAATATACCTGATAAATACCAATCATCTTTAGGACCCTGATTCATTTGTATACTAACAGGTGTGTTTACAAGAGGCCTCTACTGTTGAGCCATCACTCACTTTTTCCTTTGTCTTAGCTTAGCTAACAATAATTTTGTTACATATATTCATTCTTTCATAATTGTTATAAAAAAAATATAAGACGGATATATTTTTTTTTTGTTTGTTTGTAGAAATTAGTTGTATTGTAGTATAATTGCTTTTTTGCCTATTAATTAGTTATGTTTATCAAACTAAAGAAAAATAAAAATTAGTCTGATAAAGGTGTGTCAATAAAACCATGAACTAATTTATTGACAAAAAAACAAGTTTCCTCTACCAAATTAATTCATTTTTTTTTCCTGATCGATCATTAAAAATGTATTTCTATCTGATTACTTCCAATTTTAATTTTGATTGTGTCCATCAACGTGTCACTGTAATTAAACATAACAATAGGTCAAGCACTGCATTTTTTTTTTTTGGCTACCTCGTCTAGGATAATGTCCATTTTTCATGAACAAAAAACTACTTCAATTCTATCTCCAAAAATAGTTCAAACAGTTGACATGAAATCAAAGAATGTTAGGAGCCCAACTTCAATGTTTTCTACAGTTTCACATTCTTGGACATGTCCCAACGTCTCGTGTTTTTTTTTTTTTTAAGGTTTCCTTCTTAGCTACCTCTCTTTCTTCCCAATTTGGAAGACATAAACGTATTTACCATGACTAAATCAGCACAGCTCTATCTTTAGCCTTTCTCTTTCTCCATGAAGGAAAAGAATCTTTCCTTTCCAGGAAAATCACCGAGAAAATGACCATGCTGTTGCTGATGGAGTCTCCCTATAAGTAGAGGATTCAAGAGAAAAGCTAGGCACTCCCCTTCATCATTCACCTCTTACAAAATGCCTTTGGTTGCGCTCTTGCTCGCCTCTCTCTGTGCTCTCACCAGTAAGTGCCGCTTTCCTGTTATGTCTTTGCTGCTGATGCTAAACATAGAACCCTAATTGCTTTTACTTGACAGGGGGTGAAATTTCAAACAAGATGGGCATCAACTATGGGCGGGTAGGGAACAACTTACCGCCCCCCTCCCGATCCATCGAGCACATCCAATCGATGAGAGCTGGGCGCGTCAAGCTGTACGACGCCAACCCGGAGATCCTGAAGCTGTTGTCCGGAACCGAGGTCCGAGTCTCCATCATGGTCCAGAACCATGAGATCCCAGGCATCGCGTCGAGCCAGGCCCTAGCCAACGAATGGGTGAGAAGCAACGTCCTCCCGTACTATCCGGCGACGATGATCCGGTTCGTCCTGGTCGGCAACGAGGTCTTGAGCTACAACAGCACCGATCGTGACCGCCAATTGTGGCATGACCTTGTCCCTGCGATGCTCAGGATCAGGAATTCGCTTCGGTCGAACAGCATCCGCAACATCAAAGTGGGGACCCCGCTGGCGATGGACGTGGTTGAATCCACATTCCCTCCCTCGAGCGGGAGGTTCCATTCGGATGTCGCTGAATCCGTGATGCTGCCACTGGTCCGCTTCTTGAACAGCACCAGGTCTTACTTCTTCCTCGATGTGTATCCCTACTTCCCATGGTCGCAGAACCCGGGCGACATCTCCCTGGACTTTGCGCTGTTCCGCGGAAATTCCAACTACACTGATCCAGTGACTGGGTTGACATATACTAATCTCCTGGACCAGATGCTCGACTCTCTAATATTCGCGATGGAGAGGCTTGGCTACTCGAACATCCCACTTCTGATTGCCGAGA
Source organism: Rhodamnia argentea (assembly GCF_020921035.1). Lineage (NCBI taxonomy): Eukaryota > Viridiplantae > Streptophyta > Magnoliopsida > Myrtales > Myrtaceae > Rhodamnia > Rhodamnia argentea. The sequence goes on from NC_063150.1 coordinate 14,654,227, forward strand.
CCGGATGGCCAAACTCTGGCGACATTGACGAGCCAGGAGCGAACATCTACAATGCCGCCACATATAACCGCAATCTGATCAAGAAAATGACGGCGGAGCCGCCAGTTGGGACTCCCGCTCGGCCTGGGGTCCTCATACCGACCTTCATCTTTTCGTTATACGATGAGAACCGTAAGGGAGGCCCCGGGACGGAGCGGCATTGGGGACTGTTACATGCCAATGGCGGCGCTGTTTACGAGATCGATCTAACCGGGAAGAGGCCTGCTTCGACCTACGGGGCTCTGCCACTGCCCACCAATAACAGGCCCTACAAGGGAAAAGCGTGGTGCGTGGCGAGGACAGATGCGAATTTGACCGATCTTGGCTCGGCATTGAGCTCCGCCTGTGGGAGCGGAAACGGCATGTGCGATGCGCTCGCGCCCGGGAGAGAGTGCCACGAGCCAGCATCGACCTTTCGGCACGCGAGCTACGCCTTCAGCGCCTATTGGGCGCGGTTCAGGAGCCGAGGTGCGACTTGCTACTTTGATGGACTGGCGGAGCAGACGGCCAGAGACCCAAGTGAGTTCCGAATTCTGAATGTGCTTCGGATGATTACGCAGTCTTGAATTCCAAACGTCTGATTTCATTTGTGCTCATGCGGTTGCTGATTTTGGTTCTTTTTGAGCAGGTGGTGGATCTTGCAAATTCCCTAGCGTAACTCTTTGAAAGACTCGGCATATTTTCGAGAGGACAATCTAAACAGGACATCATAAAGAAGTTATTTGCGGGGTAGTTCAACTATATATTCTATTTCCAAGTTCCAGATGCTGATGTTCAACTATATGTTCCTCCCAAATCCCCAACGGGACATACATGTATCTAGTTATAACAGCTAATTGTGACATTACAAGCAGTTCTTTGTCTAATGTGGAATTGAAACGTACGATGAGAATAATGGAAAATCCCATCAATCAAGTTTATCGGATGTGAAATTTCTCGTCATAATAGAAAAATGAGAGAAAACTCAATCACAATTTCTAAAACTTGCCACGATGATTCACTTAATTCTAAGATGTTCATTTACAGGTCATTTGGGTGTTAAGACTTGTATAAAAAAAAATGCAATCGTGGGATTCTGTTAGTTTTGTAATTTCTCTATACAAAAAAAATCGTGCACATTTTATTGATTTTTCCATCCAACGTGGTACCAAGTCATTGGCACTCTAGAAAACAAAAAGGATGATGACATAAATGATCCATAGACTTTGGCTCAACATACAATGTGGTATCTGAATTTTCAATAGGGTCCATGAACTTTAGTCTAACGTGCAATTTGATTTCTGAACTTTCAATTTGTTCAATACGGTCCCTAGACTTTTGATGCATGTTTAATTTATTCTCCGAATGATATGTAAATGTTCAATATCGTCCTTTTCAAAAAAATTTGTCTAATATAGGGACTCAATTGAACATGTATCAAAAGTCCAAGGACCACATTGCATATTAGAATATAGTTCAGAATCACATTGAGGAAACTAAAAGTTCGGAGACTACATTTCATATTAGGACAAAGTTTGGGGACCATTTCTATCATTTTTTCAAAACAAAAAAGAAATAGCAAAAATGGAAATTTAAGAAGTTTGAGAATATAAAAAATTTGAAAATATTAAAAAAAAAGGTCTAAGAAAGGTTAGAGGGTGGGACCAGTAGGCGGTGCTCACTCGGCTGGTGGCTAAGCTAAACGGCCGACCACCCTTGCTGAGGCCACAAGGAGGGTAGCCGGCGACGAAGGCGCCGGGTGCCCCGGCATCATTCCCCCCCTTATTTATCTCTCTCTTTCTATTTTTTTTAACAAATTTTGTTTGGTTTTTCTATATAATCCACTTAACACTACATAAGTTCCATACGTTCTCAAGAGAAAGAAAAAAAAAATTAGCGAAAAAATGCCACATTTATTTTCATTTTCAAAACAATTAATGAAGCCAACCGAACCGGGCATTTGCATTTTTCAGCAAGTTTTCAAACTTAAATTAACGAAATAAAAGATTTTAGGACTTAAACATGCTCAGTGGAATTATTTCCAAATTGTCATCTATGTTGACCATCAATACAAACAGATTAATTGACCATCAATCCTTCTGGCTGTTTGCTTGGGGTACCAACGTCCAAGACGAGGTAACGCAAATGAAAATGCTTTTGTCATTGGGCATTCTTCAATCGTGATGCTGTTGACGACTTCGGAGCTGAGAATCAAATTCCTTATAAGGAGAGGGCAGCAGCGACGACGGCGCCTAGGTGCTGCGGTGGTGGTGGGGTTGAAGGGCGGCCTTGGAGGGCGGATGCTGTGCAGCGCTCTGATGTGCTTAGAGCGCGAGACTGAGAATGCCTTTCCCGTCTTTTCGAAGGTGGCAGTCTCTAGGACTACGACGGGGTAGGGTCCGTCGTGGCCGAGAGGGCTCAACTTTAGCAGCACCAATAACAAGACTACAAAATTAATAGTTCTATTTTGGGTTATAAAAATAAAAATAATAAAAAATTAAAAATCATTGCGAAATTTACTTTTTAAAGAATTTGTGACTTATAATGTATTGTCATTTTTACTACTATTTAAATATTGCTATACTAGCGAAGCCCAAAACAAAAATGTAGCGGCCGAGCAGCACGAGAAGCGAGCAGGCTTGGATGGATTGAGAGCCATTTGACGGTGCATTTAATGCCGCCAATAAGAAAAGGTCCGAAGACCATTATTAATTCCACCAAACCGAGAATAACTTCCTTTTGTATGCATTATCTATTCTCTTATATATTTTTTATTCTCTCTATTAAACATATTCTAGAGTTAATATTACAAAAAAACTCCAACTTCATACATCTATAACAAATTTACTTTAAATTATTGTTTTAAGCATAAAAAATTCTGAAATGATACACTTGTGATAATTTTATCATAAACCGATACATCCGTGACAAATTTACCATATGTTAATTTTTGTTAAATCTAACCGTTAAAATGCTGAGTTGTATGACATGTGGCAATTGACGAGTGTCCTAACTTGAGATTTTTACCTTATATTTGTCACATATATATCGGTTTGAAATTTTTCGTGGTATTAATCCAATTTAACGGGAGGTAAATTTGTCACGATATATCAATTTGGGATTAGTAGTCAAAAAATAAGTTTAGGGTAAATATGTCATAGGTGTACCTATAACGTCCCGAAATTTCGACATCTGTAAGATGAATGAATTCGATAGATTTTAGCCACGAATTTCAATCTGGTAAATAATATTAAATTTTTTAGGATTAAGGGACAATTATTGGACATTGATTTATTTGCTTTGAATGGATGTTGAATTATCTTGAGGTGTCGGTCGGAAAATCCAATACGAGTAATCGAGCTATCGCGTTGTAATATCGAGACCCTTCACTCTCGAGCCTAGCCCTAATCGAGCCATAGTTATGAAATTGCCAATATACCTTCAGTTAGTTGTGCCAAATGACTAACACGTCCTTAATTACCAAATTACATTTTTGCCCTTGGATATTATACACAAAAAAGAGAAACCATTAATGGGATTTGACCTATAGGCCCTACCCCACTAATTTCCCTCACATCATCATCATATCTCTCTCTCTCTCTCTCACCCACGGCCGACCCCCTCTTCTCTCTTCCCCTCTCACATTTTGTTTGGGCGGCCACTACCACCATCCTCCCATTTTCCTCCATAACCGCCCCACCCTCCAAGCTCCACTAGTCACTGCCTCGTCGCGTCGCGCCATCGCCCGTAGTTGCCACTCGCACCTGTGAACCGCCGTCCACCCGAGCCTCATCACCGTGTGCCGCCGTCCTTGTCGCTGTTGTAGTGTTGAGTTGCCAAGTCGTCACCATTACTCGCGATCTTGAAACCCGTAACCTGAGCACACGTGTCCCCTCCTTCGCTTCGCCCCTCGTCCGGTCGCGCGTTGTCTTAAAACCGCACTGTTGCCGCCGTAGCCTCGCCGAGAGTCGTCGAGACCCGCTAGCCTCGTGTTGACCCAAGCCCCCAAGCACCCGTGGCCTCCCGGACGCCGTGCAAGCCGAGCCAAATCCCGTGAGTCTGTGAGCACCCGAGGTTGTCGTCGCCGTCGAGACCAAGAGCCTCTCGCCGTTGTCGAGCTCGACCCAAACCTATCGTCCCGTGATCGCATCGTTGCCGCGAGCCGCAGCGAGCCTCAATTGCCACCGCCGCCGAACCATTAGTGTGTGAGTTAACCCTTAATCTATGATTATGGCATTAATTACACTTAGGGTTAGTTTAATTAGTGTTAATCGTGGGTTAGATTAGTTTAATTATGGATTAATTTAGTTAACCGTAATCGGGTTAGATTAGTGACTATGATTAAGTTAGTTGACCTCAGTTAGTTTAAGTCAACCCTAGTTAGTTAAAGTAATCGTAGTTACTTTATGACCAACCATGATTAGTCTATTTAATTCTAGTTACTTTAATTAATCATGGTCAGTTTATTTACTTGAAGCTGAGTTGACTGAATATTGATGTGCTAATAAGGTGAGTTAGCTAATTAAAATTGGGTTAATTAATTAAAGTAGACTTTAATTAATTATGGTCGGACTAATTAATTATAATTAATTTAATTAACTATGGTCATGTAAATTAATTGAGATGAGTTGATTGATTAAAGTATGGTTAATTAATTAAGATGGATTTAATTAATTATAATTGGGTAAATTAATTACGGTTGTGTTAATTAACCTTGGTTGAAATAATTAATTTTTATTGGGTGATTGTTTGGTAATTGTTTGGTGATTGCTATATGCTTTGATTATACATACATACATACATACATACATACATACATACATACATACATACATACATACATACATACATACATACATACTTGAATATGAGGATTAATCACTCATGTTAGAGTATCGTGCTTAACAAAAAGAGTGTTCATGTGATCATGTGTGAATATCCCGTTACATTTTTTTTAAGCATAAAAAATGGCATTGAGCAGAGTTTTGAGCACGATCGTATGTGTATTGGACTAAATACAAAGATATAAACTAGCTTGATTGGCCGGTGTGCTCATGTGGTCTCATGATGGATGCTTGACATGTTCGTGCCGGTGGGAGTTTGGAATTACACGATTTATTGGATGTCCGATATGTTCGTGCCGGTAGGAGTTCGAAATCACATGGGTTATCGGTTGCACGAAAGTCCGCGCCGGCGGGAGTTCGGAATAATACTACTTATTGGATGTCGGTCACGGCAAGTTATGGATCGACGTTTCTTACAGGAATGCCCGATATATCCATCTTGGCGGGAGTTCAAAGTCACATGACTTCTTAGTTGCCGTTGCGGAAGGACCATAAGAGCACCAACAGTTTAGTGTGTTGGGGCCGAGTGGCCGTTAATAATCGGACCACATGTGATGCATTGTACATGAAAGCTTGTGATGAGTGTTCCGGTTGTGTGCCTTAATTTATGTGTAGTTGAATATCATGTTGAATACTATGTAATACATGAGTTGAGGTGAGGTAAAAGTGCATGTGGTTGATAATTGATTGGTTCAGTCAAGTGCCCGATCATATGGTAGCTAGGGTGTTGTGAGAGTCACATGCTATTGATCTATTATCGATTCATGTCTTGCATGTTTAGGCCGCCCTGAACGAATCGGCTCCTTACTTGAACTTAGACGTTGACTCACGGATATTTTATATCTTATCCGTTGTTGTTAACCATTTTTCAAGTTCTTAACTATGGAGTAGTAGTATCTTGGATATGAGTAGAGAACGTGAATGTTGGTCTCTTTATGGAGTAGCTTGGAGTAGTGTTAACTCCGATTCTGAACCGATATCTTTTGTGCGGTCGTAGGAAGTAGCCCCGAGGTAGGGCTTGTGTATATATATATATTCTTTCCAAGGTTAACGAGATAAATAAATAAAAATGATCTTTTACTAATGTTGATTGATTTGATTGCCTACTAGTCTATCTCTACTGTCGTTTAAATATTGTTTGGGAAAGTAGTACGTTTCGCATGCGCTTAATCAAAGATAAAATGAATGGGTCGATGATGTGCTTGAGACGTCGTCCTTAATGACCCGAGTTGTTTTGGTAGGATTGTTGCATCCCTAGGGATCGAGCTATGTGAGTGTCAGTTTAGGGTTTTTGGTGGTAAAAAAATGGTTTGGGGTAAATTTATTATAATTATATCATTTTGAGATTTTTCGTGATTAAAAAAATAATTTAAGATAAATTTATTATATATGTATCGGTTTGAAATTTTTTATGGTATTAACTCTATATTCTATGCACGTAGAAAATTCAAATTTCAACGTTCCCCGCTATTTTGACCAGGAAAAGCACGGCATCAAGTGCGTGCTCTATGATGTCCCAATGCGTCGTCATCATCAAGTGCAAAAGGGTCGCAAAGAAAGTCATAAAGCACAACGGATTTGCCAAAAAATCATATATTTGTATTTCTTGCATGAGTTATGCAAGTGATTTTCCTAATTTTTTTTTTGTAGCGTTGAATCAATCAACTCGTCCTTGAAGTCTAGTCTTTACCGTGGGAAAAAGGTGCTCTTTGCTATAAAAATTACAGAATTTAGAAACAAATGGCGGCGATTTTTGGACGGAGGACTAAAGAGAGTAGAATTTGGTACTAAAGATAAAATTCATAGACAAAAAGAATTTGGAGGCAAATTTGAGACGAGACCGAAAGTTTGTGATTTTACTTTTAAGACAAAATAGTAAAGATTTTCTTTCGCTATGTCTCCCTATTCTACCTTGCACTTAGGACCGATCGGTTTTGGCCCTAGAATCGAGAACCGACCGTTCCTATATATTCCAAAAAATTAGAATTGCGAACCGGACTAGGTGATTTTGGAACCGGTTCAATTTTTTGTTTTGAATAAAAAATCGACGTTTTCTTATAAAAATCCATACGTGCAACATTTTTTTTTTATAGATATATAATACATATTTACCACAAAATAAATTCCTTCTGCCATATTTGGCACATCTTTTACCACGAGAATGATTTTTTTTTAAAGCAAATTCCGAAGCACATTTATCACGTGACTAGTCTTTTTTTTTTTTTGGGTCATATTTACCGTGTGTTATACATGCATTTTAACCGCGCGTGACGCATTGTTGGGACACCAGTTCCGGCTAGATTCCGGCTGGATTCCGGCCTTGGAATCGGAAATCGACCGGCTTGCGGTTCCCGAGTTGGACCGATGCTCGCCCGTGCGAGGAAATGGAATTTACTTCAACCCGGTCCCTGTTCGGAAAAAAAAAACAAAAACAAAAACTTGGTCGGAGTGAACGGCGAACGAGCGAGTGCCGCGTGTCGGATTTTCCAGACCGCTGGTTTTGGACGAGTACGGCTACTCTCACTCGCTCTCTGGGGATTTACAATGCTTCTTGGAAAATCCGAACTCCACGCGCTCCGACAATCTCTCTCTCTCTCTCTTCGTTACGCTGATACCATTGATGCTTGCCTCTCGATGTTGACTTCCACAGTGGCTCCTGCGTCTCCCGCGAGCAAAATGGCGACGACCACCACGACCACCACCACCACGGCGGCAATGGCGCACGCTTTGACGTCGAGCTTCGTCGCCACTTCTCTCGATCGACGTCGCTGCTTCCGATTCGCCTTCCCTCGGTACTACCCGGCGTTCGGTAGACCGGAATTCTACTCTGCAACGTGCGGGGTACCGTCTCGTCATCGTCCTCTGCGCGTTTCGTGCCAGTCCAAGGTAATTCCTGTCCCCTGGTAGACTTAATTTTCTTGCTCTGTCTTCGTTTCTCTCTCTTCTGTACGCTCGCGATCGTTTCGTGAAACGATCAATCCGTCTTTGAAGAGTTTGCTTCCCGCACCAACACGACGGGGATCTCTCGAGTTTGGGCTTTCTCTTTTCCTATTGTCGCTGTGGCCATTAAATGTGCTTAAAATGCCAGATCATGATGTTCCTGCTATTTAAGTATCTCATGGTGAATAAGTCCTCGTAGAGATAAGTTATCAGAATCAAGCTCTTCTGTAGGTGTAACATGGAGTGTAAAGTTGTCCACTTCCATCATCATCTGAATTGATTTTGTGCACTTGCCCACGATGTTATGGTTTCTGGCGCAGTAAGTCTTGCGGGCAGGACTATTTGGTGTAAGTTCTTCGGCTTGGACAGGGCATTTAGTACATGTCGCTATTCGCGGTGGCAAATAATTTGCTTAATGATAGAATGGGTGGATTCTGCTTTTTTGTTACCTAGAATGTGAAAAATGTATTGCTGTTTTGGTGCTGGCTATGCATATCATGGCACACTGGTGGTAAAAGATCAGGATTTTCTCTCTCTAATTTGCCGATTTGCTCGATTTTGTTATCTGAACACTCTCTATCTCTGGGACAAGATGGAATTGTTTTGGTCTTCAACTTATTAGGCACCCATAAGTAACATTTTTAGATGATTGAACCCCAAATATTCCATTCCACCATCCATAAATTAATTGGATTACATATAAATGCTTTATCGGGTTTGAGGGCATGGTCAGTGTTTAGTCCGTGGGAGTTTTCTGTAAGCTTAAGGTATCCAGTCACTTTATGTTGTTCTGTTTGCTTTCTAAGATGATATTTCTGCACTGGAAAGAGAGTGAACGGGTTAGGAGTCTCCAACGTTCTACATGTTTATGGTTTTTGTTTAGACAGATGAAAAGCAGATGAGACGATATTCACCAATTCTGGAAGGTGCTTTATTATCAACTCGTGATGGATTGGCATTGGATGAGTGGACAGCTGTTCCTGACATTTGGAGGTTCTCTGCTGAGAAGTATGGAGATAGAATTGCACTGGTTGATCCTTATCACGACCCACCTTCCAACATGACATATAAACAGGTAACAAAAAAAGGGGAACAATTAAATTCTTTGCTGAGAAATGGGAACTCTAGTAATGACGCTTCTGGAGTATTAAAATCCCCTTCCTAGAAAAATTGCCCACCTGGCTCCAGCCATAGTTTCCTTCTTCAGTTGTTTGGCGTTAAATGTACTACTGCATTTATTAGTTCTTTAAATATTGTCAAACACGCTGTCTGTTTGCTCAGCACTTTGTAGGGTTATTTACTGGGAAAATGTGAAGGGGATAGACGATGTATTTTGTGGTTGTCTTGATTTTTCTTCTCTCCTTTTTTCCTTTATATGATGAAACAGGCAAAATCTTGACCTTATCTCACTGAAGACGTGATGGTTGATACTAAGTAGTACTCAATAGCATAAAGATCCTTATATTTGTACCCACTTATTGGGATAAAGTTTGCTCCTTGTCCTTGTGATTTTTGTCAACATTCTTGGTATCTATTATTTTTCTCTCATGTTCCTTTTATCTTCATCTTCTATGCTCAACAGCAAGCTAACTTCAGAACTTGTCCCATAGATATCCTAGTCCATAGAGAGAACTTGGATAAGAACTTACAATATAGATCTTATTATAAATGGGAAAAAATTCTAAGTGTGATAAGGTCATTCATCTCATTCTGCATTGAATGCTCAAATATGAGTTGTATTTGGAGGCGGAAAGCCTGTCTGTAGTATGTGTGCTATTGATCATGTTCTATATCGTTCAAGTTGTTCTGCCTTATTATAAGTGACAATCGAAACCTAGACGTGAATACTACCTCAATGGTGTTGCTTATTGCTGGCTGAGAAACAAGTGATTGGTTTTATTCCCTGATGCAGCTGGAGCAAGAAATTTTGAACTTCTCTGAAGGTCTAAGAGTCATCGGAGTCCAACCAGATGAAAAACTAGCACTCTATGCTGATAATTCGTGCCGCTGGCTTATTGCCGATCAAGGCATGTAATATAGCAACCTTTCACCAATTCTTTGTTCAAAGAATTATTGGACTATGCCAACATCCTCTTTCAAGTAGTCTTTCCTGCCTATTCTTTTTCCTTTTCTTTTGGCCAGGTCTTTTCTTATTCATTTCTGATTACATGCTTAATCTGACTGTCAATTCATCTGTGATCCCTTTTTCTTTTTTCAGTTAGATTTATTGACTATTAATTTGGTTTGTCTGTGACATTAATTTGGGGCTTATTCTTCAGTTCAGCTTCATTGATCTTTCCTTTTCAAGTTAGATTCATCTACAAATTCTTTGGTATGCCTGTGACGTTAGGCTCCACCTAGAAGTTCCTTTTGCTTTTCATGTATACAGAAATGAGTGATCCGATGAAGAAGTGATAAATGATGTGGGAAGTGCTTCTTAGTCCTCACTTGTAAATGAGAAAATCTGTTTCTTGTGCTTTTCGTTTGTTTTATACGGTGGCTGAATATTTCCATTTCAGATATATCCATTGAGTGCTCCTCTTACTTCATATTCAAAATTTCTTATTCAAGATGTAAATCATTTGCTTTTAGTTTGTTTTTGGACTCTGTTCATTCTGTGGTCCTTTAGTAATTAGTTTGTTTCCAGTCAGTAGCTAAAGCCTGTTCCCTGCAACTTCTCTTGTAGTTTGTCCAGTAGAATATTTCTTGCGGTACATCACCGGATTTTGGCGATGCGGTGTAATGCTGTTATTTCTGTCACCCACAATGGTGAAGGGATATGAGTTTTTGCCTTCTGATTTTATTGCAAAAACCAAACTCCTTTCAGAAAAACACCAGAATTTAGAATGGTCATCCATCAGACGGAACTAACTATCTTGATACATGCCTCTTTGGCCTAATCATAAGGTCAATACAAGAAGTGAAGGCTACATTAACGTTTGGAAATAAGGAATATAAGCTATATTTCTTTAGTCGGACTGCCAAATGTTTCTTAGATCACCCTTTTCTTCTAGTTATACATGCTTTTTGGTTACAGCTCAACCTTTTCTGATTTCTATGACATCTATCAAAGAGAGTTTTCTGCTCACAGACACTGACTTTCCATCTTTCATCATTCTTCTTCTGTTTTTTTTTTTTTTGCATAAGGAGACTTTTACATTGATATGAACTTAATTAAAACCCGCTCTTCGTAGAGCAAGAATAGATTGTTTTTTGGCTAGGGTTCAGTTATTGTTTTCAAAGGGGAAAGGAACCTTGGTACTATGAGACAAAGAAGATAGCTTTTCTTCTTATAGTGAGAATTTGAATCTTAAATGCATTTCTTCCTTCATTAGCAAATACCTTTCTGAGAAAACGCTTCTGCTACCATTTAACATGAAGGCGTCTCTTCATTGATTGTAATTTAACATAGTGCTTTTTGGCTAGATGTGGATGCCATGTATGATAGCTTTTTCAAGTTAGGACTCATGCATTTGAGGCACAATTATTCCACTGCTCGCGTTTTCTTTTCTTGGATTGCAAGCTGCAACTATAGATTTTGAGCTAGCGGCCATTTATTTTCCCATTTCTTTTCTCAGCTGCACGTGTAACTTGTCACGTTTTACTAAGAATTCACAATGAAGCTGTGCGAGCTGTGGCGGAGTTGTTGCTTGATGCCTTGAGCAATCTTCCATGTATCTCATTATTTGTCAGTCCGTCTTTTTCCTGTAAAAAGGCTATTCATGAGTACACACAGTGTGTTTACAGGATTTATTGGCATTTGATGTATTTTGACTTTTTTTATAGTTGTCTGATCAATTTAAGTTATGATATTTTCTCTCATGCATTGATCGTCGAATTTGAGCTCATTGGTGATGACATTTTTTAAATAGGTATAATGGCCACCGGCGCTATTAATGTGGTTAGGGGATCAAGGTCATCTGTCGAAGAACTATTGCAGATATACCAGCATTCTGAAAGGTCCAGATAATTTTTTGCAAATGATATTAATTGTATCATTTGAAATAAAAGTCTCTAATAACACGTTATATGAATGTCGCTTCTCTTGCTAAATACTCAGCTAACTTAACAGATCCTCCATTAGGTATATGTGCTTATTTCTTCATCTTTTACTGCAGTTCAAGACCATAACATAAGTTTTCAATGTTGTAAGTACTGGCAAGGTCCTGTTCCCTCCTGGGTAGTTATCAATTCAGTTGGACATAGCTAACATTCATTTTAGGCATTGCAAACTTTTCTCTGGATAAGCATTTAGCAAACTTTTGCTCCTCATTTCATTCTATCTCTAGCATACACCATCATTGGGAGTTGAGCCATTATGGGCATATTTCATTGCTGGTGACAGATGACAATCTACAATTTTCCAAACCAACTTTCGGGTTTTGGGAATTCTTGTTGCCAAGTGTCTGATTTCAACATCAGATATGATGGTTGTCTTTTAGTTGGTTCTCTTTTAAACTTGATGTAATTCAATTAGCACTGTTGATACCTTTTTTCAATTCATTACAGTGTTGCCCTTGCTGTTGATAGTCCTGAATTATACAATCGGATTGCGGAAGTCTTCCATGATAAGGCCTCTATGAAATTTGTTATTCTACTATGGGGGGATAAAACGTCCCTTTCCATTAGAGGAACTGAGGAGATACCCGTCTTTGGCTACAATGAAATCATACATTTGGGACAAGACAGTCGTAAATCTCAGCTTTCATCCAATGATACCTGTAAGTTGCCATTATGTCTTAAGTGGAATCAGTGCTTCTGGTTTATCACACAAGTTTATTCTGGCTATATGAAGAATTCCTTCTCTTTTTTTTTTTTTTTTTATTATCTTGGAGGAGACAAATCACATGATGAAGATGGTTACATATGCATATGAGGGAGCAGATGTTTCAGAATCAGAATGTAGCCGTTCTGCTTGGCTCTTCCTGTAATGCCAGTTAGTTACATCACTGAAGCAAATAAATCAAGCACATATGACTAGATGTTATACTATCTTCTAGAGACTTATGTGCTTGAAAGTGGACTAGAAGCATTCAGCTTTGAACTTGTGATATTGTTCCTTCTTATCAAGTACCAGACTTGCATCTCTAGAAATCTTTTCATTTGATTTGTCGGCTGTGAACAATTGATTTATTCAGTAGAAGATGAACAATTGATTTATTCAGTAGAAGACTGTTGATGAAGATTGTGGTCAACGTAGGTGGATAATGTTTACTAACATCTAGGATAAAAGAATTGATGTGATAGTTTGGAGTGAGGGTAACAAGCTGTTTAACTGTGAAGGGATTGCACAGATTGATTGCTGTGTACTACACACTAATTTCCTGTGGTAGAGGAACAACTAGTGAGCAAGGGAAAGATCTCATCTAGTCATTAAATATCTTAAATTTTCCTGTGTACTACACACTAATTGCACAGAGGGATTGCTGTGCTTTGCATGGCTCTTGCAACAAGCTATTCAACTGTGAAGGAGTGATCAGTTTACTGGAGTTAAACTTCACAAAATAACCTAACTTCTCCAATCACAGGGAATCACGATGACTATGAACTCATCAGCTCTGATGATGTTGCTGCACTTATGTATACAAGTGGCACCACTGGGAATCCAAAAGGCGTCATGTTAACACATCAAAATCTCTTACATCAGGTTCTAAATATTTTCTTTGAGGCTTAAGGTTTTCTTCTTTAGCAGTAGCCACTGATAACATCTTGATCTTGATTCTGGTATGTTGGTAAGCTTACCAATTGCCATAGTTTTTTTCTCGGAATCATTATGGTGCTGTTGTATGTTTATTAGGTTCCTTTGCTTTGAATTGTTTATCATATGCGACTAGAAGAAATAATATCTATATATATAGATATCACATGGTGCACTGAGGTTTTGCTTTAATCGACAAGTGGATTGCTAGGAGATATATTACTGGCACTTTGCATTGTTGAGTAGATTTTCTTGCATGGGGTTTCGATGTGGTGAAAAAAGGAACGACCGCAGCACATGAAGGACACCCTAGCCTGAGGCTGATCAGATTGATGAGATTTCAGTTAGCATTTCTAATTTACCATCTCCTAAAGTTTAGGATAAGTTCAATCTTGACTTTAAATATCAGAAGATTGAGGGGTAAGTGCATGTCTACATCTGTAAATAGCTGTATTGTGGCACAAAACAACAACCTGTAAGAGAAAAGCCTATTCCACAACGGCAATTGGTGTTCAGTAATTCTACCTGACACGAAAACTGAAAGTGGTTGTTTTTTTTCTAGGCTTCTAATCCTAGTCATGAATTTTCTCTTTCTGTTCATACAATGCTAATGCAACTAATTTTTCTCTCAAATGTTTTTGTTGGTTACCTAAGAGCACTCGTGGTTGTATGGAGAATGTGATTCCTTGACTAGATTGTCCAGCTGGTGCATGTGTTTTGTTTGCTGTTACTGAAAGTTTTAAGCAATGTTTCCTACTGAAGAATGTCAGGATGTCTAAGTTATTTTTTCCCTTTTTTCCGTTCAGAGTCACATTTCTCCTTTCTTAGTCCTGTTGATGATGGCTTTGCATAATGAGAAGCAGTACATCACTTCTTAAGCTAATTGTTTTCCAGATAAAGAACTTGTGGGATATTGTACCTGCTGTACCTGAGGATAGATTTCTGAGTATGCTTCCACCCTGGCATGCCTATGAACGTGCCTGTGAATACTTCACTTTCACTCATGGAGTTGAGCAAGTGTACACAACCGTGAGGTACCTGAAGGTAGTATCTGGTAGATTGTTGAGGTTTCTACTTCCTTAACTTATAAGCTTTCTGAATGACTTGATAGATATTTTGTGATCCTTTGTTTTGTTAATCGATACTCTATGGTGTTGGGCGGTGACACCAAACTGTGTGTACTTTGATACTGTCGCTGAGGGCTTTCATTTTGTAAATTACGGTTTTCATTCCAGAATATGAATCTTCTTATCTCATCTTTTATTGTACACTCATTATAGGAGGACTTGCAACGATACCAACCACATTACCTTATCTCCGTCCCTTTAGTATATGAGACGCTCTACAGGTACCTCTTCCAGTCATTGACATAATTATGGAGTGCTGCATCGTAATATGGATGTGTTTTGGCATACTATTGGTTACAGTTTATGGAATGTTACTCCATAGAAGAGTGAGTATATAGTATTCTGTGTAGCTCTATAACATTTCTATGAAAGTCTGGCGATGGAGAGCTTTCACCAACCAAACTAATGATGGGCTCTTTCTACGTGTTTTACTTCAACCTATTGGCCCTCTAGAGCACAAGAAGCTGGTGTACATTGTTGACCTACTTGACTCAGCCCTTAGAGTGAATTTTTTGTGTTTTACTGAGAACTTCATAATAAAGGAAAATATTTTCCATGCTAATAATTGTTTTCAAGTTTTCATTTATTTGGTGGTTTAGGGAAATTGATTTCCTTCTTGCAAGAAAAGGAAGTCGTTTTCCCCCAATCTCAGATTGTTGTTTTCAGTTCATGAAAAATGATTTCTACAGATCGATTAGTTTTCCATCATCGAAATAGTATAAAGTCGGAAACAAATTTTCGGAAACAGTTTTCCTTCAAACAAACAGACCCTAAGATCGATTTCATCACATTCCACTATTCTGCAAAACTTATAACAGAATGTGATCTACTGTAGTTGGTGTCTTTTTTTACTGAAAAGACCTTTTTTTTTTTTTTTAATTGAGGAAAAGACCTCTTGTTGTGATGAGTAATCTCAAACTTTTTTTTTTTGCTGAAGTGGGATTCAGAAACAGTTATCCACAGGCTCTGCAGCTCGCAAGCTTATAGCACTCACATTCATCAGGATCAGTATGGCATTTATGGATTTCAAGAGGATATATGAGGTTACTTCTTGGACACAGCTTATGAACTATCAGTGTAGATCATCTAAGACAGGACAAATAATAATTTATAGGTTCCACACTCAAAGAGTTATATTGACCATTTCATGGTTGGGATCCATTTGTCTACGTTAAAGCTCTTTAATAAAGATCTTAAGTATGAAAATATTGAGCTTTCTGGTATGTCAATTTTTCTTTTTAAAAAACGGTGTCTGAAATTGTTGCTCTTTCTACGTAGGTTTTTTTTTTGGTCAAAACATAGGTTCACTCTTCAGAATTATTTTCTAGTTAGTGTTATTTATTTTGTGAGTAAGACCATTTTCATGGCATTCATTACAAACTTATGTTTTTATAATACTGGTGAAACCTTCCTTCACTAGTGTGCTGCCTGACCGTGCCATTAGGTGCAATTCAGAGTTCTACTACTATGCTAGCTGCTTACTTCATCAGCAAGTATCATGATCTATATGTACAACAAGTAACAACAGTCTGTACAAAGCCTTTCTTGAATAAGAACGGTTGATTGTTTGTATGCTCTTAAGCAGCTGCACCTACTCTATTATATATATAGTTGAATGATTACTTTTTCAGGAAACACAATTTAAATGATCCCATTATAAACTTGGACTGAGAAGATCTGCACTTGAGTTATTGTATAAGCTGTCCTTTTCCACAGGGAAAATATCTGACGATGGATCAGAAGGAACCCTCATATCTTGTTTCAATGTTGGATTGTCTATTGGCAAGAATCTTTGCTGCCATCTTGTGGCCACTGCACATGTTAGCAAAAAAGATAGTTTACAGTAAGATTCATTCGGCCATTGGAATATCAAAGGTACTTGTCGTCTCATCTGCTATGTGGCATTAAGAGCAGTGGTCGTTGAGATCACCCTTGTGAGCTGAGTTTATTTTTATTAGCAGACTGCATGGGGGTACAGTAACTGAACGATGATTAGGTTGGAAAGTGAGGATGAAAAAGCGGTTTTTATTTTCTTCTCTGAAATTAGCATAATTGATGTTCTTCCTTGCACGAGGTCTTTTCCTCAAGTTGCACACAAACCTTTCTGTTTGGAGTTGGCAGAGAGTTCTATGTTTCTCAATAAAATCAATTTTGCTGACCCAAAGCAAGTTATACAAAATTTTCCTCTCCCTTAGGAACTAAATCTGAGATTTGTCGTACTGCTTGATGATTGTCACTAACTTAGGCTTTGTTTGTTTCGCAGAAAACAATTCCTAGGAAAACATTTTCCGGATTTTCCAGCATTTGATTTGCGGAAAATAAGCTACTTAAGGAAAACATTTTCCACCCATGGAAAACACTCTTTCATAAGTAGGGAAAATGTTTTCCTCTTTGAAAGAGGAAAACATTTTCCTCATCTTTCCTTCTTCCTCTCTTTCACATCCTTTATTTTTAATTATTTTTTGCATTCTTTTCATTTTTTTAAATTCGTAATTTTTAATATTCTAATATTTTTAATTTTCTATTTTTTTTTCCTTTTTTTTCTCTATTCCCTTCTTCTTCAGCCGGTGACCGGCCACAGGCTAGAGAGGCCAAGCTTGCCTCGGCAGATCTGGCGAGGCTGGAGCTTGCCGTGCGGCTGATCGCCAGCTTTCCTCGGCAGATCTGGCGTTGCTGGAGCTCGCCTTGCGGCTGATCGCCAGCTTGCCTCGGCAGATCTGGCGAGGCTGGAGCTCGCCGTGTGGTCGGTTGCCAGCTGTCACCGTGGCTTGCAACCGAGAGAAGGCAGGGAAAGCAAACGTAAAAAATAAAAAATAATGAAAAATTTGATTTTTCAAAAGAAAAGAAAACATAAAATAAAAATAAAAATCAACTTGGATTTTCCATTCCAAATGGCAGAAAATATTTTCTATTGCATTTTCAGATTTTAGCCAAATGCCGGAAAATATCTTCATGTGTTGGAAAATTTTTTCCAAAAATGCCATATTTTTCACGAGACAAACGGAGTCTTAGATTTATGTCGTCTTCTTTGTTGTTATTAAGTAGGCTATCTTTCGTGATTCAGCTACAAAAAGGTTTATTATCCTTCTTATTACAGCAACAGGCATTTATGTTTTTGACTGAAAATCTTTGTCTTCGAAAAGTGCAGGCTGGCATCAGTGGAGGTGGAAATTTGCCTACATTTATTGATAGGTTCTTTGAGGTTGGACTCTTATTTACTTAAAAGACATGAAAGAATGTTGGTGTTCCTTGTAACAGTTGACATGTCTGCTGCAGGCCATTGGTGTGACTATACAGAATGGGTATGGTCTAACAGAAACTTCTCCAGTTACTGCTGCTCGAAGACCTACCTGCAATGTAAGAGCGAAAGCTACTGAAAAGTAGATATTACAGCTATACTTTCCGTTTAGTTAGATTAACGTGGGTCTATCAAGAAGGAAACAACTTTGAAAACTATGAAGTTTGCTGTTGCATGGCCATTATCCCTTAATTCAGTTACCCATGTCAATTTTAGTGACTTGATTTCTTGAAATTGCTTTGCATGATGCATTTTTGTGCTTGCATCTCATCTTTGTCCACACTTAGAGAAGAGATTGGGGAAAAAAAAAAAAACAGATATAATTGAAATAAAAGAAGGTTTGAGGTTATGGTCATGCTCATCACCAAAGAATTATTCAAATAAAAGCATCCATGACTTGATCTGATTATTCAAAGATTCTTGTACCTAGAATTGAGTCATCTTTATTACTTTATATGTTTCACCCTCTCTTATATCATCATTGCTGATACTTTGGCTTTCTATTTGCTGGATGAGTTTTCTTTCTTAGGTCAACTGCCACTCTGATTCTCTTTGCTGAAAATACTTCTCTCTCTCTCTCTCTCTCTCTCTCCCCATAGCTACTGCTTTTCACTTATTATTATCATGAGTTCATCTAGAGAGACATTATCTAATTGTGTTATCCATTTGATTTCTGAAGGTTCTTGGTTCAATTGGGCATCCTATTCGATACACAGAAATCAAAATTGTGCATCCTGAAACGGATGAGCTTCTTCCCCCAGGCACAAAGGGCATTGTGAAACTGAGGGGTCCCCATGTGATGAAGGGTTATTACAAGGTAAGAACCCCATTTGTCCTGATACTTTGGGTCATCTAGAAGCCTGGTGATGTTTGCCACAGTCCTACAAGTCATAATATTACTCTATACAAGTTAGGCAAAGAGATATGCTTTTAATTTGAGTGTTGTCCTTCACGTTTCAATCCTTGGTGGCCCCTGTTTAGTACTGGTTTGGGGAAGTAGGTCTAGTATGTGCATTGTTCCTCATAAAAGTGTTTTTAGATTGGGGAACCTGGTGATGTCTTTGTTTTGATAAATTCACAGCTGCTCAATGAGGGTAGGTTCTGTCATAGTTCCCTTTATAAACTGTGATTCACTAGTTCTCTAAAACGAGTCATTTCCGTGGCCATATTGTTGATGCCAAGTTTTGATTGTCATACCTTATTGAAACTAGCAGTAGACCATGAGATAAACATATTTACTTCAATAAATATTTTGGTTTATGAAATTGTAGAAATTCTTTTTGAGTAATTTTGCTTTAGCATGATGTTTATGTAGGAGACGATTTTGTATTATCCTTTTTCAATCAACATTGATAACTTGAATATTTTTCATGACATGTTGTGTAAATACTTAACAATTTGCTAGTATGAATAATTTTCTAATGCATAAGTTAGGAGCAGTGGTTTCGACCAAAAAAAAAAAAAAAGTTAGGAGCACTGAACTTTGAGATCATTTCGATCTTTTGATCTATTTATTTACGTAAGTGGTTTCATAATGAACTAATGCATGTGCGTGCACACACGTATAGCGTCGATTTGGTTTGTCGTCATTTATGCATGGTCAAGGGTTTTATTTGTTAGCTTTCTTTGATAATTTCTGGGAGAGATTTTAGGAATAATAGAAATCTGTTTCTTTGTTTACCAATCTTTTTGGCTGAGTGGTTGCCAAATCGAAATTTACTGCAGGACATAATCATTCACATGAATTAGAATGACGTGCACAATCTGTAGTATGGTGTACATGTGATATTCCATAAGTACTTGATTTTGAGATGAAAAGTGAATTCTCTTAAATTTTGTACAATAATTTACTTTGAATAGGAGGATTCAATTATAGCGGCTCCAATGTTAATCCAAGTTACTTAAATTCGTACATTTTAGTTTACAAAATATCTATTGAGTTGTTTTTTTGTATAAGTGTGACACCGTCAATTTATTTTGGTGAATTCAATGTAAGCAGTAGTCGAATGGAGGTTGGTGGTGGTGTGACAAGTGGCTCAAGCACGAGCCTCCATTATACCTACTTTTCTATCTTTCTATTGGATGATTTTAACCGAGTCTTTTATGTTTATGTTGGATCAGAATCCATCAGCTACAAGTCTGGTCTTGGATGCAAGTGGCTGGTTCAACACAGGTGATGTTGGTTGGATGGCACCTCACCATTCTTCAGGGCGAAGCCGTCGCTCTGGAGGTGTGATTGTTCTTGAAGGCCGTGCTAAGGATACCATTGTCCTTTCAACAGGTATCATACCAATCCTCTTTTATGCCATTGAGATTATAGAGGGTTCTTTTGACTCGTGTCGTCTAATACATCGACGATAGTGTCATGAACATGTGTACTAACATGTACTTTGCACGAAAGGCTGCATCTGTCACATGAATAACCTGTCAATTACAAACATTGATTATATTTGTGGCCGTCTGAGACAAATTGGCTTTTTAACTTGGTGATTTTTTAGATGAATGCTACCAATGTCTAAATTCTCCGTAATGCTTTATCAAGGTTTTGACTTACAAATGGATTGGTCAACAACAAACATGCTGTTTAGGGTTCCTGTCCCATGCTAATTAAAGTATTTTTGAAATATAGGTGAAAATGTTGAACCCGCAGAGCTTGAAGAAGCTGCAATGAGGAGTAGCCTGATACAACAGATTGTTGTTATTGGGCAGGTGAACGAGAATCTATATGCTGAAGTGTTTCTTTTTCCCTCTCAATTCTGCTATTTCAGCGACACACTTAGTTGTGGCCTCCTCGTGCTATCCACTTGCTATATGGCATTGACTGTTAAATGCAGGATCAACGGCGTCTAGGAGCTATAATTGTGCCGAACAAAGAAGAGGCCCTATTGGCTGCTAAAAGGATGTCAATTGTAGATACTAACGCCATGGAACTTAGTAAAGAAAAAATGTCGAGTTTGGTTTATGAAGAAGTCAGAACCTGGTAATGATTTCTTCATTTCTATGAATTTGGTTTTAGGTTATTGACTTGCTTTAAGCACATAAACTTTACTGACTTGCTTAAAGCACATCAACTTTCAACAAGTCCTCTGCTTTTTCTGTAAAATAAAATTTAAGGTTAATATTCTTCGATATCACCTGAATTTGAGCTGGAAATTATCATTTCCTTGCATTGACTTGATTCATTAGAGAACCTCCAGCAGGAACCTCTTAAATCCCCTGAAAAGGGGAGGTCCGTTGCATATTTGTTTGCCAATGCAGCAAAGTTAAATGGTATCTAATTTTTCATTGATAAAAGGTGTATTAACATGAGATTTGTGTCTGTATCATGTTTATATAGTTGTGCTAAATGATCCAGATGATTGGCTTTCTGTCCATACAATGCATACAGCTTTGGTTGCGGGTTGAGTCAGTTCGATGGCTCTATGCAAGTTATGGCTTCATTTTAATTGTGCTGGAATCGACTAGGTTTGATGATTAAAAAATATATTACTTTCTCCTGCATCTGGAAGTAATTGCATTTTTAACCAGCCTGTCAATCGAGGAGGAAGGTTCAGTGAAAGTATCTAATCTTGCTTTGGATGAATTGTGCACCATAACTGCCTTCTTAACCGCTGTGAATCCTTCAAAAGAATTACTTTAGACAGCACATATGTTTATGCAGGACCTCAGAGTGCACATTCCAAATTGGGCCAATTCTCATCGTGGATGAGCCGTTTACGGTATTTCGTTGAGCTCCCGGAACTTTTCGAGCAGTTTTGTCATTGTGGCATGGACTTCAGCTGAACTCTCTCTCTCTCATTGCAGATCGATGGCGGTCTAATGACTCCAACAATGAAAATCCGGAGGGACAGTGTTGTGGACCTTTACAAAGATCAGATCTTGAGGCTATACAGCTGATGCATGTTTTAGTTGAGTAGATCCACTCAATTCCGTGTTGTGCCCATCGACCATTCGGCATGGAATGTGGAAGGTTTACAAGTTTAACAGATGACATCGGGAACATCCACTTCCTGGGTTCCGCGAGCTCCTGTAAGTTATAATTCATGAATAAAGAAGCTGCTCTGGAAGAGATTGCCATGTGTAAAAACGATCTCATTCTGGATTGTGATATATAACTGACCGCAGATGGCCCTGAGTCTAAACAACTTTTGGTCAGAATGACCTACGGATATGGATAATGGGTCACAGAATAATCAAATTGTTGTCTCTTATGTATGCATACCGGTTTTGACTGCTTTCTTCATAAATCTGTCTGCTTCTTTCTATACATTGAAGTAAAGGAGTCTGATGGGGGTTTCTCCCCATATGAAAGGAATAAGCATTTTTATATATTATAGATCAGGCATTTTATCTACTGTTCTTTCTATTCTCTGCAGCGGATGCATGTAAACATCCTAATGCCGTCTGCGGACGTTGTACATTTGGGAATGGACTAAATGTAATTGCTTTTGATCGAAAGATTGGAGATGATAGTAGCATTAAGTCGACCGAGTACTTGCAGATTGCTCAATTGCTGGAAGTGGTTCACTTTCATGTAGGATAAAGCTGTGGATAGTGTGAAGTGGGTTAGAGGATGGGATTTTGACTAGGGAGGTTTCTGCTTTATCGGTTACTAGGACGACATTATTATTATTATTATTTTTTTTATAAAAAAAATATGCTTTCGTTGAAATATTTATTCCGGAAAAAGCATCGGTCAATAGCCATAAGAGTATTTGCCATGTTTGTACTTGAAAATTTTGCCGGAGAAGTTGTCATTTGAGTGATCATTAGATGGGGGGATAATTACTAAAGAAGTTTTAAATCTATTGTAATTAGGCCAATTCAGTCTTAAATTTTTTTTTTTGGCCGATTCAGTCTTAAATCTTTTACAATTTTGCCAATTCAATCCACCGGGTCAATTTTGGCTGGCCGGCGACATATTACTATAATATCTTTATTTTTTTTATTTGTTTTCCTTTTATGATTCTTTTATTTTTTATTTTTTTAATTTCCTTCCCTCTTCTTCCTCCAATAGGTTGTTGGACCTCGGTGATTGGCTAGAGGTGACAGTTGTTTAGGCAAGGTTGTCGCCGAGGTCATTGCCGAGGTCCGGCAACGGGCTAGAGGAAGGGAAAAAAAAAAGGAAAAAGGGAAATTTAAAAAAAAACAAATTATGTTGCCGAGTGGTCGACATCACATCGGTGCCAACCGGTCAAAATTGATCGGATGGACTAAATTGGTACAATTGCAAAAGGTTTAGGACTAAATCGGGAAAAAAAAAGTTGATTGAACCGACATAATTATAACAGATTTATGACATTTTTGATATTTTTCCCTATCAACTTTGCAGGCCGCAGGAAGCGAGAAGACAAGGTTAGCATAAGTAGACATGCTCGAGAAGTAGCTTGGAACAATGACCATAGAACACTTCAAATGCCTCCCTTTCTACTTCCCCCCCTCCAATTATGCCAAAAACAAATGTGAACACGCATGCATAAGATGAAAATTCTGTGGCAAACAAATTGTGACTGGTGTGCACGAAAAAGGCCATTTCGTCATGGGGAAATAGTTCTTTGTAGCATCCGCATTTATAGGATTCGAGAACAATCGGCCATCCATTGCTGCTAAAATCGACACACCCTCGGGGAGCACCTTCTTTATGAATAGAAGCCGCCATAGTTTGGGGCGAATTTACCACGTGCATCTGGAATAATGGGCAGTACCTTCCTCGGAAACCGACGAGGGCGAACTCTCCGATCGGTTGACCTTATTTCTTGATCCTAATAACAATGACCCTGGCACAAAGCTTTCAACCTCTGTTCTTTATCATATGCAGTTGGTCAGATTTCTGATGGATCCTTTATGCTTCAATCAGCTTTGTTTCAATTGATGCCTAAACGAGGGAGTTCCGACCCCTATAAGTGTTACGGCTTCCTTGTCATAAACCAAGGTAAGAAACGTTGCGATGGTTGATGCTCGGATAGTCGGATCGACGTCCCGTATGCCATCAACGTGTTGGGAAGTTTCTCATGCCAATCCTTCTAGATATCCGCCATCTTTAACGGCATTTTCTTTATGCTCTTGTTTGGAGCCTCGACCGCACCCGTTCATTTGCCGTCGATAAGGCGACGAATTCAGATGACGGATTTTGAACTCCGTGACCAGCTCGTCCACGTGCCTGTTATTCATTGATTAATGCTTCAGGTACGGAAAACTTTTATGGCATGAAAAAGCTTTCTTTTCGGAGGCATCATTAATAACAACGTAGTTGAAATTATTGAAGTAATATCTTAACCTAGTGATTTCTCTAAAACCTATTGCTACCATAGACATCTCCGAGCAGTTTCAGATTTGATCCCGAATTATGTTTAATTTAACCAAGTGAACACATCGGTGGGTACATGTGTCATTCATGTTGCGCTGTTTGTGCAGACAACATTTAGGAAAAAACCAAAACTTCGGACACTATTTTCAACTTTATTACCTCGCCTCTTTATTTTCCAAAACTCCTAATTTACATCGGATAACCAAAAAATTACATAAGTGAAAGGTTAAATCACCCTTCGGTCCAAGACGTGCCCAAGACTCAATACATTGCTAAATCACTCAAAATCCCATCCTAGACGCTAAATCCCGAACCATAATTTTGCGACCATCACCATCACTTCAATCAAGAGTCGTTTCCTCCCCAGGATACAACCCAATTGGGGCAACTCCCCATCACTCGCCATGAGGCATCATGGGGCCGGAATGGGGATAAAATTTCTACCCCTTACCGTAGAGGTGTTAAATGGGTGGATCGGGTCAGATTTGGGTCGGGTCGAATATGGTCTGACCCATATTGGATAAAATCGATTGGCGATATTAACATGAAAAATCCCACCAAGGGTCTTTAGGCTTTCAAAGCCCATTGGAGAAATGCTAAGGTGTTTTGCAAGTCCTTTCAAGGAGTATTTGGGCAAATGCCAGCCTTGAGAAAGTTAAAAGCCTAATGCTGATAGGGATCAATATTGGGCTTTCAGCATTTGTCCTAATGATGGCCTAAGATTTTTTCTTCCAAAACTACTCTAACAAATTCTTCCGAATTCTCGTTTCTTTGCTCACTATTTTTTTTTATCAAAAAAATAAAAAGGAAAAATCAAACCCTAGGAAGGCAGCTGGTCGGTCAGATTTGGCACCGGCAGCCAAGGCCGACTACGGTCGTGTGACCCCTTGCGATGGCAGCTTGGGCCACGCAACCCTAGGCGGCTGTCGCCGAGGTCATGTGACCTAGGTGACCCCAACGAGAGTAGCTGGGTCATACCAACCATCGGCGATGGTCGCTTGGACTACGCCATGTGACGATCACCGAGGGTCGCGTGACCCCAAGAGTCCCTCGTCGGTGGCCATAGCCCTAGGGTTTGAATTTTCTTTTTATTTTTTTATTTAAAAAAGAAATGTTTACCACGTCTCTTTGCAATTTTTTTTTTTTGCCAGGCACTAATTAGCCTGAAGTTGCTTTTGAAAGTATTTTTCACCAAACATCATTTGCATTTCTCCAAAGCCTCTTAGGTTAAGATATTTGCATTTTTTCCAAAATCCGTTTTCAAAGTCGAACTAAACACACCCATAGACGGGCGAGATGAAGGGGCAGAAAAGTAGCATCATGATTGTCACTGAAAAATGAAAATCATTATCAATCGCTCAAGTCGAAGCCTTAAAATGTGACGATTAGAAATGGACGATAATCTAACTTTGCAATCTCAAAAGTAAGATGTAATTGGCGCGACATGGAGCCCATCTACTCTTAGGCCGTAAGGGTGAACGCCCATAGAGTTCGAGAAAATATTGTGTACACAAGTGGTATCATGTCATTTTTACACAAGGGCATTCAATGTGCGATCGATGTCATTTGAGCCCATGTCAGAAATTTTGAAAGCCTCTCTCCCCTCTCTTCACGGCTCCTCTCTGCTCTCTACCTCTCATGTGAACCATGCGGCCTCCACCTCCGCCTCGTCTGTTGTCTCCGCCATTGCCTCGTCCGCTGATCCCCCCTCAGGCGACGGCTCCATCATTGAGGTCGTCCGCCACCCCTAGAGCCGCCTCGTTACCATGAAGCTCGGTTTATCTCTCTATCCATCTTTCTCTCCAAGGGAGGCTTAATTCTCTAAAAAAAAAAAAATCCTAATTCACTCTCAATTTGAACTTTTTTTTTTGTCTTATGAAAAATGATCAACCACTATAGTCTCAAATTTGATTACTCAAAAATATCGACATTAGAACCGGTTAGAAGTTTATTATCCTCTCGCCTTATGGGGTGTTGAAAAAATAAGTAGCGATTTTTGGGCGCGTGGATAGATTTGAGATTAGAGTAAACATTAAGTACTTTTTTATAAAAAGGATTTCGGATCAATTGGAATTGGAATTGGAATTAATTTTTATTGTTTGGGACTGAAGTTAAAGTTAGAGGTGTTTTAAAAGAAATTAGCGTCGGAGAGTTCATGGGCTTACGAAGAAGAACAGCGCCATTGGCGGGAGGCGTTTTGAGGGCTCTAAATTCGATGGAATGTTCTCATCGGCGATGGTCTTCCTCCGCGACCCCACTGCGAGCTTCATCGCACCAGTTGTTCTGTAATACACACTGAAACCGTTGTCGCCCCGGCCTCCATCTCTGTCGTGCGTCTTTCCACTCTTCATTCTCACTAGTCACCTCTACCACAAATGACGACTCCTCCTAGTTGGAGCTTTTACGGTGGCCGTCGAACGCCATCCGATCCGACGCCGCTTCTCCATTACCGTACGGCCTCAAATCTCCCCTTTTTTTTTCACTCCGTATTTTGGCCGAGAGGACTCGAAGTGATTCATTCTCCACGGGTACTTGTTCTCACCTGCAACGTTTTCCAAATCCTTCTTGTGCAAACTTGACTAGTAGCCGTGATCAAGTTTTTCTCGTCGACAAGGTAATTTTTCCATTTTTTCCTGGTTTTACCCTGTTTTGTTGAAGAAGAAGAATCCAAATGATATGTATTAGAACAGGATAGAATCGATTCTATTTGAGTGCGTGTTAGCAATTAGAGACGTCTTAGGGTGATTTTGTTTGGATGCATGCGGTTTTTGATTTTAAGTCGGCTAAAGCACACTAGAAGTGTCAAAACTTGTGTACGGCGCTCACTTTAGTGCCAAAACTTTCAAAACGATTAAAAAACGATCACTTAAGTGCCAACTTCTTTTAAAAATGATCATTTCAGTGCACTTAAGCCATTGCATATAAAGTGCTTGATAGAGTGCATCTGAGAATATAAATAAATAAATGAATAGTTGTAGATTTTGCCTGATTTGAAGATACGTTGATATGGATGGATTGTTATCGATCGATTTGTCATTATTCAAGTTTGATTTTAGTTGCATTTCATCATTATCAAAGCCAAATCTGATTTTTTTTTTGCCCTTTTGTTCCGGGTGTCGTATACGCTCCGGTGATCCCGTGATGATGGCAAAGGACAAATGAACCAGACCTAAGATTGCCAATATTGGCAATCTCGGGTGACGTTCACAAGTAACATGAATATACTTTATTAGAACTTTTCTTTAAAACTGTTAAGTTACGTTTCGAGTTTGAGATTGTATACGATATGTTTAACTTAAATCCAGTTGTAGAAGAAAATAAGAGGGGAAAAGGTTTCTGTCACTACAAGACGAAAAAAGGGGCCAACATAGTTAATAAATATAAATATAATTATTTCTGAGGGTAGAAAAGTCTTTGTCTGTGAAAGAAACAAAAGAAGGTCTTGGGCTCCATTTGTTTTACGGAAATTAACTTCCTGAATAACTTTTTTTGGATTTTTCGGCATTTGATTCGTGGAAAGTAAGCTAGTCTAGGAAAATATTTTCCATCCATAGAACAAACCCCTTCAAAAGTTATGAAAATATTTTTCTCATTTTGAGAAGAGGAAAATGTTTTCCTCATTTCTTTCCCACTTCCTTTCTTTATATTTATATTTTCACTTTTTCATTATTTATTTTTTTTTTTAAAATTCGAAAATTAAAATTTATTTTTTTATCTTTTTATTTTCTTCTTTATTTTTATTTTTATTTTTATTCTTTTCTTATTCTTTTCTTTTTTTATTCTTTTCTCCTTCTTCCTCCTTTCTCCACTTGTTGCTCCTCCTTCCACCAACCGCGGACCTCGGCGATGATGGTTCCTTAGTGATTGGCCATGACACGCGAGCCGGCAAGCTTGAGGCTCGGTGACGCGAGTCTCGACCTCGCTGAATCTGGCTTAGCCTCGAGCGAGGGAGGCTCGATCTCGCTCGAGACCGGCGAGGTTGGGGCGAGGCCAAGCCCGGTCTGTGGCCGGTTGGACATCTAGTTCGGACACATCACCAATCGCATTACGAACGAAAATACAAAACTTACGAACAATCACTACCTTCAATTATGCTAGCAATCTCGTGGATACGAATCTTCGTACTCTCGATTTTTCGGTCACAAAATTGCACACATACAGTTTTAGAGAAAAGCCTTTTCTCCTCCCCCTTCCCCCTGTTCCTTCAAAAATGGCACACTTGCCATTTAGAGGCAATCGGCAACTTGCTGACCACTTGATTAGCAAGCTACTAACTTGAATGGTTGGCAATTTGTTGACTTGGCTGGTCAGCAATTTATCCAATTCGGACACATTAATATGTGTTCATTTTGGGCGTACGCGCACATCATATGCACGTACATTCATGACAAAAAATAAGAATTAAATTAAATCTCATTCAGTTTAATTTCAATTAGACTAATTCAATTGTCGTGATTGCAAACATATTTGCAATATCGTCTTTCACGTTGAACGTCGTCATGTATTGGTTAAGGTATGTGATATCCCTAGATTTATCACTAAGGCGATAGTAAGACTTGTACTAACACATTAGTACATCCAAGAGAATTGATTGTCCCGATCTACTTATAGGTCCTAAAATCATGAGTAACATCTAGCAATATATCATGACTAGGAAGGAAGCGGAGACAAGCCCGAACCTGAAGTAAGTATGCTATCCCCAACACTAGGCTCCCTTAGCCAATTTCAGGAGATCGCCTTTCGGCTTCCGGGCTCAATCTTGGAGCTTAGCCTTCAAGGTGCAAGAAATTTCTGATTTACAGGTTCCACCAAAGTAGCAAGTGAAGATCATACTGAATCATATCGTACTACCAAATTAACAAGATGATTTTAGAATTCTAGGAACCATACTTGGATGAGAAAAGGAGAGGAGAATTTAGGGACTCATCATAGAGAAAACTTCACATTGATATTCGGAGGGAGGCTCGATCTGTCTCATTACATGATACAAGATGCCTTATATAGGTAAGGAAAATACTATTGGACAAACACAAATATTGGATATGTAGATCCACCGACACCGGCAACAACAGTACACAGCACAACTTTTGACTACCAAGGGGCCAATTATTGAAGGAAAGACATACATATATGGCCGATAGTCCTTAGATTTTGTTTTAGAAACCTTCTTTAGTGTGATCTTCCGAGCTGTCTAGGCCATCCTTTTATCTTTTGAAAACTCTCTAAAGGAGCTCATCATTATCCCATGGTTTTTGGAATCTTGGATTTCTGGGACCAGCTTACGCCAAAGATGAGCTGGAGGGAATATTTGCACATGGGAGGAAATTATTGCCCTAAGAGCTCCATTCATAAGGGTCCCGAGAAAGTGATCCTCTCCATAGGTCCCGAGAATTTGTATCCATCGAAGATGGCCTTGTTGGTCATGGTGAAAAAGTCTTAGGGCTTCTCGGATGGGTTCTCTTGTATGGCTGTATGTATCAAAAAGGTCCTATGAGACATCATCTGCATATGATGGCCATATCTCTAGGGGAATGGTGCGATTTTCCTGGTATAGGATTTTCTACAGTTCTCTATATTCATGAGGAATGGATGAAATATGACTTGGAAAAGGTTTTGTAAACATGAGCAACTTCCCAATTATCTTGAGGCTTGTATGTTGTTGTACCAAGCAAGCTTGGTTCGGATCTTTCATCTCCAGTAGAATTGATGAATGTCCATAGTACGTGGAAAAGTATGACAATAGTCTTTCAAGTTCCAGTTTTCCCACACGATTTTGTATCCCGAATAGTTCTCTCCAAGCACTAAGTGGTTGAAACCACAAGAGCATATCAATCATGTTCTTCCGATTGGAGTAATCACCTGCAAGTGCTCTAGATGATACCCTAGTAATCTTCTCGGTAGGGAACTCAATGGACATAGTGTATAGATTGAACATATACCAAAACATGCATTTCAATTCTTTAGGGAAGTCTAGGTCAGGTGACCATAGCAAGGGATGAATGAATGGGTATTCAAGATGAAGACCACTAGGTTCCAACATCAAACCTCCATAACCTCTATAGATTATATAATGATATTGCGAGAAGAAATGCTTAAGATTAGGGGTGAGTTGATTGATCCAAATTAGGTTTACAACATCCGGAGGATATTTGTGGCTATTCCAATTGTTTTTTCTCATATCAACCACATGGAACGTAACCATGGGTTCTTTTCATACAAACATGTTAATAGAGGTAACTGGCTGCTTGAGTCTAGAAAGAAAATCTGCAAGAACATTTTTGGTTCTTACAAGATACTTAGTATCAAAGGAATATTTTGAAAATCATTACGCCCACCTTAGCAATCGAGGATGAGGAGTTTGTTTTTATTTGAATTTCAGCATCCGGGGAAAAGAGGACATGTCCATTTCTACCAAAAAATGGTATCCAATGAGATGGAACTTAAACTTCTTGATTCCATATTTAACTACTAGGATCTTCTTAAAGGTAGAATGGTAATGGATTTCTACTGGAGTAAATCGTTCACTTTTGTAAGCACAAATGTGGTGCTTACCATCAATTTCTTCAAGGAAAATGGCTACCCATTACTTGTCACTTGCATCTGTCTACGGTGTTCTTTTGCTAGTAAATGGGATTTGCAATGGAGGAAGGTGTTGCAACATCTCTTTCAAATAGGTAATTGCTTTAGTCTGTTTTGGTCTTCATAGTGGTGCATTCTTTTTCAACGTTCTTTGAAGTGGATGGAGTGCCTCGAAAATCTTTGAGACAAAATCTCGGAGATAATTAATTATTCCAAGAAATATTTGCATTTGCTCGATTGTCAAATCTTTTAAGGGGAATTTGTGCAATTCCTCAATATTGGGGCATGGGCAATAAGTTCCTTCTTTCAAATATATTCCGAGGAACTCTATCTCCCTTTGGGCAATAATCATCTTCTTTTGGGAAGGCATGATGCCATGCTTCTAGACAATTTCAACAAACCGAGAAAGGAGTTTATAGTGAGATTCTTCGTCAGCACTATAGAGGAGGATGTCATTAATGTAAATCTGAGAGTTTGCTAAAATTTGTTGAAAGATTCTACACATGGCCTTCTGGAAAAGGGAGGGAACAGTTTTAAGTCCAAAAGGGACAACCGTCCACGGGAAGTGCCGATTGGGAATACAAAATCCAGTTTTCGGACGATTTTCAAGATGGATGCCTAATCGCCAAAATCTTGCTTTAAGATCAAATTTGGAGTAGATCTTAGCTTGGGAAAGGCCGAAGAAAAAGGGAATTTTTATGAGGGAATAGAAATTTATCATCATGGAGAAACGGGTTCAAGGGCTGGTAATTAATCACCAACCGGAGTTTACCTCGATTTTGCTTTGCCTATTTGTTGACATAAAAGGCTTCACAAGCCCATTAGGAATCAGAGTGTTCTATGAGATCCTGAGCAAAAAATTCAATACATTCTTTCTGAGTAAGGGCAATATTTTATGGATTCATGTCATAATGATCGGCCTTTGTAGGATTGATATCCTTGTTTTTTCTAAAAGGAAGCCTCACAAAAAAGTTTGGGTTTTTCCAAAGAGGGTGAGGGCAGGTCTGGGAGAATTGTGAGTGAGACTCAAAATAACATGATAAAAAACTTTGAGTGATGGGATCAAAGATTTTTGCTTGGATGATGAAGTCTATGGACGCCCACAAACTCTCGAAATTGATATTTGAATTGTAAGCCAATGGGTACAATTCTGAGTTGCAGTAGTCGGGCAAGAATATCCCACCCAATGATAAGGTCCTTACTAGGAGAATTGCATCCAAGGATTTTTGTGGTGATAGAATACTGGGGGAAGATTTGAAGCGTGATCGGTTTACCGCGTAATTTGGTTGTGTAAGTATCACTAGAAGCGGAATTGAAATACCTTGTGTAAGGTGTCCATAATTCTTCCGGAATATTTTTGTATCCATGAGGGATGCAACTATTCTAGTATTTATAAGAGTTATCACCTGGAAGGGTTTATCATATTTGGAAGTGAATATTTAGATAGGAATACAAGGATGAAAGACTGGATGTCGAATGTGGAAAGAATCGGGGAAAGAGTTGGGACAGAAGGCAAAGATATAGCCTAGAGATTAATCAAATTGATCATCCGAATAAGAAGAATAGGCTTTTGTGGTACAAAGAGTCAAGTGAGGGTTCATCATCAATGAAAAACACCGATGTAATATTATTATCATCAAGAGAAATCCCCGTGCTTTGAGCTATCTTATGGATTATGTGGCTACCTTGACGCTTTGCTTGAGGATATGCTCTAGCAAAATGTCTTTTCTTGTTACAGATATAGCATCTATTAGATTTGGCATTCCTTCGAGATGAATGGGAAGAATACTTTCTTTACGAAGGAATTTTCACTTGTCTTTACCATGTCTCTTTTTGCCAAAAGACAATTTCTTGAAGTGTCTCTTCTTCTTATGACTCGAATAGGAAGGGTCATTGCAATCTTTGGAACACTGGATCTTCAAATCGGGTTTGGCATATGCTCTATCAAGATCTCGATTTCCTCGAAGATAACTTCTAAAAAATTCCTTTTTGAGGCATAATTCTTCGAGCGCAATATGAACCGCTTGCTGGATTTCTCCAAGCGTGGTATCTGCTAGAGATCTTTGTCTTGCCCGCAAAGTCTTTTCAACATCTTTGCTGACTTCTTTAGGAATGGAAGCTAGGAATATAGGTTTGAGATTTGGATCTACACCAAGTAGGTCGAAGAGTTCGATCATCTCCTTAAAATGTTGATCAAGGTCTTTTCTGGCCATAGAGCAATATTTTTGCTCAAAGAACTCTCTTCACTTGAGTTCTTTAGTATTGTTAGGTTGGCCAATGAAGAACAGATGAATAAGTTGGATGGCCTTATCTAGAGTCACCGTGAGAAGCATCATCTAATCTTGCTGAGGAGCTGCTTTCCACCAATCCTTTAAGGCTCTTGTGAATCTACTGGAGAATTCAAGGAGTACTTCATAAGTGCTGTGCTCTGTAAGATGCCTAGTAGTTAACCAAGCATGAAATTCTTGGAGTCGTTCAAGCCACTTATGATATGGGAGATCATCCAAGATAAAATATGCCTTGGATGATAAAGAGGTGGAAGTTCCAGTAGGAAAAGTGTTTGGTAGGTGAACCATTTTTAGTTCTGAAGTCATTTCTTCTTCTCTTGGAATTAGATCTGCCATCATAATATCAGCAGGTTGGGAGGCAATTTGGGAGGAATCATCGGATGAGTTAGACTTAGATGATTCTCAAGCAAATGGTTCATCCCGAAGAGGTTCTGAAGGATTTACGGTAGAGATTGATGGGATCTAGACATGATGTCTAAGAAAACTTTCTAAAAGATTTGACACCATGTATGATCGGGATGGGCGAGATGAAGAATGAGGTGGAAAACATAGAGGAGGTGTTGAAGGAGATGCCTTCCTTTTTCCTCGAGATTCCTTGTTTTCTTCCCATTTTTTCAATCATTCTCGAAGAAACAAAACATTAGACTTGGACAGCGGTGTAGCCATACCGAGAATAGCTGCAAATGAGGAGGAAGATCCTACAAAGGGTTCTGTTCTTGGAGATGGTGCTATAGAAGGAAATAGAAAAGATTCAGTAGGGAAAAGAGACCTTTGGTTTTGGAGGATCTAGATCTAGCATTTGAGCCTTTCAATTTCAAAGGTTTGACCTTCCAGATAATGGCTAGGAGGAATTTTCTTGGTCTCAAGCGGATGGAGTCGCTTCTGAAAATCTTCTAACATCTTCTTAGACACAGTAGTTGTCCGGTCTACTCGCTTAAGGCGGGTAGCAACTATACTAAGGGCTACATTATGAGCAAGTGTATTTTCTATCCGCCAAGTCAAGACAGTCTTAGAAGGAGAAGGTCCTTTACGCCTTCCATGCATATCCATATCATTAGGAGCAGGTATCTTTGGCGCATGGTAATACTTCTGCTGTGGATCAAAGAAGTTTTCTAATGGATGAAATTTAATAGTACTGGGATAGGGTTTAGGATTTGAGGACCGTAATGGAGGGAAGTCTTTAGGCTGAAACATACAAATGCTGGACAAGACTAGATATGGTTTTGGCTTGAGAGCACATGTATATGGTTGAAGGAGTTCAATGGGATAAAAAAATTTATTTACCTATTTATGGATTGGCTTGTAGAAAGGAGAAGTAAGCGACTTCTTTGGTTACGGTGGTGATGGTTTAAGTTCATTTGGACAAGAACGTGGTGGTGGAGTAATTTGAGAGGATTTGGATGAGCCATACTCAACCATAAATTGCCATCTTCCACCATCTTCTCTGAGTGATCCCACCGTAGGGTCATGATCAAGGTATCTCTGGTAGAGAGAATCCTTCTTCTTTTTCTTCTGCTTGGAAGAAGTTTTGTCATTTTCTTCTTCTTTTCGGGAACATGACGAATAAGCATAATCAATGTCCCAAAAACAATGTCTTGTAGGGTTTTTGAAGTAATGGATAGGTTTTTCATCCGAATTGAAGGATTGAACAAACTCTTTAGGATCATGACATTCCATACTAACTAGGTTAGTTTGATATGGAGTAAAATACAGAATGCTAGGGAAAGAAGGGAAGATAGAAGAGGAATCTTCCTTCTCTGGTGAACTTGATGGTAACAGTACCATCTTTTTTCTTGGTGAACCGAGGTTCGGAGGATTGGACTCGTCTGGTGTTTTGATGGAGTTTTTCATAGTTGGTTACCTAACTATTGGGAAGGAATTTGACAAGTTGGTCTCTAGAGATTTGTCTAGGCACATGAACACACAAAATCTAATCATGGTCAAGAGAGATAAACAAAGCATCTTTCGAACTGTAAATGCTTTAAGAACATTATGAACATGTCGGCTTTGGTTACGGTGTAATTCAATCCCTCTATCTTACTATGTTCCAATCGAACAAAGGTCAGGGAATATTTGTCAAGCCACCAATTCGATCATATGCACAAATCGAATTGATATGTATTTTATACTAGATATGAACCTTTCATTCTCTATTATAACCCCGACCGATGATTTTAATGTTGTGTCATGATTAGATCGCATAGAGTATCATTATTGTACCTTGCTTTTAACAAGGAGACAAATTCCATTTTGCGCACACGTGTGATTTCATATGTGAACGAACCGTGACTATCAAGTACAGAGACGGATCGATGAACCAAGAATATACGCACTTGTGAACCATCCAACACATAAGTCAACGTTGTGCCTCGGGTTTGAGGATTATTTATACAAGACCAAAGCATAAACGATTAGACATTGACCATGCAAGAAGCTTCCATGTTGCTAAACGTTCTTTGTGTGTCACGTTCGGTGAACCCCGTCCGATACAAGCACATGTGTTTTAACTCGAGTATCATGATACCTAACGACTTGTGACTCGTCATTCCCTTGAGTATCCAATATTTAATGGTAAAATTAAGAACATACCGGTCTCAATAGGATCATTAATATCCACTCAACGACCCATTAACCAGGAACGTCATCTTAAGAATAGGTTTAGTCATAAGCGATCTTATGGAATTATTCATCTAAATAATAGGACAAATGAATGAACACGTCTTTGCCATTAATTAAACATTGAAATTGAAAGTACAACTAAAATTCATAACATGTAACTATTACATGGTTGCTTTAGGGCATACATCTAATACATGCATTAAGGTGAAGCCTCACAGCTAGCCCTTCGCATTGTCACTTCGTTGTTCCTTTGCATCTCCCTTGCCGCGAACCTCTGCATTAATACTATATGAAAAAATTGTCACATCTACTCGAAAGTCCATTCTTGTGTCGTCAGCATTATTACGTAGACGAACAAGTATAAGAAGATCGCATTCGCTATGGACAAGAAGGCGGCCTCCTCGAGGGTGATCACCTCGTATAACGATAAGAATATTACCGACAAAAAAACACTAAGCAGTTGGTTTTTGGTGACAACAATTGTGTTTCCCTACGCAGCCTCAAGGGGAAGATCTTCGAGCTATATACTGATGTGATCGCCCTCGTCTCGATGGAGTAACATGCCACGTAGAAAAATAACGAGGGGATACATATGGTCAACGCCCACTTAGGTTTCGTTCGCTTTGGGCAATGCTAGTGAGGTGCATTTTAAGTGAGGCGAGTGAGACGATCATCCCGTTGATGCTGCTTAGTAGCAACCGCCGCCTCCCGACCCGGTCGATGAGGAAGGTAGGGATGAGGTTGAGCATTGCCTTTACGATGTGAAATTTGACGGTCATATGAAATTTGATTGCCCTCACCATGATGATCCAACATAAAGCTCCTCTTGACCATCAATTCCACATCGTAAAGGCAATTTTCAGCCTTATTCCCACCTTCTTCCTTAATCAGGTCGGGCAGCGAGGTTTTCTGCTAAGCAGCATGATGGGATGATAGGCTCTCTCGACTCTCTCGGAATGTACCTCACTAGTAGAGTGGTTGAAGCCCAAGTGGGCAATAACCATGTATATCCCCTCATTGTTTTCCTATGTGACATTGTACTCCATCGAGACGGAATCGATGAAATCGGTGTTTAGCTTAGAGATCTTTCCGTTGAGATTGCGTGCATAGGGAAATGCAATCGGCGTCGTCATAAGCTAACTGCTGAGTGCATTGTTGTCAACAATATTCTAATTGCTGTACGAAAGGATCATCCTCGATGGGGTCGCCTTCTTGTCCATGGCGATCACAATATTCGCATACTTATTTGTCTACATGATAATGCCGGAGACACAAGGGTGGGCTCTGGAGGAGATGTGGCAATTTTTTGGTTCATTATTCATGTGGAGGTTCGTAGCGAGAGAGATAAAAATGCAAAGGAATAGCGAAGCGACAGCATGAGTTGCATGTACATTGAATAATGGGTATAGGATTCTAACATCTCATTCTGGTGGTAGTTGATTTTTTTCACTCTTTCAGATTTGTTTTTACATGCTTAACTATCATTAATACTTGGTATTAGAACTTCCAAGCTATTTGTATGGTTTTCATTTAATCTAGTTGACGTTCTTCTCATGGATGGAATTAATCGTGATACTGACCGGTGCTATGGGCGTATCTGTTCAATGCTTTGAAGCTTCCAAAGATTAGCACTATTGTGAGATAAAAAAAAAGGAGATGCATAATAGTTAGTGGATATGTTAATAAAAGATTATATGCTCATTGCTAGTTAAAGAGCACCTATTGCCACAAAATTCTTTCTACGTCACAATGTCTAGCATAGTTCATGGAGGGTATGTTGGCCAAATAAATGATAAAACCTCTTTTTTCTGCCATTATTTTCATAACTTCTTCATGTGATTCATGGCTATTGTAGTGCCTAAATAGATGAGAAAAGCTATCCCCGCTTGAATCATCATGGGGTAAATAGATATTTTACGCTTGATCAGATTATACCAATTAAGGTAGCTATTCCACTTAAACAAAAAAAAAAGAAAAGTGGACAACACAATTATTGGAGTAAACTAAAGTAGAATAGATATTATGCTAAAATAAACAACAAGAAGATCGATTCGAATATCAATATATCACAATAGTGCTACTCTCACTAACTATCCAAGCGGTGAATAGATATGCGGATCGCATGGTCAGTATCATGTTAATTCCATTCATAAAGAAGAATTTAAAATAGATTAAATGAAAATCATACAAGCAGCTTTGAAGTTCTAATACCATGTGCCAATGCTAGTTAAGCATGTAAAACCAAATCTCAAATAACGATAAAAAAACCAGCTTCCATTGGGGTGAGATGTCAGAGTCTTAGACATATTATTCAATGTACACGCATTAAGGTGAAGCCTCACCGCTAGCCGCTCGTCTTGTCGCTTCGCTATTCCTTTGCATTTTTATCTCCCTCGCTGTGGACCTTTACATGAAAAATGAACCAAAAAATTGCCACATCTCCTCTAAAGTCCGCTCCCACGTCTCCGACATTATTACTTAGACGAACAAGCAAGTGTAGATCACAATCGCTATAGACAAGAAGGCAGCTCTGTATAGGGTGATCGCCTCCTATAGCTATGAGAATAATATCGAAAAAAATACACTCAGCTGTTGGATCATGGCGACGTAGATTACGTTTCCTTGAGCACGTAACCTTAATGGGAAGATCCCTGAGTTATACACCGGTGCGATATGTTCCATCTCGATGGAGTAAAACGCTACGTAGAAAAGCAACAAGGGGATACACATGGCTAACGATCACTAAGCTTTGTTTACTCTAATCAATGCTAGTGAGGCACAATCTAAGGCAGACGAGCAAGACGATCATCCTGTGAATGCTTCTTAGAAGCAATCACCGTTGCCTGACTTTATCATTGAAGAAGGTGGGTGTGAGAAAGAGCACCGCTAGTGACCGAAGCCCAAGTGGTCAAACCCACATTTTAAAGGCAACGGTCATTCTCATCCCCACCTTCCTCCTTGACAAGGTCGGGCGACGACGGTTGCTGCTAAGTAGCATTTGCGAGATGATTGTCTCACTCACGTCCCTCGGAATGTGTCTCACTAGCATTAACCGAGCGATCGAAGCCTAGGTGGATGGTGACCATGTGTATCCCCTCATTATTTTTCTATGTGGCATTTTAGTCTATCGGGATGGAACCAATCGCATCGGTGTATAGCTCGGAAATCTTCCCATTGAGGTTGCGTGCATAGGGAAACGCAATCGGTGTTGCCATGAACCAACAGCTAAGTACATTTTTGTCAATAATATTCTTATTGCTATACGAGGCAACCCACCTCGACGGGGCTGCTTTCTTGTCCATGGCGATTGTGATCTTCACTTACTTGTTCGTCTACGTGATAATGCCGAAAACACAGAAGCAGACCCTAGAGGAGATGTAGCAATTTTTTGGTTCATTATTCATGTGGACGTCTGTGAGGGAGATAAAAATGCAAAGGAATAGTGAAGTGATGGCGTAAGGGGCCAATAATGGGGCTTCACCTTAATGCATGTACATTGAATACTATGTCTAGGATTCCGACATCTCACTCTGTGGAAGCTGATTTTTTGTCGTTCTTTTTTATTTGTTTTTACATGCTTAACTAGCATTGGTACTTGGTATTAGAACTTCGAAGCTATTTGTATGGTTTTCATTTAATCTAGTTGACGTTCTTCTTTATGGATGAAATTAATCGTGACACTGACCATGCCATGCATGTATCAATTCATTGCTTGGATGGTTAGAAAGAATATCAATATCATGATTTATTGATATTCGAATCGTTCTTCTTGCTATTTATTTTAGCATAATATTTATTCTGCTTTAGTTTATTCCAATACATTTGCTGTCCTTTTTTTTTTTTTGTTTAAATGAAATAGATACTTGAAATGGCTAAGTGGGGATAGCTTTTGTAGTCTATTTAGGCACCACAATATCCATGAATCGCATGAAGATAATATGAAAATAATGGCAGGTGAAGCATGCCCGACATTGTGAAGCAGAAAGAGTTTTATGGTAATAAGTGCTCTTTAACTAGAAATAAGCACATAATAATTCATTAACATCTCCACTTACTATTAGGTATCTTTTTTTTTTTTCATTATTAGCTAATATCCATGTTAGCCACTCTCCTTATTTTGGCACAACCATGGATTTGTTGCATATTATCATCGTTAAATTTGACCGTGAATCCCAATATGAATGTTGGTGCGGGTCTCCAAAACTCCAAGAACGATTAATGGCCTTGGG
Source organism: Rhodamnia argentea (assembly GCF_020921035.1). Lineage (NCBI taxonomy): Eukaryota > Viridiplantae > Streptophyta > Magnoliopsida > Myrtales > Myrtaceae > Rhodamnia > Rhodamnia argentea. The sequence goes on from NC_063150.1 coordinate 14,694,174, forward strand.
ATATAGTAACGACATAATGGTCACATGTTACTATTTGCCAAGCTGGGGACATGAGATTGTTACTTGTACATTGGTCTTATGAGATTATCGCTATAAACAATATGGTTCTTTCTATGAAGTTTTCTGCCTCCGGCTAGTGCGAAGATAACCTTGTTTGATGCCATTGTGGCCCTTGTAGAAGATTTTGCTTTCAATTTCTTAGAAAGTTTGAATGTAGAGTGCTGAAGCTGCATGCTCCCTTAACATGTTGAATTGGCTTCCTAAAGCATTTTACTCTCTAGATACTTCATACATGTATTGGTAGCTGTTGTTGCTACCCTGACCTATAAATGGAGTATCTTTCTTTATCGGTTATTGTGTTTGCATCATTCAATGCTTTAGTGAGTGTCCATCTGCTGATGCATTTACCTTGCATCTAAAATGTTTTGTCGGGATAAGTGGTAGTAGTCTATCTCTACTGTTCCAAGATGAATTGTTGGGTGTCGACTGTCGAGACCTTTTGAATGACCTGAACGGGGGCTAATGAATTACTAAGCAAAAATACTTAGTTTGGGCTCTTCCAAACCGGTACCAACTCCCAACTTTTCGGTCAATTAAACACAAAAGTTGATTCAATTAGGAGTCGTCACTCATCAATTTTTGGCGGGTCGATTAAATAGCCAAGTAAAGTATGGAATAACACTTTACTTCTACGAACTAAAGATTAAATAGGTTCCGAGACATGATTGCACTAGCTATTCAACTAGGGCCATTTCGGTACCTAAATTTGATCATTTATTTCCAAAAATGTCCATGCAGTCTTTATACCAATTATGAGTCATCGGGTTCTCATCCGCTAAGTTATCCTAAACATGCTAAAAGGGAAAACAACAAACAATGTATTAAAAATGCACAATCACGTAAAATCAAAATGTAAATGCGCAAACAGCGGCCTAGCAGTTCCCATTTTTTATGCTAAGCCTAAAATGTTTATTAAAATTCCTAAACTATGTGAATTCTAACTTAGGAAAATTTAAACTAATCATAAACTAGAATTAACACTAAAAATATAATAATACTAATCAAAGTCTAATTTCTAAATTTTCCTGGATTTTTTTTTAATTGGAAAATGATCCGAATCGGGCTAAGAGGCCCGACCCACTCCGTGAGGATAAAGTCCAGGTTGGTCTAAAGCTCAGTCCGAAAATGGCCTATTGAGGCCTTAATTTCACTTAGCCCATTACTCCTCTAACCAACCTAAGCCCAAATTTTAAGTCTCACTCGACTCAATTCTCAACTCGTCTTTTATTTCTTTTTTTTTATTCCTCTCTTTTATATTTTCCCATTTATTTATTTTTATATTTTATATTTTATTTTTCATTTATATTTTATTTTATATTATTTTGGTCTTCTTCCTTCTAAGACCTCTCTGTTAATGCCGCCAGCCACCATTCTCGATCATTGCCGCCTATCGCCAATGTTCGCCGGTCCTCAAGGCCGGCCTCACCTTCACCGTCGACCGGTCACGGCTGTTTATCGGGCCACTACCGAAAACCAAAACGAACCTCCTATTTACCATTATTTCATTCTTTAGCCACTACATTTCCCAACTCAAAATCAAAACTGTACTTTACACATACGTGCATACATGTACAAGGAATAAAGAACTAACAAAGACAGCCTTAAATCATGGGCTATTGTCATCAAATGAGTAGCAGTTTCAACTCAAGTATTCCTCCACGGCCGGCGCCGGAAACCGACCATCATGTTACAAAGGCAAAGAAAAGTCACGGAGTAGACTCAGATTTGAACAATGTTGATCATTCTTAGATCTAAACACCATCAAATAATTACACAAGATCATATTCAATGTTCTCTTAGAATATAAGCACTCAGATTCAGATTCAATGCAATTCTTAACCTAAACTTGACATAGAAAGCTCTAAAACAACATCATTCATCACAAATCAGCCTCAGCCTCGGAATCTTAAGGTTCGTTCAACATTTCATCGAATGGATCCAAGACTATCAACGAGCATGAGGAGAAGAAATTTACTTGGTTCTGTGCGAGGAAACGTCATCGGAATTGACAACGACGAAAGCGTCAGGACTACCGCAACGAGCAGAATTCCTTTCTATATTCTCTCTTTTTCTCCTTTTCTCCCTAGTCCCCCCTCTCTCTCTCTCTAAATCTCTCTCTTTTTTCAAAGCGTCTGAAATTTTTCATAACCTCCAAGTGATCTCCCTCTTTCTGTTATATCCCCGATCTTATCTCCTCGAAACCGATTCTGTTAGCAACCTTGTAGAAACTATACCCGGTTTTTCTTCCGTCCCAGGCGGTGACGCACGCCCACCTGTCACCACGGATTCCCCCACTGACGCTCGCGGTTTGCTTCCTCTCTTCGTTTGATCAAGCGAGCAGGAAGAACTTCAATTCCTTCACTCGGGCCGGGCTAGACGCATTCATTAACAGATTGGAAGAGTGGAGACTTGGGCTCCAAAACAAAACAAAATCTAGAGGAAAGTCGGCCCAAATGTAAGCAATTTGATGGGCTTGCGCAGGCCTCTTCTGGATTTTTGCATTCCCACTAATTTGTTTTTTTCGTGGCCCTATTTATTTGTGCCCTCTTCTAATTATTTCTTGCGATACACCACCGCAAAATAAAAATGGAAGGGATATGATTTTTTGCCATATGATTTTATTGCAAAAACCAAACTTCTTTCAGAAAACCACCAGAATTTAGAATGGTCATCCATCGGACGGAGCTAACTATCTTGATACATGCCTCTTCGGCCCGATCATAAGGTCAATATAAGAAGTGAAGGCTACATTAACGTTTGGAAATAGGAAATATAAACTATATTTCTTGAGTGGGACTGCCTAATGTTTCTTAGATCACCCTTTTCTTCTAGTTATACATGCTTTCTGGTTACAGCTCAACCTTTTCTGATTTCTATGACATCTATCAAAGAGAGAATTCCGCTCACGTACACTAATTTTCCATCTTTCAGCATTCTTGTTTGGCTTTTTTTTTTTTTTTTTTTTGCATTTTTATTTTGCATAAGGAGACTTTTACATTGATATGAACTTAATTAAAACCCACTCTTCCTAGAGCAAGAATAGATTGCATTTTGGCTAGGGTTCAATTATTGTTCTCAAAGGGGATAGGAACCTTGGTAGTATGAGGCAAAGAAGATAGCTTTTCTTCTTATATTGTGGGAATTTGAATCTTAAATGCATTCTTCCTTCATTAGCAAATACCTTTCGGAGAAAACGCTTCTGCTACCATTTAATATGAAGATGTCTCTTCATTGATAGTAATGTAACGTAGTGCTTTTTGGCTAGATGTGGACGCCTTGCATGATAGCTCTTTCAAGTTAGAACTCATATGCATTTTAGGCACAATTTTGCTGCTGCGCGTGTTTTCTTTTCTTGGATTGCAAGCTTGCAACTATAGATTTTTAACTAGCGGCCATTTACTTTTCCCATTTGTTTTCTGTGCTGCATGTGCAACTTGTCATGTTTTACTAAGAATTCACAATGAAGCTGTGCGAGCTGTGGCGGAGTCGTTGCTGACGTCTTGAGCAATCTTCCATGTATCTCATTATTTGTCAGTCCGTCTTTTTCCCGTAAAAAGGTTGTTCACGAGTACACAGTGTGTTTACACGATTTATTAGCATCTGATGTATATGACTTTTTTTTTTTATAGTTGTCTGATCAATTTATGATATTTCTCTCTCACGGATTGATCTTCGAATGTGAGCTCATTGGTGATGACGTTTTTTAAATAGGTATAATGGCCACTGGAGCTATTAATGTGGTTAGGGGATCAAGGTCATCTGTCGAAGAACTATTGCAAATATACTAGCAATCTGAAAGGTCAAATAATTTTTTGCAAATGATATTAATTATATCGATTGAAATAAAAGTCCCCAATAACACATTATATGAATGTTACTTCTCTTGCTAAATACTCAGCTAACTTGACAGATCCTCCATTAGATATATGTGCTTATTTCTTTATCTTTTACTGCAGTTCAAGACCATAACATAAGTTTTCAAAGTTGTAAGTACTGGCAAGGTCCTGTTCCCTCCTGTGTAGTCAGTCGGACATAGCTAACATTCGTTTAAGGCGATGCAAACTTTTATCTGGGTGAGCATTTAGCAAACTTTGGCTCCTCATTTCAATCTTTCTCTGGCATACACTATCATTGGGAGTTGAGCCATTATGGACATATTTCATTGCCGGTGATTGATGACAATCTACAATTTTCCAAACCAACTTTGGGGTTTTGGGAATGCTTGTTGCCAAGTGTCTGATTTCAACACTAGATGTGAAAGTTGTCTTTTTGTCAGTTCTCTTTTAAACTTGATGGAATTCAATCAGCACTGTTAATTCCTTTTTCCAATCCATTACAATGTTGCCCTAGCTGTTGATAGTCCTGAATTATACGATCGGATTGCGGAAGTCTTCTGTGATAAGTCCTCTATGAGATTTGTCATTCTACTATGGGGGGATAAAACATCCCTTTCCATTAGAGGAACTGAGGACACACCTGTCTTTAGCTACAATGAAATCATACATTTGGGACAAGACAGTCATAAATCCCAGCTTTCATCCAATGATACCTGTAAGTTGCCAATATGTCTTAAATGGAATCAATGCTTCTGGTTTATCACGCAAATTTATTCTGGCTATATCAAGAACACCTTCTTTTTTTTTTTGTCGTGGGGGAGACAAATCACTTGATGAAGAAGGTTACGTATGCATATAATGGAGCAGATGTATCAGAATCAGAATGTAGCAATTCTGCTTGGCTCTTCCTGTAATGCCAGTTAGTTACATCACTGAAACAAATAAATCAAGCACATATGACTAGATGTTATACTTTCTTTTAGAGACTTATGTGCTTGAAAGTGGACTAGAAGCATTCAGCTTTGAACTTGTGATATTGTTCCTTCTTATCAAGTACCAGACTTGCATCTCTAGAAATCTTTTCATTTGATTTGTCGGCTGTGAACAATTGATTTATTCAGTAGAAGGCTGTTGATGAAGATTGTGGTTAACGTAGTTGGATAATGTTTACTAACAACTAGGATAAAAGAATTGATATGATAGTTTGGAGCGAGGGTAACAAGCTATTTAACTGTGAAGGGATTGCACAGATTGATTGCTGTGTACTAGCACTAATTCCTGTGGTAGAGGAACAACTAGTGAGCAAGGGAAAAATCTCATCTAGTCATTAAATATCTTAAATTTTCCTGTGTACTACACACTAATTGCACAGAGAGATTGCTGTGCTTTGCATGGCCCTTGCAACAAGCTATTCAACTGTGAAGGAGTGATCAGTTAACTGGAGTTAAACTTCACAAAATAACCTAACTTCTCCAAACACAGGGAATCACGATGACTATGAACTCATCTGCTCTGATGATGTTGCTATGCTTATGTATACAAGTGGCACCACTGGGAATCCAAAAGGTGTCATGTTAACACATCAAAATCTCTTTCATCAGGTGCTAAATATTTTCTTTGAGGGTTAAGGTTTTCTTCTTTAGCAGTAGCCACTGATAACTCAACATCTTGATCTGATTCGGGTATATTGGTAAGCTTACCAATAGCCAGAGTTTTTTTTCTCGGAATCATTATGGTACTGTTGAATGTTTATTAGGTACCTTTGGTTTGAATTGCTTATCATGGGCAACTAGAAGAAATAATGTCTATACATATAGATATCACTTGGTGCGCTGAGGTTTTGCTTTAATCGACAAGTGGATTGCTAGGATATACATTACTGGCACTTTGCATTGTTGAGTAGATTTTCTTGCATGGGGTTTCGATATGGTGTAAAAAAGAATGACCGCAGCAAATGAAGTGCACCCTAGCCTGAGGTTGATCAGATCGATGAGATTTCAGTTAGCATTTCTGATTCACCATCTCCCAAAGTTTAGGATAAGTTCAATCTTGACTTTAAATATCAGAAGATTGAGGGGTAAGTGCATGTCTGCATCTGTAAATAGCTGTATTGTGGCACAAAACAACATGTAAGAGAAAAGCCTATTCCACAACGGCAGTTGGTGTTGAGTAATTCTAGCTGACACGGAAACCGAAAGTGATTGTTCTTTTTCTAGACTTCTAATCCTAGACATGAATTTTCTCATTCTGTTCATACAATGCTAATGCAACTAATTTTTCTCCCAAATGTTTTTGTTGATTACCTAAGAGCACTTTTGGTTATATGGAGAATGTGATTCCTTGACTAGATTGTCCAGCTGGTGCATGTGTTTTGTTCGCTGTTACTGAAAGTTTTAAGCAATGTTTCCTACTGAAGAATATCAGGATGTCTAAGTTATTTTCTCCCTTTTTTCCCGTTCAGAGTCACATTTTCCCTTTCTTAGTCCTGTTGATGGCTTTGCATAATGAGAAGCAGTACATCACTTCTTAAGCTAATTGTTTTCCAGATGAAGAACATGGGGGATGTTGTACCTGCAGTACCTGAGGATAGATTTCTGAGTATCCTTCCAACCTGGCATGCCTATGAACATGCCTGTGAATACTTCATTTTCACTCACAGAGTTGAGCAAGTGAACACAACCATGAGGTACCTGAAGGTAGTATCGGGTAGATTGTAGAGATTTCTGCTTACTTAACTTATAAGCTTTCTGAATGACTTGATAGATACTTTGTGATCCTTGGTTTTGTTAATCAATACTATTTGGTGTTGGGCGGTGACGCCAAACTGTGTGTACTTTGATACCGTGGCGGAGGACTTGCAACGATACCAACTGCATTGCCTTATCTCCGTCCCTTTAGTATATGAGACACTCTAGAGGTTCCTCTTCAAGTCATTGACATGATTAATTATTTAGTGCTGCATCATAATATGGATGTGTTTTGGCATGCTATTGGTTACATTTTATGGAATGTTACTCCATAGAAGAGTGAGTGTATAGTATTCCGTGCAGCTCCATAACATTTCTATGAAAGTCTTGCGATGGAGAGCTTTCACCCACCAAAATAATGATGGGCTCTTTCAACCTATTGCCCATCTGGAGCACAAGAAGCTGGTGTACATTGTTGACCAACTTGACTCAGCCCTTAGAGTGAATTATTAGCTGCGATTAATATCATTATGTAGTGACCAAAAATCATCACGTTTAGATATGCGAATCACAGTTTCATAAAATAGAAAAATTGACATACTTGACTCAGCCCTTAGAGTGAATTTTTTGTGTTTCACTGAGAACTTCATAATAAAAGAAAATACTTTCCATGCTAAAAATCATTTTCAAGTTTTCATTTATTTGGTGGTACAGGGAAATTGATTTCCTTCTTGCAAGAAAAGGAAGTCGTTTTCCCCCAATCTCAGATTGTTGTTTTCAGTTCGTGAAAAATGATTTCCGTAGATTGATTAGTTTTCCGTTATCGAAACAGCAGAAAGTCAGAAACAATTTTCCGGAAACTGTTTTCCTTCAAGCAAACAGACCCTAAGATCAATTTCATTACATTCCACTATTCTGCAAAACTTATACCAGAATGTGATCTACTTTAGTCTATGTCTTTTTTTTTTTTTTAATAATGAAAAGACCTCTTGTTTTTTTTTTTTAATTGAGGAAATGACCTCTTGTTGTACTGAGTAATCTCAAACACTATTTTTTTTTATTTTTTATTTTTTTGCTGAAGTGGGATTCAGAAACAGTTATTTTACAGGCTCTGCAGCTCGCAAGCTTATAGCACTCACATTCATCAGGATCAGTATGGCATTTATGGATTTCAAGAGGATATATGAGGTTAATTCTTGATCACATCTTCCAAGTATCAGCGTATAGCATCTAGGACAGGAAAATAATAATTTGTAGGTTCCACACTTAAAGAGTGATATTGACTATTTCATGAAAGCTATTTAAATAAAGATCTTAAGCATGAAAATATACAGCTTTCTAGTATGTCAATGTTTCTTTTTAAAGAAAGGTGTCTGAAATTGTTACTCTTTCTATGTAGGTTCACCCTTCAGAATTATTTTCTAGTTAGTGTTATTTATTTTGTGAGTAAGACCGTTTTCATGGCATTCAGCATTAAAACTTATGTTTTATAATACTGGTGAAACCTTCCTTCACTAGTGTGCTGCCTGACCCTGCCGTCAGGTGCAATTCAGAGTTCTTCTACTAAGCTAGCTGCTTACCTCATCCGCAAGTATAATGATCTATATGTACAAGTAACAATAGTCTGTACAAAGCCTTTCCTGAATAAGAACGGTTGATTGTTTGTATGCTCTTAAGCAGCTGCACCTACTCTATTCTATATATAGTTGAATGATTACTTTTTCAGGAAACACAATTTAAATGATCACATCATAAACTTGGACTGAGAAAATCTGCACTTGAGTTATTGTATGAGCTGTACTTTTCCACAGGGAAAATATCTGACGATGGATTTCAGTGTTAGATTGTCTGTTGGCAAGAATCTTTGCTGGCATCTTGCTGTTTTTCCTTGCACGAGGTCTTTTCCTCTCAAGTTGCACACGAACCTTACTATTTGGAGTGGGCAGACGGTTCTATATTTCTCGATTCCCTCAATTGTGCTGACCCAAAGCAAGTTATACAAAATTTTCCTCTTTCTTAGGAAGTAAATCTGAGATTTGTCATTCTGCTTGATGATTGTCACTAACTTAGGCTTCGTTTGTTTCGCAGAAAACAACTTCCAAGAAAACGTTTTCCGATTTTTTCAGTGTTTAGTTTGCGGAAAATAAGCTACTCTAGAAAAATATTTTCTACCCATGAAAAAAACTCTTTTAAAAGTAGGGAAAATGTTTTGCCTCTTTTTGAGAAGAGGAAACATTTTCCCCATCTTTCCTTTCTCCTCTACTTCACATTTCCTTTATTTTTTTAAATTATTTTTACATTCTTTTCATCTTTATTTATTATTTAAAAAATCACAACTTTTAATAATTTAATAATTTAATTTTTCTTTTTTCTTTTTTTTTTCTCTGTTGCCTTCTTATTTGGCCGGTCTTTGGCCACGGCCACAGGCGAGTGAGGCCAGGTGTCGCGGCCTCGAGCAAGGCCAAACCTGCCTCGGCAGAAAGGGTCTGGTCTAACAGAAACTTCTCCCGTTACTGCTGCCCGAAGACCAACTTGCAATGTAAGAGCGAAAGCTACTGAAAAGTAGATATTACAGCTATACTTTTTAGATTAATGTGGTGCTATCAAGAAGGAACAACTTTGAAAACTATGAAGTTTGCTGTTGCATGGCCGTTATCCCTTAATTCAGTTACCCATGACAATTTTAGTGACTTGAATTCTTCAAATTGCTTTGCATGATGCATTTTTGTGCTTGCATCTCATCTTTGTCGGCACTTAGAGAAGAAATTGGAAAAAACAGATATAATGGAAATAAAGGAAGGTTTGATGTTATGGTCACGCTCATCACCATAGAATTATTCAAGTCAAAGCATCCATGACTTGATCTGATATAATTGAATTATCCTTTTGACTTTATATGTGAAGGATACTAAATCCGATCTAATACATACTCATAAACAGCGGAAACATGCCCAATAGATCACCGGATTCACCGATCGAAGAAGATACATCACGAGGACGTACCTTATTGATCACCGGTTAAATGCCCTTTGCGATCTTGGAGGATTTCTCTGTCAAACGATAATCGACAATTGGGGAGGAGCGTTCTACGTTCTCTGTTTTCTTGAAAGTGACAGAATGAACAACCTGGGGGAACGATGGAGACCACGTTAGTTATTGACGTAAAACCAACCAACGTGACTTTTCACGTTTGAAGCGTATAACTGCTCAAGAGGGTGTGGTTGCCCGCATGGGTGCACACCGTATCTCATGTAGACCCCACTTTAATATATTTAATCTAATATCTCCCACTCGCCCATGTAAGGCAAACAACTCCTATTTGTCCACGGAGGACTAATAACTAAACTTTTTATCTTTGCAAAGTTCATATTGGCAAATAACCCGTGCGACAAGCATACACTGAGAGCTCGTTGTCATATATCCGTTGGGAGTAAATGACAGCTCTAAAATTGGACATAAAAAGAAATGAATTGTATGCTGTACCCTAGATCGATCGATCACATATAAATTTCTCACTAGATCCCATTTTAAAATTGACATATTATATTCACAATTATGATCACACCAAATAATCATAATTGACCGGTCTGTGAATATAATTCATAATGTGACCTTAAACTCCTAATCAATCTTCCTCATTCATCGGATCTCTCAATCTCAATTCAGCTCGCTTTTCTAGAAATGTCCCTTTAGATCGAATCAATTTCATGACCATAGGCAACACCCTAAGATAGCAAACGCTAAGTAGAGACTTTGAGAATAATGAAGAGTCATGAGGGTACTTAAAATGAGGAATTTTATCCTCGAGAGTCTCACACGGCACAGAGAAATTGAGATAAAAAACTCTTGCCTACTCTCATTGGTCGATAGTGCATACGTAATATGAAATACGTATTACGGTATGTTCTCCTTCCCTATGGAGCGTATGTCTTTCTATTTTAATACCGTACGGATGCTCATCTTGACACACTTAGTGTTTAACTTGAGTTCACGTAACAACTCCAGCCACGAGTTTTTCATCAAAACTCTCATATGGCATTTAAGATAGATAAAGCGAAATATGTGGGTTATTTCACTTCCGAACATTGTAAGTAATAAGTCCTCATCTTAACATCATGTTAAGGCGGTATTAGTATTTTAAGCTTGAGCTCTCAATTATCACCTAGATAATAAGCTTAAAATTGCCTCATCTCTATTCACTACATAAGTAAATAGAGGCGGTTACCCGTGTGAGTGGGCTAACCTCTCATCCGTCCGACATACCTTTTTAACATATAGTGCACCAAGCATTAACATGCATGAATATCAAATAAATTTATAGACTTTAATATTGATAAACAACATCATCAATTATTGACGTTCGGGGAAAAATTACAAATATTCAATACATTAACCTCTACGCAGTCCTAGAGTCTTTATATGACCAAAGAAAGCATTTCTAGGAATTGGCTTTGTCAGGGGATCTGCTAACATTCTATGCGTAGATATATACCGTAAGTTCACTTCCTTTCGTGCTTCAATGTCCTTGACATAGTTATACTTAATGTCTATGTGTTTGGTCTTACTATGAAACTTATGATCCTTAGTATAAGCCATTGCTGCTTGACTATCACAATAAACCTTCACAGGTTTTGCAGCATCTCTTGTAACACCCAAATGATCCATAAATCTTCTAAGCCAAACACCTTCTTGTGCTGCCGCCGATAATGCCACGAACTCGGCTTCCATGGTGGATGAGGCTATACACTGTTGTTTCTTCTTGCTCCACGATATGGCGCCATTATTCAGTAAGAATACATTTCCGTAAGTGGATTTTCTCTCATCCAAATCTCCTCCCGGTCAAGCATCGGTGTAGCCCTCTAGGTGCAGATCATTTCCTTGATAAGTTAGCGAGTAATCGGCGGTTCCTTTCGGATACCTCAAGATTCTCTTAACGGCAATCCAGTGTGCTTGACCTGGATTGGATTGGTATCTACCGACCAATCCAACCGCATAACAAATATCAGGTCTTGTACACATCATAGCGTACATAAGACTTCCAATAGCACTGGCATATGGAACATTTTTCATACGTTCTTGCTCTTGTGGAGTCTTAGGACACATTCTTCGGCTTAACCCATTACCTTTTGCAATAGGAGTATCAATGGGTTTGCAATCTTGCATACAAAATCGTTCGAGAATTTTATTGACGTACGTCTCTTGCGAAAGAGATAATGACCTTTTCGAACGATCTCTCGAAATCTTAACTCCGAGAATGTATATAGCTTCACCCATATCTTTCATTTCAAAATTAGAAGATAGCCAACTTTTGATTGTCTTCACAAACTCCATATTATTTCCAGCAATCAATATAGCATCAACATATAATGATAAAATTACAAAGTGACCTTTGGACCTTTTGATATAGACGCAATTATCTTCATTAATTATTTCAAAATCATATGCCACTATGGCATTATTGAAGCGTATATACCATTGTCTTGAAGATCGCTTAAGGCCATATATCGATCTCAAAAGTCGACATACCTTTTGTTCTTGGCCCTTTTTAACAAACCCAACGGGTTGTTCCATGTAAATCTCTTCATCTAATTCTCCATTGAGAAAAGCGGTCTTTACATCCATCCGATGTAATTCAAGATCCAAACTAGCCACTATTGCTAGAATGAGGCGAATCAAGGTAAATCTTACCATAGGAGAAAAAGTATCTTCATAGTCAATTCCTTCCCGTTGGTTATATCCTTTCGCCACAAGGCGTGCCTTATATTTCTCAATTGAGCCATCAGCCTTGCGCTTTATTTTGAGAACCCATTTGTTCCCAATGGCTTTGCGTCCTTTTGGAAGATCAACCAGTTCCCAAACTTGGTTTGATTTCATTGACTCCATCTCTTCTTTCATCGCTTTCATCCATTTTTCCTTATCGGGGCAAGATAGAGCCTCATTCACATTTCTTGGCTCATCTTCATCCAATGGAGCGATCATGAAAGCTTCCCCTTCAATTTCAAAGCGTCGTCGAGGAATGCTTTTGCAACCGGTTCGTCGTGGAGAAGATTGTACCAAGGGTACTTCGTCCTCCAATATGCTCCCACTCGGACCAGATAATGACATTGATTCATCAAGTGGTTGCAATGGAGATTGATTTGTATTCAACTCCCCACCTCTCACATTGCTTCCACTTGGATCATTATTTCCAACAGTCTCATTATCTTGATCCAATGTCTCAAATAGGGAACAATCTTCACCTATTTCGCCTTTTCTTGGAAATTCATTCTCTAAGAATGTGACATCTCGTGATTCAAATTCAGTCACATTTCCACTTTCTTGCTCACCTATGAACACATATCCTTTTGAGTGTTCTGAGTACCTTATGAAGATACTCTTTTTGCCTCTTGGTCCTAATTTTCCATATTTATGTGAGGACTCATGAGTATAGGCAGCACAACCCCAAGGTTTGAGAAAGATTAAATCGGGTTTTCGAATTGTCCACAATTCATATGAGGTAGAAGTGAGCGATTTGGAAGGCACTCGGTTAAGTACATAGGCAGCGATTAATAAAGCATCGCCCCAAAAGGTAATCGGTAAATTAGCTTGTGCCATCATGGACCTAACCATTTCAAGTAGGGTTCTGTTTCGTCTTTCGGCAACACCATTTTGTTGCGGAGTGTATGGAATAGATAACTGTCTATCTATTCCCTTTTCATCACATAGATTTCTGAACTCATCGGATAAATATTTTCGACCTCGATCGGATCTCAAAGCTTTTATTTTCTTATCTAACTGATTTTCCACTAAGGTCATAAATTTCTTGAAGCAACTAAATGCTTCTGATTTATGAGATATCAGATAGACATATCCATATCGACTATAATCATCAATAAATGTGATGAAATAAACAGCACCATGCCTTGCCCTAACATTCATCGGACCACGGATGTCGGTATGAATTAATTGCAATGGAAATTCAGCTCTTGTCCCTTTTCCAAATGGCTTTCTAGTTGTTTTTCCCATTAGGCAATGCTCACGGGTAGGCAATTCAACTTTCTCAATATTGCATAATAAGCCATCTTTAGCTAATCTATTCATTCTTTGTTGGCCAATATGACCAAGTCTAGCATGCCATGTATTCACATCATTCTCATTAGAACTAGAAGATGCAAACATGGAATAACATACATTCACACTAATATGTTCAATATCTAATACAATAAAGCCATCCCCGAAATAACCAGAACCATAAAAAGTTGTTCCTAACAACAAATCCACACCATTATTGTGAAAATTCATACTAAAACCAAGTTTGACTAATACCAACACAGAGATAAGATTTTGACGAATCTCCGGAGCGTACAGAACATCATGTAGAAATAAAGTGCGTCCACCATGCATGATAAGTTGGCAAGTGCCAATTCCTTTCACTTCTACTCTGGAATTGTTTCCTACATAAATCCATCTCGCTCCACTTGGAATTCGTCGAAATTCCACGAACGTATTTCGATCTCCGGCTACATGGTCTGTGGCTCCCGAGTCTACGATCCACAAAGGATGAGATTCAGTTAAAAATACAGAACTTGATACGTAACAAACACTTTTAAGTGTGTTAAGGGTTTCTACCTTCTTCGGCTCACCACGATCGCGAGCGAAGTGACCCTTCTTGCCACGGTTGTAACATTTCATCCTCGAAATGTTCTTCTTCATGGGACGCTTCCCTTTTCCATGCTTCTCAAACTTTGGTTTCTTGCCGGATGGTTCAACTCTTTTGCCTGTCCACTTCTTGAACTTTCCGGGATGCTTGCGCTTGAAGCCCGAAGCTCCATGTGAGCTAGATCCAGTAACATATACATCGGATTGTATCTTAGGCGCCGGAAGGCGGTCCTCCTCTAGCTCCAAATGGCGTACAACATCCTCAAAGGTTGTGACGTTCACATTGTGGGTCGGGTTTACCTTCATGTGTTCCCAATTGTGAGGCAAAGAGCGAATCACAGCCTGCACTTGTTGTTCATCGGACAACACATGTCCAGCATCCTTTAGCTCACTAATCATGTTCGACATCTTCCTCAAATGTTGCTTTATATTCTGCCCATGTGGCATCTTATAAGTGTCGACCTGATTGTAAGGCGCCTCGGCTTAGTGACGAAGTCGACCAAATCTAGCCTTCAATGCATCCCACATGTCTTTAGCATTTTCATGCTGCTCGAACTCCCTCATGATGTCATTATCCATACTACTCAACAACGTAATGCGAGCAGTTGAGTTCTTTTTCTTCCAGGCAGCGAAGGCTTCTTTGTCTCTTCTGTGCTGTGCGGTATTACCATCCTCCGGCTCGATCATGGTCGGGTTAAGAGCTTCCAGTGCCTCTAGTTCTTCAAGCACATACTGGATTTTCATGCTCCGGATTTCATAATTTTCGCCATTCAATTTCTCACCCTTGTTGAGCTCAGCAACAATATTCTTAGATGCCGTTGCCATAGTATCTAAGTATAACATTTAGCATGTATTTAAAGTCTATTTGTATGCAACAAATGCAATCATATTCATGCATCTTGATTATACTGGTATATAGTTTCAAAAAAAAGAATTCTAAAATCAACAGTTCACTAAGTTCCCCATCATCATCCAGATTTTCTTATCTAAAACCAATACCAATACAATCATCACTTTGTGTTCATCATACGATTACTAAAACTTATGAACACTCCCACTCGAAATATATACACATAACATAATGCATATACAAAAATCATCAATATAACAATCACAAGTTCCTAAAAGTCTCCTAAGACATACAAGAAAGGAACTAGCTAAAAATAAAAGTCTAAATATAATAATGTGTGATCCTCCTAGCTCCGGTTACAACATGAGCATATGTAATTTCCTTGGTACAAGGAAAAGAATAAATAAGGTCTCGAGAAGGATTATGAATCAAATCGGGGGCCAAAATCAGCTCCTTTGGACAAAACCTTTGAGGACCCTTGCCTTTACGCCAGGGCGCATTTTGTCTGCGCCAAGATATATTCATTGCAAGCGATGACGTCTTCATCGCTCCGATCCTTATAAAATCGTGTAAGAAATGTAGCACGGATTTCTTATATGTGGCAGCATCATTCCACCACGCGCTATTCATCAAACCATGCCATTCTACGGGTATAGTGTTCTGTAGTGCATAAAATGCATCTACTGGGGTCATTTCTTGTCCAGCCCATACGATTTCTTGGATCATTTCGTTGACCTTAATAACATGGGTTATAATGTCAGAAGCATTATCCCATTTATAAAGACCCAATTTTGTAATCTTTTCCCTTAAAGCTTGCTGAGCTTCAGCTCTCCTTGGCCTTTGGGGTGTTCTCGCATTTCGTCTTACCCATTGCATTGTTCCCGCAACGAATGCAGAACACAAATGGATTACGAAAATCCAATTATTTTGTAACTATTATGAATATATCATAACAAATAAAATAATAGGTAAAACAAGACCCCTTAGTATTGACCAACAAGACCTTTTTTTTTTTTTTTTTCGGGGTCAACGGTCAAAGTCAACGGGTCAACAGTCAACGGTTGCGGGTCAAAGGTTAGACCGGGTCGGGCCCGTAACGGGTCTTGGGCCGCGGGTCGCGGGCCGGTCCTATTGAAAAAACGAAGTGGGCCGGCCCTTTTTTTTTATTATTATTATTAAAAACACAAAAGGGCTTCGTATTGGGCCGGGCCGGGCCCAATACGCCGTTGGCTGCGCACATGGCCGCGGCCGGGCTCGCCCACGTGCGCCGCACGTGCGGCGCGTGGCCCGCCGTCCGGCCTCCTCCGGCGACGAAATTTCCACCAAAATTTTCTTCTCTTCGAGACGAACACGATGGTATATTCATAACTCAAAAATGACGAACAAAAATGGACATTAAAAGGACGAAACGCCACGGCCCCGCGACACTCCGCCCCGTCGCGGCTCGTGGCGCGCGTGCGGCGGCGTCCAATGGACTCTTGGGGCCGGCGACCACTCAAAACGATCGTCTCGACGAGCCCGTTCTAATGGTACGTTCAATTTACTATTTTGACGAACAAATCATAATCAAAATGCTATGAACAGTAACTTCGCGATTAGGGTTAAAAATCTTCAAAACGCACCATATCAACACAAAACGATCGGGAATCAAGTAACACATGCTCTGATACCAATGAAGGATACTAAATCCGATCTAATACATACTCATAAACAGCGGAAACATGCCCAATAGATCACCGGATTCACCGATCGAAGAAGATACATCACGAGGACGTACCTTATTGATCACCGGTTAAATGCCCTTTGCAATCTCGGAGGATTTCTCTGTCAAACGATAATCGACAATTGGGGAGGAGCGTTCTACGTTCTCTGTTTTCTTGAAAGTGGCAGAATGAACAACTGGGGAGAACGATGGAGACCACGTCGATTATTGACGTAAAACCAACCAACGTGACTTTTCACGTTTGAAGCGTATAATTGCTCAAGAGGGTGTGGTTGCCCGCATGGGCGCACACCGTATCTCCCGTAGACCCCACTTTAATATATTTAATCTAATAATATGTTTCACCGTCTCTTATATCATCATTGCTGATACTTTGGCTTTCTACTTGCTGGATGAGTTTTCTTTCTTAGGTCAATGGCCACTCTGTTTCTCTTTGCTGGGAATGTTTCTTCTCTCTCTCTCTCTCTCTCTCTCTCTCTCTCTCTCTCTCTCAAGAGTTCATATAGAGAGACATTATCTAATTGTGTTACCATTATGATTTCTGAAGGTTCTTGGTTCCATTGGGCCTCCTCTTCGATAAACAGAACTCAAAATTGTGCATCCTAAAACGGATGAGCTTCTTCCCCGGGCACAAAGGGCATTGTCGAAGTGAGGGTTGTTTCTTGATTAGCAATACAAGTGCACGTATTGAACAAGTAATAAAGCGATGAATAAAAATATTGTTCCCATAGAGATTGTAGACAAATCAATGAAATTAAAAATTAAAGATTCAATAAAGCAATATAAATTCTAAAGAAAAATAAATTAACCAAGGCAGCAAACCAAAATAAAAAATAGAAATTCACAAACTAAACCTACAAATTTGGAATATAAAGAAGCAAAGAACAACGGATTTCTATCAAGAATGAAAAAGTTAGAGCATTCGATTTCACTTAACCAATCGAGATTAATTAACAAATCTCGTCATGCGATCAAATTGAATGCATAGTGTGATGGTAGAATGTCCTAATTTAAATCACTATCCTTGGTCCGGTATACCAACTTGGATTAGCAACCCACACTTGGTCCATGTGAATTTAAGTAAACCCAAACGCATTGAGATCTATGAACGTTCCTGGATTCAATAAACCATCCTCGATTAACCTACTACAAAAACCATGCAAAAAACAGAAGATATCTCTATCGATGTTAAATTCATGGCTACATATCATAAAGAACTCGCATGAAATCTCCTTTTGGTCTCAAACATGCAACAAAAATCATTCAAGTGGTGATCAAGCACTTAAAAGCATCAAGAAAATGATACATAACTCACACATACGAATTCTAGAATTGCATAAATGAGTTTGGAAAATTAATCGATCATAGTTAAGCTATATCAAAGCTCTAACAAGAAGTAGCCTAGAACATAATGAAAATTAAACTTAAAACGATGACTAAACTAAACATGATGAAAAACTAGAACAAGTTCACCAATAATAATCAAGAATTGACTTTGATTTCGCCTTCTTCTTCTTCATTTGGCATACGGCATTGAAAGGAGGAATAGCGATACCCTAAACGTACAATAGTTCTCTCTCTCCTCTTGAAAATCACGTTACTTTTTTTCCTTCATATGGACGTCTTCCTTTTTTTTAAAAAAAAATCTTAATCACACCAGAATAGGATTGCAATTAAAGATTCTTTCCAAAGATAGACTTCTCCCAATAATAAAACTCCTAATTTAGCTTGGATTTTGAATTTCTCCCCAAAATAAGCTTGATTCTCCTTAATTTCAAATTTACATGGCTAAAGATTGTATTACCTACAAAATCAATTAAAAATAAATAAAGTAGACATCAGATTAATTAAAACTAAGGAAATATTAAGTCTAAAATAATAACTAAACTCTATATAAAATAGAGTTATCAAGGGTTCCCCATGTGATGAACGGTTATTACAAAGTAAGAACCCCATTTGTCCTGACACTGTAGGTCGTCTAGAAGCCTAGTGATGTTTGCCAGAGTCCCACAAGTCTCATAATCATATGGAGAGTATAATCTTACTCTATACAAGTTAGGGATAGAGCTATGCTTTTAATTTGAGTGTTGTCCTTCACGTTTCAATCCTTGGTGGCCGCTATTTAGTTCTGGCTCCTAGAAATAGGTCCAGTATATGCAGTTTTCCTCGTAAAAGTGTTTTTATACAGGGGAACCTGGTGATGTCTTTGTTTTGATAAATGCACAGCTGCTCCATGAGGGTAAGTTCTGTCATAGTTGCATTTACAAACTCTGATTTGGTAGTTCTCTAAAACAGGTCATTTGCGTGGCCATAATGTTCATGCCAAGTTTTGATTGTCCTACCAAGCTAAACATACTTACTTCAATAAATATTTTAGTTTATGAAAATGTAGAATTTCTCTGAGTAAGTTTGCTTTAGCATGATATTTATCTAGAAGACGATTTCGTATTATCATTTGTCAATCAACATTGATAACTTCAATATTTTTCATGAGATGTTGGGTATATACTTAAAAAATTGCTGGTATAATTTTCTAAAGCAAAAGTTAGGAGCAGTGAACTTTGAGATCATTTCGATCTTTTTATCTATTTATTTGTGTTAGAGGTTTCACAATTAACTAATGCATGTGCGTGCACACACATATATAGCATCAATTTGGTTTGCCGTCATCTATGCATGGTCAAGACTTTTATTTGTCAGCTTTCTTTGGTAATTTACTGTGAGGGATTTTAGGAAAAATAGAAATCTGTTTCTTAGTTTACCAATGTTTTTGGCTGAGTGGTTACCATATCTAAATTTACTGCAGCACATAATCTGCAAATGAATTAGGATGACATGTACGATCTGTAGTATGATGTACAAGTGGTATTCCAGAAGTAGTTGATTTTGAGGTGAAAAGTGAATTCCCTTAATTTTTGTACAATAGTTTACTTTGAATAGGAGGATTCAGATATAGCGGCTATGACATTAAACAATCCAAGTTGCTTAAATTCGTACATTGTATTTTACAAAATAAATATTGAATTGTTTTTTGTATTAGTGTGATACCCAATTTATTTTGGTGAATTCAATGTGAGCAATAGCCGAATGGAGGTTCGTGGTGGTGTGACAAGTGACTCAAGCACAAGCCTCCATTATACCAACATTTCATATGCGATTCATGTGCAGGTTTCTTTAATCTATTCTATGGAAGAAGGAAGCTTCAGCACATTTATTTATCAATTCTGCATATCATGCACCATTTTCTATTACATAGGAAATAGGATTAAAACTCCCGCCACAAAATCAAGCCATTCATCATTTGCATTTGCAAAATTTAGATTCAATTTTGTCTTTGAGCGAAATCTTTGCGAGCCTCCATTCAAAGAGGGGCAGCTGTTAATACCTAAATTTTGATTTCCCTTAAATCATCTATTTTGCACAAAAATGAGAATTAGTCTTAGCTCTCCCCAAAAATTAATTCCTCATGCATATCATATTTATTTTCTGTCAGTCATACATTATTATTTGCATTTAGGCCAGAGGTGAAGCAATTGAGCTTAATTTGACATATGACCGGGCCAAGACTCATCTAATATTTTCAGCCAAGCACAAGTGGGAGGGTGCCGAAATGTATTAAGTCGTTTGGACTTATTTTTTTAGCTTCAATTAGCCCATTCAAGCTCATTTAATTTATTAAGATTTTTAATTAATTGTACATTATTTAAAAAAATCCTTAATCTGAGCCCGAAAATGTGCGGTGAATCCATAATTAAAATAAAAAATTTGTCCAAGGCTAGGTCCATGAGGGTGCCGAATTCCTATGGTGATATGGACCTAATTTTAAATTCAAATCAGCACATTTTAGCTATTTAATTAGGTGAATCCCTTAATTAATTACCTATTTGGTTAATTAAAGCCCAAGTCGAGCTCGGGATTGCACCATAAGCCTATAAGAAAGAGAAATTCGGCCAGCATCACCTTCATCTTCCATTGGCTGAAAATCCTAGGTGTCCTAGGGGATTGGACTCTTCAAAATTCAAATTAATTCAAGAGTTTAATTAATTTGGAATGCCTACCCTAGCTAGAGTTTTATTAGATGTAGACTCTAATGATCTAATGGCTCAAAATTAATCCAACTCTAACTAGGATTTCTAATCCTACTGCTTAAAATAAATCTGATTTCTACTAGAATTAGGGAACTAAAGTCTATATAAGCAAGTTTGGCTCGAGGCATTCTCATTCGAGGGCTCTCTAATTTTCAGCACATCAAGTGCAAGACACTTGCAGATTTTCGGCATTCATTGAGAGCAGAAATTGCAGAGCTTTTCTCGAGAAGTTCAAGCGTTTGATTGTCTCCC
This sequence comes from Rhodamnia argentea, assembly GCF_020921035.1. Classification (NCBI taxonomy): domain Eukaryota; kingdom Viridiplantae; phylum Streptophyta; class Magnoliopsida; order Myrtales; family Myrtaceae; genus Rhodamnia; species Rhodamnia argentea. The sequence continues at coordinate 14,715,308 of NC_063150.1, forward strand.
CAGAGATCGAGAGAATCCTCTAGGCCAAAGACCCCCTCAAGCTCAATCGAGATGCCCCACGGCCAAGCCCTTTCCGCCATGCACCATAGCTGCTGTTTCAAGCTGACATGTTCCAGCTCCATTCATCCTTGGTGCTGTGCTCAACTCACGGATTAGCTCGAGCTCATCCGAAGCCACCAAGATCCTCCACTGTCCGCCTGAGTTGCTCACCGATCCAGCTCACTGTTTAGCCATGAATCTGCTTTGTTTGGTGGTAAAACAGCTTCTCTTTTCTTTGATATTCAAGGTCTAACGAGGTTACTCATCTTATGTTAGAGTCTTGGTGAAATCGGAGCTCGTTTTGAGCCAAAAGGGGCTGTTTTGGGCAAAATTCCAGCTTGCCCGCGTGCAGAATTTTTAGCTTGGAAAAGGTAAATTCTTCAACTTTTTTATTGCAATTTGTGCTTGTTTACTTGGAAACTTGCATATATATTCTAATACCTTAATGAACACATGTTGATTTGCAATTAAAATTGGAAAACTTGAGCCCTTTCTATCAATTTTGAGCTAGAACAAAAAATTACCCTTTATTGCACAAAATTGTAATTTTTTTTTAATCAAGCTTAATTTGTTCATGAATTGGTTGAATTTTGTGATACTTTTGAGGATTGATGAAATTTAATTGGAACCGGATCTTTTCTCCAAGTAATAGATTATTCAACAATTTTTAAGATCAAATTGAATTGATTGAAAATATGAGAATTTTTGGTGAATAAAAATCTGAAATTTTCGGCACATATCCACTCTTGACCGAATTTGCCATGCTAGTAGATGATCCTCACTTTGAATTGTCACCTTGTGTTGGTTGAATCGTCTTATCCTATGATTATTTGATAATTTTTTTGTGTTGTGGACAAGGATCATGCTTAATTGGATAATATTTGACTTGTTGTGAATAATCTATTGCTCTGGATAATTATCTCAAGTTTATCAAATTGGTTGGATTGTCTTATCTTTTGTGGCTATTTGATGCTATGGATGACAATTGACTGGATTGGATAATTATCTAGTTTTTGATAATTATATGAATTATTTTGCAAATTTTAAAGGATAATTTTTTCAAAAATTAAGATTGAATTTCGGAAGGGAAAGTGGACCCCACATGGAATTGCGGCCACCCCTCATATTTTCTAAAATTCTGAATAAGTCTGGTTGACTTTACTTCTTGTTTGGTAGGTCCTTTTTTGTTTTATTTAATTTTTTATATAAATTTTTCATAATTATAAACAAACATGCCTATAATATATGCTCCCTATGTACTTTGTCCCTTCGAAAAAATAAATTACATTCCCTAGCTATGATATTATGGAATGGGATGGTAATTTGTATAGAATTTTGTAATCTGCTCTTTATATTAAGAGGTGATGTTATTCTATACTCTATCACGCTTCTGGCTTGAATCCAAGAGCACGTTGCGGATAAAATTTTACGCTGACCCCAATATTTGGGAATGAGTGAATTTATCACAAAATAATCGAAATTGAAGGTATATTATGGGCATTTTTGTTTATTTTTGTTCATCCTTTTTCTTGATGTAAAACATGTCAGAAGCCCCTTTTCATGTCATAAATAACATCTAATATAAGTTAAGTCTTTGAGAAATCATTTTCTTAATTAAAATTGGATGTTATTGCACTTTATGACATGTTTTCATAATGATTGTCCCTTAATCCGAAAATACAAAAAATTTCATGATTTTCGTGTATCATATGGTCCATTCTATTTTCTAAATTATTTAATTCACATCATTTAATCAAAATGGATATTTCATGAAATTTGGTACTAAAAGGCATTAATTTTTTCAAATTAATGTAACTAAATCTTCGAACTCATTTTCTTTGGTTCGCATAAATGAGATGTTTCTCTCGATATTGTATTTAAGTTTCTAATCAACCTGTCTTAAATGATTAGTGGTGACTCCAATTAGATAAATTTGGCATGAATTGAACTTAAGTTGTAATTTGGTAAGACTTGGAAGAGTTTGAATTAGGTTAGTTAATTTAATTAACCCGATAATCCGTTAACCTAAGATTTTTTCGAATTTTAGGTTGTGATAGCTTGACGACTCTAATGAGGACTCGGCTGTTTTTTTTTTTTATTTTAAAAAATTGAAGGGTGAACAAATTTTCAAATTATTTTTGAAAAATTAGACTTAATTTTTTGGAAAAATTTCCTAAGCTAATCTCCTTGAATTTTTTAAAAATAAAAAAAATTCATTCTTGTGGACTTAGGCTTATGATTTTTCATGGATTCCTTGATTGGTGATTGTATTTGTCCCTAACTTTTTAGGTGTTAAATGTTTTTGCGGGTAATATAAGTGCACTGTTTTCTAATGTTTGTCTTGCAGAATTGATTTGTTTATTGCAAAATTAACATGTTGGGTGCTCTTAACTGTTTTGCATGACATGCATTTCATCACATTACATCGGATCTAAAATGTTAGATGAGTCTAAGATAGTGCCTAGGAAAGACTCTTTCTGGCTTTAGTATGAGGAGTGGATGCCCTTGCCTTCGATCTCGACTATATTAAGAATTCCCTGCACCGGCTTGAATCACTTGGCACGAGGGGAATTCTTAACATCCCCCCGTTTTTAAGGTATCGAATAAGACCAGAATCTCCTGGTACGATTGGTCCTCTAAAGCTATAAAACTCGGCTAAATAATTCATGCATGAACATCATTCGCTTGTCCTTGAATCCATAGTTTTTCGATTTTTGTACATGTACCTTTCCTGTACTTATTTTGAGTCGATCTATGGTTATTAGGTGTGTCGTTATTTTGGTCTATCACTTCATGGGGCATGATAAGATCCATACCGTTATGATGTCCAAGGCCCACATGGCTAAATGGTTGGCCTAGCTGGATCAAGTCGCATGTGAATATGTGGAGCATAGATTGGGATGATTACTTTTATTACGTGACAACAAGGTCTGTATTGGGATAATTCATACATTGGCTTATTTCTAGGTCCCCGGAAGCGTCCTCGAAAGTGACAGGCTATTTGTCTTGTCGAGCCTTGTCTTTTACTTATGTTTCTACTTTCCTAGGTCACTTTGTTTGGGAATTTTCATTGGATTTCGTGGTTGTAGCACTTTCTTTAAAATTACAGTTTAATAAATGAAATCTGTTTCTGAACTGACCATGTCTCCTTGAACGAATTTTTTGACCATTTTCAGATCAATTCCAACTCTTGATTATTAGTGAAAAATGTTCAAAGGATCCCAAACTATCATATCAAAAAAATTTAGATTGATCCGGGACATTTTTCTATTTATGACGGAATTAACGGACGAGGTAGAACAGTCTAGAATTTTCATAGTTTTCTGACTTTATCATTATTTCATCACTTTCCATTGGAAAATAGGCTTTTTCATAAAAGTCAAAACATGAAAGCGAGAGAACATGCTTTCAACTAATGATCTGCCAATTTTTGGACCTTAATTCACATTTTTAACGGCCCATCTATCCCTCAAACTAAAATCGGGCAAAACAGTTTTTGGACGAAATTTTTCCAAAGAAGTATTAAACTAGATTGATCTGTGCATTTTCAGCCTTGGGTCAAAACGTGAAAGTTGTTCGTCATTCTTTCGCCCATATCTCCGTAAATTTTGGCGTCACTTTGACCACTCCATGGTTTATCATGAATTTTTTTTTATCAAAATTCAACAGAACTGAAATTTCCCTAAAATTTGTGATGAGTCAAGTCAGGCCATGTATGTAAGTTCAATCTAGAGCCATGGATCGACTCGTCATTTTCACTTGTTATACTCATGGGATGATTACCTTTTGCAGGTAATTTATCACGGATTCCCCACACACCTTTAATACTCAATTAAGGACGAGGAATATGGACAATCATGCTGAGATTGAGACTTTTGTGGAAGAGAAGGTGAAAGAACAGATGAAGGAGGTGAACGAACGAATAAATGGTCTAATTGATCTCATCGAGCGCATTGTTTACCTTCGAAAACATCTAGTCAAGGCGAATCAAGTGCCTCCTCCATACAACACTAATTCTTGCCTAGTCCGAATCCAAGAACCCTTCCTAACATGGGTAGATTCAATCTATATCTTGGTCTCGTTTTCCCTGATCAATGATGGGCCACTCAGGCACCTTGCCAAAAAACAGCTGTTTAAATATCAACTTTCGATCTCTAAAGAAAGCGAATTCACTCAGCTGTCTCAACTAATGTCCATACTCTAACCGACATTGCTAAAGAAGAGATTGATCTAGAGGAAGGAAAATTTTTCCGTGGTTGAAGATGCACACAGTATTGATCAAAGCAAGTCCTGTGACTTTCATTATGGCCACGCTAGCCACTCATTGGAGGAATGCCTTACATTAAAGACCCGGATCCAAGACCCGATTGATGCTAGGGATCTCATGTTTTGCTCTTGGAAATATTGTGATGGAAATCAAGACTTGCTAATAGTCCCAGGCATACAATTGGAACATCCCGATCTAGTCAAAGACAAAGGCAACATGGAGATATGGGATACACTAGGGCAACCGAGTGAAGGATACAATTTCATAGTTAAATATTCTACACTTTTGAGACATAATGTCTATCCCCGTGATGCTACTTGGAACACATAGGATGATTAGCATGACCAGAAATGGGCATAGACCCAAATCAATAACTCATTTAATTTTGTGCATTCACATGATATTTACTTCTTTCTTTGGGATATCTAGGTTGTATTTTTCATTGCCTTTTAGGATTTTTCATTTTAATTAGTACAGCGTTTTAGGATTTTCGATTTAATAAAATATAATTTGATTAATTCATGATGAATAAAATTACAAAAGCTTTTCATTATTTTGGAATCTCACTAATGCATCCCAAACAAACTTGATAACGATAACCAATAAATGAAAAAAAAATTGTCATCTATGGTAAGCGCCGAGGGTTGGGCTTCTTAAGAATTATCTTCCCGAGATTTCCAAAAACAAATGATTTTTCAAGAAAAATCTTCCGAAATGGTTGTCATGTGATTTAACCTTATTTGCTTTACTGATCTATTTACTGTATATTTCAAAGCTAATTCGGGGGCAAGGGGGCATGATTCTTGACTCTAACTATTCATCGCCCTAATTAATCCTCGGACAGCTCCCCGTATGGGTTTAGAGTTCCATGGTTCATGATCGAGTCGAAAGTCCTTATCCAATCCCAGTTCATCAACCACTTAAGGCGGATCCATGCTTCGTCCTTGATCATCTCCCATGCCAATCGATGAAGTGACTGGTCAATGTGAATCTACTTCAAATTGGTTTGATCAAGTTGAAGTTCAAGAATCACACCAACCACAGGCTAAGGCTATCTCCGAAAAGACGTTGGTGCTTACAATAGTTCCATGACTAGTATTCCATCAATGCCTGGCTAGATAGATCAAATGTGAATGATCCCCGATGATCCTTAAATCGAGTCTTAATACCAGCCGTCGGCGATCCTTGTATTGATTGGCGCTGCTTTTGGCTACCCTTTCAATCAGCCTGATGATTATCCCTAGGATAATCCTTAGCCGATCCCTTGATCGACTCATCGGTCGGGTCACATCAACAGATGGAAATATCAAACCGAACTAATATTTCAATAATGGCATGGGCCCATAAAGGATCGTTAGCGAAGCTTCCATTCCCTATATGATTCAAGACTAAAGTTCAATTAAATATGAAATAAGAAGCATCCGTGGCCATCGAGGGTTCGCCCCTTGACATAAAGATGTCCTCCTTGATGGTGAATCAACTTGATGAAGAGGTCGGAGTGAGTCCGATTGTATGAAATGCACTGGCCAACTTGAACACCGGTCCATCGGTCGGTCGAGATCGATCCATGCTTTGCCCTCGATTGATCCTTTGATCATGCTATATCAGCAGATGGAAGGCAAGACAAAATCAATGCCACTCGATCTCAAAGGGAGTATCTCTTGCCATGCCCGATCATTTCTAAAAATGACCTTCTCATTTCTTTTTCGATAGTGCCAATATAGGAGACTTCTCTTTGATTGCTACCATCGAAGCAAATCGATAATCGGAGCTTCCTAAATTTTCCCTCACTCCATCTTTTAAGACCCTATTCATGAACATTTTTCCTATGCATAATCAGGTATGGAAATAAGGCATTTGCCAAAGCTCAAAATTGAGTTCCTAGCAATGGCCATGTCTGGGGAAATCTTACATTTTGGCAAAACTATAATCATCCGACATAATCCAGTCTAACAAAAAATGGAGCAAATTGATAGTGAACCCCAACTTAAAAAACAGAGATTATGTTTCTCCGTATCATGTTATTTTCAAGGTAGCACTTTTTTTCTTGCATGAACATGCGACCGACCCTAACGATCATTACCATTGAACAGGGACAACCATAGCATCTCAATCTTGTTCATGCATGTTTTCCTTACTCCGAGGTGAAGACCGGAATGAGTTAGTTCTCGACTTGAGTAGTAGACTCCCTTACTTGTTCAATCCACTCACATGTTTTGTGGCAACTCAGATTCCCCCGTTCCTAAGAAATTCTCTTTCATACTTGCATAGTCTTTTTGTTAAGCAAATGCATGAATGCTGATGAAATATGATTGAAATTGCCACGTTTTGCATGCTTGAAAATGTTCACCCATTGCACTGGTTTATGTATGATTATTCTACAAGTTTTATTGACCAACTCTGAATGGGGAGTGTAAACTACATAAGATGTATTGAATGTATAGAATGGGGCATGATAGGATCATGAAAGGCAAGTCATTTCCACACACGTCCCCCATTTTAATCCCTAGTGAGTTGAGCAGTAGTTAGGTTCCACGTTTCTTAAGATAAATGGTTTTTTCGTAAAAGGTACGATAGCCAAAATTATTGAGGCAATCATTTCTTCATCCCAAACATTACAAGTGACCATTGCAAACTTTTTTGAACGATGATTTCCCTTCTTTATCCCGTCTAGAACCACCTCACATTAGGTCCAGACGAGGTAATTCTAGCAGCAACATGAGGTAAATGGTTAGAAATTTTATTGCTTGGATTAACATCAATCTTTGAGCATTTCTTTGCATCATACTCGAACTTTAATTCAAGTGCTTTATGATGATGAAGAGCATTCGTTCCACCATCCTATACACACTTACATCCTTTGCATAATCCACTTGAGCCTGCAAATTCATTGCTTAAACCCTTGTTGGTGATCATTAATATCGTTCTTGGAGTTCTGGAGAGACCCGTACCAAGATGTATATTGGGGATACTGATCAAACTCCACGTGATAATATGCATGAAATTCATGGCGGTGTCACAAAAGGAGGATGGCTGACATTATGATAAAAAAGAGACACCTAATAATAAGTGAAGATCTTAATAGAAATTTTGTGCTCATTTCTAGCTAAAGAGCACCTCTCGCCACAAAATTCTTTCTGTTTCACAATGGTTTAGCATGGTTCTTGGAGAGTATGGTGCCCAAATAAATGATTCATAGATATTGTGGTGCCCAACTAGACCACAAAAGTTATCTCCGCTAGATCCATCATGGGGTAAGTAGATGCATCACCCTTGATCAAATCAAACCATTTAAAATAGCCATTCCATTTAAACAGTAAGAAGATCCATCTGAATATCGATGAATCGGAATAGTGTTATTTTCTCTAACTATCCAAGCGGTGAACGGATACACGCGTGGCATGGTTAGTTTCAAGATTAATTCCATCGATAAAGAAGCATGTTGACTAGATTAAATGAAGATCATATAAATAGCTTTGAAGTTCTAATATCAAGCACCAATACATGTTAAACATGTAAAAACAAATCTAAAAGAATGACAAAAAATCAACTCCTATCAGAGTGAGATATCGGAATCCTAGACACAGTAGTCCATATACACCCATCAAGGTGAAGCCTCACTATCGGCCCCTCGCGCTGTCGCTTCGTTGTTCCTCTACATTTTTATCTCCCTTGTCGCGGGCCTCCACGTGAATAATGAATCAAAATATTGCCACATCTCCTTCAAGTCTGCTCCCGTGTCTCCAGCATTATCACGAAAATGAACAAGTAGGCAAAGATAGTGATCGCCCACGACGGTCCACGTTCTTGTTCATAGCGATTGCAATCTTCACCTACTTGTCCGTCTAAGTGGTAATGCCGGAGACACGGGGGCGGACTTTGGAGGAGATGTGGAAATCTTTTGGTTCATTGTTCATGTGGAGGTCTGTGGCGAGGGAGATAGAAATGCAAAGTAACAACGAAGCCACAACACGAGGGGCCAGCAGTGAGGCTTTATCTTGATGCATGTACATTGAATACTGTGTCTAGGACTGACATTTCACTCTAGTGGAAGCTGATTTTTTGTCGTTCTTTTAGATTTGTTTTTACATGTTTAACTAGCATTGGTACTTGGTATTAGAACTTCAAAGCTGTTTGTATGGACTTCATTTAATCTAGTCGATTTTCTTCTTTATGGATGGAATTAACCGTGATCTTGACCATGTCATGCGTGTATCTGTTCACTATTTGGAGGGTTAGAGAGAATAGCACTATTGGGATTTATCGATATTCGGATGGATATTCTTACTGTTTATTTTAGCATAATATTTATTCTGATATTTACTCCAATAAATTTGCTATCCATTTTTTTCATTTATTTTAGCATAATATCTATTCTTTTTGTTTAAATGGAATAGCTATTTATGGTCTCATCCGATTAAGGGTGAAATATCTACTTACCCCATATTCAAATGGGGAGAATTTTGTTGTATAGTAAGGCACCACAATCTCCATGAAAAACATGAAGACGTTAGGAAAAGAATGACATATCAACCATGTTAGACATTGTGAAGTATCAAGAGTTTTGTGGCAATTTCCTCGTTAACTAGAAATAAGCACACGGTCCAATATCTTGCTTTGTTGGATCTTGTGTCAACATTATTCAGTGCTTTGGGGAGTGTCCATCTGCTAATACTTTTACTCTGCATTTGAAATGTTTTGCTGGGATAGGTGCTATTCCAGTATGAACCACCCAAAGTGACTAATGGATTACTAAACCAAAATGCCCACTTCTGGCTCTTCCAAGCCCATATCAATTTGCAAATCGATTCAATTAAAAGTCACCACTCATCGATCTTTGGTGGATTGATTGGGCACTCAACTAAAATATGGAAGAGTATTTTGCTTTTATGAACTAGACATTAAATGAGTTCAGAAACTTGATTACACTAGCTATTCAACTAGTGCCCTTTCGGTACCCAAACTTAATCATTTATTTCCTAAAATGCCATGCAGTCTTTATACCAATTATGAGTCATAAAGTTATCACCCCCTAAGCTGTCCATGTAAATTTTTTGGGTGTATTATATCCTAACCATGCTAAAAAGGAAAAGTCTAATCAATGTGTTGAAAATGCACAATTAAGTAACATCAAAATATAAATGCACAAACAACGGCCTAGCATTTATCGCTATGAACATTCAAGATCCTATTTTAAAGTCCTAAGAGCTTATTCAATTTCGAGTCCAATTTTTGTCTAAACATTTGAACATTTTTATGCTAAGCCTAAAATGTTCATTAAAATTCCTAAACTATGTGAAATATAATTTAGAAAAATCTAAAATTAATTCTAAACTAGAATTAGATCTAGTAAAACTAATCAAAATATAATTTCTAATTTTTTGGATTTTTTTATTATTGAAAAATGATTTGGATCAAGTCAAGAGGCCTGATCCACTCCATGAGGATCTGACCTGGAACCTAAGTGTCAAGGTTCATCTAAAGCCTAGTTCAAAAATGGCCTATTTGGGCCTTAATTTCGCTTAACCCATTAAACTCCTCTAACAAACCTAAATCTAAATCTTAAGTTTGACCCAACCCAATTCTCAGCCCAACGAATAGTTCTTTTTATTTATTTGTGTTTTTTTTTTTTTCCATTTCTTCTTTTTTTTATGTATTACATTTTCTATTTCATTTTATTTTTTTGTTTTTGGTTTTCTTCTTCCCGAGACCTCTCTTCCAAAAACCTCAACGTAGCCTCTCCACGCCAATCCTCAAGGCCAACCTCACCTTCACCGTCGGCCAGTCACGGCCATTATCAAACCGTAGCTAGAAACCAAAACGAACTTCCAATTACCATTATTCATTTACGGCCACCGCATTTTCCAATTTAAAATCAAAACTCCACTCTACATATACAGACATATATGTACATGGAATAGAGAACTAAAATAGACGGCCTTAAAACGTGGGCTATCATCATTAAATGAGCGGCAGATTCAACTCGAATATTCCTCCACGGTCGGCTTCGGAAACTAAACGTCATGTTACAAAGCCAAAGAAAAGTAACGGAATAAACTCGATTAGACCAATCAATGAAGTAAATTATGATCAATCTTAGATCCAAACACCGTCCAAAGGCCGATTACACAAGATTAGATTCAATTTTCTCAAACAAATCATCAAACAGTTGCTATGCTCTCAGAACATATACATGCAGTTCTTAGCCTAAACTTGATGTGGAATGCTCTAAATCAACATCATGCATCACCAATCAGCCTTAGAATAGGTTTGGTCAACACTTCATCGAATGGATCCAAGACTATCGATGAGCATGAGGAGAAGAAACTTACCTGGTTCCGCACTGAGGAAACGTCACCGGAATGAACAACGTGGGGGACGAAAGCATCGGGAATACCTCAACGAGCGGAATTCCTTTCTATTTTTCTCTGTTTCTCTTTTTCTCGCTCTCTCGCTCAATCTATCTCTCTTTTTTCCAGTGAATGAAATTTGTGAGAACCTCCAACCGATCTCCCTCTTTCTGTTATATCCCCCGATCTTATCTCCTCAAAACCGATTCTGTTAGCACTATGCCCGGCTTTTCTTCCGTCCCCAGCGGTGACGCACGCCCACCTGTCACCACGGAATCCCTAACTGACGCTCGCGGTTTTTTTCCTCTCTCCGCTTGATCAAGCAAGAACTTCATTTCCTTCACTCGGGCTGGGCTAGACGCATTCATTGACAGATTGGAAGAGTGGAGACTAACAAAGCACAATCTGGACGAGAGGTAGCCCAAATGGAGGCAATTTGATGGGCTTGCGCAAGCCTCTTCTAGATTTTTGCATTCCAATTAATTTGTTTTTTTCGTGGCCCTATTTAATTGTGCGCTCTTTTGTTTGTTTTTATTTTTATTTTTCTCTTTTTTATTTTATTTAGTGACAAAATAAGGGTCTCAACATCGACTTACAACATATATTGCAACCGGATGACGCAGTTCTGAAGCAAATATGTCGTGCTTTTTCCAGCATATGTTGCTACATCGCGACTTTTTAGGTATGTAAACCTTGAGCCGCGTGGATGATGAGTTGATTGTTGATTAATCCACTGTCTCTTAGCGATTCTATCACCTTGTTGTATCTTGAGTCGTTCACACCTCACCCCAATGTTGGAATTGTTTCTGTGGTTATAGTCCTGCGATATTCCTAGTGCAGTATTTAGCAACAGTTATAAACATGTTTGCCCATAATACACCTTAAATTCCGAAAATTCCTATTGCTCATGACACCCCCTTTAGATTCGGGTAAGAAAGCGAAATTAATATAAAATAATCATCATTCCACACAAAGTAGAGCAGACCTTCAAATTTTATTTCGAAATTATCAATCTTTTCTATCGAGATCAAGGACGTGACATATAATTTCACGTGCGGGCACGATCATACTTCTAGATTGAAGTCATATATTACCCTATTGCACATATTCCTTAGGACAAGGCACATAGGGAGCATGTATTATGGGCAAAATTACTTATTAATGTTCCAATTAAATCACGTGATCATAAAAGATAAGATAGACATGAAATAGTAGATAAGACTCAAAATTCAAATAGGAAATAGAATACCCAAGAGATAACGTGCCTAATTTATCTATAAGGTAATATTACATTATTTCTAAGGCAATATTACCCTATCAATAAATATTTATATTTTTTCAAATATAGGCAATGATATATTCAAGATATATCAAGACCGCGATTGGTACCTAAATTACAGATAATATTCCAAGTTTGAATAGCGACTGATAGATCGAGATCGGACCGGCTCGAAGAGGACTCTTGCGCCCAGTGGACTTGGTCCGAGAAGTTCCCCACGATGGTGGACCAGGGAAATGTGAAGTGCAAGAGAGTAGCTAGACTTCAAGACTCCATATGATGATCATTGGGACTTTCAGTTTTGGCCTAAACGTTGTTGCCTCTCGAGGATGAAATCACTCTCGCTTTTATTTTCTTTTCGTCCTTGGAATCTTCCCCTTCAGGTCATGTGGCTATAAAAGTGGGAGGAAATTTCTGAGAACCTATAGAACAGATCAATAATGCATCGGTTTGACAAAATGCTTGTTGGACCATCACGATTGCGCCTCGTGTGTTGACCTTGAACTACGAACCCGCCAGAATTGCGGGCTTGTGGTCGAAGGCACTCGATGTTCAGCCAGCAGACAGCAGCGGTGTCCGAAGGGATTCAGCGGCTCGCGGTTCTCGCCGTACATCGACAATGTGGTGGTCAACCAAGTCTTGCTTGAAGATCGTCGGACGAAGCTTGAGTAACCTGCAAAATAAAGAATGCCAGAGAGGGACATTCCCGCTATGTAGATCACAGATCAGGGATGCAGCAGCTTTGTCTGATTAGTCGCGGGGGAATAACTCGTCTCAGTGCAACCTGTCCGAGACGTCGGAAAAGTGCGAGTTTCGCTGGGTATCGCCTGGATGGCGAAGCTTCAGATCTTGGCAGTGGTGTCCTTCACCCGAGAACCAAAAGGAGAGACCCTTTTCTCTCTTCTCCACTGGCAGTCAATTGCAAGCGGGAAGGAAACGCCCTTGAGCCGTCTTTTGTGAATGATCCGGAGAACCTGCAATCACAAAAAAGGGAAAAGAAAGCTTCGTTGTTGATTTGATATGGCCAATGAAAGTGAACGCCAGTCGAAGTGCAGAACCCGAACACCCCAAGGATAGAGCCTCTCTTTTCACATTTTCGTGCATTCTCTGTCCAAACCTTTCTCCCTTGTTTTTTTTCTTTGTACGTGCTCCCTCTTTTCTTGTGTGCACCGTGGCCGTCCTTTTGTGTATATCTGCTTGATCTTGTGGCCGTGTAAGCTTTTGTAGTCCCCGCCCCCCCTCAAGTGTCAGATCCCCATGGAGGGAGAAAGAAGAAAAAAGCTCTCTCTCAGGGACAGAATTTTTTCCTCTCAATGATGATCGTATACGACAATTGTGTGGCCTCCTCTAAACCCTAGGCTTAAGCTTGTTTATACAGGCAAGGACACTGCAAGTTTTTTAATTTTTTGTCAAATAAACCCGAGATTGAGAATATAATTAAAAGTGAACCTCAAAGGGCTTGCGCTTTTTCTGACTTAATTAAGGCTTTTTATGATTAATTTAAACATTAAAATTAAAGCCTTTTCCGATTAATTAAATATGAACGGGCTGAATTCAGTTCAAAAATAGTACCAATGACCTCTTAAACTTCGAAATATGCTCCCCCCATGTTGGCCAAATTTTTCCTGATGAGTGCAAATCCAATCGCTTGCCAATTTAAGCTCAATTTCCTACCTCTGATCCAAATTGATGCATATGTAAATGCAGTGCATGAATGCTCAAAATTAATATGAAAAATGCTTTAATTATTTTTTGGTAGGGACTGAGATTAATCACTATTTTTTAAGCAAATTAAATGACTAAAAAAGGGTATTCAAAATTTAGGTGTTAATATCTAATATTAAGCATAACCAACCTACTTTTTTCAAAGTTAGTCTGAGATCCCTCCCAGATAGCAGTGCAAGTAAAGTTTTTGCATATGACATTATTGTCGAAATTACAAATCTAGTAACTACAAGCATGTTGCAACTACATGATTTAGAAATGACCGTCAAGCTTCAATAGGCTATATGCTCTTGCTATTACACAAAAAAAATCGCCCACTCCCCACCCTAACATCAATAGAAAAGATAAAAGATTTCTTAAGCCAGATTAGCTCATTCAGTACCAGCAAACCCAAATTTTGAAACATGTTATCAATGAGTACGATAAAAATCACCCGAAGAAACAAAATTGGAAGCCCTTTGCAATGAGAAGATCAACTTGAAGAAGGCCCTGGGTAGTACATGGAGCAAATTGGAAGCCCTTTGCAATGAGAAGATCAACTTGAAGAAGGCCCTGGGTAGTACATGGAGCAAATGAAAGAGATTTGATCTACTCCCGAACAACTCGTTGGTGCAATTGCCGAATGGCTGCCATGCACGTAGGATCTTTGAAAAGAGCAAAGGATGAACCATTAGTGACCGAAAACAATAGGGAATTTAGACAAGATGAATTCCAATGATCCTTATTAAGCCCCACTAACTAGATTAGGCTTCATAAGAATCTTTCTCAGGAAAAGGGAGACCTGAAGATGTAAGAAAACACTTCAGGTTTGAAAGCAGGCTGAAAAATTTTTAGTCCATATCTACACAGCCCCATCAGACATGGCATTCCCCTCTGACCCTAATATACCTAGTACCATGGTGCTCTCTAGTTCACCTTCGTCTCTCTAATTCCTCAGCATAGCCAACCTACTTTTTCCAAAGTTAGTCCGAGACCCCTCCCAAGTAGCGGTGCAAATAATTTTTTTGTGGACGATAATAATGCAGAAATCATAAGTCTAGAACCGACAAGCAAGTTGTAACTACATGATTGAGAAATAATCGTTTGGTTCCAAAAGGCTATTCCTTTTTTTGTTGCACAGAAAAATCACCCACTCCCTAATCTAACATCAACGGAAAATATACTAGATTATCTATGCCATATTAGCTCATTAAGCATATTATTACTAAGTAGTGATAAATATCACAAAAAAAAAAAAATTTGAGTAGCAGTTTACAATGAGAAGATCAACCTGAAGAAAGCATGGAGCATACAAAAGTCATTTAATGATCTACTCCTAGACGTTACCAAACAGACCCTCGGTCATTGTAATAACGACTTGTTTGAGAGTGGATAATTAAATCTCTTTTGAATGCTTCATGTACTACCCAGGTCATTCATTAGGTTGATCTTCTCATGGCAAACGGCTTATCAATTTTGTTCCTTTTGTTGATATTTATCATAATTGTTGATAACATGTTTTGAGAGTTGGGTTTGCTGGTGCTTAATGAGCTAATCTGGCATAAAGAAACTATTATCTTTTCTGTTGACGTTGGGGTAGGGAGTGGGTGATTTTTCTACGTAATAAAAAAAAATGTAGCCTTTTCAAACTAAACGGTTATTTCTAAATCATGTAGTTGCGACTTGCTTGTAGGTTTTAGACTTGTAATTTCTACAATATTAGCATCTACAAAAGTATTACTTGCCTTGCTACCTGGGAGGTTCTTAGGCTAACTTTGAAAAAAGCAGGTTGGTTATGCTGAGGAATTGAAGTGACGAAGGTGAATTAAAGAGAACCATGGTACTATGTATAGTAGGATCAAGGGGGAATGCCATGTCCAATGATATTGCATACAGATGTATTGAAAAATTTTCAGTTTGCCTTTAAACCTGAAGTGTTTTCTCACATCTTCAGGTCTCTCCTTTCCTGAGGAAGATTCTCATGAAGCCTAATCTACTTAGAAGGGCTTAATAAGGTTCTGTGGAGTTCGTCTTGTCTAGATTCCCTATTATTTTTTTGTCAATGATGGTTCATCCTCTGCTCTTTTGAATGGTCCTACGTGGATCACAGCGGTTCAATCATCAGATTGATGAGTTGTTCGGGAGCAGATCATTGAATCTCTTCGTCTACTCGTTCTCTTTATGTCGATCTTCTCATTGCAAACGGCTACTCAATTTTGTTTCTTTTGGTGATATTGATCATACTTACTGATAATATGAGTGGAAATTTTAGTTTGTTGGTGCTCAATGAGCTAATCTGGCATAATTTTTTTTCTATCTTATTTGTTTATGTTAGGGTGGGAAGTGGATGGTCTTTCTATGTAATAAAAAAGCACATAGCTTGTTAGAAAGAAAAACACTTGTTTCTAATCATGTATTTGCAACTTGCTTGTAGATTCTAGACTTGTAATTTCTGCAAGTTGTCTACAAAAATATTACTTGCACTACTTCTTGGGTCTCACACTAACTTTGAAAAGACTAAGTTGGGTTATGCTGAGGTATTAGAGTGAAGAAGGTAAATTAGAGAGCACCCTAGTACCATGTATATTAAGATAACAGGCAAATGTCATGTTTGATGCGGCTATATAGACATAGACTAAACAATTTTCATCCTACCTTTAAAACTGAAGTGTTTATTACATCTTTCGGTCTCTTTTCCCGAGGAAGATTCTCGTAAAGCCTAATCTAATTAGAGGGGCTTAATAAGGTTCTATGTAATTCGTCTTGTATAGATTCCATGTTGTTTTCGGTCAATGATGGCTCATCCTCTGATCTTTTGAATGATCCTGCGTTGATAGCTGCAGTTAGATCGTTGTACCGATGAATTGTTTCTAATTCTCCATTTTTTTTGTTCTTTTGCTCCCCCAAAACAAAAAAAAGAACAGAAATCCATTTGTGTACTCAGTTGATTTTTTTTGTGCTTGAAAATAGATTAGTAGTCAGGGAATAGCCTAATCTAGCAATCGCAATCTTCGCGTAGTTGTTTGTCTATGTCGTAATGCCAAAGACACGGGACGAGAATCTAGAGGAGATGTGGCAATTTTTTTGTTCATTATTCATGTGAAGGTTCACGACGAGGGAGATAGAAATGTAAAGGAACAACGTAACGATAGCACGAGAGGCCAACAGTGAAACTTCACCTTAATGCATAATATTGAATATTGTGTCAAGGACTCTGACATCTCACTTTGGTGGAAGTGATTTCTTTTCATTCTTTCAGATTTGTTTTTACATGCTTAGGTTGCATGGATACATGGTATTAGAACTTCAAAGAGGATTGTATGACCTTCATTTAATCAAGTTAACGTTCTTCTTTATGGATGAAATTAATCATGGTACTAACCAGTGCTATACATGTATTTGTTCGCTGTTTGGAAGGATATAGAGAATAGCACTATTGCGATTTACCGATATTCGAGTGGATCTTCTTGCTCTTTATTTTAGCATAATATCTATTTTTCTTTAGTTTACTCTAATAATTTTGCCTTCCATTTTTGTGTTTGAATAAAATAGCTATTTTAAACGGCCTGATCCGATCAAGGGCGAAATATCTACTCACCTCATGGTTCACGTGAGGATAGCTTTTGTCCTACTAGGGTCAAAAGTTATTTCAATGGTATCAACTATAGTTATCTTCGCACCAGCTAAAGGCAAAAACTTGATAGAAAGAACCATATTTGCATGTTGATGGAGTGTTGATCCCATGAGACAAATGTACAATTAAAAGTTGAGAAGATGAAAGCCCCGATTGATCATAGGACCACAGAATATCTCTCATCTTCCTAGCTCGGTAATAGTAACATGTGACCATTATGCCTGTTACTATGTTCCAGAGCCATTAATATCGTTCTTGGAGTTCTGAGGAGACCCGTACCAAGATTGATATTGGGGATCTTGGTCAAATTCCACAATGATAATACGCAAAAATCCATGGCAGTGCCAAAAAAAGGATGATAGATGACATTGGCATTAGTTAGCCATGATTAAAAAGAGATACCTTATTGTGAGTAGAGAAGTTAATATAAGATTATAAGCAAATTGCTAGTTAAAGAACACCTGTTGCCACAAAATTCTTTCTGCTTCACAACATTTAGTGTGGTTCATGGAGAGTATGGTGACTAAATAAATGATCAAATCTATTCTTTCTGCCATTATTTTCACGATGTCTTCATGTGATTCATGGATATTGTGGTGTTTAACAAGACGACAAAAGCTATCCCCACTTGAACCATCGTGGGGTAAGTAGATATTTCACACTTGATCGTATCATACCATTTAAAGTAGCTATTCTATTTAAACAAAGAAATGGGACAACAAAATTATTACAGTAAATTATAGTAGAATAGATATTATGCTAAAATAAACAGCAAGAAGATCCATTCGAATATCGATAAATCACAATAGTGCAAATCTGTCTAATCATCCAAGCAGCACACTTATACACACTTGGCATGGTCAACATCATGATTAATTTCATCCATAAAGAAGAGCATTAACTGGATTAAATGAAGACCATACAAACCGCTTTGAATTTCTAATACCAATGCTAGTTGCATGTAAAAACAAATCTAAAAAAATGAAGAAAAATGAACTCCCATCGGAGTAAGATATTAGGGTCCTAGATACAATATTCAATGTACATACATTAAGGTGAAGCCTCACTGCTGGCCCCTCGCGCCATCGCTTCGCAATTCCTTAGCATTTCTATCTCCCTTGTCATGGACTACACATGAATAATGAACCAAATTTTGCCACATCTCATACATAGTTTGCTCCCATGTTTTCGACATTATACACGTAGATGAACAATAACTCGAGGATCGCAATCGCTATGAACAAGAAGGCAGCCTCGAGGTTCATTGCCTCATATAGAAATAACAATATTACTGACAAAAATGCACTCAACTCTTGGTTTTTAGCAACGCCGATTGTGTTTTCCTACGCAAGCAGCATCAACAGGAAGATCTCTGAGCTATACCCATGCAACCGGTTCCATGCCAATGGAGTATAATGCCATGTAGAAAAACAACAAGGGGATACACATGGTTATCGGCCATTTGGGCTTCGGTCGCTCTAGTCAATGCCGGTGAGGCATATTTCGAGGAAGGTGAGTGAGCCAATCATCCTATGATGCTGCTTGGCGGCAACCACCACCGCCCGACTTAGTTAAGGAGGAAGGTAGGGATGAGGATGAGCACAGCCCTTACAATGCGGAATTTGATAGTGAAGAGGGGCTTTCGGTTGGCTCATCATGGTGAAGATGCTCTTCACGGCCCTACATGATAAGCCAACAAAAATCTCATCTTGACCATCAAATTCCACATTGTAGCCCATCCTCATCCCAACCTTCTTCCTTGACCGGGTCGGACGGCGGCGATTGCTGCTAACCAGCATCTGTGGGATGATCATCTCACTAGCCTCCCTTGGAATGTGCCTCACTAACATTGACCAGAGTGACGAAGCCCAAATGGGCGGTGGCCATGAATATCCCATCATTATTTTTCTATGTGGATTTTTCTCTATTGGGATGGAACCGATTTTATCTAGGAATATCTCGAAGACCTTCCCGTAGAGGCTGTGTGCCTTGGGAAGTGCAAGCGACATTGCCATAAACCAAGTGTTGAGTGCATTTTATTCAGTAATATTTTAATCGCTCTACAAGGCAATCACCCTCGACCGGGCATTTTCTTGTCCATAGCGATTGCGATCTTCACGTACTTGTTCGTCTACGTGATAATGCCGGAGACACGGGAGTGGACTCTGGAGGAGATGTGTCAAGTTTTTGGTTCATTATTCTTGTGGAGATTAGTGACAATGGAGATAGAAATGCAAAGGAACAATGAAGGGACAACTCAAGGGGCCAGTAGTGAGGCTTCACCTTTATGCTTGTACATTGATTACTATGTCTAGGACTTTGACTTCTCACTCTAGTGGAAGTTTGTCTTTTTCTTTTTTTTTTTGGTTCTTTCGGATTTGTGTTTACATGCTTAATTAGCATTGATATTTGGTATTAGAACTCAAAGCAGTTTGTATGGTCTTCATTTAATCTAGTTAACGTTCTTTTTTATGCACAAAATTAATCATGATATTGACCATGCCAACATGTATAAGTGCACTACTTGGATGGTTAGAGAGAATAACACTATTATGATTTGTAACGGGCATAATGATTACATGTTATTACTTGCCGTGCTGGGGAGATGAGAGACATTGTTTGGTCCTTTGATCAATCCGAGCTTTCATCTTCTCAATTGTTTCTTGTACATTTGTCTTATAGGATTACCGCTTCATGAATAGGCAATATGGTTCTTTCTATGAAGTTTTCTGCCTCTAGCTAGTGCAAGGATAACTTTGTTTGATGCCATTAAAATTACTTGGACCCTTGTAAGAAATTTTGATTTCAATTTCTTGGAAAGTTTGAATATATAGCTTGTTGAAGCCGCATGTTCCCTTAACATGCTGAATTGGCATCCTAAAGCATTTCACACTCTAGATACTTCGTACATGTACTAGTAGCTATTAGTGCAACCTTGACCTATAAATGAAGTATCTTTCTTTGTCGGACACTTCTACATCATTCAATGCTTTAGGAAGTGTCCATCTGCTAAAACCTTTACCATTCATCTGAAATGTTTTGCTGGAGTAGGTGGTAGTAGTCTAGCGCTACTATTCCAAGACAAACGACCGGGCGTCGACTATCGCAACTTTCCCAATTGTGAACCACCCAAAGGGGACTAATGGATTAGTAAGCCAAAATACTTAGTTCGGGTTCTTCCAAGCCCATATCAACTCACAACTTTCAAGCCAATTAACCCGGAAAAGTTTATTGAATTAGGAGTCATCGCTCATTGAAATTTTGTGGGTCGATTAAACACTTAAGTAAAGTATGAAAGAGTATTTTACTTCTACGAATCGGAGATTAAATAGGCTCGGGAATTTGATTACACTAGCTATTCAACTAGTGTTCTTTTGAAACCTAAACTTAATCATTTATTTCCTAAAATACCTGGGAGTGTCTATACCAATTATGAGCCCTAAAGTTCTCATCCACTAAGGTGTTCATGAAAATGTTTTTGTGTTTATTATATCCTAACCATGCTAAAAAGGAAAACAAAACAATCCATATATTGGAAATGCGCAATCAAGTAAAATTGAAATGTAAATGCTCGAACAACGGCCTAACATTTATCTCTAAAAGCATCCGAGATCCTATTGTAAAGCTCGAAGAGCTTGTTCAATTTCGAGTCCAATTTTTCTCTAAAGATTTTCACAATTTTTATGCTACACCTAAAATGTTTATTAAAATTCCTAGACGATGTGAATTCTAATATAGGAAAATCTAAAACTAATTCTATACTACAATTCACTAAAAATCTAATAAAACTAATAAAACTCTAATTTCTGAAATTTTCTGGATTTATTTTATTATTGCAAAATGACCCAAATCGGGCCAAAGGCCCGACCAACTCTCGAGGATCCGACCAAGACCTAAGGGTCCAAGTTGGTCTAAAGCCCGGTCTAAAAATGGCATAATTGGGCCCTAATTTCATTCATCCCATTAAACTCCTCTAACCAGCCTAAATCCAAATCTTAAGTCTAACTCGCCCCAACTCGTAGCCCGTCTTTTATTTCTCTTTTCGGTATTTTTCCAATTTCTTTTTTATTTATATTTTCTATTTTTTTATTTCTATTTTAAATTTTATTGTTTGGTCTTCTTCTTCCCCCTGAGATCTCTCTTCCTGAAACATCACCATAGCCTCCTTGTCAACGTCACCCGATTCGACCCAAAAAAAAAAAAAAAAGTCTGGTCATCGCCGCCTACCACTAATGTCCACCAGTCCTCAATGCCAACCTCACCTTCGGATGGTCATGGTTGTTATCGGATTGCCGCCGAATGCCAAAACGAACCTCTAATTACCATTATTTCATTCTTTGGCCACTGCATTTCTCAACTCAAAATCAGAACTCTAACTCTACGCATACATACACATATTAACAAGAAGTAGAGAATTAACACAAACAGCCTTAAACCGTGGGCTATCGTCATCAAATGAGCAGTAGTTTCAACTCGAATATGCATGTTACAAATTCAAAGAAAAGTGAAGGAACGGACTCAGATTTGAACTATCAATGAAATAAATATTTGATCAATCTTTGATCTAAACACCATCAAACGGCTAATTACACGAGATCAAACAAACAGTTATTATGCGCCTAGAACATAAGCACTCAGATTCAGATTCAATGTTTGTCCAAAATTTCGTCTAGTGGTTCTAACACCATCAACGAGCATGAGGAGAAGAAATTTACCTGGTTGGGCGCTGAGGAAATTTCTCTGGAATCGACAACAACGGGGACGAAAGCGTTGGGCCTACCTCAACGAGCGGAATTCCTATCTACTTTGCTCTCGTTTTCTCGTTTTCTCCCTCGTTCTCTTTCTCTCTCTCTTGTTTCCGAGCGACTGAAAATTTTCAGAACCTCAAAGTGATCTCCCTCTTTCTGTTATATCCCCCTATCTTACCTCCTCGAAACCGATTCTGTAAGCATGCCCGGTTTTCCTTCCGTCCCCAGCGGTGACGCACGCCCACCTGTCACCGCGGATTCCCTCACTGACGCTCGCGGTTTGCTTCCTCCCATGCGATCAGGAAGAACTTCGCTACCTTCATTTGGGCCCGGCTTATGGAAAAATGGACCACGAGATCAAAACTTTGGTCGGGTTGGACGCATTTATTAACAGATTTGAGGGTCGTGCAAGCCTCGTCTAGATTTTTTCATTCCTATTAATTGTTTTTTCCTTGGCCCTATTTGTTTGGGCCCTCTTTTTTTTATTTTTATTTTTGTCTTTTTTTTTTATACATTTACTGGCAAAATAAGGGTGTCAATATCGACTTACAACATATGTTGCAACTGGATGATGCAGCTCTAAAGCAAATATGTCATTCTTTTTCCAGCATATGTTGCTACATCAGGACTCTTTAGGTATGTAAACCTTGAGCAGTGTAGATGATGTTGTCTTTTAGCAATTTTGTCACCTTGTTGTATCTTGAGTCTTTTACACCTCACCCCAAAGTTAGAATTGTTTCTATGGATATAGTCCTGTGATATTCCTAGTCTAGTCGACTTGGCTACAGTTATAAGCATTTCGATCATTGTGAAAGATGGAATGCTTCCACTCTCATGCCGTTTTCTCCTCGCTAGTTTCCATAATTGAGAATTTGTACAATATCTGGAATGTAATATCCGGTAGGTCATCGGATCTCTTAAAGGTTGGTTTGTCTCCCTTTTGTACTGTATAACAAATTTATGACGTCTTAAACTTTGATAAAGCTAAAGTATGATGCATGATGAAGAAAAACCAAGTCCTATTCATCATTTTCTTGGCAATTAAATTGTCCACTTTCAAATTTAGGAAGATAAAATCGGACATCCGTGTATCCGGCTCAATAAGTGCGCTCGGCTCTTTAAGTATTCACGCTAGGAAATTGCCATTCCGATTCACGATGGTTTTGTATGGACTGTGAAAAAATCGTAAGTTTTCCCAAATTTAATAGAACTAGGCATTCAAGATTTGATAGAACTAGACTTTCGAGTGCACCAAATTGTTTTTTTCCTAATTGAGCACACCTTTAGTTTTCATTTGAATATGTTGAAATCTTTTTATTCTTTTAGATGATTTTAATATTGTTAAATAGTACACCTTATGATGGTGGTGATTTACTGTAATTCTAGAATTTGCGTCTTTAACTTATTATACATTTAAAAAAAAATTATTATCCATTCAATACACATCATTATCAAAGTATATGAGGGCAACCATTCTTCATCTTCTCTTGAAATTTTGTCCTTTGCGAGCAAAAACTAGTAAATTCATACCGCTATGTTTGGTTTATTATCTTTAAACTATCGCTTTCTGCCCTGCATAATTTATTTTGAACGCCGAACAAATCGGATGTCTTATTTTTTATGTATACCACACTATGGTTTTAATAGTTCCATCACTTGCGCAATGCGCGGGCAGTAAAACTAATACCAGTCAAGTATTTTATTCTTTTTAAGGAATTTATGAGAAAAAGGAATTATAATTTGTAAGAAAGAAATTAAAATAAAAGTATAACATTAAAATAATTGTCAATTTTCTATGGATAATAATATGCTATCCATATAAGTAATAAAAAATAAAAACTATAGCAAAGGAAGTGAACGCGAGGCTTCTGCTTACGGATTCAAGTCCGCTTGTCCAAAATGGTTTAAGAGCATATTGGTAATAAATGTTTGATAACGATATTAACTACAAGCCCAATCAAATATGAATTGATAACCTATCTTGAGATTGACCCAGTAATAAAGGCGTTTCTCATCCTTTTCACTGAAAAATCAATGGTTGTTGGTTCAATAATTTGTTTTGGACAACACAGATGTAAGCGTGCTTTTAGTGGTGGATTCCCGTGCTATTTTTTTTTTCAAGAAAAAATGATTTTCTTGATATTTTCTTAACTAGGCAAAGTCTTTTGTGCTCTCAATTTGAGAGCTAATGAACCATGTTATGAATTTTGATTTGGTTAAGTTTAACTTTTGATTTTTCTTTTCGCTTTTGAAGTCTTCGGTAGCATAATTATATCCTTAGAAAGCATGTCACAATGTTAGACGGACCTATACGGGATTGGCTTAAATAGTGCAAGAATTTGGCAAGCGACATTGATATGATTTCTAGTACCATTAAAGGTAACCATTTCTGCGAAAAAAAAAAAAAAGGTAACCATTTACGTGTATAGTCAAGTCCATTTATCTATGCAACCTTGAGTTGCTATAGTTAATATTCAGATAAATTTTGATTTTGGTTGAAAAATTCGAAAAAGATTTTGTTTACAGGGAGAGAGAGAGTTTGGGGTTGCGACGGCTGATGAAAGACTTCCAAAAGAGCTACATTCACCGTCAATTGGTAAATCGTAAAGTAAGAGCTATTAGCCAAGCCAATCCTCCAGAAAATTGAAACTTGAGTAGCTAAAATAGGGGAATATTGAGGGGTTTTTTTTTCCAATTTAATCTTAAAAAAATATATATTTGCTAATTTTTTTTTTTAAAAATATTTATAAGTTTGGACCTCGCTTAGCGGTTGGGTTGCCAAGCGGCTCGTGCTGGGCCCAGGCCCAGCTGCTCAGAATTTCAATCGCCGAATAGCCCACTCGCTCGGCGGTTGGGCCGCCGAGTGGGCTAGTATGATGCCTTGGAAATTCGTTGTCTGTAGAGTGCCTAAATTCAATAAAAAGGATAAAAATTGAATTTCAGTCAATATAAAATTTTGGATCGTAAAGACGTAAATGACAATTATTTGGACGATTTTCGAATTATCGTTCTGTTTAGATTAGGTTCCGATAATCCTAGTCGTCGCGAATTAGGATCGAAATCTTCGTGCCCGAGCCTATTTCCGGACCGAGCCAAACACATGAAAATCCGAATTTTATTCTCAGTCAGTTGAGCCAAAAATACATTTTGTCCTGATTTATCATTTGACCTTTGTGCCTTCCAATTATTCACTAAAGTCCAAAATGATTCAAAACCTCCAAGTGGGCCCCACCAGCTTTCACATCACCACCCATCATTCATCTTCTCTCTCCTCTCCCCTCTTTTCCCCCTCCCCACGTGCTCTTTTCCCTCTCTCTCTCTCTCTCTTTCTTTTCTCTCCTGCTGCGATCAGACCCCCCCTCCCCCACGTTATTTCTTCTTCTTCTTCCTTCTTCTTCCTCTTCTTCCTTTCCTTCCCTGGTTGTTTGCGGGGCCCTCCCCCCTTGACTGAAGCCGCTGCCGCACCACCTCCACCCACACTAGCCTTTGTCCACCTGCAGCCACGCCGTCCCCATCGTCGTACTGCCAAGCTCGCCGGTAGCCTCTCAAACCCGACGCCTTAGCCCCAACAGCCCCCGAGACCACCACTGCCCAGTCTCAACCGTCGAAACCCCCAGATCCGGCACCTCAGTCGAGTCCCAACGCCACCCTCAACCTTCTCAGTCGCAAGCCCGGGTCCCCGATGCCTATCCGACTCAGATCCGAACCGTTTCGCCGAAATTACTGTTCGGTGAGCAGTACTGTGAACAGTATAGTACACAGTATCGTGAACAGTACAGTGAATAATATCGTGAACAGTGCCGGTGAACAGTAATCGTAAACAGTATCGGTGAACAGTATCGTGAATAGTATCGGTGAACAGTAATTCCGATGGTGAATAGTAATTTTCGACACCGGCCTTGAAGTTCGTGCCCGACCTGATATCGACCGCCGTTGTAATGAGTCGACCTCTAAACCCCGATTACGGCGCTAATTGCATTATGGTTAGTTAATTAGTTAATTAGGGTGTTTAGGTAAATTTAATTACAGTTGGTTTAGTTAGAAACATGGATTAGGCTAAAAGACCATAATTAGTTAAGTTAGTCGGATTAGCTAAGTTATCTGTGGTTAATTGGGAATTAGAATTGATTGATTGTTATTGATTGATCGCGAGCGAGCGACGGGTTAGGAACGAGGGCGCTATTGACTGTCAATTGGAAATTGGAGATTATGAAAAGATTGAATGACTTCAATTGTTTGATCGTCTCATTAATTGATTGAATTGAGTGCTTGAATCAATTGTTGAATGTTGTGGATGTTTGATTCGGAGACCGCTCGTCTCGTTTTGCGTGAAATATCGATCGATGAAATTGTGTATTCATGTGCCCACGTATGAGATCAAATTGCATATTTTAGCATGAAAATGGCCTTGGGCCAAGTCTTTGAGCATGCGTGTATGAGCATTCGACTAAATTTAAGCAATGAACTAGTTGAATGTCAAATTGCTTAGGTGGACACATGAGAAATATCGTCGGCCTGGGGATACCAGGGGACGATTCGTGAGTTGTATAATATATCCATCCCGGGGGTACCATGGGGATTATTATCGTCGGCCCCGGGGTACCAGGGGACGATTCATGAGTTGCCTAATATATCCGTCCCGGGGGTACCGGCGGGATTAATATCATCGGCTCGGGGGTACCAGGGGACGATACTTAATATTTTAGATATGTCCGTCCTAGGGGTACCATGGGGACTATCGGTCATCCCTATTGAAAGAATAAAACAATATCCGGTCCTGCCGGAAGAGCACCAACCGAAAGTGTGCTGAACCATCTGGTCGAATGTGATAATAAATGGACCGCGTGTGGTGTCCTGTGCATGCAAGTTGTGTGATACTTTGCCAATTAATTGATTGGTTGACTGTTATGTCAAGTTTGCATCGCATTATGTGTGGCTTCAGTGGGTAAACTTGCATGTGGTTGGATTATCTACTCTGTGATGTTATATCCGTTTGATAGGACGCCCCGAGCGAATCAACGTCATAGTCGGGCTTAGGCGTTGACTTCGGCGAGATTTAATTCTCATCCCATCGTGGGCTAACATTTTCGGGTCCCGAGTGATGGAACCCCAAGGATGCCAAGATTTGGTCGTTGGATTAGTCTTTTGAAGTAGATGAAGGTTTCACTTTAGTACCTTTGTTTTGATATCCTCGAGAGTCGCCCCGAAGTGTGGGGTTGTATGTGACTATTGTAGCTCAGTAGGGATAAAGTTCATCTACTTTTGGTTAATGAATGAAGAAGTCTTTTAAATGAACGATCGTTGAGCTGTCCTATTATACTATCCCCGCTGTTTGTAACTATTTGGGAGTGTAGCACGTTCTGCATGCGTTTTAAGTATGCGGGTCGATAGCCCGCTTGGGATGCTATCATCTATGACTTGTGGCGAATTGGTAGGGATGTCGCGAGCTCAAGAGTCGGGGGGTGACAGTTGGGCTTTTTTTTTTATTTCATTTTTTTAAGTGTTTTAATTATTTATACTTATAATATTTAGTTTATTTTGAATTTTTTTAACATGTTTATATTTATTTTATTTATAATTTTTTTTCTTGTGAAGCTTATCTTTATAACATAATTAGTAATAATTAATATAAAAATTATTAAGATCTATAATTAATAAATATTGTTGTAATTATGTAATTAATTTAAAATATTCATAAAATAAAATTCAAAATAAACTAAATATTATAAGTATAAATAATTAAAACACTTAAAAAAATAAAATTTAATATAAAAAAATAGCCCGACTCGCTCGACACCCCAACCGCCGAGCGAGTGGGCTACTTGGTAGTTAAGCCGCCGAGCCGGCCTTGCTCGACAGTTGGGCTGCCGAGCGAGGCCCAAACTTGTAATTTTTTTTTTAAATTTTGTAAATATTTTTTTTTTGAAAATTAAATTGGAAAAAAAACCTGAATATTGTCCAATATTCTAGTTTTGTGGCCCAATTTCTTTCTAACCTAGTGAAATGTGATGACATGTTCGACTTTTTTAACCCGGTTTTCTTTTATCATACTAATCTTTTTGTCGTCCACATACCCTTTTAGTGTGTCGTGGGTATATGTGGAATCGGACTCAAAGGAAGAGTTAAAATGTCATATTAAGATAGCTACCTATACTGGAAAACGAAAAGAGCCCAAAAAGACAAAGGATGATTTTTCCATTCAAATGCACAGACATGCAGAGCCATTGACAACGTATTCAGTATTTGTCCTTTTCCTGTTGCTCAAATTTCTATCTTTTCTTTGATTATTTTTTCTCTTTATCCCTATCATGCTTTGAAATTAGAGCTTGTCTTCGAGTCGGAGAATTTGGGAAAAAATCTACACGTTCGTGGCGACGCTCCTCGTGAATATCAGTTCTTGTAAGTATGGAATGCAAGTGGTATCTAGACCCGCGTGCACATAAAAACCCTCATTCACATTCTGATTTAGTTGGCTACTTACTTGAATATTCAAAAGGTATTGCGTCTTTTTCACTTCCTTGGAAATTTTTCAAATATGTTTATATGTATGTATATTTATTAATTCCAATCTTGTGAATCTCCCACTTTGACATTTTCTTAACCCAATGTACCTTAAATTTGCACAATATAGAAATGTTGGCACATACATTGACATTTAATTTTTTTGAGATTTATACAGATCACGAAATCCACACTGAAGTAATCGGCAACTACTGTGAGTTATCAGCGGAAGCAACATGTACAGCTCATGAAAATCAAACCCACATATATGTGTTCTTCTTCTTGTGCATTTCAACTAACAATTTCGTGGAACGGCCAAGAGAGGGGAAACAATACATGAGAGCTGGTCACTAGTCATCTTACCAGTAATCGAAAAAGAGAAAGCTTTGAATTTTTTCCTCCTCATTTTGTGATTTAAGGAGGGATTAACCCTTACTCTGGGATCTACCACCGTTTGTGGTGGCTGCGTTGGCTTCGGGCTCTCTTCCCCTCACGAAGGGAAAGGGTTCGAAACCCAGTGCAGTCATTAGGGATCTTAAGCGTGGCGTCGTGGTGGTGGGTCCTCCGCTAGCGTCACCCCGGGGTTTACTCCCCGGCTGTCGGCCGTACGGGGGTTCCCTGGTTTACCAAAAAAAAAAAAAAAAAACCCTTACTCCGGGATCTGATTTTCAAAATTTGTTTTGTGCCTCAATTCACCGGCTAATGTTTAAGGTCAAATGGGGATTGAAGAAAAAAATGCCAAACAAAAAAATGGATAAGTGCGTTGGAGGTCCTAAAACTTGTCACGATAGTGCCATTGAGTCCTAAAATCAACAAAAATTATAATTAATTCCTAAAACTTGTCAAAATTGATGCAATTAAGTCTTTTCGTTAACTCCTTTTAACTTGGCTACAGAAATTATGACGTGGCTTTTTTTAATTATTTTCTTTCTCTTTCGTGGCCCCGACATGGCTAAGACAATGCCGTTTTGGACCAAATTTTAATTTTTTAATAGATTAAAAAGTAAGCAAACCTGAATAAATAAAAAAAGGAAAACGAAGCGAGAGCTGCATGCCCTCTCCATTTTGCCTTCCTTCCATTTTAAATCTAATTTAATTTATGTTTCATATAATTTAAATAATAATTAGATTAAAAAACGAAATTGTGGTAGCATTATCCTTCCTATTTAGCCACGTTAGCATTTTCCATTAGCCAAATTGAATGAAGTCAAGGTAAGGACTTGATTGCACCAATTTGACAAATTTGAGACTTGATTGCACCTTTTGTAAGTTTAAGACTCAATTGCACTTTTATAGCAAGTTTTAGGACTTTCATTGCACTTATTCAAAAGAAGAAGAAGAAAAGATACAAAGCTAAACATGAAGGGGCGAGGCGTAAATAAGCATATGGAGAGTAGACTTAGTTTTTATAGTGTAGATATTGAAGGCTTTGTTGTTCTTTTTTCTTGGGGGAATTCCGTGGGGAATAGTTTCTTGGGAGTATTTCCATGGGGAATAGTTACTGATTAAGGCTCCATTTGTTTTACGAAAAATAATTGATTAGAAATAAATCTTTCTAAAAATGATCGTCTATACTACTTACAAAAATTATTGAACGAAAGATATTTTCATCAAACACAAACATATTTAGACATAAATGGTTGTTGATAATGAATTTTTTTTTATTGACTAACTATTTCGGGCGATACAAACAATCGCTTTTTAGAAAAAAAAAATGATTTTCAAATCATTCATTTATTGCAAAACAAACGCAACCTATTAGAGAAATTGAAAGAAGTTGACAAATTTGGCTAATAATGATTTATTATCCTGTACTTCTAATAATGCCACACCACCATTTTTACCCCTTAGTCAACGAATATTGAGGTTGAGATGGTACAAAAGTAGTGATTTAATCGTTTGATTTGAGTGCAAAAATGATTTAAGACATCGTCATCACAAATGCATAGCGAAGTAGTTCGTCTTATTGAACTTGGATTACGATCTTGAAGAAAGATTGAAGCGTGGATATAATTCAATAGCTAAGTCTCAATTTACCAAAAGAAAGGTGATGTCTACGTACGGGATCGTAAGGGTGGCATCGGGGTGGTTGTGATAGGATTTCTAGGATAAAAATATTATATGTCTAAGAAGTTTTGAAGGCAAGGTTGGCCTATTGCTCACAAACTAGTCAAGAGCTGATGCCACTCTCTTGATGAGGCCATGCCAGCTAGAAACCAAATGTCGTTCAATGGTCCGGATGCCCAATCTAAGTTGGGCATGGTGCGATCCAATACGAGTGATGATATTTGCCGTACTATCCTTAGGGACAACATTAGAAAGAAGGTTGGCCTAGGCGTTGTTCTCGACTCGCTAGGCATTGCATGTGCTAATTCTACGGCTAAATCCGTCAGCTCGTGAAAAATACTTTAACTTACAAGAATATGTGGAGCTCGGTTGATCCAATTCAATATCATCAAGGTGCAATTCATTCCATGGAATTTACATGCCTAGTATCAGAGCACATGTCCCTCCAATAGGTGGATGATTCACATGTGGTCTACCCGATCCTATGAGGGTGGGGAGTGATCCACAACTAAAGAGAGATCGGATAAGGTACAGCTCTCATCAAGCTTCTAGAATGCCAATGGGGGCATGGGAATGAATCGAATTATTCACTGAATAGGGATAACGTTCCTAGATCGATGGGCGAATGTCAAGTCGCTACCATGTTTACAATAAGGGGACAAACCTCCATTAGTTGCTTAAGATCAAGAGAAGCCTACTAAACGAAATAAAGTGATGTTGAGGGAGTATAGTTGGCTCGGGATGCGACACTTTTTAGGGAGAGTACAAGTGCCCAAAGGTGTCCGAACGGCTTTGATCGAGGGAGGCTATCGGTGGAGTGGAGTTATTCTGTTTGGCGAGCGTTCGCCATCCATGTAGGTCCCAAGAAGTGGCATTGATGGTATCAAAGTAATGCAAGGAAGCGATAGGACAGATTGCATTGAGGGCGTTACGAAATTGGGTGGGGGAGATTGTCAAGCATCGAAAGTTCCGTGACCCGACGGTACTCACATACCCTTGTGGGTGGAGATTGTGGCGTCATGGCGATGAGCAAATGATGCGGAAGGGAAGATATAATTGGTCCATAGAAGTGGCATTAGGGTTGTCTGTGCTAGGAAATTAGGATAGAAAGATTGTACTTTAAGGGGCTCTGAAGGTGGGCTTGACCTCATGTGCACAAACCGGTTGGGAGTTGATGTTTGCTTTCGATAAGGCTATGGTAAGCCAAAATCAATTGTTGTGCCTAAAGAGTTTTGTGTGTATCTCTTGATGGCTGGATGACCAAGCTAAACTGGGCACGATACAATTCAAAACAAGGATGTTGTTCACCATGCTATTCTCGGGAACAACATTAGAAGAAATGCCGGTCTGGTGCTCTTACTCGCCATGCACCGAACATGCTAATTTCGTGGCTAAATCTGTCGAGCCATGACACAAGCATAGGCGCATGGCATTATTGAAATTGACCATTCCTCACTAGCATATTTTCACAGAATAATGAAACTTTCATTAAGATGAGACTTCAAAAGTAGGGAAAAAACTAATGAGAAAATTGAGAACAAGAAAGTGAGAGAGTGATAGAGGTGTTCAACCAAAGCACGTGCTCAACCGAACACTCCATCCGCTGTCCATCCACCATCCATCGCCGTGCTCCACCGTCCTCCGTGCACCGCCGTTGCGCCACCAGTTCAGCTCGGTGTGGAGTTCCGAAGCACAATTCGAATTGATCTCAAAGCATTATTGATTCAACACCCTATTGTCCAGCCTCTGTTTGTGCACAAATCAGCCGTATTTGGGTGGTCAAACAGCTCATTCTTTCGTCCTTACTTGAGATCTAACACAACTACATTTTACGGGAGAGTCTTGACTTTTCTAGGAGCTCGATTTGCTGAACATTTGAGCTAAAAGACGGCGTTTTGGACGGATTGCGCTAGTGTAGATTTTTTTAGCTTGGAAAAAGTAACATCTTTCGACTTTAGATCACAGATTTATGCTTATTCGGTTGACCACTTACATCTATACTATTGTATCTTGCTGAATATGCATCAATTTGTAATTGAAAGCTGATAAAGCAAACCCTTTTGATCATAAAAGAACAAACTTTTATTGATTATCAAAGTTAGGACTTTTGAGATGTGGCTCCGATGTATCAACTTCAATCAACCATGTAACATCGCTCCGATGTATCAACTTCAATCAACCATGTAACGTCGCCGGTTGCTTTGCGCCGTGCTTCGACCTGGAGTTGCTTGAAAAGTTTTACATCTTAGCATGTCAAAAAATTGTTCAATCTTTGATAAGCAATTTTAATTCATAATTTTCCTAAAAAAACCGAAAATTGAACTCTCTTGCACATAAATTCTGATTTCTTGAGAAAGTTTGATTTGATTGATTAATTGAATTTTGTGCATATCTGTGAGAATTGGTGAAGTTAATTGGAATTTTTTTTTCAAATTATTTACGGAATATTCACTATCTTACTTTTTCAAGATCAAATCGGATAATTGCACTCTTTCGTAGGAGGGAAATTTTCGGCACATGGTGAAATTAGAACTAAATTTTTTTGTATATTTCTCTCTCTCTCTTGGCCCAATCATGCTTGGCCGAATTTGTGGTGACTGACTTTGCTTCAATATCTAGTTGGCCTTTTTACTTGTCGTCTGGTAACTCATAGTTTTTGCATTTTATTATCATGTTCTTACGCATATTTGCTCATTCATGTAATTATTTGTTTGTCAAAATTAGCACTTAAATAAACAATCATATCCATAATTCATGCTTCCTTGTGCCTTATTCCTTCGGAATATGTATATCAATGTACTCAATTGAACTTCTATTTTGAAGTATAATCGTGCTCGAATATGCATGAGAATTATACATCAAGCCCTCTAATTTGAGGGGTAGATCGATAACTTCAAATAATTTCATGGTTTGTCCTATGTATATAGGGGTGACGGTAATTCTATATTTAATTCATTTTTCCGGCCCTAATGTAAGGGTTCGCCACGAAAAAGATCCAAATTTTCAGAATTTAAGGTGTACTATGGGAAAATTTATTTATTTTTTTCAAATTTTTGTGTCTTTCCTTTTTAATTAAATTCCTAAAAAATACCAAAAGATGAACCTTTCTCTTAAGGGAAATTACATTTTTTTTTTTTATCATCTTTTACAAGAAAATAACATTTAATATAAGTTGCGATTTTGTTATCTTCACTTTGGGATAGTTTTTACCATCATTTTTCATAAATCCGAAAATTCATAATAAAAAAACCAAAAAATCATGCATAATATATAGTTTAGAATTATATTGGCCATGTCATGTGTGACATCCCGAAATTTTGAGATCTGTAAGAAATAAATTCGGTGGATTTTAATCTCAAATCTTCGAGAATCTCATGACTAAACTTTTGGATATCATCTCATTGAGATGTCAATTTATCGATTTTCTAGAGACTTTCATTTTAAGGATCAACGAACCGAGATTTGAAGCCTACGAGAAGGCGAACCGGACAAGGGCCCATTAGGCCTCAAGCCCAAGTGAGACTCGGCCATTGGACCCAAGTAAGCCCACTAAAGCCCATTAAGCTTTCTAAAGTTCATTAAACCATTTTAAAGCCCAAACTCTATTCTTTTGAGCTCAATTTCAATTTACACGAATTTGTACAAAATACTAGGTCTTATATGCGTATAATACTTCATACTATACTTTGTGAAATTACCAAACCTTGTGAAATGACCAAATTGTCCTTTTTGCGTTATTAGCAAAAGACAATAAGCTTTTTGCGTTATTAGCAAAAGACAATAAGCTTTTATGAGATGAGACTTTTGTGGCGTCGTCTTGATGAGGGGCTTCTATCTTGAGCTAAGCTTGCTCAAGAAGCCTAATGAGATGAGATCTCATCTTGCCTCTCTCTCTCTCTCTCTCTCTCTCTCTCTCTCTCTCCCTCTCTCTCTTTGAATTTTCTGCCAAAACCTCCCCCATCTTGAGCTCCCTCTCTCTCTCGATTTTCTGCGCGTGCCTGAGAAGAAATCGCTCATTTGAGTTCGTCCGGAGGGCAAATTGAGCTCCGTTTTCTCCTACGTGATCGTAAGATCGAGAGCTATTTAGATATGAGGGCTGATTGTCTAGAAAGTTAATGAAATTTCATGGATCTGAGAAGAACAGAGGCTAGTTGGTGGAGATTCGATTTGTTCGGCGTCGATTCAAGTTCCATCGTTCGTCATTCGCTGTCGCGCCACCGTGGGTTGTTGTCACCAAGCCACGCACCGCCCCCGAGCTCAAGTTGCCGACTATCGTGCCTAGCCGAGAGGCCGAGAGCCGCCGAGAGTCACCGTTGTTGCGCTCGAGTTGTCGCCAGCCGTTATTTGCGAGTTAACCCCTAATCTCCGATTAGGTCGTTAATTACGTTTAGGGATAGATTAGTTTATGTTAATTGTGGATTAGTTTAGTTAATGATCGGGTTAGTTGACTGCGATCGGGTTAGTCAACCCTGGTTAGTTAAAGTAACCGTAGTTACTTTTAGTTAATTATAGTTACTTTTCGTTAATTGCGGTTACTTTTAGTTAATCGTAGTTACTTTTCTTTAAGCGTAGTTACTTTTTGTTAACCATGATTGGGTTAGTTGACCTTGGTCGATAAGCTATTGGTTTGGACGATAAGCTAACGATAAGTTAT
Source organism: Rhodamnia argentea (assembly GCF_020921035.1). Taxonomy (NCBI): domain Eukaryota; kingdom Viridiplantae; phylum Streptophyta; class Magnoliopsida; order Myrtales; family Myrtaceae; genus Rhodamnia; species Rhodamnia argentea. The sequence continues at coordinate 14,750,551 of NC_063150.1, forward strand.
TTAGGTTTTAACGATAAGCTATCGGGGTTTGAACGACAAGCTAATGATAAGCTATCGAGGTTTTGACGATATGCGCGATAAGCTATCGAGGTTTTGACGATAAGCCATTGAGGTTTGGACGATAAGCTATCAACTTATTATTTTACTAATGTTATTTTATTCCATTGCGCATGAAAGTTGTGATCAATGTTCAGGTTGTGAGCCTTGATTTATGTGTGGTTGAATGCCATGTTGAGTACTGTATAATATGTGAGCTAAGGCGGGGTAAGCTAACATGTGTTTGATGGTTCACTATTGAGTTGCACCCGATCATGTGATAGCTAGAGTGTTGCGATAGTCGCACGTTATTAATCCGTTATCGACATTGACTTGTATATTTAGGCCGTCCCGAGCAAATCAGCGCCCTACTTAGACTTAGGCATTGACTTGTGGAAATTTTATATCTCACCCGTTATTGTTAACCATTTTTCGGGCCTTTAAGCGTGGAAAGCTGAAAGTAAACGTGAATCCCTTTTTGAGTTAGCACGGAGTAGCGTTAATCCTAATCTAAACCCAGTATTTTTTATGGTTGTAGAAAGTGGTCTTGAGGTAGGGCTTGTATATATGTATTTCCCGGGGTTAACGAGATAAATAAATAAAAGCGTTCTTTTAATGATGTTGATTAATTTGATTGCCTACTGTACTATCCCTACCGTCGTTTAAATGTGGTCCGGGGAAGTAGCGGGTTTCGCATGTGCTTAATTGAAAGAAAAAATAACACGAATGAGTCGGTGACACGTCCTAGATCGTCATAACTTAACGACCGAGAATGGATGTTAGCGTACCGATGGATACGGGGCGTGACATCCACGACCGTGCCCTCGGTGGCACCAGAGCCGACTCTCAACAGTGTGTGAGGCCGCAATGGGCGCTCACTGGTGACGCCGAGGGCACAACGGAACACCGTACTTCTGAAGGGGGAGTATGTAACATCCCATGGAAGGGGTGGTACTCCTTGTCCCATATTGCCTAGAGAGGGAGTCTTGGACCAATTTATAAGGGGTTGGGGGATTATTCACTCGCATGAGGGCTTTTCTAGGCTGAGTGCCTAGAGAAACAAAACCGTACCGGTGCAAAGTCCAAAGCGAACAATATTGTGCAAGTGGACCCTCGAGTGTTACATGATGCACATCATTCATACATATCTTTGCCATGTCATAAGAGAAAATCCATAAATCATTAAATCAAGAACTTTTTCATGAAAATTGGTACCGAAAGGGCATTAATTAAAAAAATTAATATAACCAAATCCCCGAACACTTAATCTCTAATTCGAAGGAATGAAAGAGGGACCCCTCACTATTTTATTTAGGTTTCTAATCGACCTAGCAATAACGATTAGTGGCGACTTCAAAATAAATTTTTGCATGAAATTAAACCTAAATTGCAAAGTGGTAGGGCTTGGGAGAGCCCAAATTAAGTTAGTTAATTTAATTAACATAATAATCTATCAGCCTACTTTTCAGGTCGCGACAATATTGAGCTGTCTAATTAGACAAAAAAGCTATCCCCATTTGAACCATCATGGGGTAAGCAGATATTTCACCCTTGATCATACCAAACAATTTAAAGTAGTTATTCTATTTAAACAAAGAAATGGACAACAAAATTATTATAGTTAACTAAAGTAGAATAAATATTATGCTAAAATAAACAGCAAGAAGATCCATTCGAATAGTGATAAATCACAATAGTGCAAATTTATCTAATCGCCCAAGCAGCGCACTTATACACGCATGGCATGGTCAACATCACAATTAATTTCATCCATAAAGAAAAACGTTGACTAGATTACATGAAGACCATACAAACCGCTTTGTAGTTCTAATACCAAGTACCAATGCTAGTTAAACATGTAAAAACAAATCTGAAAGAACGAAGAAAAATGAACTTCGACTAGAGTAAGATGTCAGAGTCTTAAATACAATATTCAATGTACATGCATTCTCACTATCGGCCTCTCATGCGGTTGCGACGCAATTCCCTTGCATTTCTATCTCCCCCGTCATGGACCTACACATGAATAAAGAACCAAAATTTTGCCACATCTCATCCATAGTTCGCTCCCGTGTCTCCGACATTATCACGTAGATGAACAAGTGTACGAGGATCGCGATCGCTATGAATAGGAAGGTGGCATGGTCGAGATTAATTTCCTCATGAGCGATAATAATATTACAGACAAAAATGCACTCGGCACTTGGTTTTTAACAACGCCAATTGCGTTTTCATTCCAAGCAGCCTCAACGAGAAGATCTCCGAGCTATACCCCATGCGAACGATGCCATCCCAATGGAGTAAAATGACATGTAGAAAAATAACAAGGGGATACACATGGTCACCGCCACTTGGGCATTGGTCGCTCTAGTCCATGCTAATGAGGTACATTCCGAGGGAGATGAGTGAACCGATCATCCTATGATACCGCTTAGCGACAACCACCGCCACCTGACTTAGTCAAGGAGGAAGGTAGGGATCGGGATGAACACTACCCTTATAATGTGGAATTTGATAGTCAAGTGGAACTTTCGGTTGGCTTATCATGGTGAACAAAAATATCATCTTAATCATCAAATTCCACATTGTAAAGACATTGCCCATCCTTATCCCCACCTTCTTCGTTGACCGGACCGGATCGAGCGACGGCGATTGCTACTACGCAGCACGGGATAATCATCTCACTCACCACCCTTGGAACATGCCTCACTAACATTGACCAAAGCGATTGAAGCCCAAGTAGGCGGTGGCCATGTGTATCCCCTCGTTGTTTTTCTATGTGGATTTTTCTCCATTGAGATGGAACCAATTTCTTCGAGGTATATCTCTGAGATCTTCTTGTAGAGGTTGCGTGCGTTGGGAATCGCAATCGATGTCGCCATAAACCAAGTGCTAAGTGCATTTTTATCAGTAATATTTTGATCGCTATACAAGGCGATCACCCTCGACCTAGCGCCTTCTTGTCCATAGCAATTGCGATTTTCATGTACTTGTTCGTCTACGTGATAATGCTAAGGGTGCGGACTCTAGAGGAGATATGTTGAATGGTGATACGGGTCTCGCCAAAACTCCAAGAACGATATTAGTGGCCTTGGTATGTAGTGACAAGCATAATGATCACATGTTATTACTTGCCATGCTGGGTAGATGATAGACATTTTTTAGTCCTTTGATCAATCCGAGCTTTCATCTTATCGGTTGTTTCTTGTACATTTGTCTTATGGGATTACCACTTCATGAAAAGGCAATATGGTTATTTTTATGAAGTTTTTTGCCTTTAGCTAGTCCAAGGATAACATTGTTTGATGCCATTAAAATGACTTGTGACCCTTCTAAGAAATTTTGATTTCAATTTCTTGGTAAGTTTGAATATAGTGTGTGTTGAAGCCACATGTTCCCTTAACTGCTGAATTGGCGTCCTAAAGCATTTTACACTCCGGGTACTTCATACACGTACTAGTAGCTATTGCAGTAGCCCTGGCCTATAAATGAAGTACCTTTCTTTGTCCGACACTTCTACATCATTCGATGCTTTAGGGAGTGTCCATCTACTAATACCTTTACCCTCCATCTAAAATGTTTTGCTGGAGTAGGTAGTACTCGTCTATCGCTACTATTCCAGTATGAGCACCCAAAGGAGACTAATGGATTAGTAAGCCAAAATACTTAGTTCGGGCTTTTCCAAGCCCATACTAACCCATAACTTTTGGGGGTCAATTAACATGCAAAATTTTATTGAATTAGGAGTCGCCGCTCATCAAAATTTTGTGGGTCAATCAGAAACCAAGTAAAGCATAAAAGAGTACTTTACTTCTACGAACCGGAGATTAAATGAGTTCGGAAACTTGATTACAACTAGTGCTCTTTCGGTACCTAAACTTAATAATTTATTTCCTAAAATGTCCTATGAGTCTCTACACCAATTATGAGTCCTAAAGTTCTCATTTGCTAAGGTGTTCGGGCAAATGTCTTTGGTTTATTATATCCTAACCATGCTAAAAAGGAAAAAAAAATCAATAAATTGAAAATGCGCAATCAAGTAAAATCGAAATGTAAATCCTCAAACAACAGCCTAACATTTATCTCTGAAAGCATCCAAGACCCTATTGTAAAACCCTCGGAGCTTATTCAATTTTGAGTCCAATTTTTCTATAAAGATTTTCACAATTTCTATGCTAAGCCCAAAATGCTTGTTCAAATTCCTAGTCTATGTAAATTCTAATTTATGAGAATCTAAAACTAATTCTAAACTAGAAATCACTAAAAATCTAGTAAAACTAATCAAAATCTAATTTCTAAATTTTTCTGGATTTATCTTATTATTGGAAAACAATCTCGATCAGGCCAAAAGGCCTGACCCACTCCATGAGGATTTGACCCAGAACCCAAGGGTCCAGGTTGGTCTAAAGCTCGATCTGAAAATGGCCTATTTGGGCCCTAATTTCACTCGGCCCATTAAACACCTCTAATCAGCCTAAGTCCCAATCTTAAGTCTGAGCCGACCCAAATCTTAGCCCGCCGCTAATGTCTGCCAATCCTCAACGCCGACCTCACCTTCAACTTCGGTTGGTCATGGCTATTATCGTACTGCCGCCGAAAACCAAAACAAACCTCCAATTACCATTATTTCATTCTTCGGCCATCACATTTCTCAACTCAAAATTAGAACTCTAACTCTACACATACATACATACATATGAGCAAGAAGTAGATTAAACCATGGGCTATAGTCATCAAATGAGCAGCAGTTTCAACTCGAATTTTCCTCCACAGTCGGCATCAGAAACCGAACATCATGCTACAAATCCAAAGAAAAGTGAAGGAATAGACTCAGATTTGAACAATCAATGAAATAAATATTTGATCAATGTTAGATCTAAACACCATCAAACAACCAATTACACAAGATCAGATTCAATGTTCTCTTAGATAAATCAACAAACTTTTACTATGTGCCTAGAACATAAGCACTCAGATTTAGATTCAATGCAGTTCTTAGCCTAAAATTGATATAGAAACCTCTAAATCAAAACCATTCATCACAAATCAGCTTCGGAATTGTAATGTTCGTTCAAAATTTCATCCAGTGGATCTCACACTATCAACGAGCATGAGGAGAAGAAATTTACCTGATTGCGCGCCGAGGAAACATCACCGGAATCGACAACGACGGGGACGAAAGCGTTGGGACTACCTCAAACGAGCGGAATTCCTTTCTATTTTGCTCTCTTTTTCTCCTGTTCTCCCTCGTTCTCTCTTTCTTTCTCTCTTTTTCCCAAGCAACTGAAATTTTTCAAAACTTCCAAGTTATCTCCCTCTTTCTGTTACATCCCCGATCTTATCTCCTCAAAACCGAATCTGTTAGCAACCTTCTAGAAGCTATGCCCGGTTTTTCTTCCGTCCCCTGCGGTGACGCACACCCACCTGTCACCACGGATTCCCTGACTGGCGCTCGCGGTTTGTTTCCTCTCTTCGTTTGATCAAGCGAGCAGGAAGAACTTCACTTCCTTTCACTCGGCCTGGGCTCGTGGAAAAATGGACCAGAAGATCAGAGCTTCGGCCGGGCTGGACGCAGTCATTAAAGAGATTGGAAAGAGTGGGGACTTGGGCTCAAAAACAAAACAAAAGGCTGGTTTATCTTCCTTTTGTATTGTATAACAAATTTATGGCTTCTTAAATTTTAATAAAGTTAAAATACGATAGGTGATCAAGAAAAACTCAGTCTTATTCATTATTTTCTTGGCAATTAAATTGCCCAGTTTCGAGTTTAAGAAGATAAGGCCAAGAGTCTATGTATCTGGCTCAATAGGTGCGCTCGGTCTCTTCAAGTATTCACGATAGGCAAATGTCACTCTTATTAACGATGGTTTTCTATGGATTGTGAAAAAAACCGTAAGGTCTCCCAGATTTTATAGAATTAGACATTCAAGTTTTGATAGAACTGCACCAAAATGCTCTTTCCTAATTGAGTACACCATTGATTTTCGTTTGAATACATTGAAATCTTTTTATTCGCTTAGATGATTTTAAGGTTGTTAAACAGTACACCTCATGATAGTGGTAATTTACTGTAATTCCAGAATTTGCATCTTAACTTACTATCCATTCAAGACACATCGTCATCAAAGCATATGAGGACAACCATTCTCCAGCTTCCCTAGACCTGGCCATGGATAATCGGTATGAGGAGCAGCAAAGGGCTGTGAGGCATGGACCAGTAAAAAAGTGTGCACATCTCTGGAAATTTTGTCCTTTGAGAGAGCAAAATTGGAAATTCATATCTGATGTTTTAATATAATAAGTTAATTGATTTTTACCAGAAAAAAGAATGAAATATTATTTGCTAAATGACTAATCAAGAGGGACTCTGACATGAGTGTGTCCCATAAACTATTCCACATTTCGGACCTTCGCATTTGCCATAAAGGTCTTACGTAAGATCCAACAAGACATATGATACAGCTTAGTACATGTAGCACTCTCCTCGAATAATTTTCCCTTAACACCAATCAAGCAAATCGGGGCGAAAAAAAGAAGTGCAGCTTGATTTTGACATGTAATTTTCATCTTTTTTTTCCCTTTTTTTCTATCCTTTCCCTTTTTGACATGTCCATTTCATTTTTCCACCTAGGCAAAATCAGATATTGATGTTTAAAGATTGAAGTTGGGCAGATTTGATGAGAAAAATCCCAGAAACCACGGGCAAATTGTAACGAATGACTTTTGAAAGTCGATAACTATTTATCAAAGATCTCAACGATCCTCGAGATTCATTATCCGGGCGCGATTGAATTAGGCCTATGCAGTGCTTATGCAACAGAACTAATGTGATTCTGACATCTCGAGATGCTCTGGACATTCATAATCTACGAGAGGAAAATTTAAAGTTGCTCTACAGTCAGGTGATTGTGTTGACTGTGTAATTTGCCATTCCTATGTAGTAATTTTCGGAGAAAATTGTCCAAAAAGTCCTAAACTTATTACATTTTTGTCAATTTTGTCCTAAACATTTTGATTTTGCAAATTGAGTCTTAAACATTTTCACGTTTTACTAACTGAGTCTATCTGTCTAATTTTGGCCGAAAATCGCTGACATCGTAGCCGACGTGAATAATTTTTTTTAAACAAATTACTTTTTTAATATCTTTTATAATTTCTTTTTTTTTATGATCGAGGTTCCGCGCGGCCGGCGAGCTTCGCTCAACACAGCGGTGGAGCACGACTAGTCCTCGGGAGGGGCTAGCGCAAGAGCCTACCACCATGACCCCCCACTTAAGACATCGGCGCCGAGGAATTTTTAACCCGGGACCTCTCGTGAAAGGAACTAAACTCAAACCAACTCGGCCACCGATCGGTGGGTTTTTATAATTTCTTTTCTTTTCCTTTTTTTCTATTTTTCTATTTTTTTTTTTCCTTAAAGTGTTCGGAGACGGTTATCGGGCCTTCGCCAGCCACTAGAGCGATCAAATAAGTGGATAGGGTCGGGTCGAAAATGGTCCGACCCATATTGATCTATTTAATCCGTTTTGGCCCATTTTCATGTAATGGAAATCTAGTGACCCATCTCGACTTGACCCATATTGCTAAAACACTTCAATCCAGGTTAGAAAAAAAAAAATATTACTAAAACACTCTGGACAATTTCAATTTTTTTTAACAAAATTCTTATTTTTAATAATTGTTTTCCTTTTTCTTTCTTTTGTTTCCTTTTTTTCTCCTACGTCCAGCGAGGGTCATCGGCCTATAGGGATCGGTGACAAGTAACTAGTGACTGACGGCAATCGACAAGCGGCGACCCTTGCCGGATTTCATAAAAAAAACAAGAAAAAGAAAGAAAAAAGAAAAGAGTAACAAAATTATGAAAAATTTTAAAAAAATGACTTATTTATGACTCACTTAAATTTATTAGATAACTAACATATTTATCACCCATTTAAAATTCATTTAAAATCCATTAACTTAGTATTCAACTCATTTATAACCCATTTAAGCTAGCTTTTAAAAATTAAAGCAACTCATTTATGACTCATGCGATTAAATATGCATTGAAATATCGATTTTAGACCCATTTTTCCACCTCTATCGGCAACTTGGCATGGGCAGCATGGATATTGCAGCCACGGGAGAGGCCAACCTCACCTAGATCTAACCAAGGCTGCCTTGCTTGGTATCGACTAGGGCTTGGCGACCCTTGTCAACCACATTAAGAAGAAAAAATCAAAGAAAATAAAAAAAAATTAATAAATTATACAAAAAATATTAAAATATTATTTACAATTGTCCATGTCGACACCGGTCATGCCATATAGGATGGCCGGCGTTCACATTATTAATTTTTTGCCAAAATTAGCAAGATGAATTTAATTGGAAAAATGTGAAAAAGTTTAGGACTGAATTGGCAAAATTAAAAGGTTTAGAAGTGCAATAGGTTTAGGACTTCTTGGACAATTTTTCCTATTTTTATACATGCATGGCATGGTCAACATCACAATTAATTTCATTCATAAAGAAAAACATTAACTAGATTACATGAAGACCATACAAACCGCTTTGTAGTTCTAATACCAAGTACCAATGCTAGTTAAGCATGTAAAAACAAATCTGAAAGAACGAAGAAAAATGAACTTCCATCGGAGTAAGATGTCAAAGTCCTAAATACAATATTCAATGTATATGCATTCTCACTACTGGCCCGTTGTGCGATTGCGTCGCAATTCCTTGCATCTCTATCTCCCCCGTTACGGACCTACACATGAATAAAGAACCAAAATTTTGCCACATCTCATCCATAGTTCGCTCCCATGTCTCCGACATTATCACGTAGATGAACAAGTGTGCGAGGATCGCGATCGCTATGAATAGGAAGGCGGCATGGCCGAGATTGATTTCCTCATAAGCGATAATAATATTACGGACAAAAATGCACTCAGCATTTGGTTTTTAGCAACGCCAATTGCATTTTCATTGTAAACAGCCTCAACAGGAAGATCTCTGAGCTATACCCCATGCGAACGATTCCATCCCAATGGAGTAAAATGACACGTAAAAAAATAACAAGGGGATACACATGGTCACCGCCCACTTGGGCATTGGTCGCTTTAGTCAATGCTAGTGAGGTATATTCCAAGGGAGATGAGTGAACTGATCATCCTATGATGCTGCTTAGCGACAACCACCGCCACCCGACTTAGTCAAGGAGGAAGGTAGGGATGAGGATGAACACTACCCTTATAATGTGGAATTTGATAGTCAAGAGGAGCTTTCGGTTGGCTCGTCATGGTGAACAAAAATCTCATCATAATCATCAAATTCCACATTGTAAAGACATTGCCCATCCTTATCCCCACCTTCGTCGTTGACCGGACCGGGTCGGGCGACGGCGGTTGCTGCTACGCAGCACCGATGGGATAATCATCTCACTCATCACCCTCGGAACGTGCCTCACTAACATTGACCAGAGCGATTGAAGCCCAAGTGGGCGGTAGCCATGTGTATCCCCTCGTTGTTTTTCTATGTGGATTTTTCTCCATCGAGATGGAACCGATTTCTTCCAAGTATATCTCTGAGATCTTCTTGTAGAGGCTGCATGTGTTGGGAATCGCAATCGATGTCACCATAAACCAAGTGTAGAGTGCATTTTTATCAGTAATATTTTGATTGCTATACAAGGCGATCGCCCTCGACCAAGCACCTTCTTGTCTATAGCGATTGCAATTTTCGCGTACTTGTTCGTCCACGTGATAATGCTAAGGGAGCGGACTCTAGAGGAGATATGTTGAATCGTGATACGGGTCTCTCCAAAACTCCAAGAACGATATTAGTGGCCTTGATATGTAGTAACGAGCATAATGATCACATGTTATTACTTGCCGTGCTGGGGAGATGATAGACATTCTTTAGTCCTCTGATCAATCCGAGCTCTCATCTTATCGGTTGTTTCTTGTACATTTGTCTTATGGGATTACCACTTCATGAAAAGGCAATATGGTTATTTTTATGAAGTCTTCTGCCTCTAGCTAGTCCAAGGATAACATTGTTTGATGCCACTAAAATGACTTGTGACCCCTCTAAGAAATTTTGATTTCAATTTCTTGGTAAGTTTGAATATAGTGTGTGTTGAAGCCACATGTTCTCTTAACTGCTGAATTGGCGTCCTAAAGCATTTTACACTTTGGGTACTTCATGCACGTACTAGTAGCTATTGCTGCAGGCTTGGCCTATAAATGAAGTATCTTTCTTTGTCCGACACTTCTACATCATTCGATGCTTTAGGGAGTGACCATCTGCTAATATCTTTACCCTCCATCTAAAATGTTTTGTTGGAGTAGGTGGTAGTAGTCTATCGCTACTATTCCGGTATGAGCCACTGGGGGTCGACTATCACAACCTTCCCAAGGGTGAACCACCCAAAGGAAACTAATGGATTAGTAAGCCAAAATACTTAGTTCGGGCTCCTCCAAGCCCATATCAACCCATAACTTTTGGGTCAATTAATACGCAAAATTTTATTGAATTAGGAGTCTGCCTACGCTCACCAAAATTTTGTGGGTCAATTAGACACTAAATAAAGTATGAAAGAATACTTTATTTCTACGAGCCGGAGATTAAATAAGTTCGGAAACTTGATTACACTAACTATTCCATTAGTACTCTTTCGGTACCTAAACTTAATCATTTATTTTCTAAGATGTCTTATCAATCTCTACACTAATTATGAGTCCTAACGTTCTCATCCGCTAAGGCATTCATGCAAATGTCTTTGGTTTATTATGTCCTAACCATGCTAAAAAGGAAAAAAAGAAAAGCAATCAATAAATTGAAAATGTGCAAACAAGTAAAATCGAAATGTAAATGCTCAATCAACAGCCTAACATTTATCTTTGAAAGCATCCAAGATAATATTGTAAAACCCTAAGAGCTTATTCAATTTTGAGTCCAATTTTTCTCCAATGATTTTCACAATTTTTATGCTAAGCCTAATATGTTTATTAAAATTCCTAGTCTATGTAAATTCTAATATAGGAGAATTTAAAACTAATTCTAAACTAGAAATCACTAAAAACCTAGTAAAACTAATCAAAATCTAATTTCTAATTTTTTTTTTGGATTTATCTTATTATTGGAAAATGATCTCGATTAGGCCAAAAGGCCCGACCCACTCCATGAGGATCCGACCCAGAACCCATGGGTCCAGATTGGTCTAAAGCTTGATCTAAAAATGTCCTATTTGGGCCCTAATTTCACTCAGCCTATTAAACTCCTCTATTCAACCTAAGTCCAAACCTTAAGTTTGAGCTGACCCAAATCTTAGCCGCCGCTAATGTCTGCCAATCCTCAACGCGACCTCACCTTCACCATCGGTTAGTCATGGCTATTATTGCACTGCCGCCGAAAACCAAAACGAACCTCCAATTACCATTATTTCATTCTTCGGCCACCACATTTCTCAACTCAAAATTAGAACTCTAACTCTACACATACATACATGTGAACAAGAAGTAGATTAAATCGTGGGCTATTGTCATCAAATGAGCAGCAGTTTCAACTCGAATTTTCCTCCACGGCCGGCAACAGAAACCGAGCATCATGTTACAAATCCAAAGAAAAGTGAAGGAATAGACTCAGATTTGAACAATTAACGAAATAAATATTTGATCAATCTTAGATCTAAATACCATCAAACGGCTAATTACACAAGATCAGACAAACAGTTACTATGCGCCTAGAGCATAAGCACTCGGATTTAGGTTCAATACAGCTCTTAGTCTAAACTTGATATAGAAAGCTCTAAATCAATATCATTCATCACAAATCAGCATCAGGATTGTAATGTTTCTCCAAAATTTCATCTAGTGGATCTAACACTATCAACGAGCATGAGGAGAAGAAATTTACCCGGTTGCATGCTGAGGAAACTTCACCGGAATCGACACCGACGGGGAAGAAAGTGTTGGGATTACCTCAAACGAGCGGAATTCCTTTCTATTTTGCTCTCTTTTTCTCCTTTTCTCCCTCGTTCTCCCTCTCTCTCTCTCTCTGAATCTGTCTCTCTTTTTCCCAAGCGACTGACATTTTTCAAAACTTCCAAGTGATCTCCCTCTTTCTGTTACATCCCCGATCTTGTCTCCTCAAAACCGATTCTGTTAGCAACCTTCTAGAAGCTATGCCCGGTTTTACTTCCGTCCCCTGCGGTGACGCACCCCCACCTGTCACCACGGATTCCCTCGCTGGCGCTCGCGGTTCGTTTCCTCTCTTCGTTTGATCAAAGCGAGCAGGAAGAACTTCACTTCCTTTCACTCGGCCTGGGCTCATTGGAAAAATGGACCAGAAGATCAGAGCTTCGGCCGGGCTGGACGCAGTCATTAAGAGCTTGGAAAGAGTGGGGACTGAACTTGGGCTCAAAAACAAAACAAAAGGCTGGTTTATCTTCCTTTTTGTATTGTATAACAAATTTATGACTTCTTAAATTTTAATCGAGTTAAAATATGATAGGTGGTCAAGAAAAACTCAGTCTTATACATTATTTTCTTGGCGATTAAATTACCCAGTTTCAAGTTTAAGAAAATAAGGCCAAGAGTCTGTGTATCTGGTTCAATAGGTGCGCTCGGTCTCTTCAAGTATTCAAGATAGGCAAATGTCATTGTTATTAATGACGGTTTTCTATGGATTGTGAAAAAAAAAACCATTCTCCAGCTTCTCTAGACCTAGGCATGGATAGTCGATATGAGGAGCAGCAAAGGGCTGTGAGGCGTGGACCAGTAAAAAAGTGTGGACATCTCTGGAAATTCTGTCCTTTGAGAGCAAAACTGGAAATTCATATCTGATGTCTTAATATAAGAAGTTAATTGATTTTTACCAGAAAAAAAGAATGAAATATGATTTGCTAAATGACTAATCAAGAGGGACTCTGACATGAGTGTGTTCCATAAACTATTCTACAGTTCGGACCTACGCTTTTTCCATAAAGGTCTTACGTAAGATCCAACAATACATATGATACAGCTTAGTACATGTAGCACTCTCCTCGCACAATTTTTCCTTAACGCCAATCAAGCAAATCGGGGGCCAAAAAAAGAAGTGCAGCTTGATTTTGACATGTAATTTTCATTTTTTTTCCCTTTTTTTCTATCTTTTCCCTTTTTGACATGTCCATTTCATTTTTCCACCTAGGCAAAATCAGATCTTGATGTTTAAAGATTGAAGTTGGGCAGATTTGATGAGAAAAATCCGAGAAACCACCGGTAAATTCTAACAAACGACTTTTGAAAGTCGATAATTATTTATCAATGATCTCAACGATCCTCGAGATTCATTATCCGCGCGCGATTGAAATTAGACCTATGCAGTGCTCATGCAACGGAACTAACGTGATTCTGACATCTCGAGATGCTCTGGACATTCATAATCTACGAGAGGAAAAATTAAAGTTGCTCCACAGTCAGGTGATTGTGTTGAGTGTGTAATTTGCCATTCCTATGTAGTGATTTTCGGGAAAAATTCTTCAAAAAGTCCTAAACTTATTACATTTTTGTCAATTATGTCCTAAACATTTTGATTTTGTAAATTGAGTCTTAAACCTTTTCACGTTTTGCCAATTGAATCTATCTATCTAATTTTGGCCAAAAATTGCTGATGTAGATACATGCCATCCTACGTGGTATGGCCGTAGTTGACTTGGGCAATTTTTTTTTTTTAAATTACTTTTTTAATATCTTCTACAATTTTTTTCCTTTTTTTCTTTTTTTCTTTTTTTTTTCCTTAAAGTGTTTGGTGAGGATCACCGGGCCTTCCCAGCCACTAGAGCAGTCAAATGGGTGGATAGGGTCGGGTCGAAAATGGTCTGACCCATATTAATCAATTTAATCCGTTTTGACCCATTTTCATGTAATGGAAATCTAGCGACCCATACCGACTTGACCCATATTGCTAAAACATTTCAATCTTAAATCCGACTAAAAATATATATATGTTACTAAAACTCTCTAGACAATTTCAATATTTTTTTTAACAAAATTATTATTTTTTATAATTTTTTCCTTTTTCTTTCTTTTGTTTCCTTCTTTTCTCCTACATCCAGCGAGGATCGCCGACCCGTAGAGACCCCGTGACAAGCAACTAGCGATTGACGGCAGGCAACAAGCGGCGATCCTTGCCGGATTTCGTAGAAAACAAGGAAAATAAAGAAAAAAGAAAAGAGTAAAAAAATTATTAAAAGTTAAAGAAAATGACTTATTTATGACTCACTTAAATTTATTAGATAACTAACATATTTATCACCCATTTAAAATTCATTTAAAATCCATTAACTTATTATCCAACTCATTTATGACCCATTTAAGCTAGTTTTTTAAAAATTAAAGCAACTCATTTATGACACATGCGATTAAATATGCATTGAAATATCAGTTTTAGACCTATTTTGCCACCTCTATCGGCAACTTGGCATGGTTGGCATGGGCATTGCAACCACGGGAGAGGCCAGCCTCGCCCTAGATCTAACCAAGGCTGCCTTGCCTAGTATCAACTAGTGCCCGGTAACCTTTGCCGGCCACAGTAAGAAGAAAAAATCAAAGAAAATAAAGAATGGAAAAAATGTCCAAAAAAATTAAAATATTATTTACAATAGTCCATGTTGACGCCCGTCGTGCCATATTGGGCGGCCAACATTCACATTAGTAATTTTTTTGCCAAAATTAGTAGGATGAACTCAATCGGCAAACTATAAAAAAGTTTAGGACTCAAGCGGTAAAATTAAAAGACTTAGAACTCAATTGGTAAAAGTGCAATTGGCTCGGGACTTCTTGGATAATTTTCCTCTTTTAAGGTCCTTTGGTGAATTATCATCAGTCATTGTCCCAACATGAATGAAAATGTTTGTGATTACATATCCGAGAGGAAATTAGTGTGCCTTAAGTTTTGTAAAATTTTCATCATACCAAATATGCTCAATCTTTTTATGGATCTTGGTAGAGTGTGGTTCATTCTTCTCACTTATAGGAAGGCAATGGCGCTCCGCTCCCCGATGAGCAGGCGGGTGTTTGGGAGAGTCACCCTAACGGGGGTTGCAAGGGCAGCGCTTTTGAACCGGCAAATGACTTTTATAATTTGAGCCAATTTTTTTTTTCATTGGTAGTTTATGTTTGAGCACATGAATAATTATTGTTATATATTATCTCTTCCTCCCGTAATGGAGGGATGTAAGACAGATGTATGAGGTGTTAATTATAGTGAAATCATCTACTAGATGTAGCCTTAGTTTTACGAAGAACCAAGATAAATATTGTATCTCAATTTTGTTTTCTCGTTTTTAAGTATTACTTTATTGTTGTTGTATGCCGAATCCTACCGGACCTTAGTTACTACAGAATTATTGAAATTGATATTTTGAGGAATTCCCCGATAATAAGATACCTAGTGGCCATTAATTTCAATGGGGGCAGTAACGTAGTTGCCTCCTAGAGCTATTCACCAAATATAGTCTTTCGATCCTCCATCATTTGCAGTTCATGGATACTGCGACGTGCTAGAGAAGGTGCTGAGAGTATAATGGATACAACTTTTGCTGATTTTCCTTGGCGGGTTTGTGGGGAAGCAGATGGTGTTGAGATAGAGGTGCCTGAGGCGAGTACCGTGATAATTGTGTGTATCTTTTTGTCATAGAGCTAAATCATATATTTCTTATGATTCATTTGTTTAGAAAAAAATGTTATTTGGAAAGTTATTTTTCAAGAAAATGACGATATTTTCCGGTGTTTAGCTGAGACTTAAAAATGAACTAAAAAATGATTTCTGTCGTTTGGCAAGGAATTGGTTCAAAAAATTTATAAAATTATTTTAATTTTTAACTATTTTATTTTAATTATTTCATTTTTAATTAATTTTTTTATCTTCTTTTTTTTTTTTTTAAATCTTTCTTCTTTAATTTCTTCATCAGCCGGTTGCCGGCCATAGGCGAGGCTCAAATGAGGCCTTGACTCATTGGATCTAGCCAGGCGAGCCTTGGCATCGTCCGAGGCCGGTGAGCTTAAACCTCGCCTTGTCGGCCTTGCTGAATCCAATGAGGATCAGCCTGAGTTCGGTGGCCTCGAGCGAGGCTCCGAGGCCGAGCCTCGCCCGTGGCTGGTCATTGGCATTGCCGTGACGTGACTGGTAGAGGAAGTAAAAAGAGGGAGAAAAAATAAAAATAATTAATTAATTAATAAATAAATTTTAATAAATAAATAAATAATGAAAATAAAGTAAAATAGGAAAATATTTTCCCCACTTTTGAAAGAGTTTTTTCTCTGGGGAATTTTTTTTTTCCTAAACTAGCTTATTTTCCGCAAACCATATGCCGAAAGATCCAAAAGACATTTTATGGGGAGTTATTTTCCACGAAACAGGCGAACTCTTAGAACAAAACTTGTGACACTGGAACCATACAAGGGATTAGGAGAGCTTGAAGGGAGAATTACCACAAAAGTTCTAAATCTATTGTAATTGTGCCAATTAATTCTAAACTTTTTTTTTACAAATTAAGTCATAAAATCTTTTGCATTTGTGTCAATTCAATCCATTCAGCTAATTCTGACCATAAATCGCTAACATGGCACGGTTGACACCGACATGGGCAATTTTAACAATATTTTAATATTTTTTCAATTATTTTTTATTTTCTTTATATTTCTTTCTTTTTTCTTCCCTTCCTTATTCCTCTAGCCGGTCGTCAAGGTCTGGTGTCCCACCAAAGGCAAAGGCCGGCAAGGTCAACCTCGCCAGCCTTGAGCTTTGGCCGACAATCATCCGGAGGAAGAAGGAAAAAAAAAAGAGAAAGAAAAAGAAAAGAAAAAAAGTAAAAATAAAAAATTCAAAAAAAAAGTATACATGTCAGAGCCAGTCAAGCCACATCAACGATTTCTAGTCAAAATTGGCCGGATGAACCAAATTAACATAAATGCTAAAGGTTTAAGATTTAATTGGCTGAAAAAAAGTTTAGGACTGAATTGATAGAATTGCAATACGTTCGGGACTTCATTTGGTAATTTTCCCAAATTTAAAGCACCAATCAAGTTTCTTGAGAAAATGAAAACCATATTTTAGAACTCTTAGCAAGCTCAAAAGGGGTGATGCACCATGCATTTTGCATTTGAATCAAGTCGTGCATTGCTTGGAACTTGCAAGCATGACTTGTGTGATGTGGTGAAAAAAAGGGTTATCGCCTACTGGCTGGTTGTCCCTTTGTATCCCTCTTTCTCCTTCATAACACACGAGAATTAAAAGTAGAAGGTGAAGATGTTTAGAGTCAAAGAGAAATAACGCCGCAGTGTTTATGGTGGCTCAACTCAAACTAGGGTTGTATAACATGTATTTATATGAGTGACTAATTACAATAAGGGTATAAATAAACACAATTACAGAAATACCCCAATATACATATAATTACACGATAATACTCCCCCTCAATCCGAAGTAGGTGTAACAACCGAGAGATTGGATCTCAATAGCGCATGACGCAGACTAGGTAACCCCTTTGTAAATATGTCGGCCGGTTGATCCGCAAGAGGCACGTAGCGAACACGTAGATCACCGGAAGCAACCCGTTCTCGAACAAAGTGAAAATCCAACTCAATGTATTTGGTGCGAGCGTGAAATACGGGATTGAGGGCAAGATATGTGGCAGAGATGTTGTCACAAAAAACAGTGAGAGGAGTAGAAAGTGGTACTTCTAGCTCACGAAGTAAATACCGAATCCAAATAGTCTCCGCAACACAATGAGCGACACCACGATACTCGGTCTACGTGCTAGAACGAGCCACAGTGGGCTGCTTCTTGGCACTCCATGAAACAAGATTAGTGCCTAGAAATACACAAAAACCTGATATGGAACGTCGAGTATCGTAACACCCAGCCTGGGCTGCATCCGCATAAGCTGTTAATGAAGTGGGAGAACACCGCTCAATGAGTAATCCATGTGTAGATGTGCCAGCTAAATACCGGTATATACACTTGACGGCTTACGGATGAGGTAACTTGGGTTGATGCATGAATTGGCTAACCAAGTTCACAGCAAAACTAATATCGGGTCTAGTCATGGACACATATTGTAAAGCACCAACCATCCGTCGATAAAACGTTGGAGAAGAGAGAAGCTCACCATCATCAATAGACAACAGAGTTTCGATGCCAAGGGAGTAGATACATGCTTTACCTTAACAAGGTCAAACTTGCGCAAAAGGCTATCAACATACTTAGCTTGAGATAGAAGCATACCGTTAGATCGGTGATGAGCCTCAATGCCAAGAAAATAGTGAAGTGGTCCAAGATCCTTCATAGCAAATTCTTGTGAGAGTCGAGTAATCAAAGATCGTAATAAATGAGCAGTATCACCAGTAACAATGATATCATCAACATACAGCAGAAGATATAGACGACCCCGAGAAGAAGAATAGACAAATAACGAGGGATCGGCCTTGCTCGCCATGAAACCCAATGATAATAAAAAACTGCTGAAGCGAAGAAACCATGCACGTGGAGCTTGCTTCAAACCATAAATGGCTTTCCGGAGACGGCACACATGATTCGGATATTCAGTATTAGAGAAACCAGGAGGTTGGAGCATGTAAACTTCCTCGCAAAGAATGCCGTGCAAGAAGGCATTCTTAACATCAAGTTGACGTATAGCCCATCCCGATGAAATAGCAATAGAGAGAACAACCCGAATTGTAGTTGGTTTAATGACAGGGCTAAAAGTCTCGTCATAATCCAATCCCCGCTGTTGCTTAAATCCTTGTGCAACTAGACGAGCTTTGAAGCGTTCGATAGTTCCATCGGATTTTTCCTTAATCTTAAAAACCCATTTACAACCGACTAAGTTCTTAGAAGGGTCGGGTGGTACAAGATCCCACGTGTGATTAGTGACCAAGGCATTAAATTCATCTGTCATGGCTGCTTTCCAACGTGAGTCAAGAATTGCCTTAGAATAGCAAGTCGGTGTCTCTTCATGAAAAGAATTAGAGAGATTAAAAATTTTCTTGGGTTTAGATATTCCAGATTTAGCACGAGTTTGCATAGGATGAGTGGGAAGAGAAGATACTGAAGTAGAGGAGCTAGCTAGAGATGTAGAAAGGATTTGTGAATCTGATGTAGGAGGAATCTCGTCAGAAGTAGAGTTAGGCTGGGACACGGAGAGTGGGTTAGAAAGGAGGGTTGGTGGAGGTGAAAAACAATTTGAACTAGATTGGGTAGGTTGAGAGGAGGAGAGAGATGTATTTAGAGGTTGGGCTAGAGAAGTTGAGAGAGTCGGAGGAACGACTTGATGCTCAAAGGAGGTAGAAGGAAGAATAGATTGATTGGAGGAAAAAATAAGTGAAGGAATTGAATTGGAAGAATTATTTATGGAACTAAGAGTTGAAGAACTTTGTGAAAAGGGAAAATTCTCCTCATCAAACCGAACATGACGACTGATAAAGACACGACCACTTGACCGATCAAGGCAACGATAGCCTTTGTGATTCGACGCATAACCAAGAAATACACATGGCATAGAATGAGGTGCAAGTTTATGGGAGACACGGGACGGAAGAAAAGGATAACAAGCACAACCAAAAATTCGAAAAAAATGAATAATCAAACTGGAACCCAAATAAACAATGAAAGGGGGAAATATCGGATAAGATGGGAGTAGGAAGCCGATTAATAGTGTAAACTGCAGTGAGAAGAGCATCGACCCAATATGAAGGAGGCATATGAGCATGGATTAATAAGGTTTGAGACATTTCGACTAAATGTCTGATTTTGCGTTCTGACAAACCATTTTGAGATGGGGTGTCCGGACAAGAAAAGCGCTGAATAATACCATTTGCACGTAAATATTTTTTGAATGAATTACTAGTATATTCACCTCCCCCATCGGTTTGTAGGAATTTAATCTTGCTATTGCATAGATTTTCGACAAAGGAACGGAAGCGATGAAAGTGAGTAGGCACTTCAGATTTATTTTCCATCGGAAAAATCCAAGTGAACCGAGAGTAATCATCAACGAATAACACAAAATATTTAAAACCAGAATTGGATAAAATGAGACTCGTCCATACATCAGAATGAATGACAACTAAAGGAAAAGAAGCACGATGATTAACGGACTCAAAAGGCAATCGATGATATTTGCCTACAAGACATGACTCACATGATACCGACCTAGAACTAGAATTGCAAATACGACTCAAAACTTGTTTATTTGGATGACCAAGACGAGCATGCCAGCGGATCGAGTGAAGCAGAAGAAGCCACTAGAGGATGCAAGTGAGACGACACCAAGGAATTGGAAATTGGATAAAGACCATGAGAAGAATTAGCTTGGAGGAGAACTTTCCCGGTTCGTTGGTCCTTCAAAGAAAAGGATGAACCATTAAAATCAATAGTACAAGAATTTTTACGACAAAGTTGAGTGACCGAGATAAGATCACGAGCAAGATTAGGGACATGATAGACAGGTGATAACGGCAAAGATCGAGAATCGGTATGTAAAAAGGCTTTACCGACTTGCGTAATAGGCAATAAACGACCATCACTAATTGAAACTTTTGTCGAATCATAAAAGGGTCTAGGATTTAGAATTTTACCAATGTCACTAGTCATGTGTGCCGACGCTCCACCGTCAATATGCCACATTTGATCGGAGGTCTCACCAACCGAGAGAGCCGAGAAAGAATCCGATAGATCGGTTGTAGTGAATGCGTGATTAAATCTTTGCCGACATTGTAGAGCAGTGTGCCCGGCTCCATTACAGATCCGACAAGAAAGATTAGGCCTAGATCCAAGAATGCCTCCCCGGGTGAATGGGGGAACATAGGGCTTCGAACCGCCACGAGGCCGACTAGAGGAAGAGGAGGACCGATCAACATAAGGGATAGAGAATGACTGTAAATCAAATCGATCATTGGACGCTTTCCAAACCGGTTGATTACGCGAGAATCGTCCACCTTGTCCTCGACCGCATCTTCGACCCCTAAAATTACGTCCACCACGATTCCCTCGAAATGGTGGATTTGATGAAGGGGCATGACCAATCAAAGCATGATGAATATTAGATGAGGATGAAGCATTCAATTTTCGGAGAAATCGTTCTTCTTGTATGAGAAGGCGTGACCGCAGATCACCGAATGAAAGAATAGTAGGGCCATTGGTGATCATTGTGACAAAAGGATCATACTACGATGGGAGCCCATTGAGGGCTTGAATCACCAAGTCCTTATCGGAGACGGAGCAATTGATTGCGGTGAGAGAATCCGCAATTGACTTGAGATGCTGAAGATAATCAGATATTGATCGATCAGTTTTCTTAACGGCGTTCTGAAAATCAAGCTTTAATCCAATTTCTTTGGCGGCGCATCGATCGGTAAAACGTCGCCCTAGAGCGAGCCAAATCTCTCGAGATGTTCGAAGATCATGAACTTCACGGAAAATCTCAACTGTGAGGGTTGAGTTAATCAAACCGCGAACGCATTAATCCGTCTTGAACCAAATCGAATAAGAGGGATTGGACACCACAAGTACCATTCTGATCATTGATAAGCCTCTACGGACACGGAAAGGATCCATCCACATGTCCCAGCAGATCGTTGCAAATCAAAATCGGTTCAAATTGAGATTTCCACAAAAGATAATTGTCTGCATCAAGCTTGATGGAGACGAGATTAGTGATGTTGGGAAGAACAAGAGATGGTGAGGCTGGTTGCACGGCCGCTATTTGAGTTGCGGGAGAGATCGGAGCAAGAGAGAAAGGAGAAGAAAAGGTGAAAGTGGGTGGCATATTATTGAGAGGTGAAGAGAAATTGGGATTAACAGAAAGAGAAGATGATGGCAAAAAAGATGGCAGAGAAGAAGAAAAATTTCCAGACGTATTTAACATTGTTGAGGCAGAAATTGGAGCAAAAGAAGTGTTGATTTGGGGCAAAGATGTTGAAGAACGTGATGCGTTTTCCCGCTCCGATACCATGAAGATGTTTAGAGTCAGAGAGAAATAACGCCAGAGTGTTTATGGTGGCTCAACCCAAACTAGGGTTGTATAACATGTATTTATATGAGTGACTAATTACAATAAGGGTATAAATAAACACAATTACAGAAATACCCCAATATACATATAATTACACGATAATAGAAGGCACCAACAGAACAAGGTTTGCTGCGAGGAACAAAGCGCATTTGTCACATGAAATACCACGCTGTGTCGAGCAACATGATGAGGGTCAAAATTTCCATGGCCGACCCAAGGGGGAAAAGGTAATTTGACCACTCCATGCTCTTTGTGGGCATGGAAAGAGAGCGGCTACCTTAAAAAATAGTTTCTTTGATCATGGTTCAAGCCCTCTTTTGACTTCAGGACAGCCACTGGATGATTGCTAACTGTTCGTTGGCACGCCTATGGAAGCCGAATATATTGCTTCCCACCAATTAAAGAGCCTGTCATGCCTCATTTTTCTTTATACTACTAAGGAAGGCAGACTAATTTTACTGAAGATTGGAAAAAGAATTCCTTTTTTCCCCTTTTCTTGAAAGAAGAACGTGGGTTAGTTAGCTTTTGATTTTTTCCGTCATAAAGAATCCTTGTTTAAAGGAAATGAAAAAGAGTCCCTTCACTTCAGTGCCCTTTTCAGTTAGCCAGCAAGTTATCATGCAGTTGAAAAATCCTTGTCAACGGAAGCTCTTGAGTAGGCCAAAACACAGCCAACTCACCTTAAGGAAACACTTGGCCGAAAAAGACACAGAAAAAGCCAGTTGGGCGCGCATCACAAAACATTGTTCATCGTCAGAGTTTCAGATTCAGAAATCTTTCTAAGTGGGCCTTGAACCGGTGGCATTCAACTTTTGTCTCCACTCTGATCAATAATGGTGAAATACAGTCAGGGCTGATAAGTAGGTAGAGAAGCATATATACTCTACTGTAATTTGACGGAGCTGGATGTGGTGTACATGCTCTCACTTGTTAGGATATCTCAAAAATGATTATGGACATAATGCCCAACTCTTTTACAAAGCACTTGTAATTACTTATGATTATTGTTAGTTTTGAGTATAAATGCAATTTGGGTTGAATTGACCCCTTCAAAAGCTTGTTTATGAGATCATAACAGCTTGGACCAAAAGGGAAAAAAAAATCATAAAAATCCTAAGCTATGCTCACTGTAATACATTTATCCCGATTTTTTTTTTTTGTGACATCAAAATCCCAAACTATACCCTCGTAACACAATTACCCTAACCATTTTTTTTTTTCACACCAACAACCCTAAACTTATACCATTATAACACATTCATCCATCTATTAGGGTTTTATTAAAAGTGGTCGTTAAAAATCCAATGTGAATCCGAGATGGCGTTGATATGATGACATGCAAGCATTACATCAGAAAAACCATTAAAAAGAAAAAAGAAGAAATCGAAGGCGCTATTCATCGTCTTCAACCTCGCGAGGTCCTCTGGCGCTCGTTCGTCGCTACCCACTTTCCTTTGGACCTCCGCCAGCATTTGTTGTCCCTTGCTTGACCACATCCACTAGATCTGGTCATGGCGGCCGCAATCTTCAAGTTCCAATCTAGGTTCGAAGCTTGCGGCCACCATAACCGCCTGAGCCCCGTGCTTGGCCTGAGGATTTGTGAATTTCGTTCGTTTATGCTTACAGTTGTTTTCAATTTGCCTTATTTTACTACTCTGTTGAGGTGTGATTTGAGGCTCTTCTCATTTTCAAGTATTTTCTTGCTTGAATGTGACTATTCTTGCGAGTCGCCCCTCTTTTTTCTGAATTGAGTTTCTGGGTATGTGTTATTTCAGTCATTTGTTTGTGGAAATTTTCATATGCGCAGATTGTTCTCAATCTGAATTTGGTTCACCTTTTTTTGCATTTGCGTTAGCTTTTGTCTCTAATGGTGGCCCTTGTCACAAATGTGGAGAGCTTCAAGGAACCCAACACCCTCAATCCCGTGTGTTTATTCACTTGCACATTTTTTTAATCAACTATTAGCTGCCACGGTCCCGCCCCTAGAGAAGCCGAAGCGTGGGGCTTACCCATCCCCTCGCAAAGCAGACGAAATTCACAAACCTTCACGCCAAGCTTCGAGATCGAGTGGTCGCGTGGCCAGATCTGGTGGGTGGTCAAGCAAGGGCTGACAAACGCTACAGGGGGTTTTGGTGGCAATGGATAACCACGACGAGCATCGGACGAGCTTTGGTTGAGTATTGCAAGGTTGAAGATAATGAATAGTGAATTTGATTTTTTTTTCTTTTTTAATTTTCTTTTTAATCTTTCATTGACGTGGAGATGCGTAGCGCCACGTCAGATTTTTAATGGCATTTTTTAACGTACTTTTAAGGGAGGATAATTATGTCACGTGTGTACAAGCTTTTGATTTTTCGTATCATAAAAAAAGTTTGGAGTAAATACATCACAGTGAGTATAATTTAAGGTTTTTGACGGCATAAAAAAATTTCAAGATAAATGTGTCACGATGAAAAAAAGTTTAGAATTTTTTATGGTATTTTCCCTTCATTGAAATATGAAAAAAAATAAGCAACTGGCTAAAGTTATTGCAGCCCAACAAAATGTAATTTCAGATAAACAAAGACAAGAATTGTCTCCCAAGACAGTAGCTTTCCTTAAACTATTTGGCTTTTGATTATAGCATTGGCAAGATATAACTTTCAAAGTTCACCTTTAGTAGTAGACCTACCTATCAAATGGGTAGATCAGGTCATAAATGACCCGGCCTAAACTGACCCATATAACCCGTTTTTGTCCCATTTACTGCAGCACAAAATTTTCAACCATACTCGATCGGACTCATATTTGTAAAATACTTTCATATTTAATCCAATCTAGGAAACTTGTTTCTTCTAAATTCTTTAATAGTTATATTACTAAACCATTGTGGACAATTTTTATAATGTCTAAAAAAATTTTGAATTTTTTTATTTTTTATTTTCTAAGACCGTTGATGACCGCCCAACCTTTGGCGACCCTTGTTAATGACTATCGAGGGCTTCGCGGCCCTCTCCTTGTGGTCGGACTTCGTAAAAAAGAAAGAAAGAAAGAAAGAAAAATTAAAAAATCAGAATACTC
Organism: Rhodamnia argentea; assembly: GCF_020921035.1. Lineage (NCBI taxonomy): Eukaryota > Viridiplantae > Streptophyta > Magnoliopsida > Myrtales > Myrtaceae > Rhodamnia > Rhodamnia argentea. The sequence goes on from NC_063150.1 coordinate 14,775,683, forward strand.
TTATATGACTAACTTAAGGTAGTTAATTAACTAATTTATGATCCATTTATAATCCATTTAAGACTATTAAGTTATTAAATAACCTATTTATGACATATTTAAGCTTGTTTTTAAAATTTAAAGAAATGACTCACACCGTTAAATTTGGATTAATTTATGGATTTTAGACCAATTTTGCCACATCCACTTTAGATCACCAATTTTCTTCTTTATCTGCGCTCATTCATTGCCATTTACAAGTAGAAACATCAAAACATCGCAACCTAATGATATCCCCTCGTTAGTTGAGTTGCCTTCCTGGCGTGAACGAATCTTTAGCAGAATCGAATGAAAGGACCGCTTCAATAGAGTTTCACATTGACTAAGAACAAAACTTGATTACGTACTTATTATTTACGCCAATTCTGCAAGCTCAATGACATCCTTTAGGAGACCTGTTTATATTGAATTCCCATGTCGGATTGACATCACATGCCGATTATTCGAGTTGTTTGTCACGTGTGATTCAACATAGTAGTTTAATAGAGATATTGAACGGAAACTAACAAAGGGTAGATCCGTTGCAGGAACACTGGTTTGGGACTTTCTAAAAAACTAAAAATAAGTTTGGCACCAATGTGTCACTGGTGGATCAGTTTCAGATTTTTGTGACGCAAAAATTAATTCAAGGTAAATGTGGCACAACCAGCAATTTGCGAGCGGATTCTTTTAAAATCATTTTTGCGGGGCAAGATTTTGTTGATGGAATCAACAGCAGAGTTATGGACGGTTTTGGAATTCATGTTTTGAAATTGTAACTGTTATTCTATATGATTCGAAAAGTTGGTTTAAAATTGGAATGAAAATAAAAGTGAGACAATTAAATGTTTTTCACTTAATATAGTAGGGGTGATATGATCTCCGCACTAACTTTGCTAAGAGTGTAATTAGCATTAACCACTAATCAAATTTTAATTTCCCAAGTCTTGAGGAGTAAAGTTACAGAACATGTTAAGAAAATCGTTTAAATCTCCACCGTCCGATCTCTTCGCGCGATGTGATGTGATGGCTTCTCAAGGAGATAAATCCTAAGACCATTGGTCCAGTCATCAATCAAGACGATCCATATCAATTCCTTAAATTGATGTGTCCAAGAAGATAAAAATTGTTTTTAATTTTGGCAGCAGATAAAGTTGGCCGCTCGATGTCGGGGCCAGCTGGGATTTCCCAATTCTTTAGCTGCTTGTCTTGCTAATAAAATCTTACCGGATAAAAAAGGTATCTAAGTGCTCATACTGCTTTGTTTTGAACTATGTCAGGCCCCACGAATATATGTCAACAGCTACGAAATCTGTATTTTTTTTTAATTAAGTTGTAGGGCCTCAAAGGGAAAATTCCTTAAAAAACGCGTAACTTTAAGTTCAATTACAATTCTGGCCCTGAATTTCTTTTTGTCTAAAAAAAATCTCAAACTTTCACTCTAATATAAATCTGTCCAAGCATCCAAAATTCGCCACTCATTTTTTTTTTCAAAATTATCAACATCAAAGCTAGTTAGAGGATCATTATCAAGACCTCCGTCTTTATCAATACCATTGCTTTAGATGAATCAATAGAAGCCTCCTCATATTGATTATTTTGAATCCAATAGTGAATTTTTGGCTGGTGTAGGTAATTTAAGACTAGAAAATTCGAATTTTTCTTAGGCAAAAAAAGCTCCGGATAAATTATGGTTGGACATAAAGTTAGGGACTTTTCAAGGAATTACCCTTTATCTACTATGCTATGTTGTGTATTTTTTAAGCCCTATTTTAACAATTAAATAAAAAATACTAAGTACGTTGCCTAGCTACAAGATACATCGTGCACGGAAACTTATTAACTACTAACATCTTTTGTGGAGACTGCGGTGCATACATCGGGTCTCGAGTGGTGGAGAGAAATTATGACTCAAATGAACTTTTCGTAGCGGGGCGGAATCTTATGGTAAAAGCCGGAGTGGATTATCAGCATATGAATGTTTGTCTTCACCTTTCACTCATAATTAAAAATTACAATATTTTATGTACTAATTTTTTTCGACGTATGATAATTTATCCTGAGAATATTCTTTCAGAAAATCTATTTTGAGAACCGGAATCAATTTTACAGAGGCTGTGAGACAAACGAGGTTTTCATAAATAAATGGCCTTGAGATAAACAAGGGTGTATACAAATAAAAGCCATAGTATCATCCGTGATCTTGGATCATACACATACAATACGATAGTGACACACAGCCCCCACTCAGACACAAATCCTGGGGAAAACGACACGTGTACACTGACACCTCGGGCCCCACCTGTACTTCCGGTCAAGATTCCAGAGCAAACATCACAATCGACGGTGATGTTCCGGTCACTCTCACCCTCATCCCCATGGTCGTCGATTTTTATCCCTCCTTCACACGATTTTTTTTTTCCAGTCCTGTTAATAAATCTGACTGTAAATTTTTTATTACTTTCATTTCTTGTGAAAAATGTAACCAAAAACTCTAAATTATCCTGACACATTTATCATGCGTCAAAAACATCAAACTATGCCAACAATGACATATCTATCATAAATTTTTTTTTTGTGACACCGAAAATCCCGAACTTGTACCCTTATAACACATTTACCCTCCATTAGGACTCTGTTAAAAGTGTCTATTAAAAATATGACGTGGTACAACGATAGCGCCACGCGAATGCCACGTCAATAGAAGATTTAAAAAAGTTAAAAATTGAAAAAGAAAAAAAAAAATAGAATTCACTATGCATCATCTTCAACCTCGCGATCACTCGGTAAAAGCTCGTGCCGTGCTCGTCGTCACTATCCATTGCCAACTAAACCTCTCTACATCGTTCATAGGCCCTTGCTTGACCACCCACCGGATCTCGCCACGACGCCCATGAGCTTCGAGATTGGATCTCGCTTCGAAGTTCACGACTACCATGGCCACTCAAGCTCAAAGCTTGGCGTAAGGGCTTGTGAATTTTGTTTGCTTTGCAAGGAATGGGTAAGTCCTATACTTCGACTTCGCGAGAGGTGAGACCATGGTAGTGTTCATAAAATTTTAATATGTGAAATGCGGTTCATGAACTTTAATTTATTAAATGTAGTCCCCGAACTTTGACTTAATGTGCAATGTAGTCCCTAAAATTTTGTCATATATTCAATGTAATCCCTGAATTTTCGATATACGTTTAATGTTAGTCCTAAACTATATGAAAATGTTCAATATATTCCTTCCATTATTTTAAGATTGTAACAATATTGAACATTTTTATATAGTCCATGAATTAAATTGAACATGTTCTAAAAGTTCGGAGACCAATTGAACAAGTTAAAAAGTTAGGGATTATCTTACATATTGGGCTAAAGTTCATAGATAAATATTAAATGAGTTAAAAATTTAGCGATCATATTGTACATTATACTAAATTTAATTGACTATTTATGTCAATTTTTCTAGTTACTTATGATTCAAACAACCTTTCGCAGTCGAATCCAATACCTGGAGCGCATCGTCAGACTGATCCGTCATTGCATAGCATCTAACACACCAACTTTTCTCACACCAAATATGGTAAAATACCTTGGGGGATTGATTTTTAAAACAATCAATTTTGAAACTAGGAGTCAATGTAGATGGACCTCGGAATAAACGAGGTCGGAAGAAGCAAGAGGCATAGTATCATCCGCGCTCTCGAAACCATGCATACATATCTTAGTGGAACCTAGTCCCATCACAAACTCCAACTCCTAGGTTGATTTGCCACGTGTGCACCTCACTCCTTGGGCCCCACCCGCGCGTCCCCGTGAACTTGAAGATTCCACAAGAAACACAGTCACAATCGGACGGTGAAGTCCAGATCACCGTCACCGTCGCCCTCGTTCCGTGCTCGTCGGTACATCCCACCTAGACACATTCTTTTGGAGTTCTATTCTCAGTAAATGCGATGTCTACTAGCAAAATTTAATGAAGATTTTCTATTGATCCAATTTTGCAATATTTTTATAGACCATTCAAAGGGAGACAATCCCTCGATTCGGAGTTAATTTAGGATATTTGAGCTCAAATTCGCTTCATCAAATTAGGTCGAATGAAATCCCTCATATAATGATGAGTACGAGTTAGGCTCACGCACTCGAAGCGACGAAGAAATTTTTTTTTTTTTCTATGCACGCATTTCACCAGCTTAAAATAATCAATTGAAACTTATTACTACATCGCTCGTTATGTTCAATTCTAGTTAGGTTGAGGCGACAAGAATAACGGGATGATTTTATTCTTTTCATGGAGGCTTTTTTATTTTTTGCAGGGGGGCGGGGGCGGTCGGAATATTCGTGGAGTTCAATGGCTTTTATAAAAAAAACAATTACTAGGTTACCCAATAAATTTGAATTCTGGTATAATTGTGTTTTTAGTCCTAGAAATATATTTTTCCTTTTGTATTTATCCTGAAATGGGGATGAGATCATGAATATGGACGAGTCAACAGACAGATGCAGATTTTGATCAAAAAAAAAAAAAACAGACAGATGCAGACAAGGCGGGTATGATCCATCACTGATATCCCACCTCAGCATAGACAGAGGAACCCGTCAAAGACGAAAGCGTCACGTCAAATCCGAGACCATACTCTGCTTCGTCGAGCCAAGGAATTCTGCGAGAGAGAGAGAGAGAGAGAGATGGTGGTCGAGGCGAGCAACGGTCATGGGTGCTGCGAGACGGGGCCGGGATACGCGACGCCGTTGGAGGCCATGTCCGGCCCGAGGGAGAAGCTCCTCTACGTCACTTGCGTCTACTCTGGTGCGTACCTTCACTCCCTGGGTCCCTGATTCATTCTTTCGCGACCACCTCCGACCTTTTGCCGCTCGTCTTGGCCGCTCGTCGCTGCTGTTTCGCCGTCTTCGTTCGGTATTCTGTTCTGTTCCTCAACACAGTCACTGATTAACCCAAGAACGAGAAAAGAACCAGGTTCATACGACCATGGGATGATTGCATTACGGCACTTGGGATGGGATGAATGACCCGTCTTGGGTCTTGGACTATCCTGTGATATGAACGATCTGTGTCATGTGGGTCTAGGAAAAACTTGATTTTCGCTTAAATGGCTGAAATTGGTTCTTTTCTTTATGAGGAATCAATTCGCCGTCCCTGAATTGTAGTTGCTTATGTCTGATATCTGTCTGGTGTCAGTGGTTGGAATCTCCAAATCGTACGGAAATGTGAAATTTTTCCATTGTTGGGTCAGGAACTGGAACAGAGAAACCCGATTACCTGGCCACGTTGGACGTGGATCCGGACTCGCCCAGCTACTCGAAGGTCGTCCACAGGCTTCCCGTGCCGTACTTGGGCGACGAACTCCATCATTCAGGATGGAACGCATGCAGCTCCTGCCATGGAGATTCGTCGGCCGACAGGCGTTTCCTGATCCTGCCATCTTTGATGTAAGAAGCCTATTCTCGTGTTCCTCCTATTTTTCACAATGTTCTTGCAATTTTCGGGGACAAAAGACGGCAACTTTTTAAGGAGAGAACTGGTACTATGATAGGATGAACTGACGCAGTTTCATTGTTTTGAGTGCATCATTACACAGTGAACTCATGCTTCGTGGATTCTATTGATTCATTATTCTGACCCCGTCTTCATCCTCGTCATTCATCTTCATTAGTCGTGGTCGCTGTATTCCTACATCCTGCTGTGAGATCTCGTTTAATCAAGTTTTCTTGCCTTTCCTACCTGAAGTTGAATCAAAAGGTATGCACATGTCTAGCTGCTGAACTTCGTGGTCTATCGGTTTAAAAGACGCTTGACCTCTGGTTCAGCGAACTTCCATGAGATCGTTTGGGCACAATGTAGAAGTAGTTAGCATTCCCGACTTTATAAAATCTCATCATGCTTGATTACAAAGAAGTTTGAAGGCAGGCAGTTTGTTCTAAGGTCTCCCGCCGCTTCTCTGCCATACTCTTAAGGGTATTGATTTATTACAGTTGCGTATGTTCGATGAATGATGCCCCGCCATTTGATGGGAAAACTAGCAACTTCACTTACTCTGGATTGGCAATTATGTTTCTGTAGCTTCTCTTTCTTTAACCAAATCAGCAGCCAAAGCTTCTCTTTCATATGTATAGAGCTTACAAAGTACATTGCATCTTTCAGATCCGGTCGCATATATGTGATCGATACAAAGACCAATCCTCGAGCTCCAGCTCTGCATAAGGTTGTTGATCCAAAAGACATCATTGAGAAGACTGGACTTGCTTATCCGCACACGTCCCATTGCCTTGCTTCCGGTGATATCATGGTGTCGTGCCTTGGTGACAAAGATGGAAAAGCTAAGGGAAATGGCTTTCTGCTCCTTGATTCAGAATTCAACGTGAAAGGAAGGTTATAACTGTCAAATCACGTGCACAAATCTTTTCATTGTTTTCATTTATATAATCGGTGGTACCAATTTATTCAACTTGTTGTGTCTGGCATTGTTCAAGTTTTTTCTTTCTGTGTCCTCCTTTGTATCATGTCTATATTGTTACCCTAGCTGTCATTTATATGAGGCTCATAATTTCAATTGCTACTGATTTTTATACATAAGGTGGGAGAAACCTGGGCACAGTCCCCTCTTTGGTTATGACTTCTGGTACCAACCCCGGCACAAGACGATGATCAGCTCATCGTGGGGCGCCCCTGCAGCTTTCACCCAAGGTTTTAACCTTCAGCACGTGTCGGACGGTCTATACGGGAGGCATCTCTATGTATACAGCTGGCCTGATGGTGAACTCAAGCAAACGTTGGACCTGGGCAACACCGGCCTCCTCCCACTCGAGGTATTTTTAAAACTTAGCGACTATAGGTTCAGTTTTGTTTAGGTTGGTTTATTGTGTTGCTTCTTGTTAAGCCACTGCAAGCTCAAAATTCTCAGAACAAATCCTCGCTGATTTTTTGTAGATAAGGTTCCTGCATGATCCTTCTAAGGATGTGGGATTTGTTGGGTCTGCATTGAGCAGCAATATGGTGCGTTTCTTCAAGAACCAGGAAGGCTTGTGGAGCCATGAGGTATTCATGTTTAGATTCCTGATGTTTCGCTCTTGGCAATAGCTGGAATCAAACTTTCAGTAGTTCTTGAAATTTTAGAGATTACCTGTATTGGAAATCTTTCTGAGAGCCAGCCAGAATGTCCAAAAAAAGAAGTCAAGGGTCAACTGAGGTAAATATCTCAGTGGAGAACAGTGTCGTTTTGAGTCATATAAAAATGTGATGACAGGACCTTGACGAATGTATGTTTTATTTGTGCTAACGTAAACTTATATGGATTATATAACTCTTGTTATCGACTGACGAAAACCTATGCGTGTTGCAATTTTGCCATCTTTAGAAAATACAAAAAAATTCTTACCTGTGTTCTCACTAAAATCGGAGACCTGGTTGAATTTAATTTTTCTCTCGTCATCTGTCCCCTTTTCGATGCTCTTTTTTACTTTTTCATGTCTCCATACTTCTTTTTATAATTGAATGCGGGTGTTTATCACTCTGCAGATTGCCATTATTATGATAATATGCAGCCCGGTAATGTCTTCTTCCCACTGGTTTATGCAGGTGGCTATATCAGTTAAACCTATGAAGGTCCAAAACTGGATCCTTCCTGAAATGCCTGGACTGATAACAGATTTCTTGATGTCGCTGGATGATCGTTATCTGTACTTTGTGAACTGGCTTCATGGGGACGTGAGGCAGTACAACATTGAGGACCCTACAAATCCCGTGCTCGCGGGCCAAGTATGGGTCGGGGGATTGATTCAGAAGGGAAGCGCAATTGTCGCAGAGAAAGAAGATGGTACGACATGGCAAGTTGATGTTCCCGAGATAAAGGTATGTCTGTTTCGATTCGTGTAAGAATGACAATGGTAAGAGCTGATTATGGTACAGCGTGATAATTGCGAGAATATTAGTTTTTTGACCACGGCATGCATTGCTTCAGGGGAATAAACTCAGAGGAGGACCTCAAATGATTCAGTTAAGCTTAGATGGCAAACGACTCTATGTCACAAACTCACTCTTCAGCACTTGGGATCGCCAGTTCTATCCTCAACTGCTGGAGAAAGGGTCGCACATGCTGCAGATTGATGTTGACACCGAGAATGGTGGCCTCAAAGTTAACCCAAACTTCTTCGTGGACTTTGGCTCCGAGCCTGATGGCCCGTCTCTAGCTCACGAAATGAGGTATCCAGGAGGCGATTGCACGTCGGACATATGGATTTGAGCATGGTAGATGTGTTAAACAAAGGAATAAGTGCCGCACTCTTTATCACGTCACAGCTGAGCCTGCCATCGGCCTTTACCGGTTGTCGCTAGGGCTCTGAAAGGGCGTGGTCTCTCCCAAGAACCATGTTTATCATGCTTTCAATAAGGTTCAAGTTTACTAACTGGCTGTTAATATTTAAATTTGCCAATCTACAGTTAAGAACCTTATGCTTTTCCTTCCATTATGAGTTCGTGTACTTCATGCGTAACTTTGATTTCCTAATGGTCCATCCTGATTGTCGACACCAAAGTGAAATCCAGCAAGGAATTGCTTGAACTTACAGGAACGAACTGTTTGACTGAGATTGCGAGATGACAAAATTTCCTCCGAAAATGCGGAAGCGTAGGTAGTTAGCATGATTGACGGAAACCCGACACCTTGTGACCGGTCTCCTTCATCTCCATTGGAAATCAAGTCATGTCAAGACATAAATGAGTTTATATGCTTATTGAAGAAAAACAGGCGATGGGTAAATCCGGGATGGGCCATCCGACCCCAAAAAAAAAAAAAAATTTCCGGGATGGGCCGGACAGAAAGTTCTTTTCGGGATCGCTTAATTCGACTTTTCCAATATTATCTATATCGATTCTTGTAAACCAGCAGAGTCGAACCCGTCCCGATTAAAACACAATTGAGCTGCAACTTCCACGGTGCAACTCCAATTTCCATAGAGAGACCATGACAAGGACCTTTGGAACCATGCCATCTCCGCTGCTTCGTGTCAAACTTAAACGTTTTGATTGCTTCGTGTCAAACTTAAACGTTTTGATGATTTGTCATTACGTTCTTTCTGGTAATTTTTATTGGAAATCGCTAATGTGGCAGGCCCTTCTACGACATACAATTGGCTTTGATGTGGACCATATTTGCATCTTTTTCTAAACTTTTCCAAATTTTCTAAAATTTTTCTCTCTTTTTTTTTTAATTTTTATTTATAAAAAATGTAAATTTGAAAAAACAAATGTAATAATTGTCCCATTTTTTACCATCAAACGCGATCTTAGTTTTACATTTTGGACTAGATGTTTTTGGTTAAAGCTTTGGATTACGAACTACGGATTGCGGGTGCTTGTGCTTAGGTAGATTTCCTTGCCAAGAAGGCCAACAATTCTCAGTCGTACTCTTAAACGAAGCGTCCTGACTCGTATCATTTCAACTGAAGAACGGGAAGATTGCATAGTGGAATTGTTCAACGCGAATAGTTTCCAATCATTCATTATGAACTCGGTACTGCCTTGAACATTTCACAAAACAGCAAAACAACAAGAAGGAAACGCATAGCATGACTGCTGATCCAATCAACGCCTCGTCGGGAGCAAAGCTGATTCCGACAATCGCGATTCCGTTAATGATGAGCAAGAACGCTATATCCACCGAGAGAGGCATGATCGGGTGCTCGTGACCCTGTGCGATCTGCTTCCACGGACGGAGACGGCTGAAACACCAAACCACCAAGCCATAGATGCAGAGAAACGCCAGTCCCATCAGGACTAGTATCCGGCCGGTCCACGAATTCCGGTGCGCGTGCTTGCTGGTCATGAGATACGCGAAGGCGAGGAAGAAGACTCGCCAGTAGTGGGAGTTGAACAACTTGCCAAGCCGGAGCCGGTGGAATGCGAGGTGGCACAGCGATGTGAGCGAGACCGCTGTTAACAGCAGCGCGACCTGGTAATGGAGATGACGTTCGAGGAGGAACACGAGTGCGTTGCAGTAGCAGACGACGGCGGAGAGCAGGGCGAGATCGCGCAGATAGGCTGTTGATATTGATTTTTCCATTTTTCGGAGTTTTGGATCTGGATGGATGAGAAGCGGAGGTGAGGAGAGACGAAGAAGAACGCAGTTTGACGGAGAGAAAGGGCTGCAATAGATATAGATGGAGTCTTGGTCAACGAGTTTCCTTTATTTTTAAGATTATTTTCTGCTCGATTTGTTTACGGTGGCTTACTTCGAATCTCGAACGTTGCCACGTCTTTCTCTAGAGTCAACTCTCCAAGATATGGCCGATTATCAGATTTTGTGACGAGGGTGTTGGCACTCAAAATAATCTACCCATCAATATTCGGGCGGTGCACATGAGAGCTTGATACACGTGCCAAACAAGTGGGGAGCAAGTGTCCTAACAGTATCAGGATATGAGAAAGTCATGTGCAGGACACGCGAGGATCCCTATAAGTATCGATCAGTGAGGAAACATGAAACGGGCTATCAATATCAAAGAAAGATCATGCCACGTGTCCAAATTAGCAAGATGTATTAAAGATGGATGAAATAACAATAAAATTGGAGCCAATGAGGAATGATACTGCCAAGCATCTAAATGTTTTTCAAGGACATGCCAAAAAAGGTGGATATTTGCCTTGAAATACTTGATGGAAGAATGGTTACCGACCGTTATCCGAGTGTTAAAACAGCTTCCTAAAGATATGGAGAACGTGAGTATAGCCCACATGAAAAAATGAAGAAGGCGACTGAATCGATACAAGCAATCCTAAGGTAATTGGCAATTACTTGAGCGCTGGAACAATTCCCCAGAGGCTTTGCTAAAAAGGAAGAACGCGGCACGGTTTATTTGAGCAAAAAAAGAAAAGAAACAAACCGATACAAAGGTAGTTGGTAGTTACATAAGGATTTGGTCAAATAGATAATATGGTGAACGTGGAAGTTATCGACGTGTCAAAAGTTACAACAATCGAAGGGCGGTTACCTGTGATGTCCCGATCCGCCACACCCGGTTAAGGCATGCTTAACCACACGTTCTCCGATTTAATCTTTCGGTATACATTGGCGCATGCAGAAGACTAAGTAAAACAATCAACACGGCCATACGTAACAAGTGCACAACAAAACACTAAGAGCAGACATGCCTAATAGGGTGTGGACTTAATGGGTTTTACTAACCAGATAGCACACATTGCAAGTAGTAAGATCATTCAGAAAATTGGTTATTCACTTTATATTTATATCTCTTTTAGGTTACATACATCACTATTTACACCATTTACCAAGGAGGAGTACAAAAGGTCATTAATCTATTCCAAATTGCTAAAACTGCCCATGGATTTTGTGAACTTCGTATTGTCGCCCATACTCTCATTCTGGTCATTCAAATCGAGTAGATGAGGAGTAATATTAGAATCGAGCAGATGAGGAGCAATAAGGTCGGTCCACCTAGCCGGACTACAACAGTACATGGCCTTGAACTCCTACGTGAGTAATTCAATGGATGGTCCTTATTCTACATAAACTTTAGATCGGATTACATTGTAACGGATGAATATTGGTATATCCCGTCGGGCTTTGGTAAACTCTTCTATTGACCGACTAATCCATAAAGGTTCAACATAAAGTGATTACCACATAGGCAATGGTGCATCCAACATCCTAGTATATTGAAAAATGTTTTCAACCAACGGAGTAAGTATAAACTCAACAAGGTAATTACTAAGTTGAACGACTAAACCGCCTATAGAAACGTATGATTGGAGGCAGAGTCAACCAACATTAGATACAAGCTTATAAAGGCTTATAATCTCGGACTCATACCACAACAAGACTTCCGCAACCAGGATAGAGCGGTGCGGTCTCGTAATCACGCCACAACAAAAATCATCACAATCAAGACAGATCGGAGCTCAATGCTCACAATGACGAACCATAGATTTCTTAGTAATAAGGATTAGAGATCTACTTGCCACAATTATTGGAGAAAATGACATAGGAACAACATATGAATGATCTTGGGTTTGCCTCGATTTCTTGTACAAATATCGCTATAGATTGGCACCGTACCAACGGAGCTTGTCCGGGACATCGGCGCAGCCACATACAGTGAGAGTACAAGGCCAAGAGAGACTTCGTGTAGAGGGAGTTTTAGAGAGGAAGAGAGGGTTTGTTCTGACAAACGAATGATGAAATAACCGACGTCAAAAGGGTATTTATAGGAAAGGGCGCACATGATGAGTCGGCGCTGCTGTCCGCCACGTGATGACACGTGGCGTGTTGCCACGTGTTACTTCGTGGTGCATGTTTTGTCATGTGCTGCTACATGTAGTATGTGGTGCAATATGTGTCACTTCCTACCTCCAGTTAGCCCGATTTTGCACATATTTGATCGAATAGGACTCGAATTAAATACATAGTGTCCCTAAAATACTATCATGTCAATAATATGTAAGGAACTGTCCTCGAACCTCTTGCTCTGATACCAACTCTGCAAGGGACTGTCGTTAATCCCTCACTAATCCCCCTATATATATATATATATATATATTATAGTACGTATAGGGGGTGCATGCGGAAGACTGAAATAAAAATAACATAAGTGCATGTAAAACACAAGGCGGACATGATGCCTAAGGTCATGGCCTCATTAGGGGTTCCTAATTTACAATAATCACAAGATATGTTTAAGCAAGAAAATTCAAGAAAATATTTTCTTTTATAGGCAATGAATTGTTTAATTACATCATTCTAGATAAATAGAAACAGACATGGGAAGCGACCTCAAAAGACAACGATTTCCCCCTTCATGTCTTGCTGCCATCATCGATATACTCCATCCCCTACATCTAACCATCGCATGGCCTCGGTAAAAAAAGTAGCTGCCGTGTTGCCAACTCCCAAAGGTCTACTTGTACATCTACTACCTCCACCCTCATACTCCATTACTCCCTACTCTCATCGCTGCTGCTCCCTCTATAGCTGCCTTTCCCATTGCTATGCTTGCCTACGAGAGGGGAGGGCTGAGGACCATGCCACATACAAAAACCTCGGATGTAGATGGTAGTAAAGTAGTGCTCGACACATCCCACTAGAGGACCCACATCGACTACTATGATCGTGTGCAGCCTCCTGTAATTGTTGTATGGTGGATAGGGCTCGATGCGCTCCTCCTAGGTGTGCGTGATATGTATTAGAGCACTAAAGTGAGGAATGACTCGGGTGGGTGGAGGAGAGGATGACATATCGATATAGCTACGGAAGAAAACAATGATAACCACAAGTGTGAGTTTAAAACTCCGTAAGTCATATTTCTAACCTAATGACTAAATGGCCGAACCATCATTCAAATAATGTCGAGCCCGAGGGAGGTTTATCCAACCATCACAAACAACTCTTGGCCACATTAACCCTAGAAGTTCCATAATGAAAGCGGCGTAGTCCTTGCCCTGGGGTCAGAGAGCTAGTCCTATGACCCTCAAGTTGCTCATCTGATTCTAAAGGCTAAATTCAACCTACCCGCCACCATAATTCGCAAAGTTTAATAACAAATTCCTCCACTCCTACTTTCTCTCGCCACCAGCGAGTTAGTAACCCTCTTCCTCTTTTCGTACCTCTGGAACGGCACATCACTAGATTGGCCCTCTACGCCCCATTCCCTCGAATGTAACCAGCCACACCCCACCATCTAACAAGCCTTGAGACTACAAACTTCGACCATCATTTTTGGGATACGGCCGAACCCCTTTCTCCATAGGCAACTTCAATTTGGACCCTAATTCTTAGTTAATCCAACAAAAACTCTCAATCTTAGTAACCCGCAATCTCACGAACTAAGCTTTACCATTGCCTCACTATAGGACCATTTGCTTCACTTCATGCAACCGAAAATCACTTCGGCCAACCCACCTTCTACATCACCATTTCCAGCCAACCGACATGTCATCAAGCTGTCTAGTAGTCGAGTAGGAATATACTTACCTGGATTTGTTGTTCGAAGAAGACAGAGATGAAAATGGGGCAGAATGAGCTCGGTGGCCAACTCCTCCTCTTCCTTGGGCGTAAGGGTCCACGGACAGTGAGCGATAAACAGCAATGGGGCGATAGTGGCTTGAGGTGGAATGTGGCTCGCTGGTCCTGATCATCGACATCGCTGGCTCGAGCGCAGGGAAGGAGCGTGAGGGGTGGGTGAGAGAAAGAGAGGGATCGAGAGAGCAGAAAGAGTGGGCGGAGTGGTCAAGGAAGAAGGGACTCGAGTGAAGAACATAAAGTGCTCTCGGTGGGGGTGTTCACGAGGGAAAAAGAAAAGAAGAAGAGAGAAAGAGAGAGACTCAGTGGAGGGGGAAACATTTAAGGGAGAGAAAAGGTCCAGGTTTCTTAGTAGTGGAGGGAAAATGGACATGTTGGGTTCAGAGATTTCACGCCCCAACTGCACTTTGACTCCCAATTATCCATTGCGCCAAGTTCAACAGTCCACCGATCCATTTGTCAATTAAATCAGATAAAATTCCGTCCGTCGCATAATAACTCTTCTAAACTTATCTAATAATCTGAACCCGTTAATACTAATGCACACTTTACTTAAGTTGGTGATAATTAGGGTTATTACAATCCTCTCCACACCAGGAAATTTTGCCCTCGAATTTCATTTTTTGCTTCCTCCCTATCACAAGGGGAGACCTTTAGGTTCTGTATTACTACGTAGCGTACTACGCTTTTCACTGCGTACTCCAACCTCAATTGCCACATTTTGCAATCTTAACCTGTATACGGGGCTACCATTGGCCTTAATAATCTCGTTATCTATCCGGCAACACTTCTATGCCATTTACTCATATCCTCAACTTATCTTCTCACGGTTGTTCTCATAACTCATCAACTTAATTGGCGTAAATGATGGACTCATCAATGTCCATATCATCGGCAGATCGTCCTATGGTGATGGAGGTACTCATGCTTCTGCTAATCACGATGCCAAATCCATATGCCATGCTTGTGGTTCCGCTAGTTACTTTCTTAAAATATTTTACACCCATCTCACTGGGTTACTTCCAGTGCATTGCCTTCAGATCTCTGAAAATTATCTTCCAAGCATTTTCTAGCTCTTTTTAGACCTTTGTAGGACACATCACTGCAAGCAATAATACATCCTTCACAGATACGAGAACTTCTCCGAAAATATTACCATCGAAGATATCAAATAGACTTTCACCAACTCCCTAGCAGACGTTTTAGGCATTTCTTACAATGTCATCTCAACCTACTCTTTGTTATCATTTATTATTCAATTACCATGAGATGCACATGCTGCTTAAATCGAATTTCTTTCAAAATCTTGAAATCATTTCTAACATTGAAAACGATATAGTTTTGAAAACTGTTTTGTTTCGAAAGCACAAAACAACTCAAACTTGAAATTGTTTCGATACAAAATCGAGAACGTTCTAAAATTTGAAAACATCTTAGATTTCAAAAGTATGAATCAACTCGGACTCATTTCGATACAAAATCGAAAACGTTCCGAAATGTGAAAACACAAATCAATTCAACTTTTTAAAATCGTTTCGATACAAAATCGAGAACGATCTTAGTCATACTTAGCACAACACCTAGACCCACTCTTTTAATGCTTGATTTGATTCATTCCTACCCCCATCATCATCTGCTCCGAGAAGACCGGTCGGGAGCCATACCTTGTCCGAGCCTCTCTACCCCGGCGATCACTCCCCCTAATTTCGATAGACCAGGTCTTTACAGGCTTCCCCAAGTCATATACTTATGAAGAGAGTCCCTTTCAACATGTCCCATACCATGTCTCACTACGATTTGTGGGTATCCCATACGGTTCGTCCCATACCAAGCCGATGATTTATCAAGTCCGACATAAAATAATGATATGCTCATGCATGCATGTTTTCAATACTCAATGGTTTTAATTCAATAAATCTATGATATACATGTAGGATCCCGAACTTAAACCATGTATAGATTCACAACTTAAACTTAACTAAAATCATCGGGCGACTTTCACCATTAAAGATTAAGAGCCTAGAATCAATCTATATAACTCTCTCATGGTTGCTGTTCATATCGAATTCAAGATATTCCAACCGGCCCGTTGTCCAAAATCATAACTAAACCTCAAACCACAAAGTCAATTCCAAGCCTATGGTTCATATCCTTTACCATTCGCTTCTTTGTGAACATCGGTGCTTTTCAACAAAATCGATATCTAAAACCATCAATATACCAACACAGATTCCAGCCTAAACTCCGCAAATATCAATCGCCTTTGCCACAATTCCATATCCACAATAAATTAATACAAGGCTAATCTCCAACTTCAACATTGCAAGCTTAAGGTAAACTATTGCTAGTGCAACTAAGCATCCAATTCTCAATTGATCACCCTACTATATCCATACATAGCCATAATAATCATCAAACTTAAGTAGTGATCAACATAATCTCTTTGGCTAATAAGTAGCATAAGCTATTGCCAATCCCGTACAATTAGGGGTGAGCGGTTCCAGGTTCCTTACGGGTTCCACCTGGAACCCGGAACCTACCCGTCCAAACAGGTTCCTCATTTTTTGGAACCTGGAACCTACCCGTTACACCTTGGAACCCGAAACCTTCCCCGTCACGGGTTCTAGGGTCGGTTCCAGGGTACCCGAGAACCTATCAATTTCTTTTATTTTCTTTTATTTTTTTCATTTTTAGTTAAGCAAAATGAGAGTGAACACTACAACATCTAAGAAAAAGTAGATGTGAGTGATTTTAGGCTATGTACGGATTACATTTAGAACCCGAAACCAATCTATTGGAATACATTTATCATTTTTTGGAACCCGAAACATAAAAAATTGTTTGACTCCAAATTATACACTCATCATCGGATGCCATATAACATTGTATGATTGTGCAAAAATATATACCAAGAAAAATATAAAAATTTATTTCGGAATCCAGGTTCCAGGTTCCAGGTTCCAGGTAGTGGAACCTGGAACCTACCCATTGGAACGAGTTCCTCAATTTTTGGAACCTGGAACCTACCCCGCATACCTTGGAACCTGGAACTAGAGTGGATCCTACGGGTTCCGGTTCCAGGTTCTCGGTTCTACCCTGGAACCATGCTCACCCCTACGTACAATCACAATCGCATGCACTTGTAATTTTATATATGTACATGCCTACCATTCATTTCTTCCACTTGCCCACATTATCACTCCGTGGACTGCTCCGATACCATTTACATTTTGATGTCCCAATCCGCCACACCTAGTTAAGGCATGCTTAACCATGCGTTCTTTGATTTAATCTTTCATTATGCATTGGCACATATGGAAGACTAAGTAAAACAATCAAGACGGTCATACAGAAAAAGTGATGACAAAACAACAACGGCAGGCACGCCTAATAGGGTATGGCCTTAATGGTTTTACTAATTAGACAGTACACATTGCAATAGTAAGATCATTCAGCAAATTGGTTATTCACTTTACATTCATATCTCTTTTAGGTTACATACATCAGTATTTACACCATTCACTTGGAGAGAGTACAAAAACAAGGTAATTTACTCAAGATTGCTAAAACCGCCTACGGATTCTCTAAACTCTGTATTGTCACCCATACTCTTAGTTTGATCATCTAAATCGAGCAGATGAAGAGTAACATCACAATCTAGTAGATAGGGAGCAATAGGGCCTATGCACCTAGCCGGACCACAATAGTACATGGCCTTGAACTCGTATGCAACTAATCCAATACATGGTCCTTCTTCCATATAAACTTTAGAGCGGATTACCTTGTAACGCATGAATAGCAGTGTATCGTGTCGGGCTTTGGTAAACTCATCTATCGACCGATTAATCCATAGAAGTTCGCCATAAAGGCGTTGCCGTACAAGCATTGGTGGATCCGACATCCTAGTACACTGAAAAATGTTTTCAATTAACGAAGTGAGTATGAACCCGACAAGGAGACCACTAGGCTAAATGACTAAACCGCCTATAGAATCGTAAGATTGGAGGCAGAGTCAACCATTGTCAGATACAAGCACATAAAGGCTTAAAATCTTGGACTCATACCACAACAAGATTTTCTCAACCGGAATAGATCGATGCAATTTCAGAATCAAGCCACAACAAAAATCACCACAATCAAGACAGATTGGAGCTCAATGCTCATAATGAGGAATCATATATAGCTTAGTAATAAAGACTATAGATCTACTTGCCTCGATTATTCGAGAAAATGATATAGAAACGATGTACGAGCAATCTTGGATGTGCCTCGATTCCTTGTACAAACACTGCTATAGAATGGCGTTGCACCAACCGTGCTTGTCCAAGGCGTTGGCATAACCACGAATGATGAGGGTGCGTGGGCGACAAAGACGGCATGTAGAGGGAATTTTAGAGAAGAAGAGAGGGGTTGTTCTAACAAACTAATGATGAAATAACTGATGAGGTATTTATAGGAAAAGGCGTGCATGATGAGTCAGCATTGTCGTTTGCTACCCGATGACACATGGTAGCGGCGTGCTGACACGTGGTGCCACGTGCTATGACGTGTCGTCGGCGTGCGACACGTATCACTTTCTGCCTCTAGCGGTTCCGATTTTGTACATATTTAACTGGATAGGACCCGAATTAAATACATAGTGTCCCTAAAATATTAACGGGCCAATAATAACTCCTCTAAAATTATTCAATAATTTGAACCCATTAATATTAATTTACTTTTTACTTAAGCAGGTGAAAGTTCGAGTCATTACATTACCTACTCAACCATTGTAAATACCACTAAGTGTTTCAAAAAGGTACCCCCGAATAAATCAACAAAATTAATCTTATCTTTACTTATCGCATTGCGCTTTACTTTCCTTAGCAATAGCTTTAAGATTCCTATCGTTGAGTCAAACTCTGGCTTATCTTAAATTCTGCACTATCGAGTCAAACTCTGGTGTAGTCTCGAGGCGTGTTCAAAGCTTTGTCGTCGAGTAAAACTCCGGCATAGTATTGGGTGTGTTTGGTTCGCTATTTTTGGCTAGAAATTGTGCTTGTGAAATCATTCCGTTGAGTCAAACTCTAGTCTGATCTTAGTTTATTTAGTTTTTTCAGATTCATGAGTATCGATTTCTTTTGAATTGTACCTACTAAGCCTTTCCGTTGAGTCAAACTTCAGTTGGGTTTACGTTTGTGTAATTACATTGGGATCTTTACTTAATCTAATTGTCGATTTTCTGACTATCTAGATCTCTCTTGTCCGAAATCACTACAGGATCCTTTATCACATTTAAAAGGAGAAGAATGAATTTCGATGAAAGATACTTTGTTGCCAAGAAATTCCGGTGAAGCATAGGTAGACTTAGTCTTGAAGGATGATAGTGTGCTTCTAGCCACAAAATATGCTTTGTTATTTTCTTTTTTCTACAATTATTTGGGAGTTGTTATACTTGAAAGCATTCTGTGTACTTTTCGAGTATTATCTTGATTAATGAAAAGGATCTTTCTTTTGACACAAAAAAAAAAAAAAAAACTCTAGAAGATGTAGAAAAATCTTTCTATTTTCCAAATTCCGAACGTTTGACATCACTCCGAAACAATGGAGATGTTGATGGAGTGAAAGCCTCTTCACCGTTATTTCTGGTTTTTGACGTAAGCAAGGTTGATGGACTTTGATGGACTCAATTTTTTTTTTTTTTGGGATGATAACACTAATGATCCATGAATTTTGACCCAATGTGCAATGTGATCCCTGAAACTTTACTTTGACCCCATTGTTTTTCATTTTCTCCAACTTCTAGAGGCCCTGGCAAATCGGGGCGATTTCTGTGTTGAACCAATATTGCTGTAGAAACACCTCCGCAAATCTATTATTTGATGATTAAATCCTAAACCTCTTATTTGAATAATTGGCTGGAAGAATTACATTGGCAAATAGTCAGAATTTTAGAACTAAATTGGCACAATTGAAAGGTTTAGAACTGAATTGGCTGCCGTACAGTAGATTTAGGACTTTTTGGATAATTTTTCCTGCTGTTAGCAATCGTTCGAAGTTGATAGTAAGCCTAGAGAGGTTTGTCAAGGGTGGCGATTTTGGCCTCGTTGTTGGTGGAACAATTTGTCGTGCCATTCTTGTCTTAGATTGCGTTTGGATTAGGCATCGGACTACAAGGTGTAGTTTGGAAGCTACGTTTTAAAGAATTTAGCATTTGGAAGAATGGCGGAATATGTTGGTGAAAATCCTCATGCACATGATTGGTCGAAAATAAAATTTTCAGACCCGGTTTGATGGAATTAGCTCCATTATTTCAAACGTTGCCTTCATCTGTTGAAATCATGACATGAACTCGCAAATTTGTATGCCTTGGACGCTGAATGTTTTCCACGTTGATTGAATATGACTGGGTTTGAATTCAATATCAATTGCTATGAATGATATTTTGCACAGTGATATGCATAGATGAATACTTGAAATTATGCTGTGTGATGAAAAAGTATGTTTTTTTTTAAATTGTATGCTTGGGAGAATTATCAAAATAGTACTAAATCTTTTTCATTTGTACCAATTCAGTCTTAAATTGTGTTTTTTTTCTAATTGACTCCTAAACCTTTCAAACTTTATGCTTGGGAGAATTACAAAAAAAATCCTAAACCTATTGCAATTGTGTCAATTAAGTCTTAAATCTTTTTTTTTTTTTTTTGCTAATTGAATCCTAAATCTTTTTCATTTATGCCAATTCGGACCATCTGGACAATTTTTGCTGGAAATCATTGACATGGACGTCGGCTGTCCTATATAACGTGGTCAATCGTCACATGAACAATTTTTAATAATATTTTTTAAATTTTATTTTTTCTTCTTTTTTTCTTCTTTTTTTCTTTTGTCTCTTCCCTTCTTCCTCTAGCCAATTTTCCATACCTCGGTGATCGGCTAGAGGCGAGGGCCGGTGAGGTCGACCTCGCTACGGGCCGGACGAGGCTTGACCTCACCCTCGCTGGCCCGTCCCTTAGGTGGCCGAGATGAAGGAAAAAGGGAAGGGGAAAAAGAGAGAGAAAGAAACTAAAAATGGAAAAATAAAAATAAATCGAAAAAATTAAAATATTATCAAAAATCGTCTATATTAGGGCCATCGAAATCACGTAGGATGACTGAAGTCCATATTAGTGATTTTGGGCCATAATTGGCCGGATAGACTGAATTGACAAAATATGAAAATGTTTAGGATTCGGCAACCAAAAAAAAAATTTTTTTTTGAATTGGTACAATTGCAATAAGTTTAAGTCTTTTTTGATAATTTTTCCCAACTCTCTCTCTATATATATATATATTTATTTATTCCCAGGCG
Organism: Rhodamnia argentea; assembly: GCF_020921035.1. Lineage (NCBI taxonomy): Eukaryota > Viridiplantae > Streptophyta > Magnoliopsida > Myrtales > Myrtaceae > Rhodamnia > Rhodamnia argentea. The sequence goes on from NC_063150.1 coordinate 14,797,070, forward strand.
ATCGGGTGGATGCAATTCTTGACAAGCTCGAGATGATATATGTGTAGATGAGATCGGTTAACTAGTAGATGGCGCCGGCCGATGCGCCTCAAACTCATTCGTTCGGAATGAATTCGTGCCCATTTATGGCACGTCCTATGCATATCAATCCTTGAACTTTATGAGTCCCACGAGAAATCCATCTTGTCTGAGCGCTCTGCACACCCAATATGACCGCCGGTGAGCCTCTCTTCCGGAAACACCAGCACGGGGATCGCAGAGGAGTTCTATTGCGTCATCGTGAAGGAATGAATCACCCAAGGAAGAACAAAGCAAAAGAGAGAGCAATTTACGTGAAACAGGGGATTGAGAAGAGGATCGAAATTGGACCGCCGCAAGATGTACAGGAATCAATCCAACAACATAAACGTGGGGAGTGAAATATAGATTCCGAACGAAAGAGAACTTCATTCCTCTGGTACTTTATTCTTTAGAACTCAAAAATCTCATCTCAAGGGGATGAAGCTCCCACCAGTATATATGTAGAGATTGAGAAATCTGTGTTCATACCAGCGTTTTGCAGTTGCATTTTCTTGAGATTTTTCGCATGGAGCCCAAGACGAGCAAAATGGTTCCATCGTCGATAAAGAAGCACATAAGAATGGAGGTTCTCAAGCAGGACTGACCAGTGTGCGGAGGGCAGGGCACCGCTTGTGTTCCCCCAGGCGTCGAACCCTCCGAACAGAGGATGCAGCAAAAATGATGGGCGCAGAATCAAGACATAATGAACAACACAGCAGCAGAAGAAGGCAACCTCTTGTTCTTCCAGTAAGTTGCTTGCTTACTGTGTATTGAAAGAATAGGGGTTGTTCTCTGCAATGTAGGAATCTGGTTTTCAATAAAACAAGGGTAAGCAAAAGTCTTGACCTCGTTTGGCGGGGTTCAATTCCATAAGAAAAGTAAAGTGCATGCGAAATGAAGAACGTTTCTGATTCCATTTTTGTATTTTTTTGTATTTTTTTTTTCTTGTCTTCTGCGAGAATGCACAACATAAATGTTGACACGAACTAATACGTTTTCATCGTTCCAATTATTGGGCAAATGAAACCAAAATTATGATGTTTATGACAATGCGAATTGACAGATATTGTAAGTATGATTATGACCTGCCAACACGAATTGCCACCCAAATTTTGGATGACATAAAAGACAATTCAAAAAACCGGGTTAGTGAAATAAATATGAAATTTGTACACAGTTATTCGTAATGTGTTCAATCCACACGTACAAGTCTATTCATTAGCCACCTAAGCCAACCGACAAGATTCTGGTTTTTGGAACTTAGGTTACATACTATTTCGTCGTCATTCTGCAAGAGTCATCCTCCAAATAAGTTCCACCGGTCCGAGCTCCGCTAGGGCACTAACTCAATCTGAAGAAGGAAGGCAAAATAAACAGACGAATAGGGGGGGACATTCTGGTTGAATTAAAAAGGGATAATTGCACAAATGGATTATGAAATTTGACTCAATATGCAATGTTATCTCTGAACTTTTAATTTGTTTAATGTGTTCCCCAAACTTTTGGTAAATGGTCAATCTAGTCCCTAGATTATATGAAAATATCTAATGTTATCATTTCATTAATTCAAGTCAATGGAATTTGACGATTTGGCTTCCGATCTAGTAATTTTGAGCGGTGGACAAAAAAAATAATGTTACCCATAGATTATTCACATAAGATATTCAACTCAAATCGGGGACGATATTGTACATTAGGCTATAATTTAGGGATGACATTACACATTGGGCCAACTTACCAATAAAAATGATAGTACAGAAAATTTAGGCATGAAATAGAAGACACAAGGTCATTAATAGTTGACCCAATCTCCTTATTTGAGGGCAGCCTTGTTAGTTTAAAGGGTATATAATTCCAAGCAAAAGAGGCATGATGGATAGACCCTAAGAAATATCCTTACGTACAAAATTTACCACGCCGGCCACCTCTTGGAATTAGTTATATTGTCTGCAATCTTTCCCAAAGTTTCCTTTTTCGGACTAATAGAAAGTACTAAACAAAGGGTGAGTTTGATACGGCTTGGAAACAAGGTTTGGGAAAATGCAAGTGCCTTTAATTTAAGGGGCTTTAAGGTAATAAAAATGGCGTTTGATATAAAAAAATTTTGAAAAACAAATTCGGATTAAGTAGTGTTTGGCAACAAAAATTTTGCACAGGGCTTTGGCTACGATATTTCTTTTTTTTTTATAATAAAAAATGCCAACGAAGGTTTCAGCTCGCCGGTGAGCCAAATCTAGCACTAGTGGCTATAGGCTAAGGTCGCACGACCTCGAGCGACCACCGGCAAGAGTCGCCTAGGGTTGGCTTAAGGTTCAGCGAGGCACTTGCTGGGGTCATGCGACCCAAGCAAACGTATCATGGACATCGCCTAGGTCTTGCGACCACTCTAGCCCCATGCCGGCTTCCGGTCAAGATCTAGCCTCGTTGGCCCTTGCCGACCGCCCTCACTCAAGAAGATGAATAGTTGATCAAGGGTTTTACATTTTAAAAAGGGTGAAATTGGACTTTTAGTAAGGTTTTGAGGGCAAAATAGGCAGCAGACTAATTTTCATTAAGGGGGCCTTCAACATTCCGATGATGCTGAAAGCTCATTTCTGGTCCCTATCAACTTTTACCCTAAGGCCCCTTGGGAATGGTTGTCAAAGATCCCAAATTTTCCTCAAGGAGCTTTCAAAATGATGAACCACATGCACTTGAAGAGGTAGAGCTATGATATTGATGCCCCATGTACTGAATTTAGAAAAACTAATTCTAACTGGAAAAAGTTTGTAAAAGTAACAAGTCAATTATATTCTCAATCTATGCTGAAGTACTTTTCTTTAGGGATAAGGGTACTGGAAGTCCTAAACGTGTTACGAAAATTCAATTGAATTCTAAAACTTGTAAAAAGTGCAATTAAGTCCTAAAATTTGTCAAGTTGATACAATGAAGTCTTTCTGTTAACTCCGTCTAATTTAGCTAATGAAAAATGCTAATGTGGCTTTTTTTTTTTTCTATCCTATGTGGTGCTGATGTGATTAAAATGACGTCATTTTGGTTTAAATTAAATTTTTAATTCTAATTCTATATAATTTATATGAAAAATAAGAAAAAATTGAAAAAGAATGACATAAAAAAGAAGAAAGCGGAAGATGCACGCAAGGGCTTGTAGGCCTCGCTGCCGCTGCCGCCCACCATCACTAGAAAGGGCCAACGAGGGTGGGGCGATGGTCGGTCGAGGTTACCGACCCTTGCCTAGAGTAGGCGAGGACTTACAAGCCTCGTAGCTGGGGCTCAACGACCCCTACTACCCATGTGACCATTCCCCCATCCTCATCGGCCCTACCCAACAATGGTGAGGCGGCGACAACGGCTGCCAAGCCTTCGCCTATATTTTCCTTCGTATTTTTTTTCTTCTCTTTTCGTATTTTTTTTTAAATTTTGCTTACTTCAATATAATTGAAATTAAATTGAAAGTAAAAATTAGATTAGACTAAAATGACGTTGTTTTAGCCACATCAGCTTCACGTATGATAAAAAGTTAATAACAAAGGCATGTCGGTATTTTCCGTTAGCCAAATCGAAATGAGTTAACGGACGGACTCAATTACACAAATATGATAAGTTTTAGGACTTGATCACATTTTTTATAAGTTTTAGGACTCAATTACACTTAACTTTCAATGCACTTATCCGTTTTCTTTAAGTGAACCAGATTCAATAATGAACAATAGAATCTTCTTGAGAGCCTCACAGAAGACCCATGTTGCCATGACCTGCTTGTTCATGTACTCATTTCATCCAAGACTAGCGTAACACTTTGAATTTTGCAGTCCAGAGTCGCCAGCTAGTAGCACATCGGTTTCTAGATTTTCCCATAATCTAGATTCAAATAATCTAGGGGGTGTGAATGTGATCGTGAACTTGAATGACCAAATTTTTTTTGTTTTTTGGCACGGAATTATAACCAAACTAGAGTCGCCATCAATTGAAGGAGGCAGTTTCAAAATTTAGTTGAGTGCATGTGAGCTTTTTGAGAGTGATTGGCTCACTATACAGCAACTTGTATAAGTCTAAAAAACATTTTACTTAGGCTGCATTTGGTCCTCTAAATTTCATGCCAAGATAGGCCTGTACAAGATATGATATCAAATCCCAAGATTTTGCTATATCTTATCCATTATTTTGTGAATCGCAGTGGTAGAGCAAGATATTTTAATATCCTATCATGTCCATCATTTGATATGGACAACAAATCAGTATAAATGAATTTGAAAGTGCATAAACAAAGATGATAAGAAACTCTCATGATCTACTACTAAAAAAGCCACAAATTCACAAATGGAGATAACTTCCATTCATAATTCCGTACTTATTGTACGATTTAAACTTTAGAAAGTAAATGGTCCCATTGCAACATTTCAGAGCCACATGTATGACTATGACAATAAATGTAAACTCGGAACAGCAACACGAATATATTAAGAGTAAGAATATGATCAGTCACCTTCGCTATTTCAACAAGTATACTGCTTCGACTCTCTCACCTATTTAAGTTTCATTTACTAAAGTTTTTATTATTTTTCCCTCTCTCTTCAAATGATAAGCTTTTTAATATACCCAAAATATTAATATATCTAACATATGTAATACATATCAATCCAAATATATATACACACGCACTCACATATAGAATATATATTATAGGAATGAAAAAAAAATCAAATTTATAAACAAAAGCAGGAATACATAAATAAACTATTGTTATTTGCTTTTGTTATTTTTAATTTTTAATATTAGAATTCAAATATTATTTGTATTCAGCTAATGGTTTAGGTCTATATAAGAAATTTGTCTTTAGTAAAAATAGCTTTTAATCATGGATATTGCTATTCACCTTTATCCCATCACCCTTGTGGGATACTTTTGTGCGGGCTATATCCCTCTTATAGCCAACTTTAACCTGTCTTGAACAGATCCCAAACATCAAATATGATAAATCTTATTCTATCCCGAATTTCATTCTGACTACCAAATGTAGCCATAGCGTAGTAGCCTAATGGTAAATGGAGCACATTGTCTTTCATGATGCCACAACTGGAGCCATATCATGAGCAAAAACTCCAGCCAACTTGTATCTTGAGTATTTGCTACCATATATGAAGGGAGTACATGATTTGTACCACGCGAATAGAGCTGCAGCGATGAGCTCATACATGTACAGGTACAAGTAGTAGTTATGGCTCAATCTGAACGTTTGAAAATGAACATTTCATGACAAGTGCGAGACTATTATGGTAAAATCCATAGGGGTAGCTATGCTAGTTGCCTCTCGTCATTCTTTCACGCATGGGAAAAAAAAAAAGTCTAAAAAAGGACAAATTTTCTCATGGTCCTACAGAGTATTCAAACCTTAAATAGCTTTTGACAAGAGGATCAAATGTGCATGATTGAGGCAGAAGAAGGGCACACCAAACCCCATTCAAGTCACACACGTCCCAACATTTCACCCGGTCACGTTCAGGAAAAGGTCAAGCCTTGCATACTTCTCATGCCGAAAAAGAAGAAATTGGTGTTAAGAGAGAGGTCTATGAGTTTGGTGAAGTGCTGTCCCCTCTGTCCCTCCAAGTGCAGCTTCCACTACCGTCTTTTACAACAGGGAAGAAAGTTGGATTCAGACGGCTCCTATAAGTCACCATCTGAAGTGGACTTCACATAAACTATTGGAGACATGGAAGCCACTTCTCCCATCAAGCTTCTCCCATTGGCGTTCCTATCGGTCCTCTTTCTTCTCAGCGCCGGCGACATTACTCCTCGGAAGGTCGATGCTCGTGCCCCCGGGTGCAATGGCTCGATAGCTGAGTGCAGCGAAGAAGCGGAGTTCCAGATGGACTCGGAAATCAACCGGAGACTCCTCGAGCAGAAGAAGTACATATCTCCCGGCGCGCTCAAGAGAGACCAGCCCGTCTGCAAGGGGGGAGGGAGCGGCGATGCCTACTCCAAGAGTGGAGATTGTCTGCCTTCTCCGTCGAATCCCGAAACCCGAGGCTGCGCCAAGTACTACCGGTGCAGGTCTGATTCGTGATGGTCTGTGAGTTTCTTTGCTAAGTAAATGATGGAAACACAAACACTCTTGATTACTTTTGCAAACATATTTCACGAACTGCTAGGAAACGATCTCCTCATACTAAGTTTATTTGGATTGATCTACAGTTTCCAATTTGATTCCGATTATGTTCTGAAACTGTAGAGTACAACACCATCCTCAGTATGTAGCATACTAGTCTGTTTCTTTCAAAGGTAACCGTTTCAACCAGAAGTACTTGACAAGGAAGAAGCGTTTCCTTTCAAAATTGGAGTTCATATATGGTTGGTTCAACTTATCACAAACAAGCAAGGGCTGAAAAGAAAAAACACATTAATATGCTAACACAACTTTGAAAATTCAAAATATCTGAATACTGGCTGATTTCCACAAGAACAGGGAGACATTAGAACAAAAATTTCAGGCGTCACTGAGATCATTCGAGGCAATCGTGGAATCAACTTGAAACGAAGAAAATAAGGTAACTATAGCAAAATGGGATGAGAAAGAATACACAAATTCACCAAACTCTGTAGCTGGGTTTGATTGATTTCTTCTGTTTGAATCGTTATCACATAATCATTTCTTTTGCCTTTTTACAAATTACGCGGGCTTAGGCAGAAGCAGACATGACAATTAGCATGTCTAGAAACAGAAATGATGCATCTGCAAACCTTGGAATTAGAACAGTAGACAGACAATACCGGGTAGGACAACCATAATATTCGACAAGATGATATCAGTAGCATTTTTCTGAGCTGTGACATTAACTACATAAACCTCTTTTTTTGAGATAACACTGTCCCAACTTATCCTGGGAGATGTAGGGAACAGTCAGACTATATTTAGTCGCAAAAGGTCAACCAATTTTTCCACCAAGAAAGCAATTGAAGACGATAAAGTCCTAACTGAAGAAATATCTGGCTAGGGAAACGATCTGCATTGACATTAAATAGAGAGAGAAATTGCATAGTGACAGCATTACATGTGTTGGGACAATGATGAACCATGGAAAATATCGTCGAAGTGATTGCCATATTCTTCATCGACTCTTCCAATTTCTAAAGACCCTATGGACCTAGAGCATCGAAGTGCCCCGGGAAATTCGGTACCCGAGTGTGATTCTTTGAGGGTTATGCCAACACCATAGCTGCTCAGCAGTGTCCGCTTGCTTCAGATCAACTTAAAACAGCAAAACGAGGCTTATTTTCTACTTGCAAATTTAAAATAAAACGTCTATCGATTTAAACTGATCTCTTGAATTTGCGGATGCGTTGTCATATGTTGTGATGGGAAGAACGAGCATGACAGGGAAGGAGGAGCACAGAAAAGCCTATTGAAAAAACAAGACACGATAAGGCCACCAGTCTACCAAGGATGACAAGTTCTCGAATGAAGATCATCAGCTTGTTATATTATGATATCAGTTCTCGAATGCATGACTACTAGTTCTATAAATCTGTAGAGGTTGAACTGAATAGCAGAGAATGCATGCCTGTGTGCAAGGATAAGCTCTCCCGTTAATGAGCAATAAAATTAGGGAAAAATGACGTAAATGGTCCCTCAAATTTGGCTCAATGTGCAATATGGTTATTGAATTTTTAATTTGTTCAACGTGGTTCTTGAACTTTAGCTCAATATGTAATGTGATCCCTGAACTTTTAATTTGGTTAATGTGGTCCATGAGCTTTTGGTACATGTTCAGTTTATTCCCTAGACTCTATGAAAAAAGTTCAACATTATCCCCCGATATTGAATTAATGAAAATGCAATATTGAACATTTTTCATATAGTTCAATGACTACATTGAATATGTACCAAAAGTTCAAGGACCGCATTGAATATATAAAAAAATTTAGGGACCTCATTGCACATTAGGCTAAAGTTTATGGACCCCATTGAACAAATTAAAAGTTCAGGGATCGAATTGTATATTAAGCCCAAGTTCAGGGAGTGTTTGTGTCATTATCTCCAAAACTAGTAACTTAAGGAGGATCAAAAGCAGAAAACCCATGCTAATCAACCCGATTTCATGTTATACCATTTCTAACTCTCTCCGCTTTTGTTTCTTTGAAACACCTTCATTCGATCAAGATACACACGAGCTTTAGGACGAGCTTCGTACGAGCCTTCATTATGCACTCGAGCTGCCGCCGGTGTTTTCTCAGTGTATACTGCTGAAACGAAGGAATTTAAACCCAAGAAGCTAATTAACTTGAAGCAGAAAATATCCGCTATTCCCATACAAAGCAGCAACAGAGAGAGTCAAATTGCAAGCAAGAAGAAATCGCATGCAGGAAATTGAGCTTCAATTCCACAGGGTGATCACTTCAAACTATAGACAAGCAGTTCGAAGCGTAAATGCGTAACTCATGTAGTTTTCATACTCTTTAAGAATTAAAACGTGATTTCATGAAATATTATGTGCATAAATTACTATCTAGTGAGGATTAGATTGGCAAAATCCTAGAAAAAAAAGATCATTGGAACCATCTAACTTATGTTTTGATTTGTTAACTATTTGAAAGCTTTGAATGAAGGTAAGTGATTGCTTACTGTATTTTATGTTGATTTTCGCATATATTAAAAACTATTTGTTTCTATTATTTGTTTGAAAGATATGTTGGAAAAGTGAAAAAAATTAGAACAAATATTTGAGAAGCGCAAGCACTGTCCTTAGGAATAGAGGCGGCAAAATGAGTCTAGAACTCATATTTGACCCATATTTTCTAGTGGTGGATTATAAATGGGTTGCTTAAGTTGTAAAAGTGGGTAATGAATGGGTTACTTAGAAACTTAATGGGTGTTAAATGGGTTTTGAATGAGTTATAAATGAGTTAGCTAAAATATCTACAATTTTTTTTTATTATATATAAGAAATAATTTCTTTTAAATTAGATTTTAATATTGAAGTGTTTTTACAATAGAGGTCGGTTCGAGTATGGGTTACTAGATTTGTATAGCATGAAAATGAGTCAAAACAAGTTAAATGTATTAATATGGTCGGACTATATTCGACCCGACTCGACCCAATTCATTCGTTTCACACCTCTACTCAAAGATAATTCCGACCCTCGGAGTACGAAAATCGTTCGATAGGCTCTAGCGGATATCCTTTTAGGATACGAGAGGTCTTCCCTTTATTAATAATAGAGGGAACAGAACCAATATGGATATATGTAAGGCCCGTGGAATAAATGAAAATAGAAGAAAGAATTTCTTGCGTTTGGAATGTTTTGATTGTGATTTGAAGATTCTTTTTATAGGCAAATGGACCAAAGGATTAATAAAGGAATACATTAAATCAGACGTTAAAAAACAGTCAATGAATTTCAGATTTTCAAAACTATTGAAATCTCCAACAAATTTAACATTCGGTTAATGCTCCCTTAATGAGATGTTTAAACTTTCCGAGCAAACGGCATTAATCCGATTCATCGAGACTTCCGAAGCGTGCATTTAGCGAAACCCCATTCCTCTCTCTCTCTCTCTCTCTCTCTCTCTCGATTTCCTTCGTGCTCTGCCTTTCTTGTTTTTCCTACTTTTCTCTCTCTCTCTCTCTCTCTCTCTCTCTCTCTCCCTCTCTCTCTCATTTGACCCAAACTGCAGGTTAAGAGAGAAAATAGGTCAATAAAAGTGGAGTCGGCTGAGGTGTTTTGGGCCTAAACTCTCTTATTTTTCAATTTCTTTTGTCTTTGGGCTTCTTGCTTATACAATAACTAATCTGGTTTGTCGAAACCTCCGAACCACATGTATAGGGCAAGGTTGATTTGACTTTGGGGGAATGTCTTTGGGAAAATACTAAGGCCATTGGATTGAAAGGGGTTTTTTTAAATGCATGTAGTAGTGTTTGGTAATGTATATTTTTAAAAATATATTGAGATACAATGTTGGCTAAAATGGTGAAATCCCTCTTTGCAAAGCCTTTTTACTTTTATTTAAGAAAAAATAACTCAAAATTGGCAAGGATCGACGGCCAACGGGCCTTCAGCGAGACCAAGTCTATCGCCGGCGGCCTCACCCGAGGTCACGTGACCTCGGGCGAGGCCGGTGGCGGCTCATTGATGGTTCGTCGGCACGCTCGCCGATGACCGAGGCATTTGCCGAAATTAGGGTTTTCAAGGACATTTCCATAATCATGAAAGTATAGCGATGGCAAAGTCGGAAGGGGAAAAAAAAGTCTATTTGCAATCTAGAAATGCAGCATTCCCAAGTACTTCTAGACCTATTTTGGGCTAAGGTACTTTAGAGGCATTTGGAAATGCAATTGCATTTCCCAAAGTTGAGAAAAAACATAGCCGAACACCGTTTGTATTTGGCCAAAGAAATTTAAAGCCCCAAAGCACATTTGCAATACTGAACTAAACGGGGCCGTAGCGACACCTCTTCCTCCCTTTTGGTTTCATTTATGTCTATGATTAAAATAAATACCTATCGATCTTTTCTGAAACATAATTTTGGACATGAGAACTTCAAATATCTTATCTGGTTATTTTGATATCCGATGCTCTTAGTCTACGATGAAGAACTTTTTGAACCCCTAAAATGCGACTATGTATCAAATGCATTAAAAAAATAATCACGGCCGAGGGATTGGCAAATGTGGATTGAACTTAATTTCAAGCCTTGGCACAGGGCAACGCCGGTTTAATCTTTGTCTTGAATATTGTTCTGAATTCCGCCGTTTATTTTCGAATTATAATTCGTAAATTTTATTATGAGGCTCCATTGTGAAACTTTGTTATAAATTATTATTTATTTTTTTGGTCGAAATCCTTGTTATAAATTCAATTTCCACTGCTATTTATAAAATCTAATTTGTTATAAATTCAACCATTTTGAAACAAACTATTATGAATATTAGTTCTGAATTTCCACTGCTATTTTCGAACTATGATCTTACGAGAATAATCTTTCGTAAATTGTTTTGTGCTCCCCTATCTCCCAACATTTTTTATTCCGGAGAGAATAGGAGCAGAAGCAAAGGACTTTCCAAACGATATAAGGACCGAATTTCATCAATAGCGCGAAAGCCGAATAAATTTGCGTGTTATCTACTTACTAATTAAAATTACTCTAAGTCCTATCTAGTATTAGTCACGTCGTATAATATTTGTATTGTGTCGACGATTTATACCATTTCTCTACCCTGACGCAACTTTTGATCTCACGGGACTTACAGAGGTTACGTGACTTGGATGATAATCAGATGCAACGAAAGTGCGTATTAATCTCCATTTCAATATGCCTATTATAGCTAATTCATGGACGTGAAACTTAATTGAAAAACTAGAGAAATTGTGTTGGGGAGGGGGGACGCAAACAATTGCAAACCATGCCATTTTTAAGAGTGGATAAGTACATTAAAAATTCTCAAACTTGTCATGAATGTGCGATAGATACCTACAATTTTCAAAAAGTGAAATCAAGTCCTAGAATTTGTCAAATTCGTACAATCAAGTCATTCTGTAATTCTGACCACCTTGAATAACGGAAAGCACCGACTTAACTTTTTGTTACTATTTTTTTCTCTTTTACATGACGTGACATTACCGATGCGTTGAGCATAAGATTAAAACGACGTCTTTTTGTTCCAAATCCTAAATTTAAACCCAAATCTTAATTAAATTATGTTGGAGAAATAAAAAAAGGCTAAATGTTTTTTTTTGTTGTTGCAAAAAGCAAAAGAAGAACCGTGGCGGTAACATCTTAGAGGCTCCCCTGTATGCTCTTTCCGGCGATGGTAGGGCACCGGTAGCGCCCTTGGGCAGGTGGTTTTATCTTTTCCTTTTATGACTTTAGCCTGTTTTATTTGTTAATCTAACTTAACTAATATTTGGGTTTAAAAATTAAGATTTGGACCAAGATGAGGTTGTTCTAGTGTTATGCTACATGCTTTAATCACGTTAATGCCACGTAGGAAAAAGATAAAGTAATGAAAAAACCCACATCACTATATTTTCGTTAATCAAGGTGGATAGAGTTAAAAGATTAACTTAATTGCAGCGTCTTGATAAGATTTACGACTTGATTACAATCTTTTGGAACTTTCATAACTCAATCGCACAAGTTGTAAGAGTTGTCTCCTAAAGAAGATAAAGCTTCAATGGCAATCCTGTAAGTATCCAAGGCTATGAAGGGCAGAAAGGTAATAACAGTGTCCTTACTGGGATCGATCATCTCCTCCTGCCCCCACCTTCCATAGGCAAACACGGTACTTTGGATCTTTGAATTTTCAAAACCTTTCCCCAGATTCACGCGGATGCTTAATAGCTAAGCAGAGGAAACGATGAAGGCACGCGTCTGTGTGTGAAAATCCAATTCGTCTGTCCTTGCTTCCTCCTTTACGGCCTTTATAAATAGCTCCAACCCCATCTTCATTTTGCAATCCATAACTTCGAATTTCTGCAACTTGAGATCGAAAGCAAAAGATCGTCTGAATTCCAGAGCAGAAAAATGTCTTACCAAGGACATCATCATCAGCAGCAGCAGCATCACATGTACCATGGTGAGGGACATCATGGCCATGGAGGACATATTGGCCACGGCCATGGCCATCGCGGGGGAGGACATCACGGCGGCTATGGTCTTGGAGGAGGACGTCCTGGGCATGGGCTTCTAGGACATGGCCATCATGGGGCCATCCATGGGCATGGGCATGTGCATGGGCTTGGGCACACCGTACATGGGCTTCTAGGGAATTTGCATCCTCATCACCATCTTCCCCATCCTCATCATGGGCATGGCCTTTTTGGGCACATCAACGTGGGTCATGCCGCTCCGGTTCATGGATGGGGACATCATCCGCATGGCCTTGGAGGAGGACATCACCATCATCACCATGGTTGATGTTGCTGACTTGGTCGATTAGTGTTTTAACTTGTAGATCGGTCGATCACACCGGGTCCAAGCCGATCGACTAGGATCGAGTCTTGGGGCTTTTGTTATTGCTTCGATATTCTTCTTTTTTTTTGGGGGCGGGGGGGGGGACGTGGTGGGGTTCTGAGAGTATTAAATTATTATTGTTGCTTGTACTGTGTTTGTACATTCCATATTTATTTCTCTTGTCGACATAAATTGAAAAAACAGGATCACGCCTTCCTTTCCCCACAGGCTCCTCTTTTGTTCGGGCAAAGGTGGGAGCCCAATAACATGAGCGAAGAGCTTGAGAAGAAAGTGTCAAAATCTGAATCTTTAACGTGTGCTTGGAGGATACCACGGATAACACGGATAACATTAGAAATTTATTAGCTATTTACTTCAAAAGATTAACCTATTAAAAGTGCAGTACCGTATACATTTTATCTCTTACCACTCTCGCGCATGTGAATTTCAATTCGACGATGAAGGCTTTAGGTGTGACAATTCAATGTATGTAAAGAATCAAAGTCGAAATTTTTTATTCTAATGCTAAGTTAAAAATTGAATGCGCAGCTGTTTACTCCATGAGCTTAAATCAATAAAAAATGTTGCGAGGAGTACAATTTGGCATGTCAAAGGAATAATGATGAACTAGTCCAGGCGCCCCCGCTTCACAGGGATTCTGTCTTCTAGTGCCCGACCCTTTTTCATACTAATATAAAAATTCCATGTGCATGCGGGCAAGATCACACTCAATTTTAGGGCTAATTCCCTAAAAAAAAACATCAATTCTAGGTCTAATAACCATTTTAATCCGAATTTTCTTTTGTCTTATAAAAAAGCACGGACTTTAGATTTAATGATGATTCTGGCCCGAACTTTTTTTTTCCCCACGAAAAATCACCAACTTTAACTCGAGTCCTAAATTCGGCCTCTGTTAATTTGAAACCATTAGTTATCTAATGTCACAATTCCACATCATCAATAAATTTATGTGACTTGCTGATGTGGATTTAAGGTACTATTCATCGTCTTCTTAGCACAGAATCAGAAGTTGTTCATCCGCTTCACATTAGTCACGGTTTGATGGACGATGGTTAAGCTGTTCATCTTCTCCTTCACTTCACCTGCAAGCATTCGTTGTCTCAATGAAATCTGAAGCTGTTGCGCGTCGAAATCCTTCGACGGGGCTTTCTTGGTTATGGGTTCTAGGCCCAAATTGACTATGGCCCAAAGAGGGTTACTTACACGATAATCTTTTATCGAACATAATCCGTTCGTTTTCCGAAAAGAAATTCTGGGTCAATTTTGGATAGAGAGTGTCAAATGCAGTAGATTTACACAAAAGGGCGCGTTACAAGCGGGCTTTCGACAACTTTGACGGCCCAATAAGCAATAGTAACAGTATGTGACAAACTTTGACTCGACCCTGGAATTGAATCGACAGGATCGGGAAATGATATAGGACACAATGCTGGAATTTAATCAACGGCACTGGACGGGGGATTGAAGGACACAATACCGGAATTGAATCGACGATCTTGGACAAGATAGGTGAAGGGTGCAACACCGGAATTTAATCAACGATCTTGGACCTAACGAGTAGACGCCGGAATCTAATTGACGACACCTAACTCTGGATATGATACTTGCCGGAATTGAATCGACGACGGGGATCTAAAAACTACAGCTAGGCTAGGCTAAAGGCTAAAGGCTAAAGGCTAAGAGCTAGTTTGAAAATGCAAGTGTTTTGGATTTGTTGTGTGTGTATTTGTATCTTGCTACTGCGAGGTATTTATAGGCAAGCTCTTTGGTAACCGCCGAGCGGTTTCTTCCTTTGGCCCCACGCTCCGCTCTTTTCCATAAGCCACGTGGATGACGGTTTCCCATTCTTCGCGCCTTTTCTTTTTACCTCGTGGGGATTACCGCCAACCGCCTCGATCGTGGCCTCCCTCTGCGCGCTTTTTCTTGTTCTAGAAGGAAGTGGCGCTGTAGTTTACCCCGACACGTGGCACCTTTTCGATTGGTACGTGCCTTGCTTCGGTGTTCCTTCCCGTAGCTGATTATCGCTTCCTCACGTGCTCGCCACGAGTTCTTCTTGGATTATTTTAAGTGTCAACAGAAGCCGATACCATGGACGATATTTGCCAAACTCACGACTAGAGCCTTTTTTTTTTTTTTTTTAAACGAGCCCAAGCCTCGTCTATCCTTCTCGTACGGAGGAGGAGCTTCACCGCTGGTCACCTTATCCAACGACAAAATTTTCAGGACATTCAAAAAGGCGGAACAAACAAAAGAGAGAACAGAGAGATAAGAAGAAAAAGAAAGAACCCAATAAAAAGTGAGGCCTAAAATGGGGCTGTAGGACACCTTAAATATCAATATATATGTGTGCGATGATCACTTTGGTGTCAATATTTTTCACTAGCTCACTAAAGTGCCAAGCCAAAAAAAAAAAAAACATCACTAAAGTGCTAATAGTGAGAGATTCTGGACAAAAAATACATGTGGTATTTATGTATAGAATATTTTAGCATTGCCTCATTTATAAGTCCTCATGGAAATTTTATTAAAAAAAAATGTCAACCTAGTAATTTTTATTGAAAAAATTTGACTTAAACTTTAAAATAAGTTTAAAAATGAAAAAATAAAAAAAAAATGAAGAAGAAGCTTGCGGCGGCGAGGGCTTGCACACCCTACGCTACTGCTGCCCCACCGTCACCGGCAATGGCCGGTGCTAGGTGAAGTCCGGTATGCGTGGGTTGCCGAGCCCCAGCTAGTGTGTGAGGGTTGTGCAAGCCCTCGTTGTTGCCAACTTTTTTTTATTTTTTTATTTTAGTTATTTAGCTTATTTTTTGAATTTTTTATATGTTAAGTACAAATGAGTGAGCAAAATTCAATGTTTTTGCAAATAAAAGTGCTAGAGATTGCATTGTCATTTTACAGATAAAATAACTAAAGTTCCGATGCTTTTTATCTATTTTAAATTTTTTTATTTTTTCTAATCTTTTTGGTTTTTCAGATTATTTTTCAATTTTTTTAATTTTACATGAATTTTTTTTAACTTTTTTCTTATTCTTGACTAGGGTCTTACGGCGAGTCACGTAAATGTCACATAAGATTTATGGTAAAGCTCATTGAAGTTGGCACTCAAATAACCGTTTTTCAAAAAAAAAAATGACAGTTAAGTGATAAAAAAAAATTTTAGCATTAAAATGAGTGTCATACAAAAATATTGAGACTTGAGGTATCTTTCTATCTCAAGAATGGGCTCCGCATTTAACTGGAATTATCGCTTAAAAGTAGGACCCATAGGAGATAATATGTTCAAAATACCATAATATGAAGTGTCTTAACCTGAAAGGTAGGTGTTGACACCTAATTTTGGTGGTCCGGTATTTTATTTTGTCTATCTTATTTTATTTTATTTTTCGTTTAGAATATTGTCTAATTGGTCAATTATTATATATATATATATATATATATATATATTCCATGTGTTTTATATATATACATATATGTGCTCTCTTATTTCTATTCCCAAAATGAAAAATATATATCTTAAAATTCTTTTAAGAAAAAATTATTAAATTAAAAAAAATAATAATAAAAAATAAAAAATCTGATCCGGTTGAATCACTCGAGCCCGCACCAGCTAAAAATTGGCCTATTGGACCAACCCACGTGCGCGCCCAGCTGGGCCGTCTCCTTTTCCTTTTCCCACGCGAAACAAGCCCACGCGACGCAGGCCCAACGCCTTCGTTTTTTTTTTTTTTTTTTTTTTTTTTTTTTCGTCTAAGCTCGGGTGAATGGCCCGATTCTTTTTTATATTATTATTATTATTATTATTATTATCTTATTTTTATTTTCCCTTTAGCCCCTTTTCACGCGTGAGCGACGCCCTCATTATTAGCATTAACTCACCTGCACATACACTCACGTCACTACAATTTTCACCACATACCGCACGTGGTCTTCGGCCAACTCACGTCTACATCATGCGGGTTTTACTCCCATCCGCATAAAAAAACTTGCTGAAGAAGGCAAGATTTGCATAAAAGGGAGGAGAGAAGGCGGGCTAGGGGTTGGGCTTCGGGAAGGAGGTTCGCTTCGGCGACGAAAAATGGGGGAAGAAAAATAGAGAAAAGGGAGAGAGGGTTTGAGTTGCGGGTTCGGAATAAAAGAGAGAGAAGCAGGGGGGTTCTAAAAAAAAAAAAAACTCCAAGAAGTTCCCAAAAAAAAAAAAGAGTTCGCTTCTCCGCCGCTCGCCAACCAGGTAAGTTTTCTTCTTTCTTCCCTTGTTTTTTTTACCCGGATAGGATTGGTGTTTTTCTTGTTCATTTATTTCTTCTTGTCTTCGTGTAATGAATGTTTAGATTGCTCTCTCTTAAGTGTGATATTCCTATACCTACAAAAACCCATGCCCTCACTCATCAGCACACCCACTTGGCCATGACACATCCGCGACCCTACCTTGTCACCTTCCTTGTGCTCGTGCGCCTTCGTGCACTGCTGGTCGAGGTTTGTTTCAGTGGTAGCTCGATCTCTTTCGCAATAGGTGTGACTAGAACGGTCTCGAGTTTCCCTTGGTGGACGGGTCGGCCATCGCGGGTCAACTGTGAGGGAGGCAAGCTGGAGGTTGAGTCCCAGATTAAAAGAAAAAAAAGGAAGAGGAGAAGCAGCCACAGAGGTTTCATTATTCCATGTACCTGCGTTCGTCGGTTCTCGAAGGTGACGCAAGCTCAAGCGCCCGTGGATGGCGGGTGCAGAGATAACGCAGGCTTGGGCTGAGGTAACGCGAAGGTGAATGAAAGCGACTCGAGCTCGGGTTGAGGCGACACGAGTCCGAACGTAGGTGATTGCGAGCTCGAGCCGAAGCGACGCGAGCCCGAACCGGGCGGCGTGGCGGACAAATTTCGCCGCCGATGCTTTAGGAGTGGACGAGTGGAACCGACATTTGCGGTGAGGAGGTCCTGCGAGTGTGACAAACCAGCGGCAACGCAGGTCGCGACTCGGATCGGGGGCAACGACACGGCGATCCGACCTCGGCATCACGGTCTCGGGGTTCGGTGAATAGAAGCGGTTTCTAGAAGGTCCGGCGAACGAGTCTCGGTGGTGCGGCGGTGAACGAGTCTCGGAGCACGGTGACGCGAGCTCGAACGGCGGTGGAGCGAAGCGGTACAGCAACGACACGAGCGGAGGCGACTCGAGCGCGGGCTTGGTTGACGCGAGTATAACCAGAGGCGAGGCGGCGTGGCCATCGATGTGCAGAAAGATGGTCGTCGTCGTACGTCCGCGAAGAAGATGGTGAACAGCACCAGCAAGTCCCTCCACGTTTCTTCTTCTGTTGGCTCTCGACTGGGTTGGCATAAAAAAATAATAAGGAGAAGAAGAGCTGGGAAAAGAAAGGAAATTGGGCTGGCGTGGAGAAGAGAAGAGGAGCTGGGAAAGGAAGGAAAATTGGGCTGGCGTGGAGAAAAGAAGAGAGGTTGGGCTGGTGGGCTGAAAATAAAAGGAGAAGGAGGAGTTGGGCTTCGGGAAGGAGGTTCGCTCCAACGACGAAAAATGGGGGAAGAAAATATAAAAAAAGGGGAAAGATGGGCTTGTGTTAGAATCGGGCCCAAGACGAGTTGAAAATTTGAAGAAGAAGGGCTAAAGGCTGAATCGGGTGGGCTGCTTCAAAGAGAGGAGACTAGGCTGCGTGGGGTGGCCGAGAAGAAAAGAGAAGGGGTCGGGCCTGTGTTGGAGTCGGGCCCGAATTGAAGAGAAAAAGAAGAGGAGATTGGGCGAGTGGGCCCGAGCTTCTTTTTTGCAATCGGGCCCGGTCCGGATCCTCTCTCCCGGGCCGAACGGGTCCGAGAACCCGACCCGGGCCCGGTTCCCTCTAATAAAATATTAATTAAAAAAAATAAATAATAATAAAATAATAAAAAATTCCAAAATTCCAAAAAAAATAAATAAAAATTCCAAAAAAAAAAAAAAAAATTCAAAAAAAATTCGGAAAATTAAAAAAGTGGTTTCTTTGACCTTTTTACCCCTAATGTGAATTTTAAGCCTGAAATTGGCGTTGATTGAAGATTGATGTCCAATCCGATCGATCATCGTTGTAATTCGACTTTCGCGTCGAAATTGTTTGTTTAAATATCGCCATTATAGATTTGATCTGCATGCGCTTATCCCGATCTTTATTTGGCATATTTATCTGATTGAGTGTTTAAAAACACTGTCTTTTGAAAAATTATCTGTTAATCGCTTTTCCTATATTGTTAGGTTAAGGATAAATAGGTAATTGCACGAAATGACGGAAAAACATTATGCATGATCATTTAGTACTTGTTAAATACCCGGTGAGTTTAAAATGATATGCAGAATGTGTGGTCACCTTAGGAAATATCAACCGGTTAGGTACCGAAAGGGCGCTAATTTTAATTAGCGTAAACAAGTCCCCGAACTTAGAAGCTCCGGTTGCGCGGGAATCGAGATAACCCTCCCATGTCTCGATTGGTTTCTAGCCGACCCCAATAGGCTAGTGGCGACTCTTAATAGCATTTTAATTTGCTAATCAATAAAAAGAAATCCAATGTCACGCGAGGTAGGACTTGGGAGAGTCCATGCCATTGACCTATGGTAATACCTCTAAACCCCGCCGGACCTCCGAGGGAGGCCGAAGGCGAGGTCGCGACAGCTTGGCGACTCCACCGGGGACAAATAGGTTAAAAATCTATGTAGACTTAGGCCGTAATAACCAGTTGATTGTTTCTTAATTTGATCACCATTTTGCCGTGTTGCTAAAAAATCAGATTCATCTGCTAATTTTGTGATTAGATGTTCTTGCGGGTTGGGAGTTATAAGGGGCGGAGTGACTTGTTGACATATCCGTTTTGCGGGGAGTTGTAGGAATGTATGTTTTCCGGATGTATATAGAAGCGGTGTTTGATATACCCTACTATGCATGTTTTTCATACACTACACTTTTTGCACACACATCCAGTGGTCAAACCCGGACTGCGACCCCAGAAAATCCCTAGGAGGTGTCGGAAATAGATTGGGCCATACGCAAGTCTGCAAATGGCACGATCATTTCTGATCCCGCTCATCACCTCGAAATGTGTGCCCCGACCCGATTATGCTGTCGGCATTTTTGGGGGCGGTACATTATTTCGTTGTGGTGGGAGCCTTTAGCCATTAGTCTACCCTACCCTCTATGTGTCAAGCCTCACTGTTAGCATGCGTGTGTTTATGTCATTGACGGATGTCATTCACCAACAACCGTAAGTATAATCTCTATTTTGTCCTATTTTTCACATGTCTCTTTCGGTTTTGTTTTTGTTACATCCATTGATCGACTCAAGTACTTATATATGATATAGACTCGATGGGAAAGCATGATATCACCGTTATCCCTATCCCCGAAAGACTTTTGATGACATGGTGGGAGAGTTTGGATCGTCACAATCAACGATATGTCAAAGAACGAGTCGGCTACCCGATACATCTACTCCGGGTTCGTTGTCGGACCCATGCCATCCAAGCCATGGCACATTTTTGGAATCCGATCACATCCACCTTCATCTTCAATGGTCATGAATTAACTCCCACCATCGAAGAATACTACCTCATAAGTGGTGTCCGCCCGGAAGAAAGACCGATTGAACCCCCTTTAGGTCATGATCCTGCAAGCACCCTCGTTGAATTCCTCGATACACCCAAAGTCGAGATCACCAAAGTGCTTAAAAGCCATGCTGGCCGTTGCCCTCCGACCTTTTTATTTGGGAAATTTTCGAAGCTGCCAAAGAAGGATGGCACCAAATCCGCCCGAGCTTTTCTTTTAGCATTTTTTGGTTTCATAATTTTCCCTGTGTCTACGGTCGCTATGAACCCTCTTCTTGCCCATGTTGTGAGACAAGTCCGCATCAAATGGGACTTCATCCCTATGATTCTTGCTGAATCCTTCTTATCCCTCAACAATTTCAAAGCTGATACCGATGGAAAAAAAGTGTTTCATGCGCCCGCTGGACTTTTGTATACCTGGTTTATCTCTCACATTCATGAAACATCCTTCCACATGGTATATTCTGATCTCAAGCATCGCACTCACCCACTTGAAAAGCTTATACAATTGCAGATGCAACCTTATACACGGTCATACCGCGCTTGGTTTCATTTTTTGAGGAGCTTAGCCCCGCACCAAATCCGATGGAAATTCGGGGGTTCCCAATTTCAAAGCATCCATCTTCCCGCCGCCCACACCGATCCCATACCCCTATTGGGATTCACCGGGGCTACTACCTGTTACCCATTGAGGACGTTCGGACAATGTGGAGCTCTTCAAGATATCCCGCCGCCACTAAGAGGGCAATTATTCAGGTTTAACCTCCCGCACAAGCAGATGGATGAGCGGGAAATCGCCCTTCGACAAGTGGACATTGACAATATCAAGAATGCCTGGGAGAGTTGTTTTAAGCGGACCATTGTTCAAGCTCCCGAACTAGAGGGCGAGATGGGACTCCATCAAGCATCATGGGCGTACATTCACCGCCCCGAAGATCCTAATTGCCGAATCGTTTTACCTGTTATTCCCCCGGAAGTCATTCGTCCTGGGCCGCAGCGAGAGGATGGTCAATAAGCTAAAAAATAGGAATAGGTCGTCCAAAACTCCCATTTTGTGATCAAGGGAGCGGACATTTTGATATAGATGGAATTGTTACCTATCGAGTTTATGTCATATTTTGGGTGTTTTTCGAGCTAGTGCTTTTGTAATCTTTTGTGAAAACCCTTCTTAAGCTTATTATATAAAGCCTTTATTTCCTTATGACAGTCTTATTAATTTAATTATTACGTGTTTTTCCGTTTGAGAATGTATTCTTTTCTAAACGACCCGTGATAGAGTCTATTCTCTCAATTTAGATTTGCTGGAGAATTTACATGTCCCGAGTTCGTTGTAAAAGTTTATATTTTCAAAGGAAATCGCGTACATTTTTATTTGAAGTCACCGATGAATTTCACTTTCTTCAGGTAGATATTGCGGGCTTTACGCGTTCACCCATTCGCACTAGGTCCGTAACAGCACGTATGGAAGCCCGTGCAGATGATGAAGCGCAGAATCGAAATCTAGGAGCCGCCGCCTTCGCGGAGATCCAAGATTTAAGGGCTATGTTGATCCGATTATCTACCGAAGTCAGAGCGCTTTCAGTACAACGAAATCGGAATCAAGTGCGGCTTCCGCCGCCGGTTGAGATGCCTGGTCTTGTTGATGACCTCCCAGCAAATCCGGTCGTTGAAGATGCGGTAACTCAAGTTCTTGCGCCCGCTCCTCTTGATCCCATTTCAGCAGCCATCTCGGCCCGATTAGAGGAGGAAACTAAAAAGCGATTTGCCGATCCGGAGCAACAGCTCAAGGACAAACATGGACTCGAAAATGTCGGGGATCTGTCCCGATATGACAAGATCGACTTTCCCGATAAGTTTAAAGTTCCATACTTCACGAAGTATTTCGGCAAGGGTGATCCGAGGGCACACTTAGTTTATTACACCAATCGGATGGGTCGGTACGTCAAGAATGTTCCTTTGCTGATACAGACTTTCCGGAACAGTTTGGAGGACGCGGCGCTTATTTGGTTCTTGGATATGAAGCCGGATAAAGTTACAAGATGGGAAGATTTGGCGAAGGCATTCGTAGAACAATACCAATACAACACCGAGATGGCTCCAACAAGGGAAGTGTTGTCCCGTACGATCAAGAAGAGAGACGAGTCATTTAGGGTTTTTGCACATAGATGGCGCGCTTTGGCTGCTGAAGTTCGCCCACCTCTCGAGGAACCCGAGATGATCAGCATGTTTGTAAAAACTCTTCCAAATGAGTTTTATCAAAAGCTCATTGGAGCAGGATTTCAAAATTTTCCCTTGCTCGTCGAAGCCGGGGAGAGAATTGAGGGTGGAATGCATGAAGGAAGAATAGCGGAAGGTGCCAGCAGAAGGGCACCAATCAGAAAAGAAAAGGAGGTCGAAATATCCTTTGTTCAAGCTCCAGTTACCCGATCGACGCCAACTTCCCAACTTGCCCCCAATCGGATGGCGTCTGCATCCGGAAGTTATCGGAATAGCGGATATCAGAATACTCAGCTCGGAAAGCCAAGACAGTTTACTCCATTGCCGAGGCCATTATCACAACTTTTACCCGCTTTGTTAGGCAAACAACTTGTGACTAAAGAAGTTGCTCGAGCTAACCCCCCGAAGTATCGTGGGTTCGACCTTTCCAAATCCTGCGCTTTTCACACGGGAGAAAGAGGGCACGACGTTGACGGTTGCTACGTCCTCAAGCATAAAGTCCAGGATCTTCTAGAAGGAAATCGTTTGTCGTTTAAGGATTTCGAGCCGAATGTGCAGAGAAACCCGCTACCGTGCCACGCCCCAAATGTGGCGATCATTGAAGAGGTGAGAAGCGTCACCAAGAAGAGATTCGAATAGATGTCGTGGAAATGTATCAAGCACTCGTTTCGGCTGGACATTACAGTGGTACGGATTTAATCCCCATCCAAGAGAAGCGTGTGCGCATCGCCGAGATGGTCCGAACCGGAGTAATTCGGGCTACCCCAAATGAAGTCATTGGCTCTTCAACCCCTCATGTGGTTGGTATTCCCGAAACCGCCCCTGTCGAACCAAAATTGGAGACGGACGTAGTCGAGCCGTAAAACGCCTTTGTCGAGCCGGAAAACGTGAACGTACCCGAGGTGGCGTTGGTGCAACCGGACGAGAATCACGATCTAGTAGGCGATGCCTCGTACAACTCGCATTGCTGGGATCAAGAATTCTCGCGAAGCGCATATGTTGCAGGGGAGATCGTTGACACTTTGGGACAGCCCGGTGGTGGATATGATTTCCTAGTAAAATACTCACCACCGTCTTGGTTCTTTGAGGAGCCCATCCCGGAGACACGAACGTATTGGAATGAATGGGGAGATGAGTTCGATGCACTGGAGCCCACCGATAAAGCGATCGCGCTCATTGAAACAGAACTGTCTATCGGTACCAAAGAGACCACTTTTGATGATACGGTTGCCCCCGAAGTAGTGCCGGATCCGAATGAGACACTCATCGCTATGGTAGAGCCTGTGGTAATAGACCTCACTGTCGTAGAGGATCTAGGCGATTACGAACTTGAAGATGAAGGCCATATGGTTATTGATCTCACTTCCGAAGAATTCATCCATATGGGGGCTCAGTTGGATGCTAGCTTGGGCATTGTGGGAAGCAGCCTATGCCCAATCACGGTTGATACACCATCAGCGGTTGCAAGTGAAGGCGCACCTGTTGCCATCGACAATAAGGAAGTGGCCCGGGACTATGGGACCGAGGCGATTGATTCGGTCACCCGGACGGGTCGTTCTTATGCACCTCCGGGGCCGTCTCGGAAGAAACCCGTGACGGAAGCGGAGGCTGAACATCTTCTATCCGTTGTAAAAACTAGTGAATTCTCTGTGGTGGATCAGCTTAGAAAAATGCCGGCCCAGATTTCCATTCTCGAGTTATTCCAATCGTCGGAAAAGCATAAAGAAGCCCTTCTAAAGGTGCTTAATGAGGTGCATATTCCCGATACTCTTGGCGCACTCCAGTTGGAGGAATTCGTTGGCTCTATTCTCCCGAATGATCAAATATCATTTTTTGATGAGGATCTTCCATCCGGTGGTCTTTCGCATTGCAATGCTCTCCACATCTCCATTAAATGCCGAAGCGGAATGATTTCACGAGTCCTTATTGATAATGGGTCTGCTGTGAACATTTGCCCACCGAGTACATATCGTCTATTGGGATTTGAAGAGTCGCAGATGCATCCATCTAGGTCGAATGTGAGGGCTTTCGATGGTATGAGCAAGAATGTCCTCGGTGAGGCTAAACTAGAAGTGTTAATTGGGCCTTCCAAGTTCTCAATGACGTTTCAAGTTCTGGACATTCCATCTTCCTTCAACATGTTGCTGGGTAGACCGTGGATTCATATGGCCGGGGCTGTCCCCTCAAGCCTCCATCGGAAGGTTCGATTTATTGATAACGGTCAAATGATAACGGTTAATGGAGAAATGGACATGCGACTTCCCGAGGGAGTTGTCGTCTCATACATTCCGCCTAGGGCTGAAGAAGAAGCCGGTTATCATACATTCGAACCGGTATCAACAATACATGTCCCGGAAGATGCTGTCGCTCAACCCCCGTCGCTATCCGGCCCCGCCCTTATGTCTAGCAGAGTGTTGCTTCAATACGGACATATCCCTGGAGAAGGTTTGGGATTGTATGGTCAAGGCATCACCGAACCCATTCGTGTAGAACCGGATAATGGTCCTTTCGGACTTGGTTATTCTGGAAGCCGTAACCGATCCGACGGCCCCACGGCTCGCCTGTTTCGACGTAGGCGTCGTAATGCAGCTAATCCTTACCCATCTCCCACCCGGTGTAGACGCTATGGTCGAGGAAGTCGGGGCAACCAGGAAGGTCGCATGGATAATGCCGCTTGCCCGGTGGTGGGTGAAAGTTCTGGTAGCCAGCCCATTGGAAATCCCCTCAAGTTGTTTTTTCCCCGTCCGCCCAAAATGTTAGATGACACAAGCCTCTCTAACTTAGAAGGGATTGCACAACTGTTTGAAGAACCCGGTGCTGACACCGTTATCACACCCGCTGATGTTGACGCCTTCTTTGAAGAACAGACTCCCAAGGTTGAGCCTACCGATTCTCAGAAGATTATTCCGGATGAGCCTCCAGCATCCGAGGACGTGGAGTCGTCAGGCGGTTCTCCCGACTCTCCCGAGTAGGATCATGGGTTTGTTTGTTTTTTGTCATGTATATATGTTTTTCCCGCTCCTGCCAAGGACTGTGTTTCTGATGTGCTAACCGTTTTTTGGATACCCCCAAGTCTCGAGCCGTTGGCTTGGGGGAAGTACATGTTGTAATGCGGCTCCCAGTTAAATAAAACGAGCACATGTTTATTAAGGACGTGTGAAAGTATACTGCCGGTCCCATGACGATGCAATTACGAGCCTAAGTATAAGCCTGAGGACTGGACTTTCACACGCTTCCTAGTTTTGGCTTTTTCAAAAAAAATCCGGATGACCCGATGATATGAGGGTATTTCCCGGGGCTTACCTATTTGAAAAATGTTTTTGTAAATCTGCTTTCAAAAACACACTTTTCTGTTTTTTGTTTATATGTCATTGAAATGAATTAACCTTTCTGCATCATGTCTCGGGCATAGCATTCTTCATATTCATGATAAAAGCACATGTGATTCGGATTCGCCGAGCGACGATTCTTCAGACTCGGGCAGCGATAGTGACGATCCGAAAGGGATTGAGATCGAATGGAGTCGCCACGAGGAGTCAGAGCCGTTGACAGGTGAACCGACGGTGACAGTGAATTTGGGTATCGAAGACAATATCCGAGAGACTAAAATCGGGGCGGGGTTACGGGAAGCAAAAGCCGCCAGATTGGTCGACCTTCTTCAAGAGTTTCGGGATGTATTTGCCTGGTCGTACACCGACATGCCAGGATTGGATCCGGATATCGTGCAACATGCACTACCGACTAACCCGGATATACCGCCGAAGAAACAACGATTGAGAAGGACAAAGCCTGAGTTGTCTAAAAAGATTGAGGAGGAAGTAATGAAGCTCCCGAAAGTCGATTTCATTGAAGTCGCTCATTACCCGGATTGGATAGCGAATATCGTCCCGGTGATGAAGAAAGACGGGAGAGTCGGGGTGTGCGTTGACTATCGTGATCCGAATAAGGCCAGCCCCAAAGATGACTTCCCGCTCCCGCATATTGACGTGCTAGTTGATAGTACGGCTGGGTTTGAGCTTTTCTCCTTCATGGATGGTTTTTCGGGTTATAACCAGATTCGGATGAAAGAAGAAGATAGAAGCAAAACTTCTTTTATAACCCCATGGGGAACTTTTTGCTATAGAGTCATGCCTTTCGGTCTGAAAAATGCGGGTGCCACGTATCAAAGAGCCATGGTGGCCTTGTTCCATGATATGATGCACAATGAAATTGAAGTATACGTCGATGACATGATTGCGAAGTCAAGATCGGGCGAGAACCATGTTGCAATTCTTCGCAAGCTATTCGAGCGCCTACGTAAATACCGATTACGTCTCAATCCCGCAAAGTGCGTATTTGGGGCAAGGTCTGGGAAATTATTGGGCTTCATGGTCGGTAGTAGGGGCATCGAGATTGATCCATCCAAGGTGAAAGCCATATGCGAGCTGCGACCCCCGTCTTACGTGAAAGAAGTTCGCAGTTCTTTGGGGAGATTGAACTATGTGGCAAGATTTATATCTCGGTTGTCGGAGACTGCCAAGCCATTTTTCAAACTTCTCAAAAAGAATGCGAAGATTGTATGGGATATCGAATGTCAGACCGCTTTCTTGAAGATCCAGCATTATCCGACTCATTCTCCCGTTCTAGTTCCACCTGTTCCCGGGGTACCTTTGATCCTTTATCCGACTATCTACAAGGAGTCTTTGGGAGCTGTATTGGTACGTAAAAGACCATCGGATGGAAAGGAATGCGCGATATACTATCTCAGCAAGAAATTCTCTGATTCTCAAGCTAATTACTCGGAGGTCGAGAAGACTTGCGTAGCTTTAGTTTGGGTATTACACGGATCGCGGCAGTATACCCTTCACCATCGGATCATGTTAACCACCGAATGTGATCCCATTAAGTATCTGCTGGAAAAACCGGCGTTGGTTGGAAAATTGGCCAAGTGGCAGATTCTTATTTCCGAGTTCGATGTGCGGACCATGACACGGAAGTCGGTGAAAGGTCGAGCAATAGCAGACATGTTAGCAGAGAATGCTGCGGGACCGCGAGCGGGAGATGAGATAGACCCTCTTGATGACCGTGTTTTATTGGTCACCGCAGAAAGGTGGATCATGTACTTCGACGGAGCCGTTAACTTATCCGGATCCGGCACAGAGGCAGTCCTTATCTCCCCGGATGGCCAGCACTATCCAATAGCCGCCAAGTTATTGTTTCCGTGCACCAATAACATCGCTGAATACGAGGCCTGCATTCTCGGGTTGCAGGCTGCCATGGAGATGGAAATCCGAAGACCGCAGGTTTATGGCGACTCTGCTCTCATTATCCTTCAGACGGAAGGCAAGTGGAAAACTCGTGACCCGAAGTTGATCCCATATCACGAGTTTCTGGAAGATATAATCGAAGAGTTCGATGAGATAGCGTTCGAGTATCTTCCCGCAGCCCAGAACCGGTTCGCAGACGCGTTGGCCACCTTATCCTCAATGTTCCAAGTGACTGCGAGTTCGGACATCGAGCCATTGAGAATCGAAATCTTGAAGCATTCTGCTTATTCCATGCTAATAGAAGAAGAGGCGGATGGAGAACCATGGTATCAAGATATTAAGGTCTACTCGCAGACTAGAAAATTTCCCGAGAGCGGTGAAGCGGTGACGACAGAAATATCCGATGAAACTGTCTTCAAAGTTTTTCCTCGGCGGCGATACGTTGTACAAGAGGTCATATGACTCCGTTCTCCCGAGGTGCATTGATGCCAAGGAAGCCAATCAGTTGATGACTGAAATTCATGAGGGTGAATGTGGTCCCCATATGAATGGCCACTTGTTGAGTAAGAAGATCATGAGATTGGGATATTATTGGCTCACCTTGGAAGCCGATTGTATTCAGCATGTTCGTTCCTGCCATCGGTGTCGAGTCTATGGAGATAGAATCGCTGCTCCTCCCAATGAGTTGCACCGGATGTCCGAGGCGTGGCCTTTCTCAATGTGGGGGATCGACGTCATAGGGCCAATTAATCCCAAAGCTTCAAACGGACATCGTTTTATACTTGTGGCAATTGACTACTTCTCAAAGTGGATTGAAGCGAGTTCATATGCCAATGTCACAGCGAAGAACGTGGCTAGGTTTTTGCGTCGAGATATCTTTGCTCGATATGGAACGCCGGAGGCTATAATCACCGACAACGGCTCAAACCTCAATAACAAGGTGGTTGATGAGGTTCTTGGTGAGTTCCGCGTTCGGCATTTGAATTCTTCGCCTTACCGCCCGCAAATGAATGGTGCAGTAGAAGCGGCGAACAAAAACATCAAAAAGATTCTGTCCAAGACAGCAGAGAACTATCGGGATTGGCATGAGAGGCTCCCCTATGCACCGATGGCATACCGAACGTCGATCCGCACTTCAACCAGGGCAACTCCTTTCTCGTTGGTATATGGTATGGAAGCGGTGCTACCGGTGGAAACAGAAATTCCATCACTCGGGATTACGTCACGATTGAAACTATCAGAAGCAGAGTGGATTCAACAGAGATATGAACAGTTGAATATGATCGACGAGAAAAGACTGCGGGCTATCTGTCATGGGCAGTGTTACCAGAAACGTGTGGCAAAGTCGTTCAATCGTAAAGTTCGTCCTCGGCTTTTCGAGATTGGTGACTTGGTGCTGAAGAAGAGATTGGCATTTATACCGCACCCGGGAGGCAAGTTCACGCCAAACTATGAAGGGCCATATCTGATCAAGAAAGTCCTCCCTGGTGGCGCGTTGATTTTAGCAGAGATGGACGGCCGTGTCCGGTCGAGCCCCGTAAATGCCGATATGGTGAAAAAGTATTTCCCATGAATAAAATCAAAGGCTCTGATGGCCTTTTCTTGTGTAGATCCGAGTCATTGTAATTGCAAGCATCATGCATATCATGCATACATGCATATCACATTTGTGTTGCAGATTTAGGTGTGATACTCAATGAACCCGAGCCAAATAACTGAATTGACTTAATCTGGAGCGCCTTAGGTAAAGGAAACCGGCAAGTAACCGACGCCCGATGCTGCATGAAAAGCTGTGCCCTACCTCGGCGAGATCGCTTAAATAAAAGCGAAGCGCCCCTCATGACGCCAACAGCGCCGTAGCTCGGTGGTTAGGGGAATGAAGGCGGTCCGGAGCGCCCGGGGTTCGAACCCCGGAGATGGCATCCCAGTGAGCCCCATTGTAAAAATGGGGGGGCTCCCTTGTAAATAAAAAAATAAAAAAAAAAAAAAAAAAAAACTTTTTGCACTCGTTTCATTTTTTGCAATAATAAAAAAACCTTTTGCATCTCTTTTATTTTTTGCAAGAAGAAGGGAGCATTTCCCCTGGAACGAAATCGGGATGATTGGAGCAACAAAGAACTACGTCGCTATCCATCTTAAGAAGTACCCCTGCCACATCGGTTACTACACCGATGCACCAAACTCTTTTGATAACTTTCGGGAATGGGACGGTTCGTAAAATCCCAAGATGCTCTATTAGCACAGATCCTCAGAAGAATGAACACAAAGGGTCAACTGGTCTTTGCAGGCCAGGTAAGTATCCCTCTCCTAAAAATGTTGCAAGAAGCATGACTGTTCAAATGTTTCATCCCCAACTGGATTATATTAAATGTTCATCGGTAAAGCATTAAAAAAAAAAAAAAAAAAAAAAAAAGGCATCCACGTTCACTGAACTAGTGCGTCCATTCATGCATGCATGCATCTTGCATTGAAATTTCCTGCGGGTTCATTCGATGAAATGATTTTACCAAATGAAGTGGAGATATTGAGTATGTCAAGTGAGAGTGTTTAGGATGAAAAACAAGCCCCACCTAAACACATTCCCGATACACTCTGAGATTGAGTGAAGTGAGAACAAAATTCGTGTCCTGGGACAGAGGATCCATTCGCAATGTATACATGGGTCGAAGTGATGAAAGGCAATTCCTTCTTTTTCCCGTACACAATATATCACTTGCTAGCCACTTTGAGCCTTAGTGAGGAGAAATTCAAAATACCCCTGTCAAGAACCACCCCACACCGGGGCAAATGCGGAAGATCGTAGTTGAAAATCAATTGGAGAAAAGGTAAGAAAGATTTAATTGTCTTCACTTGCGTTAACCTTTGTGTGCTAACTTCGGGTGAATCTTTATAGAGGCTCGAAGCGTCCCAAAATGAAGAAGAGCATTTCTTTCTCTACCCAAACACCAATATCCTTTGCTAGCCAAGTTGAGCCCGAAATCATTCATTTCTAAACCAGAGTGGCGATCATTTCCCAAAATTGGGGCAAGACATGTAATTTACCAGAAAACCGGTATCAATGTCAAATGTCTCGAGAGTCCAGGGAGTTCATGAAAATAGCAAAGAAGAGAAGAAAAGGAAAATGAAAATCAAAGGGCTAAAAAAGCAAAGTGCCTAGTAAAAGCAAGGCCAAAGCCCAGAGAGGAAAATGCCAAATGCAGAAAAGCATTGAGCTTACCTCGAACAGAAACAAATGCAGAAAATAAAGAAAAACTCTTTTCTTGCCAAGCAAAAACATACGGCTCATTGGACTCCCGAGGCGGGTTGTAATCCCCAGAGTCGGACGCTTTCCCCAAATGGAGCGAGATCGGTAAAGACACCGGGATGGTCACCAACTCATAAACCCCATTGAAAAAAAATCATCAGAGCCTTATAAGCCTTCCCAAACCGACATTACAACCCATCCGAAGACTCTTCCGATTGGGATGTTTCGAGTTGACATGAAGACTTTACAAAGAAGCTATCGCTTGAAGGAGTGGAGCCAATCATTTCTTGTCTTATCTTCCAGGTTTTGACTTGTAAACCCGGTGAAGATAGTAATTTCAAATATTTCCCAAGTGTGGCCTCAAAGCGGGAGAAACCCCTTGTGTAAGCCCATGACCAAGCCAACATAACGGTCCCCGAAAGACCTTTCGGATTGACAAAAAAATGTATGCATTGCGAATATGTCCGAAACCTTAGACACGAAAAGAGTGCGAGGTCTCGAGAGTATTTATTCCAGAAACCTCCAAGTGAGCAATTGGGATCAACAAAATATCCCCCAGCGAGAGTATGTGAGAAGCCCTTTTAGACTAAGGATTTTAGCCTGGCATACTCAATAAGCCTTTTTCATGAAGCAAAATTGTTGTTTTTCATGAAGCAAAGTTTTCAAAAAAAAAAAAAAACACAAAAAAAATTTGGGAACGACGGTTCTCCCATCAATCAATTTTCCCCAAGGAGTCTAAAGATTTGGAATTGTGAGCGAACATATTACGTATGTTCATTGGTGGAGTTCCGATCGACATACAAGCGCCGAGGTCGAGAGCTTGCCCCGTACAATCCGGAGAATGTACTCCAGAGGCCGAAGTGTAAGTTCAGCCCCAAGTAGCACTCTCTCCTCATTGGCATATTATTTGTTAGAGCTAACCTTTTTGGACAGGTAAGGTGAACTTTAGCTTCCCGATGCCTATTCTATAAGCAGGTTTCCTCGTTCTAGTGAGCATGATACAATGCTAAGCCCACTCTGTGACCTTTTCAAAATAGCCTTTTCACGAGTCAAAGACTACGAACCGAGACTTTTTAATAGCCTTTTCACGGGTCAAAGACCGTGAAGCGTGACTTTTCAACAGCCTTTTCACGGGTCAAAGATCCTGAACCGTGACTTTTTAAAATAACCTTTTCACGAGTCAAAGACTCTGAACCGAGACCTTTCAATAGCCTTTTCACGAGTCAAAAACTCTGAACCGAGACTTTTTCAATCGTCTTTTCACGAGTCCAAGACTCTGAATTGTGACTTTTCAAAATAACCTTTTCGCGGGTCAGAATACCGTGAACCGTGACTTTTTTCAATCGCCTTTTCACGGGTCAGAATACCGTGAACTGTGTCGTTCCCTTTGGGGCCAAGCCCGTATCGTTTATACGGTCGTCCCGCAGGTGTGTTTGTTTGAGCTAACCTTGTCTCGAACAGTACGGAGAGGCAAGAGCCCCGGAGCCGGTTCCCCGAGCAAGTCCCCTCAAGTCCGGTGAGCCTTAAAGCCCGGAACAAACGCATTGCCAAGTGAAGGCCAAGCCCGTATCGTTTATACGATCGTGCCTTTTCCATCCGAGACCAAGCCCGTATCGTTTATACGGTCGTCCCGGAATTTTGTTTGTTTCGGTTAACCTTGCATGCGCAGGTATTGAGAGGCGTGGAGCCCCGGAGCATATTCTTTGGGTGAGTCTCCTCATTTTTTGGTCTCGATAGTTGCTTTGGCGGTTTTTCACAAACACTATCAAGTTAATTTACTGACAAAATTAGGTGTCCTTTCATCTTAAAAGGGAACCTCTTCGAGCTCCCCTTTTAAGAGGGGCAGCTGTTGACACCTAATTTTGGTGGTCCGGTATTTTATTTTGTCTATCTTATTTTATTTTATTTTTCGTTTAGAATATTGTCTAATTGGTCAATTTATATATATATATATATATATATATATATTCCATGTGTTTTATATATATACATATATGTGCTCTCTTATTTCTATTCCCAAAATGAAAAATATATATCTTAAAATTCTTTTAAGAAAAAATTATTAAATTAAAAAAAATAATAATAAAAATAAAAAATCTGATCCGGTTGAATCACTCGAGCCCGCACCAGCTAAAAATTGGCCTATTGGACCAACCCACGTGCGCGCCCACGGGCCGTCTCCTTTTCCTTTTCCCACGCGAAACAAGCCCACGCGACGCAGCCCAACCTTTTTTTTTTTTTTTTTTTTTCGTCTAAGCTCGGGTGAATGGCCCGATTCTTTTTTATATTATTATTATTATTATTATTATTATCTTATTTTTATTTTCCCTTTAGCCCCTTTTCACGCGTGAGCGCCGCCCTCATTATTAGCATTAACTCACCTGCACATACACTCACGTCACTACAATTTTCACCACATACCGCACGTGGTCTTCGGCCAACTCACGTCTACATCATGCGGGTTTTACTCCCATCCGCATAAAAAAACTTGCTGAAGAAGGCAAGATTTGCATAAAAGGGAGGAGAGAAGGCGGGCTAGGGGTTGGGCTTCGGGAAGGAGGTTCGCTTCGGCGACAAAAAATGGGGGAAGAAAAATAGAGAAAAGGGAGAGAGGGTTTGAGTTGCAGG
Organism: Rhodamnia argentea; assembly: GCF_020921035.1. NCBI lineage: Eukaryota > Viridiplantae > Streptophyta > Magnoliopsida > Myrtales > Myrtaceae > Rhodamnia > Rhodamnia argentea. Next base: position 14,831,001 of record NC_063150.1, read on the forward strand.
TTCGGAATAAAAGAGAGAGAAGCAGGGGGGTTCTAAAAAAAAAAAAAAAACTCCAAGAAGTTCCCAAAAAAAAAAAAAGAGTTCGCTTCTCCGCCGCTCGCCAACCGGGTAAGTTTTCTTCTTTCTTCCCTTGTTTTTTTTACCCGGATAGGATTGGTGTTTTTCTTGTTCATTTATTTCTTCTTGTCTTCGTGTAATGAATGTTTAGATTGCTCTCTCTTAAGTGTGATATTCCTATACCTACAAAAACCCATGCCCTCACTCATCAGCACACCCACTTGGCCATGAAACATCCGCGACCCTACCTTGTCACCTTCCTTGTGCTCGTGCGCCTTCGTCTATCTTGCTGGTCGAGGTTTGTTTCAGTGGTAGCTCGATCTCTTTCGCAATAGGTGTGACTAGAACAGTCTCGAGTTTCCCTTGGTGGACGGGTCGGCCATCGCGGGTCAATCGTGAGGGAGGCAAGCTGGAGGTTGAGTCCCAGATTAAAAGAAAAAAAAGGAAGAGGAGAAGCAGCCACAGAGGTTTCATTATTCCATGTACCTGCGTTCGTCGGTTCTCGAAGGTGACGCAAGCTCAAGCGCCCGTGGATGGCAGGTGCGGAGATAACGCGAGCTTGGGCTGAGGTAACGCGAAGGTGAATGAAAGCGACTCGAGCTCGGGTTGAGGCGACACGAGTCCGAACGTAGGTGATCGCGAGCTCGAGCCGAAGCGACGCGAGCCCGAACCGGGCGGCGTGGCGGACAAATTTCGCCGCCGATGCTTTAGGAGTGGACGAGTGGAACCGACATTTGCGGTGAGGAGGTCCCGCGAGTGTGACAAACCAGCGGCAACGCAGGTCGCGACTCAGATCGGGGGCAACGACACGGCGATCCGACCTCGGCATCACGGTCTCGGGGTTCGGTGAATAGAAGCGGTTTCTAGAAGGTCCGGCGAACGAGTCTCGGTGGTGCGGCGGTGAACGAGTCTCGGAGCACGGTGACGCGAGCTCGAACGGCGGTGGAGCGAAGCGGTACAAGCAGCGACACAAGCGGAGGAGCGACTCGAGCGCGGGCTTGGTTGACGCGAGTATAACCGGAGGCGAGGCGGCGTGGCCGTCGATGTGCGAAAGATGGTCGTCGTCGTCGTACGTCCGCGAAGAAGATGGTGAACAAAGACCAGCAAGTCCCTCCACGTTTCTTCTTCCGTTGGCTCTCTACTGGGTTGGCATAAAAAAATAATAAGGAGAAGAAGAGCTGGGAAAAGAAAGGAAATTGGGCTGGCGTGGAGAAGAGAAGAGGAGCTGGGAAAGGAAGGAAAATTGGGGTGGCGTGGAGAAAAGAAGAGAGGTTGGGCTGGTGGGCTGAAAATAAAAGGAGAAGGAGGAGTTGGGCTTCGGGAAGGAGGTTCGCTTCAGCCTGACGAAAAATGGGGGAAGAAAAATAAAAAAAAGGGGAAAGATGGGCTTGTGTTAGAATCGGGCCCAAGACGAGTTGAAAGCTGAAGAAGAAGGGCTAAGGCTGAATCGGGTGGGCTGCTTCAAAGAGAGGAGACTAGGCCTGCGTGGGCTGGCCGAGAAGAAAAGAGAAGGGGTCGGGCCTGTGTTGGAGTCGGGCCCGAATTGAAGAGAAAAAGAAGAGGAGATTGGGCGAGTGGGCACGAGCTTCTTTTTTGCAATCGGGCCCGGTCCGGATCCTCTCTCCCGGGCCGAACGGGTCCGAGAACCCGACCCGGGCCCGGTTCCCTCTAATAAAATATTAATAAAAAAAATAAATAATAATAAAATAATAAAAAATTCCAAAATTCCAAAAAAAATAAATAAAAATTCCAAAAAAAAAAAAAAATTCAAAAAAAATTCGGAAAATTAAAAAAGTGGTTTCTTTGACCTTTTTACCCCTAATGTGAATTTTAAGCCCGAAATTGGCGTTGATTGAAGATTGATGTCCAATCCCGATCGATATCGTTGTAATTCGACTTTCGCGTCGAAATTGTTTGTTTAAATATCGCCATTATAGATTTGATCTGCATGCGCTTATCCCGATCTTTATTTGGCATATTTATCTGATTGAGTGTTTAAAAACACTGTCTTTTGAAAAATTATCTGTTAATCGCTTTTCCTATATTGTTAGGTTAAGGATAAATAGGTAATTGCACGAAATGACGGAAAAACATTATGCATGATCATTTAGTACTTGTTAAATACCCGGTGAGTTTAAAATGATATGCGGAATGTGTGGTCACCTTAGGAAATATCAACTGGTTAGGTACCGAAAGGGCGCTAATTTTAATTAGCGTAAACAAGTCCCCGAACTTAGAAGCTCCGGTTGCGCAGGAATCGAGATAACCCTCCCATGTCTCGATTGGTTTCTAGCCGACCCCAATAGGCTAGTGGCGACTCTTAATAGCATTTTAATTTGCTAATCAATAAAAAGAAATCCAATGTCACGCGAGGTAGGACTTGGGAGAGTCCATGCCATTGACCTATGGTAATACCTCTAAACCCCGCCGGACCTCCGAGGGAGGCCGAAGGCGAGGTCGCGACAGTAGGGAAAAAAGCGTGACTCTTTTGTACTAGTAATTATAGTTTTAGCATTCGAAGGAGGTGAGATTGGGAAACTTAGTCCAATGAAGTCGTAAGTTGCTATTGTATCGAGTAGTGACATTAGTGACATTCACCTCAATGGCACAAGTCGTTATATTAGAAACAAAATTTAACACCATCATTATTTTGGAAGGAAAAAAAGGATTTTTTTTTTTTCATGAATGAAGAATGCGTCTATATATGATTTCTTATCATAGAAGAAAAACGTGGTGCCAATCCTCTTGTGATTAAATTTGTCGTTAGTTTTTTATTATTAAAATCCTTTTAATTAAATCAATAATGTTGTCATCGGAAAAAAAGTATATATTTATACTTCGTTTGTTTCGCAGAAAATACATAATTTAAAAAATATTATTTTAAAAATGACTCAATAGCTGAGCGCAGAGAAGAAGCGGAGTTCCAGATGGACTCGGAAATCAACCGGAGACTCCTTGAGCAGAAGAAGTACATATCTCCTGGCGCGCTCAAGAGAGACCAGCCGGTCTGCAAGGGGGGAGGAGCCGCCATGCCTACTCCAAGAGTGGAGACTGTCTGCCTCCTCCGTCGAATCCCGAAACCCGAGGCTGTGCCAAGTACTACCGGTGCAGGTCTGATTCATGATGGTCTGTGAGTTTCTTTGCTAAGTAAATGATGGAAACACAAACACTCTTGATTACTTTTGCAAACGTATTTCACGAACTGCTAGGAAACGATCTCCTCATACTAAGTTTATTTGGATTGATCTACAGTTTCCGATTTGATTCCGATTATGTTCTGAAGCTCTAGAGTACAACGCCATCCTCAGTATGTAGCATACTAGTCTGTTTCTTCCAAAGGTAACCGTTTCAACCAGAAGTACTTGACAAGGAAGAAGCGTTTCCTTGGAAAATTGGAGTTCATATGGTTGGTTCAACTTATCACAAACAAGCAAGGGTTGAAAAGAAAAAACACATTAATTTGCTAACACAACTTGGAAAATTCAAAATATCTGAATACTGGCTGATTTCCACAAGAACAGGGAGACATTAGAACAAAAATTTCAGGCGTCACTGAGATCATTCGAGGCAATCGTGGAATCAACTTGAAACGAAGAAAATAAGGTAACTATAGCAAAATGGGATGAGAAAGAATACACAAATTCACCAAACTCTGTAGCTGGGCTTGATTGATTTCTTCTGTTTGAATCGTTATCACATAATCATTTCTTTTGCCTTTTTACAAATTACGCGGGCTTAGGCAGAAGCAGACATGACAATTAGCATGTCTAGAAACAGAAATGATGCATCTGCAAACCTTGGAATTAGAACAGTAGACAGACAATACCGGGTAGGACAACCATAATATTCAACAAGATGATATCAGTAGCATTTTTCTGAGCTGTGACATTAACTACATAAACCTCTTTTTTTAAGATAACACTGTCTCAACTTATCCTGGGAGATGTAGGGAACAGTCAGACTATATTTAGTCGCAAAAGGTCAACCAATTTTTCCACCAAGAAAGCAATTGAAGACGATATAGTCCCAACTGAAGAAATATCTGGCTAGGGAAACGATCTGCATTGACATTAAATAGAGAGAGAAATTGCATAGTGACAGCATTACATGTGTTGGGACAATGATGAACCATGGAAAATATCGTCGAAGTGATTGCCATATTCTTCATCGACTCTACCAATTTCTAAAGACCCTTTGGACCTAGAGCATGGAAGTGCCCTGGGAAATTCGGTACCCGAGTGTGATTCTTTGAGGGTTATGCCAACACCATAGCTGCTCAGCAGTGTCCGCTTGCTTCAGATCAACTTAAAAAAGCAAAACGAGGCTTATTTTCCACTTGCAAAATTAAAATAAAACGTCTATCGATTTAAACTAATCTCTTGAATTTGCGGATGCGTTGTCATATGTTGTGACGGGAAGAACAAGCATGACAGGGAAGGAGGAGCACAGAAAAGCCTATTGAAAAAACAAGACACGATAAGGCCACCAGTCTACCAAGGATGACAAGTTCTCGAATGAAGATCATCAGCTTGTTATATTATGATATCAGTTCTCGAATGCACGACTACTAGTTCTGTAAATCTGTAGAGGTTGAACTGAATAGCAGAGAATGCATGCATGTGTGTAAGGATAAGCTCTCCCGTTAGTGAGCAATAAAATTAGGGAAAAATGACGTAAATGGTCCCTCAAATTTGGCTCAATGTGCAATGTGGTTATTGAATTTTGTAATTTGTTCAACGTGATTCTTGAACTTCAGCTCAATATGCAATGTGATCCCTGAACTTTTAATTTGGTTAATGTGGCCCATGAGCTTTTGGTACATGTTCAGTTTATTCCCTAGACTCTATGAAAAATGTTCAACATTATCCCCTGATATTGAATTAATGAAAATACAATATTGAACATTTTTCATATAGTTCAATGACTACATTGAATATGTACCAAAAGTTCAAGGATCGCACTGAATAAATAAAAAAATTTCGGGACCACATTACACATTAGGCTAAAGTTTATGGACCACATTGAATAAATTAAAAGTTCAGGGATCAAATTGTATATTAAGCCCAAGTTTAGGGAGTGTTTGTGTCATTATCTCTAAAACTAGTAACTTAAGGAGGATCAAAAGCAGAAAACCCATGCTAATCAACCCGGTTTCATGTTATACCATTTCTAACTCTCTCCGCTTTTGTTTCTTTGAAACACCTTCATTCGATCAAGATACACACGAGCTTTAGGACGAGCTTCGTACGAGCCTTCATTATGCACTCGAGCTGCCGCCGGTGTTTTCTCAGTGTATACTGCTGAAACGAAGGAATTTAAACCCAAGAAGCTAACTTGAAGCAGAAAATATCCGCTATTCCCATACAAAGCAGCACCAGAGAGAGTCAAATTGCAAGCAAGAAGAAATCGCATGCAGGAAATTGAGCTTCAATTCCACAGGGTGATCACTTCAAACTATAGACAAGCAGTTCGAAGCGTAAATGCGTAACTCATGTAGTTTTCATACTCTTTAAGAATTAAAACGTGATTTCATGAAATATTATGTGCATAAATTACTATCTAGTGAGGATTAGATTGGCAAAATCCTAGAAAAAAAAAAGATCATTGGAACCATCTAACTTATGTTTTCATTTGTTAACTATTTGAAAGCTTTGAATGAAGGTAAGTGATTGCTTACTGTATTTTATGTTGATTTTCGCATATATTAAAAACTATTTGTTTCTATTATTTCTTTGAAAGGTATGTTGGAAAAGTGAAAAAAATTAGAACAAATATTTGAGAAGCACAAGCACTGTCCTTAGGAATAGAGGCGGCAAAATGAGTCTAGAATTCATATTTGACCCATATTTTCTAGTGGTGGATTATAAATGGGTTGCTTAAGTTGTAAAAGTGGGTAATGAATGGGTTACTTAGAAACTTAATGGGTGTTAAATGGGTTTTGAATGAGTTATAAGTGAGTTAGCTAAAATATCTACAATTTTTTTTATTATATATAAGAAATAATTTCTTTTAAATTAGATTTTAATATGGAAGTGTTTTTACAATAGAGGTCGGTTCAAGAATGGGTCACTAGATTTGTATAGCATGAAAATGAGTCAAAACAAGTTAAATGTATTAATATGGTCGGACTATATTTGACCCGACTCTACCCAACTCATTCGTTTCACACCTCTACTCAAAGATAATTCCGACCCTCGTAGTACGAAAATCGTGCGATAGGCTTGAGCGGATATCCTTTTAGGATACGAGAGGTCTTCCCTTTATTAATAATAGAGGGAACAGAACCAATTTGGATATATGTAAGGCCCGTGGAATAAATGAAAATAGAAGAAAGAATTTCTTGCTTTTGGCATGTTTTGATTGTGATTTGAAGATTCTTTTTATAGGCAAATGGACCAAAGGATTAATAAAGGAATACATTAAATCAGACGTTAAAAACAGTCAATGAATTTCAGATTTTTAAAACTATTGAAATCTCCAACAAATTTAACATTCGGTTTAATGAGATGTTTAAACTTTCCGAGCAAACGGCATTAATCCGATTCATCGAGACTTCCGAAGCGTGCATTTAGTGAAACCCCATTCCCTCTCTCTCTCTCTCTCTCTCTCTCTCTCTGTTTCCTTCGTGCTCTGCCTTTCTTGTTTTTCCTACTTTTCTTCTCTCTCTCTCTCTCTCTCTCTCTCTCTCTCATTTGACCCAAACTGCAGGTTAAGAGAGAAAATAGGTCAATAAAAGTGGAGTCGGCTGAGGTGTTTTGGGCCTAAACTCTCTTATTTTTAAATGGGAAAAAGCCACCAAAAACCCTAAACTATGCCCGATGTGACACATTTACCCCAAACTTTTCTTTGTGACACAAAAAATCCTAAACTTGTACGCATGTGACACATTTACCCTAAACTTGTACTCGTGTGACACATTTACCCCAAATTTTTTGTTGTGACACTAAAAACTCCAAACTTATAAACATGTGACACATTTACCCCAAATTTTGAGGTAAATGTGTCATACAAATATAAGTTTAGGATTTTTGATGTTACAAAAAAATATTTTGGGGTAAATATGTTACACGGGTATAAGTTTAGGATTTTCAATGTCACAAGAAAAAGTTTAAGGTAAATGTGTCACATGAATAAAAGTTTGGGATTTTTGGTGTCACAAAAAAAATTTTGGGGTAAATATGTCACAATTGGCATAGTTCAGGATTTTTGGTGGTTTTTTCCTTTTTTAAATTTCTTTTGTCTCTAGGCTTCTTACTTATACAATAACTAATCTGGTTTGTCGAAACCTCCGAATCACATGTATAGGGCAAGGTTGATTTGACTTTGGGGGAATGTCTTTGGGAAAATACTAAGGCCATTGGACTGAAAGGGATTTTTTGAAATGCATGTAGTGTTTGGTAATGTACATTTTTAAAAATATATTGAGATACAATGTTGGTTAAAATGGTGAAATTCCTCTTTGCAAAGCCTTTTTACTTTTATTTAAGAAAAAATAACTCAAAATTGGTAAGGACCGACGGCCGACGGGCCTTCGCCGAGACCAAGTCTATCGCCGCCAGCCTCACCCGAGGTCGTGTGACCTTAGGCGAGGTTGGTGGCGGCTCGTCAATGGTTCACCGGCGTGCCCGCCGATGGTCGAGGCATTTGCCAGAATGAGGGTTTTCAAGGACATTTTCGTGATCATGAAAGTATAGCGATGGCAAAGTCGGAAGGGGGAAAAAAAAAGTCTATTTGCAATCCGTAAATGTAACATTCCCAAAACTTCTATACCTACTTTGGGCTAAGGTAGTTTAGAGGCATTTGGAGATGCCACTGCATTTCCCAAAGTTAAGAAAAAACAGAGCCCAATACCATTTGTATTTGGCCAAAGAACTTTAAAGTCCCAAAGCACATTTGCAATACTGAACCAAACGGGGCCATAGCGAAACCCCTTCCTCCCTTTCGGTTTCATTTATGTCTATGATTAAAATAAATACCTATCGATCTTTTTCGAAACATAATTTTGGACATGAGAACTTCAAATATCTGATCTGGTTATTTTGACATCCGATGCTCTTAGTCTAGGATGAAGAACTTTTTGAACCCCTAAAATGCGGCTATGTATCAAATGCATTAAAAAATAATCCCGGCCGAGGGCTTGGCAAATGTGGATTGAACTTATTTCAAGCCTTGGCATAGGGCAACGCCGGTTTAATCTTTGTCTTGAATATTGTTCTGAATTCCGCCGTTTATTTTCGAATTATAATCCGTAAATTTTATTATGAGGCTCCGTTGTGAATCTTTGTTATAAATTTTTTTTTTGGTCGAAATCTTTGTTATAAATTCAACTTCCACTGCTATTTATAAAATCTAATTTGTTATAAATTCAACCATTTTGAAATAAACTATTACGAATACTAGTTCTGAATTTCCACTGCTATTTTCGAACTATGATCTTACGAGAAGAATCTTTCGTAAATTGTTTTGTGCTCCCCTATCTCCCAACACGTCAGATTCGGGAGAGAATAGGAGCAGAAGCAAAGGACTTTCCAAACGATGTAAGGACCGAATTTCATCAATGGCGCGAAAGCCGAGTAAATTTGCGTGTTATCTACTTACTAATTAAAATTAGTTTATGCCATTAGACAAAGTCCTAGCTAGTATTAGTCACTTCACATATGTATGTATTTAGCTATAACAGGCGTCTTAATCACCATTTCAATATGCCTATTATGATGGACGCAGGACTTATTTTAAAAACTAGAGAAACTGTGTTGGGGAGGGGGGACGCGAACAATTGCAAACTATGTCATTTTTAAAAATGGATAAGTATATTAAAAATTCTAAAACTTGTCACAAACGTGCCATAGATACCTACAATTTTCGAAAAGTGAAATCAAGTCCTAGAATTTGTCAAATTAGTATAATCAAGTCATTCCGTTAACTCCGTCCACCTTGAATAATGGAAAGCATTGACGTAACTTTTTGTTACTATTTTTTTCTCTTTTACATGACTTGACATTGCTGATGCGTTGAGCATAAGACTAAAACGACGTCTTTTTGTTCCAAATCCTAAATTTAAACCCAAATCTTAATTAAATTATGTTAGAGAAATAAAAAAAACAAGGCTAAATGTTTTTTTTTGTTGTTGCAAAAAGCGAAAGAAGAACCGTGGCGGTAACATCTTAGAGGCCCCCCTATTAGCTCTTTCCGGCGATGGTAGGGCACGGGCAGCGCCCTTGGGGGGGTGGTTTTATCTTTTCTTTTTATGACTTTTAGCCTGTTTTATTTGTTAATCTAACTTAACTAATATTTGGATTTAAAAATTAAGATTTGGACCAAAATGAGATTGTTCTAGTGTTATGCTACATGCTTTAGTCAAGTTAATGCCACGTAGGAGAAAGATAAAGTAATGAAAAAACCCACATCACTATATTTCTATTAATTAATATGGATAGAGTTAAAAGAATAACTTAATTATAGCATCTTGATAAGCTTTAGGACTTGATTACAATCTTTTGAAAGTTTCATAACTCAATCGCACAAGTTGCAAGAGTTGTCTCCTAAAGAAGATATAGCTTCAATGGCAATCCTGTAAGTATCCAAGGCTGTGAAGGGCAGAAAGGTAATAACAGTGTCCTTACTGGAAGATCGATCATCTCCTCCTGCCTCCACCCGGGCGGCTGGGCCGCTGGTTGCACAGGCAAACACGTTACTTTGGATCTTTTAATTTTCAAAACCTTTCCCCAGATTAACGCGGATGCTTAATAGCTAAGCAGAGAAAACGAAGCATCCACATGAAGGCACGCGTCTAGCTGTGCAAGTCCAATTCGTCTGTCTTTGCTTCGTCCTTTACCGCCCTTATAAATAGCTTCAACCCCATCTTCATTTTGCAATCCATAACTTCGATTTTCTGCAACTTGAGATCGAAAGCAAAAGATCGTCTGAATTCCAGAGCAGAAAAATGTCTTACCAAGGACATCATCATCAGCAGCATCATCACATGTACCATGGTGAGGGACATCATGGCCATGGAGGACATATTGGTCACGGCCATGGCCATCACGGGGGAGGATATCACGGCGGCTACGGTCTTGGAGGAGGACGTCCTGGGCATGGGCTTCTAGGACATGGCCATCATGGGGCCATCCATGGGCATGGGCATGTGCATGGTCTCAGGCACACCGTGCATGGGCTTCTTGGGAATTTGCATCCTCATCACCATCGTCCCCATCCTCATCATGGGCATGGCCTTTTTGGACACATCAACGTGGGTCATGCCGTTCCGGTTCATGGATGGGGACATCATCCGCATGACCTTGGAGGAGGACTTCACCATCATCACCATGGTTGATGTTGCTGACTTGGTTGATTTAGTGTTTTAACTTGTTGATTGGTCGATCGCGCCTAGTTCTAGCCGATCGACTAGGATCGAGTCTAGGGGCTTTTGTTCTTGCTTCTATATTCTTCTCTTTTTTTTCCTTTTTTTTTTTTTATGGTTCTGAGAGTATTAAATTATTAGTGTTGCTTGTACTGTGTTGTGTTTGTACATTCCATATTTATTTCTCTTGTCGACATAAATTGGAAAAACAGAATCCCGCCTTCCTTTCCCGACAGGCTCCTCTTTTGTTCGGGCAAAGGCGGGAACCCAATAACGTGAGCGAAGAGCTTGAGAAGAAAGTGTCAAAATCTGAATCTTTAACGTGTGCTTGGAGGATACCACGGATAACATTACAAATTTATTAGTTATTTACTTCAAAAGATTAAGCTATTAAAGCACAGTACCATATACATTTTATCTCTTAACACTCTCGTTCATGTGAATTCCGATTCGACGATGAAGGCTTTAGGCGTGACAATTCAATGTATGTAGCCCCTCCAAAAAAATTTGAAACTCATTGGCCTACTGAAAGGGAAACCATAAATGGGTAAATCGGGGACGTAAAGAATCAAAGTCGAAAATTTTTATTCTAATGCTAAGTTAAAAATTGAATGCGCAGCTGTCTACTCCGAGGGCTTAAATCAATAAAAATGTTGCGAGGAATACAATTTGGCATATCAAAGGAATAATGATGAACTAGTCCAGGCGCCCACGCTTCACATGGATTTTGCCTTCTAGTGCCTGACCCTTTTCTATACTAATATAAAGTTTCTATGTGCATAGGGGCAAGATCACACTCAGTTTTAGGGCTAATTCCCTAAAAAATCATCAATTTTAGGTCTAATAATAATTTTGACCCGAATTTATTTTTTGTCTCATAAAAAAGTACAAACTTTAGATTCAAGGACGATTTTGGTCCGAACTTTTTTTTCATCCCACGAAAAATCACCAACTTTAATTCGAGTCCTAAATCCGGCCCCTGTTAATTTGGAACCATTAGTTATCCAATGTCACAATTCCACGTCATCAATAAATCCATGTGACTTGCTAACGTGGATTTAAGGTACTATTCACCATTTTCTTAGTACAGAATCGGAAGTTGTTCATCCGCTTCACATCGATCACAGTTTGATGGACGATGATTAAGCTATTCATCATCTCCTTCACTTCACCTGCAAGCATCCGTTGTCTCACTAGAATCCGAAGCTGTGTATTACCACCCATGGAGAGACGCCATGGACGATATTCGCCAAACTCACAACTACAGTCTCTCTTTTTTTTTTTTTTAAATGAGCCCAAGCCTCTTCTATCCTTCCCGTACTGAGAAGGAGCTTCACTGTTGGTTGCCTTATCCAACGACGAAATTTTCAGGACATTCAGAAAGGTGGAACAAACAAAAGAGAGAACAGAGAGATAAGAAGAAAACGAAAGAACCAAATAAAAAGTGAGGCCTAAAATGGGGTCGAAGGACACCTCAAATGTCAATATTTGTGTGTGACGCTCACTTTGGTGTCAATATTTTTTGCCGACTCACTTAAGTGCCAAGCTAGAAAAAAGAAAAAAACAATTACTAAAGTGCCAATAGCAAGAGATTTTGGACAAAAAAATATACGTGGCATTTATATATTGAACATTTTAGTGTTGCCTCATTTATAAGTCCTTGTGGAAATTTTTTTAAAAAAAAGTCAACTTAGCAATTTTTATTGAAAAAATCGGACTTTAACTTTAAAATAAGTTTAAAAATAAAAAATATAAAAATAAAGAAAAAGCTGGCAACGGCGAGGGCTTGCAATGCCCATGCTGCTACTACCCCACCGTTACCGGCAATGGCCGGCGCCGGGTGGAGTATGGTATGCACGGGTTGTTGAGCCCCGCCCAGTGTGCAAGGGTTGTGCAAGCCCTCGTCGTTGCCAACTTCTTTTTTATTTTATCATTTTATTATTTTAATTTAGTTATTTAGCTTATTTTTTGAATTTTTTATGTGTTTAGTACAAATAAGTGAGCAAAATTCGATGTTTTTACAAACAAAAGTGCTGGAGATTGCATTGTCATTTTGCATATAAAAATAGTAAAGTCCCGATGCATTTTAGCTTTTTTTTAACTGTTTTTATTTTTTCTAATTTTTTTAGCTTTTTCAATTTTTTAGTTTTACGTGAAACTTTTTTAACTTTTTTCTTATTCCTGACTAGGATCTTCCGGTGAGTCACGTAAATGTCACATAAGGTTTATGGTAAAGCTCACAAAAGTTGGTACTCAAATAATCATTTTTTTTTATAAAAAAAAATTGACAGTTAAGTGATCTAAAAAAAATATTGACATTAAAGTGACCGTCATACGAAAATATTGAGACTTGAGGTATCTTTCTACCTCCAAAATGGGCGCCGCATTTAACTGGGATCATTGCCTGAAAATAGGACCAATAGGAGATAGTATGGTCAAAATACCATAATATGAAGTGTCTTAACCTGAAAGGTAGTGAAAAAAGCGTGACTCTTTTGTACTAGTAATTATAGTTTTAGCATTCGAAGGAGATGAGATTGGGAAACTCAGTCCAATGAAGTCGTAAGTTGCTATTGTATAGTGACATTAGTGACATTCACCTCAATGGCACAAGTCGTTATATTAGAAACAAAATTTAACACCATCATTATTTTGGAAGGAAAAAACAGGGATTTTTTGTTTTTGTTTTTCATGAATGAAGAATGCGTTCATATATGATTTCTTATCATAGAAGAAAAACGTGGTGCCAAATCCTCTTGTGATTAAATTTGTCGTTAGCTTTTTATTATTAAAATCCTTTTAATTAAATCAATAATATTGTCATCGGAAAAAAATTATATATTTATACTTCGTTTGTTTCGTAGAAAATACATAATTTAAAAAAATTATCTTCAAAATGACTGTAAACTACGTTTAGTTGTTGATAATGATTTATGCCTATATATTTTCGTAGACGATGAATTTTTTATTTTTGTAAGGAATACAAGTAATTAATTTTTAAAATATATTTTTTAAATTATTCATATTTTACTAAATAAATCGCATGCTTAAAATATAATTTTTGTTTAAAATGATATTGAGGAAAAGGAAAAATGTGGCCCAATGGAGCAAACGCAAACGTTATCTCCTTATATAACGTGCACCCCAAGGGAGACACGTGGAGCCGCAAGTCAGAACGTGTCGACATCCCTACCTCTGGTCCCATTTCCCAACGCAGTGCGACAGCGACCTCCATTGACGCATTCACCGCCTGAACTTGCTCCCCAAGTTTCCAGAGCGTTCACACGGATTGATCGCTAACAGAACTTAGTAGCCACGCCAAGAAAGTCTAGCAGAGAAGAGGCGTGAAAAGATCGCCATATTGATGGACTGCTACAACTGAATCACCGCCTCGTGAAACCCTACAAATAAAGGGCTTCTCTTCCTTCTCATTCTCTCATCATCATCCAGACAGCTATTCCTGGGTCAAGGCTGAAACAGAGGAGGGTGATATACAAAACAGAGTATGAAGATGAGAATGGTTCACGGGGGAAGACATCATCATCATCACCCTCATGGGATGGGTAACGGTGGCGGACATGGGCATCATGGTGGGCATGGTCGTCACGTAGGAGAACTTCTCTTTAGGCATGGTCTCGGAGGACATGATGGGTGTCACGGACATGGACACGGGCTTCATCTGAGGGGTGTCTTAGGACACGGGGTTCATGGTCATGGACATGGGTATCATCATCTGAGGGGCCTTTTAGTCCATGGCCATGGACTTTCCAAACATGGTCATCATGGTCATGGTCATGGACATGGGCATGGGCATCATCTGAGGGGCCGTTTAGTCCATGGGCATGGACTTTCCAAGCATGGTCATCATGGTCATCGCCGTGGTCACGGTCGTGGTCACAAAGGGAGGTGTCATACTTGTGCTGGGCAGCCGGAACCGGAGCTGGAACAGGAAACGGGAGAGGAACAGGAAGTTGCGGCTGCGACGCCGACTCCGATAACCGAGCAACTCGGTACTCTTGCTCTGACTGCAGACTAGGGAGGATGCCGCTTGGAGTTGGTTCGTGGACAGTAACGACGCGTGTCAGCAATAATGGGTCATGGGGGGATTTGGTGTTTTGGTTCCTACCAGTATCAGTTTTCTCTGTTTGGGTAGTTTCGCTGGATGATCAGATTCAGCGGTCGAAGTGTTTGTGGAGGTCCATGGAAGCTTCTTTGTACTTCTTGTGTACCATTATTATGCAAATGGGACACTAAAAATTTAGTGTGATGGTATTGGTCGTTTGAGGCTTCGGATCAGTTGATTCCATATGTTTTTATGCAGAAGATTTGAAAGGGTTCTGAACTAGAATTGATATATTGCCGAGCTCATTAAGAGCGCCATTGGCATGAACAAATTGACCAGATTTAATTGAGAGATAAGGGCTTTAGCAGCAGCAGCCATCACCGGCAAATGGCATACTGCTTTCTGTTCTTTGTAGTTCAAGAAACTATGGCAACCCAAATTGGCGATCAAGAAAACTCATGATTATTAAAATCCTTTGCAAATGTACCAGAAAAGGAATCACATTCACAGATGAAGCAGCAGCTAATATATTCGTAGTAGTCCCACAGTAGCTAGCGGTAGAATCTTTCAATTGTTCATCCCTAGAACCACTAATCCAAGATGCACGACTTTCTGCTTAGTAGGTAAACCAAACCAATTATCAGGTCTTTTTTCAAATGCATGACCTCGATTGGCTCCCCAATCGCCGTAGCTTTCAGGAAATGTCATTTTAAACCACCGAGTTTCTACCTTTCTTTTCTATCATCATCATCATCATCTTCTTCTTCTTCTTCTTTTAAAGGGGGTCCTAAAATTTGTGTAAAATTGAGTCTTAAAATTTGCAAAGAGTGCAATTAAGTTCTAAAACTTGTCAAATTGATTCAATCAAGTCCTTTTATTATACCGTCAATTTGTCTAATGGAAAATGTTGATGTAACATTTTTAAATCAATTTCCTTATCGTACATAGCATTTTCAATTATTATATTTTTTGAAATTTTATTTATATTAATTTAAAAACTTAAAAAAGCTAAAATTTGTTTGAGAAAAAAACAAAACTGGAAAAAAAACCAAAAAACAGAAATAAAGGGCAGGGCCACGTTGGGAGGCCCTGCCGTCGCCGTTGCCCATCGCCAGAGGGGCCGGTGGAGGCGCCAGCCGCGGGCGAGGCCTCGCCCAGATCTTGGGTTGAAGAAACCTAGACCTGCGGATGCCGGATCCCGAGCCCTGGCCTAACGAGTACCGGGGTAAGAACACAAGCTAGTGACGCTACTGGTTTCTTTTCCTTTTCTTTTTTTTCCTGAAGAATGTTCAGCTTCGGACGACAAGAGGCAAAGCTCGCAGAAGATCCCCCCACTAAAGGTGGGGTCTGGGGACTCAAAGTGCGAGACTGAGAGTCGTGTTTCATGATCAGCCGAGAAAATGAAGGTTAAACCAAAAACCAAAAAGGGAAAAGGATATGGTTAAATATCAGAAGAAGTTGGGTTCAGATTGTCAGGTAATAGGTGTTGAATGGGGATGATCGAAGAACTTCGCGAGCCCGCATCAACCCAAGAGCCGGGCGAGGCCTCTCGCCCGACGCCGCCGAGGGCCGGCCACCCTCACTCGGGGCTGGCAACCTTCGCTGGCCCCTTCGACGATGGGCAGTGGCGGGGCTTCCATGCCCTTTCTTTTTCTTTTTTTCAAATAAATTTTTTCTTTTTTTCAAAATTTTAATTTAATTAAATAAAATTTCGAAAAATAGAATAATTTAAAATGCCACGTAGGATAAATAAATAAATTTAAAAATATCATGTCAGAATTTTCCACTAGATAAATTAACTGTGTTAATAAAATGACTTGATTGAATCAATTTAGCAAGTTTCAGAACTTAATTGCACTCTTTGCAAATTTGAGGATTCAATTGCACTTTTGTGATAAGTTTTAGGACTTCTAGTGAATATATCCCTCTTTTTTTTTCTTTTGCTTTATGGATTATAAGCACCATTTGCATGTACACCTCACACATGTCACCCAATCATAATAAAGATCGACCCCATTTAAAAAATCCTAGTGCGATTCGATATGGATGTGGGAGGACTCGAGCTAAACCCACACCCGAGATTTAGTAATCCATGAGCCCGAATACCCTTCGTGTCTAGGTCGAGTCACGACAGAAGGGAGTTATGTAATTGTTGTCCTTTCTAGATGAAGTTATCGTGGATGTTCCATCTTTCCCGGAATATTAGAAAACTTCTCTAGTTTGGAGAGATCAAGCGTTTGAAGAGATTTTGTCGAGTGTGTCGACACCCAAAAATAACCAAGGCCGCGGTAAATCGAGGAAAGCCCATGGTGCGTTTTTGACAAGACAGCTGCTAGTTATCACTACGAATCGGCAACCTAGGAGGTAGTTGTTAATGGAAAGGGATCGGTGAAAGCCAGAATTGGTATATGAAGAAAGGTCAATCGAGGGAAAAGTA
This sequence comes from Rhodamnia argentea, assembly GCF_020921035.1. Classification (NCBI taxonomy): domain Eukaryota; kingdom Viridiplantae; phylum Streptophyta; class Magnoliopsida; order Myrtales; family Myrtaceae; genus Rhodamnia; species Rhodamnia argentea. The sequence goes on from NC_063150.1 coordinate 14,847,918, forward strand.
TACTAGAAGTGCCATAACTTTTGTACAACGTTCACTTGAATGCCATAACTTTGAAAACGTTCACTTAAATGCCATACCTTTAAAAAATTATTCACTTGAGTGACATATTGACTTGGACGCCGGAAAAGCCGACATGGCGGTTGGAAAGCCGACGTGACATGCCGGAAATGTTGTTGTAGCACTCCAGTGAACGATTTTGCTCCGATATGGCACTCAAGTGAACGATTTTTGAAAATTATGGGACTTAAGTGAACGTTTTGAAAGTTATGGCACTCAAGTGAACGTTTTGAAAGTTATAGCACTCAAGTGAATGCTGTATACAAGTTATGGCACTCATGGTGTACTTATCCCGCCAACCAATTACAAGATCGATAGAAGTGCAAAAGTATGCACAAAGCCCCAGTATAATTGCTTGCAGATAAGAACATGCTGTTATAAGCGAATTGAATAGAGTCCTGGAATCTCGGGAGTCGTTAGCAATTAGAATTTGAATCATAACCGCTCTTGATTGTTGTATAAGGCCATAAAAGGCCTAATAAAATCTATTGGTAAGGATCCACAATCAATAATACTTATCACTTTTTCTTTGCAAATTTACTTTACCAATTCTTTATTACTTATCATTAGTTCGTAGCACAGCTATATCGACGATTTCCTATCCGATTTGCCATAGAACCCAATTCAATAATAAAAATCAAAGATCATAACCTTTGGTCAAAGATCTTTCGTCGACTACCATTTTCGCGAAACCTCTTTTTGCCATGCCAGTTGGACCATTGTGGTTTGGTTTTAGGAAGTGCAAATGGCATAAATGAGGAATCAAGAGCCTCGCAATGCCGCTGGCAAGGATAATCCCCAAAGCGAGCTAACGAGAGGCTTAAGCGATCAGAATAATCATATGCTAATGTAGTAGGTGATGACAACCAAGTTGGGAATTTGGTGGACATTACAAGCAAATCTCACTAACGAACGGAGGTGAGAATTGGAGCCAAACCCGATAATTGTGTCAATCATGAGGAGGATGTTTGAGGAGCAACAAAATGGTTTGGCTAATTATTGACACTTGATTTTAGCCAATAAGTCATTAATAATAAACCTTGAAATTTGGATTTTCGATTGCTACAAGATCTATTTTTCAATCAAAAAGAGTCGTTTGGCATTTAAATTAGAATAAGCCTTACATATATTTGCATTTTTATTTTGAAAAGTCAAAAGTTTGACTTCGAGTTAGACTTACTAGTCAAACTTTGACCGAAAAGTCTACCCATGGTCAAAGTTTAACTTTTCGCATGAAAAGCTTATAAATAGTGTCAATTTCATTATTGTACTTTCAATTTGTACAAAAAAAGTTGAAGTTTAACCTTTTAATTAACTTTTTTTTAATCAAAAATCAATATTGGTCAACCTTTTTTAAGAAAATCATAAAAAGTGGAAAAATCCAAAATGAACTCCTTCTCACCTTAATTTCACTTTGGCATCATCAATGTATTAGTTGAGTATCACCAAATGATATATACATAGGCTGATATGCAAATGTTGTCATAAACATCACCAAGTGATTATGATATGAAGAGTGCTTTGCCACTATCTAAAGTGCTATGCCGATATTTAGGGTCGTTGCTAATATTTGAGGTGAACAAGATATTAGGTGTTGAAGATATCTATAAGCTGTGAAAATCTTCAGATAGTGGGAACATCTGGAAGGGCCTTGATCGAGAGTGAATAAGCCAAGAAGAACGGGAATATTCATGAAGGCTTAGAGGTACAAAGATTGGGTGAACAGTGGGTGGACCTGGTGATGGTGAGCAAGCGTAGAATGAGGATGTTTAATAAAGCTTGGAAGGACCATGAAGATGAACAACTTGACAGAGTCGAAATTGCCAATATGATTGAAAGGATCAAAAGAAAGATCGGGTGCAACATGTAAAATAAATATGGCCCATATGATGTTATAATAATGATTTAATAATTATTTCATGTTATAATTAAGTTATATTGGTTACGAAAGGATACAATTGAAAAGGTATGAATATGATGCGCTTTGATGGAAGGCACCTCTTAAAAAGGCACCTTTTGGATAATGTTTCAAGTTTAAAAGAAGTCTGGTCCTCTGTCCACCCTATCAATGAGCAAACGTTAATTAAGTAAAGTAACGGTTGTCTCCCTCCACCAGAAACAACATAAAAGTACAAAGGGTTAAGGAAGAGAAACCAAGTCTTCATTGTCTCTAGTTTTCTGACAAAATAATCAACGCTTGAAGAATCACAATGGACAAAGGTATGTCTTCATCCTTATTGATCATGAAAATGATGACGATCCAAGATCCGTCAATGATGAATTTTCCACATGAAGTTTTACTGTTTAATGCTAACACATCAGATTGTTGGCAAAGTGCATCTACCTTATATAGATAAAGTGAAAGATTGTGATGATATCAATGACCGATTGAGTTTAAGATTAGGTACAAGGATAAGGATCTCGATAAGGAGGAGAACAAGTCAAAGATGACGAAGTGGTCATGATGACTTGGAGGTATCATGGTCAATCTATCATCAAGGTGACGTTTTTGGAAACCGATATGCTCAAGATGATCATTGGATGATTGATCACAAGTCATCCACATAATTATCTATAAACATCATCAACGAACTTAAAGATCGACGATGATAATGTTTGTGCCGAAGATGTAAAGATCATGTCATTGGTAATGTCCGAACCACGACCATGGGAGGATGTTTGTTGGAGAAAAGCATTATAGCCGTTGTTGGGTGCAAATGCGCGACGAAAGATCGAGAAGTCTCTTGAGGAACAAGAATCAAACATTTGGCAAGATACTCAAAGCATTTAGTGTCGAAACAACAACTATAGGACCTATTTTTTAATGGCTTGCAAATGTTCGGGAAAATGAGCTATATGCGCAGTTCTATCTTCCGGACATCGGTACCAACGGATCTCTAACATCTAGTTGATCTTCTAAAGCATTTCCAATGGGAAGATTGAAGATGGCTATACAATGGAAGACTTTCTAAGCCAAAATGTTAGAGACACATAATGTAAAATCCAAATATTTGCTATGAGCTGCTTTCTTTGTTGATATCGTTTCATTCTCTTGAAAAATATTCACTATCATAGTCTTGCCATACCGTAACCATGTAAGAAATCAAGAAATCTAGTGTACTAGAGTGAAAACAGCAGATGAGTCTTGATAGTGTGATCTATCATCCGAATAAGATTAGTGCTTGTCAATTGTAACTTGATTGAGCATATTACTAGTGCAATCCATTTCAACTTGTGGTTGTTAGTCTTGAGAGTGGACGTAGGCTTGGGGATAAAATCGAACCACTATATATCTACTTGCAATATCTTCTATCTCTTCACTATTAGCATCGCCATCTATTAAACAACAACATACGCACTTGATTTCGTACCTGATTTCTACAATATGTTTTTGCTGAGTTTGAAGTTGAACTTGTTTCCGCAAATATTTTTCATAATTCTCAAACAACCTATTCACTCCCTCTAGATTGTATTGTTAGCCCCACTTGTTTCGGCTTCTCTATGAATCGGTCTGGTTTGGTAGATCCCATTCCAACCTTAGAATAAGGAAACAAACCGCATGTCAACCATTTCAATTTTATGGAAACGAAGAGCGAACTAGGGCCCTTGGGAATTTCCTAGAACCGGCCGGTCCGGTTCGGGCGATTCCTATTCCATTTGGTTATTTTTTTTTTCTCACCACTAATATAAGACACTGTAACTCTAAACAGCATGGAAGGGTACACCTACTAAAAATGAAACATATGGTAAATAAAATAAGTGCAAAAAGAAATTAAATTCACATAGAAAGCCTCCAATTCAATCGGTTTTATTTTTTTGGCCCACAGGTAGTGATGGTCACGAGTCGATTTGGCCTGGAATCGGTCCGTTGACCAATCAGAATCGACCCCGCCGGTTTCGAACAGGAATCAGCCTAGCCCATACGGGTTGATTATGGTTTCTAAAAATCTGGAACCGACTCATAGCAATTGGGCCTGGCCCAATGGTTAAAAAAAAATTAATGAAATTCGGGAAAGAGCCGAATGGCTCTTTCCGGACCGCTGAAGCAACGACTCATCCCCTCCTTTATTTTTTTATTAATTTATTTAAACTATCCTAAATCTTTATAAATACCATTTTTCGTCTTTTATTTTTTCTCACAATATCTCTCAAATTCTCTCAATTCTCTCAATTCGCTCAAATCTCTCAATTCTCTCAATCCCGACTCAATTCTCTCAATTCTCTCAATCCCGACTCAATTCTCTCAATTTTTTGAATCTACTTTTTGCTCAATTCTCTCAAAAAATGGCAAGTGAAAGCAGAACTAGTGATAAGGGAAAGAGCTCGATTTGGATGAGGGAATTCGATTGTCCTTATGAATATGATCCTTGTGATTTTGCATATTGGGTAGACGAGAATGATAATATCAACGTTATTCCCAACGTTGAGCATGTCCCAATGCAAGAAAGTCTTTATCCCCTACCGGTATTGAAGAAATGTCAATAACAAAGGAGCCGGAACGGGAGGGTATATCCAACATATGGAAACACTTCACGAAAGAACATTTAGGCGAAAACAAATATCAAGCAAAATGTAAATATTACGGGGTAACATACAAATTTACAGGTGGAAGTGGCTATGGAACATTGAAACAGCATTTGAGGTCAAAACATGCAACGCAAGTGGGGATCGACACCAGCTAATAACAAATTTCCAAGTACGCCAATCCTAACACTTTTCCTTTATTTTGTTACAAAGAAAAAGTTTATAAAGCAGAATTAGTTAGATTTGCTGCCATTGAACGTTTGCCATTTAATTTTGGTGAAAATTTTGGTTTTAATTATTTTATAAATATTGTATGTACTCCGCAAGCATAACTTGTTCCGAGAAATACGCTTAAACGACAACTTATTGACCTTTATAAAAAAGGAAAAACAGATTTGAAATTTTTTTTATGAATTTTGATGGACGTGTGCATATAGATAGCAACATTTGGAGTGATCCTTAACAAACTCATTATTATATAGGTATCACATGTAATTGGATCGGTGACGATTGGAATATTCAAGAAAGAGTTATTACATTTCGAGTTTTTGATGATAGACATACGACCAATAATATTTATAGAGTAATTAGACAAGTTTTAGAAAAATATGATTTGATTAATAAAAAATTTTCAGTTGATTTTGTTAATGTCGCAGCAAATACCATTTCCATTCCCGATTTAGAAAAGATTTGTAAACCTGCTTTTGGTGGATAATTTTGTCATATTAGATGTGCATGCCATGTTTTAAATTTATGTGTATAAGATGGTTTACGAACTTTTGATGCTTTTCTCAGCCCAATAAAAAGAGCAATTTAATTTTTATGGAAACATCTCCAAATTACGGGAGAATAGGGCAGATTTTGTAAAGCAAATAAAAGAAAACAAAAAAAAAATTCAAAAGATGTTTCGACTCGTGGGAATTCTACGTACGAGTTGCTTAATCAATCTTTTGCATATGAAAATTTATTATGTACGTTTATTTTAAATAATGTTTCTGAAATTAATTTATTCTCACAAGAGTGGGATATTTACAAAAAAAAAAATAGAATTTTTAAAAGTTTTTGACAATGTAACTTATAATTTATCCGGTATTTATTATTCTACTATGCATTTATTTTTAATATAGTGTATTAATATTACTAGTGTTTTTGAAGAATATGAAAAAGATTATCAATTAGCTCCGATTATTATAGCAATGCGAGCAAAATGGTTGCATTATTATACCGACATTTCTCTTATTATTTGATTGCTTTTGTTTTTTATCCACGTACCAAATTAGATAGTTTATGTGATTATTTGAATATGTATTATGAATGTTTACATTTGAATGCAGCGGTAAATGTTAGAGCTATACATGCAGCGGTTAAAGACACAATAGTAGAATTGTATAATGAATTTTCTAATAGATATAATCTAGTATGTGATAGTGGATCTTCCCAATATAGTGGCGTACAAAGCGGGGACCTATGTAGAATTAGTAGATGGAACAAAATACCGATAAGTAGGCAAAAAAGACAAAATGGAGCAATAGGTAATATTTCTGAAATAGAAACTTATTTAACCATTTTATTTTAGTTTGGTGATTCCGAAAACGGCACTGATTCCAAAATTCTAGAGTGGTGAAAAGGCATTCAACCCAATTCTCAATTCTCGTTCTCATCACGAGACAAGTTTTAGCAACCCATTGTTCAATAGTTGTGGTTGAACAAACATTTAAAGTTGGAGACAACATTTTGGATAACCGACGTTCAAGATTACATCCGAATTCGGTGGAGGCACACGCTTGTGTCGATGACTGGACAAAGGCTAAATATTGACAACAAGAGATGAATTGCAACAATTAAACCGATTTCTTCGATGATGATGGAGATACCACCGCCACGGGTATCGAAATGGATAACAACAATTGACGATGAGGTAAGTTTGAGTTATTAAAGGTAAAAGAACTACATGGGTCTTGATTCTTCTATCCCCAAAAAGATATGTAAGCGCTTAATGATAATTCATTATGTTCAAGCCCTTTCCCCCTCCTTTTTTTTCCCTTGAAATTTGATTGCAATGTACAATTTGATTACAATTTATTATTTGATAATTTGATACTTTTTTATTTTTTATTTCATAATTCATTATTTAAAATTAAATTTAAAAATCGGAACCGGAATCGGAATCGGCGGTTCCATTTCCAGTTTTGAATCGGAACCGGCCCGGAACCGCCGGTTCAAAACCGGAACTGGAATCCCTCCCTTAATGTTCCGGTTCCGGTTCACAAGTGGCCACGAACCGAAACCTTTTGATTTATGAACCCGAACCGGCCGGTTCTCAATTGTGGCCACCACTACCCACAGTAGCAACATTATCTGCTCATCTACCGTGCACACCAAGCCAGAAACGTGGAGCCGCAAATCAGAACGTGTCGACATCCCCATCCCCATTCTGGTCGCACATCCCAAACGCAGAGCCACCGACCTCCATTAATTCATTCAGGCGTGAACTTGCTCCCCAAGGCAACACTTTTGACGGCATTTTCCATCGTTCATAGATGCCAAGTTTCCATACCGTTCACACGGATTGCTTCCTTCAATACTTAATAGCCAAGTCAGGAAATTTGGCAGAGAAGAGGCGTGTGAACAGATCGCCATATTTGATGGACAGCCACAGTTGAACCACCGCCTCGTGAAACTCTATAAATAAGGGCCTCTCTTCTCTTCCTCTCATTCTTTCATCATCCAGACGACTATTTCTCTGTCAAGTCTGAAACAGTGTTGTGGGATTAATACTAAACAGAGGATGAAGATGAGAATGGCTCACGAGGGAAGGCATCATCATCATGGGATGTGTAACGGAGGCGGACATGGGCTTCATGTCGGGCATGGTCCCCACGTCGGAGGACCTCTCTTTGGGCATGGTCTCGGAGGACATGATGGGTGTCATGGACATGGACATGGACATGGGCTTCATCTGAGGGGTGTTTTAGGACACGGGGGGCATGGTCATGGACATGGGCATCATGTGAGGGTTCTTTTAGTCCATGGCCATGGACTTTACAAACATGGTCATCATGGTCATGGTCATGGACATGGGCATCATCTGAGGGGCCTTTTAGTCCATGGGCATGGACTTTCCAAACATGGTCATCATGGTCCCCGTCATGGTCACAAAGGGAGGCGCCATGCGCATGGCCGATGTGGGAGGCGTCATACCTGTACGGGGCAACCCGAGCTGGAACAGGAACAGGAAGAGGAAGAGGCAGAGGAGGTCGCTGCTGCAATGCCGACTCCGATAATTGAGCAACTCGTTACTCTCGCTCTGACCGCCGACTAGAGAGGATGCCGCTTGGGGTTGCTTCTTGGACAGTAACGACGCCGTGTGAGCAATAATGCGTCTTGGGAGATTTGGTGTTTTGGTTCCTCCCAGTGATCAGCATCAGTTTTCTCTGTTTGGGTAGTTTCGCTGGATGATCAGATTCAGCGGTCGTAGTGTTTGTGGAGGTCCATGGAAGTTTCTTCGTATGCTTTTTGTGTACCAATATTATGCAAATGGGACACTACAAATTTAGTGTGATGGTGTTGGTCGTTTGAGGCTTCGGATCAGATGATTCCATATGTTTTTATGCAGAAGATTTGAAAGGTTCTGAACTAGAATTGATATATTGTCGAGCTCATTGATAGCACCATTGGCATGAACAAATTGACCAGATCTAATTGAGAGATAAGGGCTTTAGCAGCAGCCATAGCCGGCAATGCCATATTGCTTTCCGTTCTTTGTAGTTCAAGAAACTACGGCAACCCAAATTGGTGATCAAGAAATCAAACATCTTATCCTGATTATGCCCAGAAACTTATTGTTATGAAACCTTTTGCAAATGTACCAATTTGACCGATCCGTAAGAAAAAGGAACGAGATTCACATATGAAGTAGCCAGCTAATAAATTAAGAAAAGTTTTGCGTGCATTCTCACCACCCAAAGTGGAACTTTCTTTGGTTATTTCTCTCATTAAATCGTCAGAGCCATTTGAAGAAGTGGAGGACTACAGAGCATTCGCAAACTAACTTCGCTACGGGGTTCTGAATTATTGCAACGCTTGGGAATGAGAGCCCAAAGCCCTATAAAGGCAGTACGGCAAGCAGAGCAGCTCGTGTAGAAGCCTTCTTCTGACGAAGCTGTATAGCGCTATGAATAACTGTACTCTTAGAAGAAAAAGAATAGAAGGTTGTGGGTGATTAGAAGCGAAATTAAGGCCAAGGACAAATGCGCAAGGAAGAGGGAGTCGATCCCATGTCAAAGCTCCATCCGAGTTTAATTAAATGCCTTTGCTCATGTGGCCATACCTCTCTCTCCGTCACGGATCATCTGTCCATACATGTCCTTTCGTTCCATCATATCTGGCATGCCACGACTTCAATAGAGAGACTTAATTAATTGAAAAGGCGAGAGGGACACGAAATCAAGGAATCGGGCTTGGCTGGTTGAGATTTCCACAAATCACGCAAAAATCTATGGACCGGATTGAAAAGGACGAGGAGTTATCCGCTTTCAAATAATACGAACCAGTTTAATGCGTTTTAAATCCTTCAAAAGTCAAAGTCCATACATCACAATAAGAGTTATGGTATGTGGTAACAACTAAACAAAGAAGCTTAGAACGAGTTCATCGAAGAAATGATCCAAAAATGACGAGAGACCCTGTTTTACATATTAAAAAAAAAAAGGCAGAAGTGTTGATCTTTGATTTCTCATTATAGGAGGAAGGCATGGCCCCAATCCTCTTCTGATTAAAATTTTCACTATGTGTTCTAATAATCAAGATCAGCTTAATTAAATCAACTATAATGTCAATATGTGGTTTTGGCAACACAGTCACGAGGATAGTGTCTCCTCCAATTCAATCGCTTTCTTTATGCGGGCCAAAGGAGCAATCACCTCCTCTTCTGATCTAACGTGCGCACCAAGCCCGAAACGTCCGGCCGCAAATAGGAAGGTGCCGACATCCCCATCCCCATCTCTGGTCCCCCATTTCAGCTCAGAGAGAGCGACCTCCATAAATTCCATTCACGTATGAACTTGCTTCTCAAGACAACACATGACGACATTTTCTTCGGAGTTGACAACTATCCATAGCGTTCATACGCATTGCTCAAGTACTTAATAGCTAAGCCAAGAAGTGGGGAAAACTATCAAAAAAATATTAAATATATTATAACTGTGCCGCCAAAATTTGCCGAATAGACTGAATTGACATAATTGCAACAGGTTTAGGACTAAATCGGCAAAAAAAAAGGAGGGTTTAGGATTGAATTGATACAATTACAATAAGTTTAGCACTTTTTTGGTAATTTTTCGTTATGAACAGGTTACTTTAGTGATTATCACGTATGATAGAGAATGATGGATTAGTGGACAGATTCAGTGGCCGAGATGTGGCACTACATTAATCGATCATGCCAAACCTTCCAATCACCTTTGTTATACAAGGGTAAGAGAAATCACTGATGGAAAATAAAACAAGATTCCTTTTGCATCGAATGTAAGGAGTTCTTTGATTTGGACTGAAGAAGCAATATTACTCGATTATTATCATAGTGATTGATTATGCGAAAGTACAATAAAATAAAGTGAGCGAACTGTCCCGCAATCTTATACTTTAGTTCTTTTCCTCTTCCCCGGCCATAATCAAGCGAGTAAGGTCATCAAACTGGTGATTATAGTGGCTTTCGGCGTTTCATAAAAGTTGATTTACAGTTAGATACTAAGCCATCCTCAAGTAATCTATCTATGGAGAAGATGCAAGGATATAGTTAAAGTAATTTATTACCAAGGCTCCCTTAAAAGACTAGAAACAAAATTTAAGCCACTGAAATTCACTAATAGTGACAAATAATTTGAGTTTCACAACCGAAGTTTCTATAGAGATGTCACCATCCTGTGAAATACAATTAGTAGTGCAATCTTGTAGTAGAAATTTTCGTTCTAGCATCTGAAGGAGATGAAATTGTGAAACTTAAACCAATGAATACGTCAGATGTCAATGCGTCAAATAGTGACATTTAGCTTGATCATATGAATAGTTATTTTAGAATTAACATAATTCATAATCTTCAAACAAGCAAAAAATGCATTTAAAAAAAATTGATAATAATATTATTATTGTTATCAGTACCATTAGATGGGAATATAGAAGACTAGGTAGCTCTAAGTTATAACCAGTTGGTAAATTAATTTAACTGCATTGAAGGGTACAGCTAATCAAATCAAACCCCGCTAGTTTATAGAATGAGCACAGAAAGAAGAAATCAAATTCACAGATCAAGTCTCTAAATTCGATTGTTTTTTTTTTTTTTCAGGCCTAATACCTTGAGTACCTCCAACGATAACTCTTGTCCCCGTTTCACATTTTGTCTCACAAAAACTTCAAATTTTAATCTTTTTTCTTTTGTAAAGTAAGTATGTATATAACTTTCCAAATCAGCCAAGTACAATGAGAGGGCCAAACACACAAACCTTGCAGCTATTACTACACTTGGACGTGTTCTAATGGGTGTGAAGGTGTAGCGGCCAAACAAGGTACATCAAGGTGAATAGAGACGGACCGGCTAAACAACAGCCAATAGAGAGAAAGCTAATCTAAGAGGCAAGTGGAGGATCCCCAAAGATAGAAGGGAGATGCCCCAATTTCTTTTAATATGCCTATTCCAGGGGAGATCTTCAACCTATGCTAATCTTTTTTTTTTTCCTTACAAAAAACCCTCAAATGTAGGTCATGTCTCAATCTTATCCTAAACTTGTTTTTGACCTATGAAAAACTCCAACTTTAAATCTTGTCCCAATTTTACCGTCTAGTTTCAGTTTACCCTAAAAATTTTACAATCCCATAAAAAAAAAAACTCAAACTTTTACTTGAATCACAAATTTGCCTCCATTGACCCTCATCCAAAATTTCCCATTGACAACCGAGAAAAGGAAAACTTCAAGCACGAGCTATTCGAGCGTCTCTAGAGCGAGCTCTATGACTCCGAGAGATGAAACATTCCTGAGCACGAAAGATCGGAGGATGAGCCCAAAATCACAAGGGCGATTTTGATGCATGGTTAATGGAGGTAGATTTAAGACTCACATAAAAATTTGTGATCTTTTATGAGACAAAAAAATTAGAGAAAAATTGAAACTGGATCTAAAGTAGGAAGTTTTTTATGAGACAAAATGTTTAGGGTGGAATTGATATTGAACCTAAAGTTGAGGTTTTATTTTTAGACAAAAAAAGTTTCGGTTAGAATTGAGATCGGATCTACAATTGGCAATCATGAGATAAAAGAGTGTAATGTAGAATTGAGACTGCATCTAAAATTATAAATTTTTTACGAGATAAAAATGTGGAAGTGGAATAAGAGTTAAAATTGGAGGTTTTTCTTAGAGGTGTTACACTTCATGTGTAGCGCCAAGGAGCAAAATTATCTGCTCATCTGCTCGTCGAACGCGCACACCATGCGAGAAACGTGGAGCCGCAAATCAGAACTCGTCGACATCCCCATCCCATCTCTGTTCCCACATCCCAAACGCAGAGCCACCGACCTCCATTAATTCATTCAGGCGTGGCGTGAACTTGCTTCCCAAGGCAACACTTTTGACGACATTTTCCATAGTTCATAGATGCCAAGCTTCCAGAGCGTTCCCACGGATTGCTTGCTTGAATACTTTAATAGCTAAGGCAAGAAATTTGGCAGAGAAGAGGCGTGGAAAGATGGCCGCATTGATGGACTGCTACAGCTGAACCATCGCCTCGTGAAAGTCTATAAATAAGGGCCTCTCTTTCCTCTCATTCTTTCATCATCCAGACAACTGACTCCTCTGTCAAGACTGAAACAGAGTCAGGGATATATTTAAGAGAGGATGAAGATGAGAATGGCTCACGAGGGAAGGCATCATCATCATGGGATGTGCAACGGAGGCGGACATGGGCTTCGTGTTGGGCATGGTCCCCACTTAGGAGGACCTCTCCTTGGGCATGGTCTCGGAGGACATGGGTGTCATGGACATGGTCATCACCTGAGGGGTGTTGTTGGACATGGTCATGGTCATGGACAAGGGCGTCATCTGATGGCTCTTTTACTCCACTGGGGTCTCGGTCACGGCCGTGGACATGGGCATGGGCATCATATGAGGGGTCTTTTAGGTCATGGGCATGGACTTTTCAAGCGTGGTCATCATGGTCATCGCCATGGTCATGGCCACGGTCACAAAGGGAGGCGCCATGCGCATGGCGGATGCCGGAGGCATCATCCCTATATGGGGCCACCAGAACAGGAACAGGAAGTCGCGGCTGCGACGCCTACTCCGATTACTGAGCAGCTCGGTACTCTCGCTCTAACCGCCGAATAGGGAGGACGCATGGAGTTGGGGCTTGGACAATAAGGACGCTACGTCAGCAATAATGTGTCTTGGGAACTTCGTGTTTTAGTCCCTAACAGTACTAGTTTCATCTTTTGGGTAATGTCGTTGGATGATCAGATTCAGAGGATGATGTGTCGTGGAGGTTAATGAAAGTTTCTTTGTAGTGTGTATGTACCAATATCACACTGTGGTACCCTGAAAATTGTGTGATTACAGGTTTTCTGAGGCATCGGAACAGATGATTCCATATGTTTTATGCAGAAGATTTGAAGGTTTCGAATCCGAAATGATAGATTATGAGCTCATCGAGAGCACAATTGAGAGTTTAAGGGCTTTAACAGCAGCTGCCGCCGACATCGGCATTCGCTTTCTTTCTCCTTTAAGTAAACTATGGCAATCCAACTTGCCCATCAAGGAAATCAAACATCTTCCACTAACTTAGCTCCGGAAACTAATTATTGTGAAATCATGCCCCAATGCACCTATTTGGGCAGTCTGATAAGAGAAAGGAACAAGATTCAGAGGTAAAGCATTAGCTAAAAAGCTCGTGGCAGTCGAGAGACAGCAAAGTTTGTCGATCAATTGGCAGCGGCAGCTGCTTTCCTTCCCTAGCGAATACATTCCGAAGGCGGAGAATTTGACTACGTAATGGTGAGGACAATTCTCATTTTCGCATGCCCTTAGAATAATAGATACATTCTCCTCTGCAATTGACGTGCACAACGAGGCAACGCAGATTAAAACGTGCCGGCATCTTCATTCGGTCCCGAAGACAGAGTTAGCCATCTCCATTAATAAGATTCGCACGGCTGGACTTGTTTCCCAAGGCAAAACCAATGACACATTTTCAGTCCCGTGGCATTCACCTGTGTTGCCCTGACGTGCGCCCGAAGACATTTTTCACTCCGAACTGCTTCCTTGCAGTGACATGAAAAATTCGAAGATGAATTGGCTAGATGCAAGAATTGGTTGGAGAACTATACCACAATCGACCAACAGAAGAAAAAGGCAAACCAATCAAGGTCTCATATTGGGTGTCTAAGCTTTTAGCAAATAGACTTTGTCGCCAGCAAAGGGTATTCAAATTGGGAAGCCAGAGTTTGTACTGTCTACTCTGGTTCTACTTTGGCTTGGTGGTTTTGCCCCAGAAACCTAAGATGACACCTCCCACATCTTTCTGGTCTTTTAAGTCTTACCACTCTCGTGTCACTACTTGTAGGTGCTCCATCCCCCGGGGTGTTATGGAAGTAGCAGTTGCAACAATCTTCAAAATGTGTCATTATTACTTGTTGATGCACCAGCCTCTCATGTTATATTATCAGAGATGTTGAGCTTTTTCTATTAGTTGGCTAGAACTTCTACCTCATTTACTATAAAACTATTTGCGCATAACAGTTACATTTTGAAGGCAGTGCGTCATTAATACCTTCTGTTGCATAGTCATTCGTCTTTTATGTCGGATAGCTTACCGCATGCTCCTGAACATATGGGAGGATATTGCATAGACTTGGTTCATGGACTGGGCTAGTAATACCTTACAAATATAGTTGAATCCCCCACCAGAATCCAATAGAAAGTTACGCGCTTGGTCTATTTCATGTAATGTGATCGGTTCTAGTTACACTTAGTGATAGAATGAATCTATATAATGATTTCTACCTCCCTCTACAGAAGCTAATGTATCTCGAACCACATTTTAAGTGGAACCCTTGTTCTAAGTGTCATTATGACTTTGGGAAATTGATAATTTATCATGTATTTATGAAAATACATATTTAATATATATATAAAGTGTCTCAGAGTGTCGGAATTCTCTATTTTTTGAAAAATCACGTGTCGGCGTGTCGTGTCGGTGCAACGTAGGAATTCACATGTTTCTAACAGCATTTTCAGGCCCAACCCATGAAACAATGTGTAACAAGGTCTTCCAATATCTGCGTTTGAAATTTGGGCCGTTAACCCACCACCTCATTGGAATCCTCTAACAATTTTATCCCATCGGATCAAAATATGTTGGGAAATTCAGCGAATGCGATGAATAACAGAATCTAATTCTGAGGCATGATGTACTCTCTTTAAGGAATTGTTTTACAACGTTGCCAATAGTTACCGGCAAAGATACTCCAGGATATAATAGAGCCCCAAGCGAGAATATTAGATAGCAATTCTAATATTTTTCCAAGAAGTCTTTAGGGAAACAATTAGAAAAAAAGGCTTTATCTCTTTTCGAAAGAAAAAAAAATCTGAAATTGAACAAGTGACTTCTGAAAATGAATAGAATAGTTGAATATATAATAAAAAAGAACAAATCTTTTCGCGTCCGAAAAGTAGTTAATTTTCATACAACTCTTCGTGTCCAAAAATAGTTTTTGTGTAACCTTTTGCGGGTCTAAAACTGCTAACTCGAGCCGACGCAACTTTTCATGTCTGAAATTGTCAAGTTTGAAGAGTTGGAACCATCGGACATAATTCATCAATTAAAATGTAAAATTAATATTAAAAAATAACAGCCACTCGTAAGTAAACAGTCGCAATGTTTCGTTAGAACATACAGTTAATTTTATTAAATTTAACTTCAAAAATAATAAAATGATTGTTGATTAGTGAAGATTATTACTCTCCACGCAGGCATGCAAAGTGCTAAATGTGCCTAATAAACTCACAATAACTCACACAGATTATTACTCTCGACTGTGCAAGCGTGCAAAGTACTAAGTGCGCCTAATAAACTCATAATAACTCACATAGCCGGAAGCGGGTATAGTGGGGTATAACCCACTTGCCCATTTCTTTATTTGAAAACTATAATAGCCTTCTAACAAGTAAAGTGACTTGCGCTCTTCCTTCCATCCTATATGGAATTGAAAAAAGGGTACTTCTGTTTGTTTACAAACAAACTTCAACAATCCCCCATTTTATTTATAATATTAAATACAAAATTCTAAAGAATACAACCAATATTTTTATGAGATTAATATAACTATATAAAGGTTTCTTTCGAGCTAAATCTTTATTTAGTGCAATTATCTCAAAACTCTATCAAAGTTACAAATAGCCGTAACTTTAAACTTGTTACTATAAATAATATAATCGGATATACCGCACATATACTAATCTCTTGTTTCCGCAAGAAGTTTATAATTACTCAGCACTATTATGGCATTGTGCTTGGTCCTGTTTCATGAGCTCTCTAGAAAGCAATCTTAACTTTCTTAAGAAGCGGTACCACTTTTAAGCTCATATAGGTGAAGTATAACATGTTTCTATTACTAATAAATACGTTATTAAATCGTTTATATTTCATTAAAAGTATAGCTCAGCCTCTAAAACGTAACAAATGATACCGACTTCTCATGTCTAGGCTAGTGTCATCATTAAACAATAACTTTCAGTAACTTGTTTTTATCCATTAGACCTTATAACAAGTGATATGCTAGTATTAGGTCGAGTTACCATTACTGGTGATTTTAAGCAAAAGGGTTTTTGCCCCATTTCTTTTGAGTTCACCTTTACCATATCTCTTGGTTGATTGTGATGTCCCGGGGTATCCGCCATACTCATTATTAATGAGCTCTACTTTAATCTTACATTATACATATATAATAGATGGCGCATGCAGAAGCTTAACCAAATAAAAACAAACGAGTGGCCATACAAAATACACAAGTGCATGCAAAACTACGGCAGGCACGATGCCTAAAGGGTATGGCCTTAGTAGGTTTCATTAACCAGAAGCAGGCATACATATCAACTAATTTCATAAATAAGTAGTTAGATAACTAGTTAATCACACAATCCATTTCAAAGACAACTAGGAAACAATACGATTATAGTTATGCCCCTTCTATAAACGTGAATTCATTATCCGGGACCACCACCACCATGCCTACCCATCATCTATGCTCCTCACAGCCTTCCATGCCGGCTAGGTAATCTTAGGATTGCATACGAAGAAAACGGGACTCAAATCGTTGCTCGAACGAACTCGAGTCGCCTCCTCCTACTTCGGGCATCGCGTGGAACTACGTAAACAACGGGTGAGTAGCGAGCTGGACGACGACGTGACAGCGGCAAAGGAGGAGCTCGGGGACCTTCATGGACCACCGGCACGTGGCAGCGTCAACAGAGCCGGACCGGGCTTGAGGGATGCTGGGCGGAGTCCCCGCGGGGGGGAGAGGGAAGGGGTGGGGAGGAGGAGAGAGGGGCTGTCCACAAACGAAGTGAAGAGAGAATGAGGGGAGAGAGAGAGAAGAGAGGGCTTTATATAGATGGGGGGTGAGTGGGTCGGTTAATGGGGGGTTTCACGGTTCATTTCAATCAAAAAATTTAGGCACGAACCATCCTTTCGAAGTTTTTTAGATTTCTCGTACCCGTCGACAAATTAAAGTCAATCCAATACACCACAACTCATGAATACGCAATTCACCCGCACCACTATAATTCTGAATCTGTCCATCTTGTCTGATCGCATCTGTGGATATGTCTTAAACCGATATATCTAAACTTACCATTATAAATGCTACTATAAGCTTTTACTAAAGTAGCCCGGCTATCATAGTGAATAGAGATATGAGGCACAAGACTAGGCCATAATTTGATATCCAACAACATATTCATTCAGCTTCTTTCCCATTTGCTGCTAAAGTAATAAATTCGGATTCCATTATTAAGTAAGTTATGCATGTTTGTTTCTTGCTTGCTCGGATACAATACATCCACCTAATGTGAAGATCCATCCGGAAGTGGAATGTTTATCTCCCACACTGAAAATCCAACTAGCATCAATGTACCTTCTAATACAGCCGATAGTTATTATAGAACAATCCCAAAATTTTAGTTCTCTTAAGATAACCAAAATTTATGGGGATAGCATTCTAATATTTTATACTTAGTTTACTAGTGTATTTACTCAACTTATAAGCGGAAAAAGCAATGTCAAGTCTAGTACAATGCATCGGATACATTAAAAATCCTATAGCACTCATGTATTTAAGTTGTGCTATTGCTCTTCCGATATTATAATTTAATCGATACTTGGAATCAAACAGAGTACTCATTTCTTTGAAATCAAGATGTTTAAATTTATTTAATATCTTTTCAACATAGTCACATCAGATTGACTCAAAGAATAACCCATAATATGCTTTTTAAACTTTATGACTAAGATAGTATTTACTTCACCCAAATTTTTCAGTTTAAAGTTTGAGGTTAGATATGACTCCAGTCATATTAGTTCCAAAGATAAGTATATCATCAACGCATAAGCAAACTAAAAATCCATAGTCTTTAGTGAATTTAGAATAACTACATTTTCAGCACTATTGTACATGAAACCATTGGACAATATGACTAAATCAAAATTTTCATGCCATTGCTTTGATGCTTGCTTAAGCGCTTAAAGAGATTTAATTAATTTACATATTTTCCTCTCATTTTCAGGAAGAATAAACCCCTCTGGTTGTTCCATGTAAATTTTCTCGGATAAATCTCCATTTAAGAAAGCGGTCTTAACATCCATTTGATGAACGCAAAAATAAGGTCATAAATAGGTGCTAAAACAAAAAGAATTCTAGTAGATGTTATAAGTGCTACAGGCTTATACGTATCAAAATAATATATTCCTTTTTTTGTCTACAACCCTTGGTCACTAATCTAGCATTAAAAGTTTGGAAAAAATCATTAGAATTGTATTTTCTCCTAAAAACTCATTTGCACCCAATAGGTTTAGATCTTTTTGGTAAGTCTACTAATGCTGAAGTATTGTTGGACATAAATGAGTCCATTTCATCATCTATAGTTTCTTTTCGAAAAGAAGCATTTATAGAAGACATAGCATTACTGAAATTTTTATGATCTTCTTCTAAATTTAATACTTTTATTATCTCTGTCTTCTTCAACAAGAAAAACATGAATAAAAAAGTCTTGACCTAAATCCTTCACTTTTCTTGCTCTAGTACTTCTACTAGGTTTAATCATGTCTTTAGAATAATTTATTAATTTCTCATAAAAATCTACATGTGTTTCTATGGATTCTGAGTTATTCGTATCTTGCAATTGAGTATTATTCTCAATAATTTCAAAATCCATAGAATATTTATTCTCAAAGAATTCAACATCTATTGATTCTATAATGACATTTGAATATAAATCAAGAAGCCTGTGAGTTTTACTATTTTTAGCATATCCAATAAAGGAACTTCTGATAGCTCTAGGACCAAGTTTTGTCCTCTTAGTTTCGGGTACTCTATAGTATACCAAATACTCTCACACATTAAGATATAACAGCTTTGATTTTCTACATTTCCACAATTCATAAGGACCAATGTTATTTTTCGTGGATAGTATTCTATTATGAATGAAACATGCAGTAAGCAATGCCTCTCCCCAAAGATTAATTAGTATCTTCGAATTTGAGAGCATACAATTAACCATTTCTCCTAAAGAATGATTTTTCCTTTCAGCCAAACCATTTTGTTGTGGAGTATATGGTGCTGAAACTTGAGGAATAATACTATGTTCTTTATAAAAGGTTGAAAAATCATTTATAAAATATTCTCCTCCTCTATATGAACGAAGGACTTTATTTTTTCTTTGTAATTGATTTTTCACTTCACCCTTATATTTCTTAAATATGGCAAATATTTATCCTTTGATCTCTAGGAAATAGACATATAAATACCTATTGTAGTCATCCACAAAGGTAATGAAACTCCTTTTACCACCACGTGTTAACATGCCGTTGAATTCGCATATTTAAAAAATTTGAATACTAGGAAAAGATTTCTTTGTTAATTTGAATTTAGCACAGATTTCACATTTATCAAAAGAAGCACTTTTTTAAAAAAATTTGTGAGAAGGTACTACAAGAGATGATCTAGAAGATGAGTTGAGAAGGCAAACCTAGATGAGATGTTGAAAAAGAGGGATGAAATGATGAGGTAGAAGGACAAGGAGCTCAAGGAAAAAGAAAGAGAAATCGAGAAGTTACGAAGTGAGTTCAAGAAGATGCAGAAGTTTATGGAATTCAAGCCCACCACAACGTTGCCAATTAGTCATGCTAGGATAGACAAGGAACACCTGAAGGAAAAAAAAAAGGGTTTCACTAAGGAAGAGATATCATCTCCACCTTACATCTGGAGGTGCAAGGATCCATTGAAAAGTGAGAGGAAGAAGCTCAATGAGAAGAAGGACCAAGCTGTCGATATCAAAGTGTTGAAGATGGAGTAAAATCAACTAAAGCATGAAATGAAAATCATGAATGAGATGCTAAATCACATGAGTATGACTGATACGCAGAAAAAAGAGGCATTGCTGAAATTCGAGCGTCACGTAGCCCGATGGAAAGTCGCAGCCATAGAAGCAACTGAAGTTAGAGAAGATAATATTAAATCAGGTTCTTATCATGCAGATGTCAATTAGCTGGAAGCGGACGAAGCCAAGAAAGGGTGCCGGAGTGTTAAAGGAAGAAGATGAAAAAGAAGCTGATGAAAGCCACTTTGTATGCCCCATAAATAGGAAGGCACGGTGGTCTCGCTTCCCAAGGAGCAAGCAGGGTTCATGGTAGGTCGCCTCAGTGGGGTCTCATGGGGTAGCTCTCCCGGAAATCCATATGGGTTTTTTTTTTTTTAAATTTGATTATATATTTTAATGGTAGTTTGTGTTTGAGATTATGAATAGCCACTGTAATATATAATATCTTTCTCTTATAATTGAAAGTTGGTAACAGAGAAGTGGGAGATATTTAATCATACCGGAATCCTCTACTGGATATATCCCTAGTTTAATGATGAACCAGTATAAACTTTGTGTCTCGATTTCTCTTTCTCGCGTTTTCTCTCTATCTCATTATATTTGTGCCCCGTATCCTAACAAATAGGATTTCTTATGTCCATGGTATTTTTCTCAAACAACAAAAATTTTAAGTTAATAAGATCAAAAT
Source organism: Rhodamnia argentea (assembly GCF_020921035.1). Classification (NCBI taxonomy): domain Eukaryota; kingdom Viridiplantae; phylum Streptophyta; class Magnoliopsida; order Myrtales; family Myrtaceae; genus Rhodamnia; species Rhodamnia argentea. The sequence continues at coordinate 14,868,825 of NC_063150.1, forward strand.
AATAATCAAATGGCATTTTAAATCATTCTAATAAATAGTCTTATGTACCATGGTATTCATCTTGCCATTTCATATATAACCGTATGCCCAAAGTAAAAGAATTAGTACATGAACCTAGATGAGTCGAAAGTCAAATTTTTCAGATATCTAGGAAAATATTTCTGGAATTGAGAATGTGATTGGTCATGCAATAAGTGACCCTGATGGTAAGATTTGCTAGGAAGGACATGCAAACACTGTCTTTGAGGGTGAAAAATGTTGAGAAAACTTCATAATAGATTTTAAATTGACAAAACAATCTTTAATATCTCTAAATTTGATAAATGCATCTAAGAATTCTTATCCAAGGGATACTTGAGAAACGAAGTATGTATATAATTTTTTTTATGCTTTTAGATTATACTCTAAAGCAGTAACTCCGTGGATGTTATCTTGAATATCGCACAGATATTTTCATAAGTCAAGTCTTGGATATGACATGGAACTAGAATACAACTATTCTCAAAGCATTTGATATCCTCAGATTCAGTTTTGAGTATCAGAGTCAGACTCAAATTTGGACACAGACTATTGAGTATCATATTCATATTCAGAACTCATTTTGAAATGTAAATTATTTCTTATTATAACTGCTAGTAATTTGGCTTATATTTCAAATTTGGAAAATATCATGAAGATTGTCTTGCAACGCAGACATTACAGTAAGACATCTTTATTGATTAGCAAAGACAAGATTTATTATCAAGAGAAAAAGTCTATTTATGGAAACCTAAATTTGGCTGTATAAGCAAAGGAATCAATAGGAAATTCTAATCACATCTCTCAGCGGCTACTTAATCTTTTTTTGCCAATTTTTTCCAATGGGTTGATTAGAGATTGATCTTCTGAAGACTTTCCAACAATTAGATTAGAAGTTGAGAAATATAAAAGGAGAACAAGATGCTGAAGAGAAGAGAACCCAGAATCTGAAATTTCTTAAGAGAGCTTGAACCCTACACACTTGTCTTTCTTAATCTATAAATTGTAATCCTTGATAAGCTTTGTTAGCATGATTGAGTGTGAGATAGTGCGATTTATCAACTCGAGTATCATCACTCATTATAACCTCTAATCAATTAACTAAAGGAATCCAGCCAGTAGGCCATCAGCATGGAGAGTGGACGTAGGCTTGCAATAAGCCAAACCACTATAAATTTTGTGTGCAATTTTCTCTATCCCTTAACTCTCATACATTATCCTTAATAGTATATTGTGTACAAACAGGATTTGATCACTTATTCTGTTTAGACTCTAATTTAGTTATGAACTTGATAATTTGAATTCCACATTAATTTGTCTACTTCTTCAAAATCACATATTCAACCCCCCTCTATATGATACTGCTAGCCACAACAAAAAATAGGTCGGCAAAATAGTAGTTCGAAGTGTTCAGTCAAAGTTCTAAATAGTGAGTAATAAGAAGCTCAACTTTTTTCTTGTCACAAGATGGTCAGAAGTTGAACATCTCTGAAGGCATCTACGGCAATCAGAGTCATTCATTCATGAAGACTCGAAATCACATTGAAGTGCTTAAAGCTGCACCCCTCTGATATGATCATTGTCCTTGTAGGATTTTTGCAAAATAGCTCACGTACTTTCACAGTCTCGGCACTCGATATATTTTCCAATATCGTTTCCGTCACGGCTTGAAAGATCGTGTACAATGCTTTTTTATCTTTCTTCCGAAACTCTACAAATGAATCTTTCTCCTCCTTTCTTAAAGCATCGAATGCTTCAGCATTGGCTACTTCGATGCATCAATTCTCCACCAGATTCTACAAATCTTGCGATTTGAAGATAACCTTAATCTAGAAGGATCGGTTGTTGAAATTCTTTTCATTCAACTTTGGAAGTTGCAACTGGATGGATCTGGTGGATGACATTTCTAGCTCTCATATCAAATGTTGAATGACTTTGAAAATTTGGGACAAGAGCACAAATAAAGACTGGAGAGAGAATTTATTAAAATGCAAATGTTTCTGCTTTGGTGTCGTAATACAACTCTCTCGGAAGCTCACTCTGCTTTTGGGGCTTACATGTGATGCTTTACAAGCGCTCTATTTATAGCTAAAGTTTTTTATTATTCGAAGCCGCATTTATTTAACCCGTGACTTTATACACTTGGAATACAAGTGCAAGCTGCTAGATTAAGGCTACGACCAATTTTGATTCAAGACCAACGAAGCCACCACTTTTTTGAATCTGATTCAACTAGAGGGGGCCATTTGGGCCCGTGGGCCCGGAACCGGCCTGTTGACCGGCCCGGAACCGGCCCGTTGACCGGGCCCACGGTTCCGAACCCAAAAAAAAAAAAAAAAAAGTGGGCCCGGGGCAGAGAGCCGTTGGGCTCTCTCGCCCGGCCCCCCTCCCCACCCCCCCCGCCCGCGGCTTTGGGCCGTTGCTTTCCATTTTTTAAAAATAATAATAATAATAATAATAAATGATTCTTGCCTACAAATGCATATGCTTCTCCTTTCATTTTTGTCACAAATTCTCTGAACAATCTCTCGAATTCTCTCTGAAATCCTCTCAAATCGCTCAAATTCTCCCAATTCTCTCAATCCCGACTCAATTCTCTCAATCGAATTTCCGATCAATTCTCTCAAAAATGGCAAGTGGAAGCAGAAATGCCGACAAGGGCAAGATGGCTATGGGAGATTCCGAGTATCCCTTTCATGAATACGATCCTCGTGAGTATGCAAGTTGGGAAGACGACGACGATAATATCAACTATGTCCCGATTCCGAACGTCGAGCACATCCCAACACAAGAAAGTCTTCATCCTCCCACCGGTGTCGAAGAAACGTCAACGGCAAATGAGCCGGAACGGAAGGGCCGAGATAATACATCGGACTTGTGGCTACACTTCGACAAGGTACGTGATGAAGTCGAAGGTAAGTATAATGTAAAATGTAAATATTGTTCGCAAACTTATAAATTCACGAAAGGAGACGGCTACGGAACATTCCGTCGGCATTTGACGAAAAAACATCCAACGCAAGCGGGGATCGACAATACGCAACAACAAATTTCCGGGTACGCCACTTCTAAGCCTCATCCTTTATTTCATTTCACTGAAGCACTTTATAAACAAACATTAGGTGAATATGTTGCCCTTGATCATGCTCCGTTTAATACTGGTGAAAATTTTAATATGAAATATTTGATAAATACTGCGTTGGTTCCGCAAGCACCAACTATTCCAAAAAATACTCTTAAACGCGAAGTTTTTCATCTTTATAAAAAAGGAAAAAAATCTTTAGCAAAATTTTTTGCGGAATTCAATGGACGTGTGCATATAGGTAGCGATATTTGGAGTGATCCTTGGCAAATTCATTCTTATATGGGTGTCACGTGTCATTGGATAGATGACAATTGGATGATTCAAAAAAGACTTATTGCATTCCGAGTTTTTGATGAAAGTCATTCGACTCATAATATTTATAGAATAATTAGGCAAGTTTTAGAAGAATATAATTTAATAAATAAAGTATTTTCAATTGGTTTTGATAATGCCGCTGCAAATACCGCTTCTATTCCCGAATTAGAAAATATTTGCAAACCCACTTTTGGCGGACAATTTTTTCACATTAGATGTGCTTGTCATGTTTTAAATTTATGTGTACAAAATGGTTTACGAACTCTTGACACTTCTCTCGCCCCAATAAAAAGTGCAATTAAATTTTTATGGAGTCGTCCCCAATGTATGAAATCATGGGGAAAATTTTGTAAACAAAATGGGAGAAGGCCAAGAAGATTTCCAAAAGATATTCCGACTCGTTGGAATTCTACGTACGAGTTGCTTCGGCAAACTTTTGAATATAAAGATTTATTATGTATGTTTATTTCACAAAATATTCCCGAAATTACTTTACTTCCTCAACATTGGGACGTTTGCAAGAAAATTTTAGATATTTTGAAAATTTTTAATGATGCTACTAAGACTTTATCTGGTATTTATTATCCTACAACGCATTTATTTTTAATAGAGTGTGTTAATATTAGTAGTGTTTTTAGTGAAAATGAAAAAGATACCGAATTAGGTCAAACTATTTTAGTAATGCGAGAAAAATGGTTGCATTATTATTTGCAAATTCCTCTTGTCTATTTAGTTGGTATTGTTTTTGATCCACGTATTAAATTAGACGGTTTACAAGATTATTTGAATGTGTATTATCATGATTGTTTACATTTGGATGATTCAATAGATATTTTAAATATATTAGGACATGTTAAAGAATCTATAGTAGCATTATATGGAGAATTTTGTAGTAGATATGGTTTAAGTGATTCTGGATCTTTACAATCTACCGCCTCACGTAGCGAATGTGGTAGTTTACTTAGTAGAGGGTATAATATGCTTAAGAGTAGGCAAAAAAAAAAAAAAAGGGGCAACAGGTAATATTTCTGAATTAGAAAAATATTTAACCACTCAATTTGAGTTTCGTGATGTAGAACATAGTACAGATTTCGAAATCCTGAAGTGGTGGAAGAGTCACCAAATCGAGTATCCAGTTTTCGCCCTCATCGCTCGTCAAATATTAGCAACTCCTTCTTCAACGGTTGCAGTTGAACAAGCATTTAGTTCCGGAGGATTAATTTTGGACTCTCGCCGTTCAAGATTAAGCCCGGACTCTGTGGAAGCTCAAGCTTGTGTCGGCGATTGGACGAGGGCGAAATATCGACACCAAGAGTTAGATCGTGAACACGAATTTTTTAGCGATGATGTTGGAGATACCACCGTCACGGATACCACAACGGGTAGCGACGATTGACGATGAGGTAAGTTGGGGTTCTCAAAGGTAAAAAGAACTACATGGGCTTTGATTCTTCTATCCCCAAGAAGATATGTAGGTCGCTTAATGATAATTCATTAAGTTCAAGCCCATTCCTTCTTTTTTTTTTTTTCCCATATTTTATTACAATGTACAATTTAATTGTATTTTATAATTTATAATTTATTATATTTATTTTATTATTTATTATTTTAAAAATTATTATTAAAAATGAATCGGAATGAACCGGAACCGGCCCGGGAACCGGCCCGGAACCGCCGGTTCCACCTTTTCGTGGAACCGGAACCGCCGGTTCCTAAACCGGAACCGGCTGTTCCACCGAACCGGCCGTGACTAGATTCAACGCTCGCATGGTCTTCTTTTTCTTTTGTCAGCCCCTGCCTTCTTCTTTTGTCTTTTATGCTTCATGGATTTTTTGTCACCAACATCTATTTTAGCGTTGTTTAAACAAAGTTTAGATCTGGCTCGTGTGACACCATGTTCAAGAGGCATATATCCCTGCTAAGCATGACTAAAAATATATGGACTCCTCTGGGAACTGAAAGTATGAAAGTTCTTTGTTTCGAATGATGTTTGTGTAGCTTTTCACTCGCTCGGTTAATGCTTGTAAATTATCTATTATAAATGAAATGAAAAGGTGAAAAGAAAAGAACTTGCAGACAGCGAGACTCGCCGGTGGTAAATTTTCAGTACTAGATAGAATTTGGCCACACTTCTATTTATTTGAAATGAAGTGATTTGAGTCATTATTCATTTTTAGATCAGCACTAGATAATGTCAGACCTATTTCGAATAAATTCTTTCCAGATTTGTGATTCAATTATGGATGGATTAATTACGTCACATGGAAGTGAAAATGACTCGAATTTGACGACGTTGTCTGCAATGAAAAGGTCAAAGATGGTCTTATTAAGTTCATAACAAGTCAAGCTCTAATCTAATCATGCCACTTTTAGCACGGTTTATTCCGCGGTCTATCTAACTTTAGGAGAATTAAGCTTCATATATTACAACATGAGACTACCACCATTCCAAAAGTGAATTTCCACTGGACACAGCAGTGAATCCAAATTTACGTCTTATGATCTATTTGTAAATCCCATCCCTTGAGGCTCCGCTTTGTTGTGAGCATCCTTCCACTTGCACTCTGTCATATGGATTAACTCTCTTGAGACACCACGTAAGAGAGGCGTAGCCCTTTTGAGAACTGAATCCGTATTCATGAGTTGTATGTAGACCTATCGAAATGGCCATAAACTTATTTATTAACCCATATATAATGGGCTGAGTTTTTATATCAGTTAGTTATATTCAATGAACGTGTCATAAATGAATTTAAACATATAATATGTATTAAATGGGCCATAAATGCATTTATAACTTATTTAAACCCAATTCATCTCTATGACTCTCTCTTCATTCTCTCTCGCACTCACTCGTTCTTGCGCTCACTATCACATCAGTTTGGATATGAGTTATTCTAGATTAAATTAAAAATGGAAGTGTTTTAAAAATATGGGTCGATCGGATATTGGATGCATATGGGTCGAGTCGGTGTGAGTCGGGTTAGGTATGAATCACTAGATTTACATTGCAACAAATGAGTCATAAATAGATTAAATGGATTTATTTGAGTCAAATCATTTGTAACCCGAATCGACTCATCCGTTTGAAAAATCTGGTTGCATGCTTATAGTGAATTTTTTTTTTTATCATATTATTTGATCATGAGAGTCTACCATCACGTCGCAGATAAAGAATTACAGAAGCAAGAGGTCTCCAGAGTGTTCTTAATCATGATTATAAATTCAATCAATTGCTTTTATACATGTCCTCGTGATTTATTCACATTTGTGTACGAAAGGATCTATTAGGTTTTTTTCCTGTAACTTTATTCTGGACCGCAGGCAGGTCTCCGTAAGCTGCCTTTGGATCAGCATAGATTTAATTAATAGGACATGAAGCTTTACCAGTCCGAAGCCCAATTGGCTCAAGGAAGAAGGAAGGGAAGATAAAAAATAAAATAACAAAAAAATTATTTAAAAATCCGATTCCTTTTTTTTGAGATAAAGTGATGAGATTGAAATCAATTTTCAAATGATATCCAAAAACAGAAAACATTTCGGTCGCATATCACCAAACAAAGAAAAACTAAATATTTTCCTGAAAAATGATTTCTCAGAAAGTATTTTCCTTTAATGTGAAGTTTTCCATAAAACAAGCGCATCTTGTATGATGTTTTTTTTTTCTCTTTAACCTAGTGCTGCGAGAGACTTTGGAGTTGTTTCGCTGAAATTTCTACCTCGACGAAATACCTTTCACCGGAAGTAGTTCTTTGAATTTTGAATGTGTCAAAAGGGTCATGTGGCGATTCCGGATAGGAGCAATCCAGAAAATCAAGATATCAACAAACGAACCTTCAATAAAATTGCACAAACGTAAATCAAACTGGAGTTTAACTCGACGATAAGGCTTAGAAAGTACAATTTTTTGACAAACGCGCCAACATAAAGAAATTTCAATAAAGTTTGAGTCAATGATGAAGCCAGAACATGCTATGACACTATACCAGAGTTTAACTCAATAGCAAAGTGTGCGGGATAAAGATAAAAACCGTAGTTTGGCTCGACCACGAGAATATGAAAGTTACAGCTAAGGAAATTAAAGTGCGATACTTGAAGCAAAGATAAAGATAAATTTGTGTGATCTATCGCGAGCTTTTTGGTAGATGCTTGATGGCATTTATAATGATTGAATGGGTAAACTGCTCCTTGACGGTTGCAGTTTTCAAATGGTCTTCCACTTTTGTTCTTCTTCATGAACTGCTGGACGTTCTTGGGAAGCTATTTCGGTCATATACAATAGGTTATGTGACGACTTGCAGCGGCTTGAATGTTCTCTTTTTTCTCCTTGTCGATTATGCCCATATCTCTCACCCATCATGACTCCCACGACCAGACCTTCAGGCGATTGATTCGGCGCTTATGCAAGTGCTGGCAACTGTTCTTCCGCCGGTGTTCAAACGATGACTATCCTTCGCTTCGGCGCGTATCTGCCTCTCTTTATTTCAAATTCCTGGGCCATAACCTGTTGTCGGCGCCTGCATCAATAACCATTTCAATTCCATTGTCGTATTTGACGATTGGACACACGGCATACGACGTGGATTAGCATGTGGATATCCTCTAGTAGATTAGTAATTGCTGGATATTTTCCACGTGCCGTGTGCGTGACATATCCAAGCTCTGATATCTCTCCTTGCCTCCTTTTTCTTGCCATAGGCATGTGTGCCGACCGACGGATTATTTTTTTGTGTCGACACAGAAGCCTATGGCTGGATGAGAAGGTTCAAGCTTTGATTAGGTCATGGGAATCTACAAAACTCGGGACTTTCATCAACTCTCGACCTGTATGTGCAATTTCCCATCAAACCCATATAAAAACTTATTGTAGGCAGAAGATTTCTGATTTTTTTGATATTTTTGGTGAGCCTCCATAGATTGCTGCTGCAAATTGCGAAAATTAATGAAAACCATTCGACATCCCTCTCTCACCTTAAAGTTTCATGGCGCTCGACAATGACAGCAAGAATCACCGTATGTATCGTCAATAGAGAAGTACAATGATGTAATTCATGATCATCGTTATCCTTGTACTCAGCAAAAATTAGAACCAGGAAGACCTTGGACCCTGTTTCTAGACAGTAGACACTAAAAAATGCTCCATAAATTAAACTAATTTGGCTCAGCTATGTGCATGCCATATCTGTTGCTTCATCAATCCAACCAAGCTCATCGTTACCTAAATCGAGGTCCATGTCGGGTAGATCGTATACTTTGCAATCGTCAAAGAGATCGATGCTGTTGAAAAAACTGCCAAACTCGTTATCGAGCATGAAGCTGTCCTCGCGTCCGAAACCAAGTTCTTGACAGGTTGATGACGACCACGCTCGATCCCCAAACGCTTGGATGAACCGGTCTTGTTCTGTGAAAACCAGCTCATCTTGTCCCCTGCTAAATGAAGAAGACTTGTGGACATCAAGCACTGATGATGGAGATCGATGACAAAACAATTCGCTTCTGTTGTCTTCTGGCTCGCCCTTCGAATCGCAGATCGAGTTATCCTTCTTCTTCTTACTCCGAGATTCAATCTTCTGATCGATCTCGAGCTTCTTCTGCTGGTAGGCAAGAGCAGCCTCCTCTGCAGTGCTGTAAGTGCCGAGCCACACTCGGACCCCCCGAGTAGGATCGCGTATCTCCGCCGCGAATCTCCCCCACGGCCTCCTCCGGACCCCTTTATAAGCAGACGACCCACGAGATCTCGTGCTTGCTCGGCTCAGAACGTCACTTGCGCCAGTAGCCCACTTCTGACTATTGTTAGCGAGGCACGGAGAGATCTCTTTGCACAATCCGTGTCTCGTGAATGGAATCACAATCTCCTTAACAACCCGCACGCTCTTCTTCCGCGGCGCAATCCGATCACAAAATTTCGTGTCCTCCTCATCGCTCGAGGAGTCGGTCGCGTCGGGGTCGCGGTACATCACGCGGATTTTCCTCATTGGTTTCAGCAGCCCCCTGTCTTCTCTGCCTGGTTTTCTCTGCTCTACGCTCACGGTGCTCATGTCAGAATTGAAAAAAAAAAAAAAAAAACCGGCGTTCGTTTTCTCCTCTAGCGTGTGGGGGTGGACTATTAAGGAAGGAAAGATATCATCTCGAATTCAAAAATTTAGGAAAGAGAGAAGGCGAAAGGGAAACAAAATCTGCCGGCGATCTTTGAGAACTTGTGTATCAAGTAAAACCCAAAACCCTCTCTGACCCGATAAATCCTCCAAAACCAAAGTGAGAAACTGTTTGCTGTTATGACAAGCATGAGCAGAGCAACCCCTGCAGCAAAATTTTGAATATGGTAATGAGTAAAAGGAAGATCCTCGACTTCATAAATGATCTTAATGCGTAAGTATTTGAATAAGTCAGCCAGTAAAGCTCAAACCCGGCATCAAGAAACACTCTGCGTTCGCCCCGCAAAGTGACCAAAAGCGAGAACTTGACTGAATTTTCACAAACTAATCACAAGGAGCAGAAAAGCCACATACCCTTTTGATCTAAATCCCATAGAGAAGCATGAATTGCTCTGTTTCTTGGCCTGATCAAGAGACCAAAGACGCAGGCCACCGCTGAAGAAGAAGAGGAGGGTCGGACTGAGCGAGCTCACACGCACAAAGCAAGTACAGAGGCGGAGCTGCTTGCGAGCTCCTGGGATCGGACCAGACCCGGACGACATATATCTATATCTCTCGGTTTCTCGGAAAAAAATAATTCAAACGTTCCTTTTCTTGTGCCAAAAGAGGAATCTGAAACCAATCGGGCAAGACAATTGATCAAACAAAAGGCATGATGATCCTGTGCTGTCACATCACCCCGAGTTTTGAGTCGCGAACTCCAAAAGAAGCGTGGCTCTCTTTTCCTGCTTGCGAGATTCGTTTCTATAAGTGGACGTGCATACGAAAGAGCAGCGTCAGCAGACAATGGAAATCAGGGAATTGAAGGGAGATTTATCTTAACTCGAATCAAAGACTTGACCGTCCTCTGTCTCCTTGGCACGTGTAAAGTCCGGATGGTGAGTACTATTTGCGCACGCGGGCACAAAAAGCGCAATCAAGGACAGGATTTCAGATTGTCATCATCACATTTGTACCTTTTGATCGAAGAAGGGATCTGAATAAGTATTTTGTGAACCCGAGGGAGTCGTTATCGACTCTTTCATTCCATAAGGATATGAGAAGAATTTCTCCGGGTGACAGTCATATACACATGTAGTCGACACTCAAGCATCCGTTACAATAAAGGAACAAGAAAAGATCGCAACATGTATAATTGAGTCTGATGATTTGACAGTTGAAACCCCTTGCCATGTCCCCAAAGAAGAACAAGTCAAGGGAAAACTCAAAGAAGCAAGCATCGACGCCAACACGCGGCTGAGAGAAGAAACTACAAGAGATGATGAAGAAGATGAGTTTTTTTTTTTTTTTTTAAGAAGAAGAAGATGAGTTGAGTTTAAGAAGATGGAGAACTTCATGGAATTCAAACCCACCATAGCGTTGCCAATTGGACTTATTGGGAGAGACCAGTGATGGGAACGGATCCCGATAAAATACGTACAAATATACAATGGATTATAACAAAATACAAACCCTAGATCGACTTGAATCACTATTGATGAGGTAAATCATTTAGAACGAACATACCTCGATAGCCATAGATTAGAAGTCCTAATCGCAAGTGAGAAGGAATCCGGATATGCCAATCGTTTGTTATCGATACCCATAGAGTCTTGAACGAGAGAACTTTTTTAGAAAATTTGTGAGCATTTGTGCTTGTGTCACAAAACGTCGTACATTCCGAATAGTACTGAATAGGAAATTCAATATACCTTTAATTATTGCAATCAAAATTGCAATAAAGGCAATTATTATTTTACCATCAATTTTGCCCTTAAATGGGCGTAATGCTCCAACATCTCCCACTCGCCCATAAAGGGCTAAACATCTCTATTTCTTTTCTCACCGCAATATTCATATGAGCAAATAATCCATACGACTAGCATATTCTGAGAGCTCGTTGTCATACATCCCTTGAGAGTATATAACAGCTCAAAAATGAATATAATCACAAGTAGATTTTTGTATGATGTACCCTAGATCGATTAGTCACATATATATCTCTCCCTCGATCTCATTTGAGTATGATACGTTATATTCACAGTTATGATCACATCAAATAATCATAACTAACCGGTCCGTGAATATAATCTATAATGTGACTTAAAACTCTAAGTCGATTTTTCTCCTCTGTTAGGCTTCTCAATCTCGGTTCGGTTCGTTTTTCTAGATGTATCCTTTTAGATCAAATCAATTTCATGACCATAGGTAATACCCTAAGATAGCGAACACTAAATAGAAATTTCGAGAATAATGAGGAGTCGTGAGAGCACCAAAGGAGGAATTTTTATTCTCGAGAGTTTCACACGGCTTAAAGTTGATATCTGCATTTTTACCTACTCTCATTGGTCGACTCATGCGTATGTAATATGAAGTACGTATTACGGTATTTTCTCCTTTCCCATGGAGTGTCTGTCTTTCCATTTAATACCATACGGATGATAGCTTAGACAAACTCAATGTCTAACTTGAGTTCACGTAACTACTCTACTCAAAAGTATCTATTAGAACTCTCATCCGGCAATAAAAACAGATAAAATGAAATGTGTTGGTTATTTCACTTTCGGACATTATAAATAATAAGTCCTCATCTTAATATTCTATTAAGACGACATCTATATTTAAGCTCGAGCTCTCAATTATCACCTAAATAATGAGCTTAAATTTCATCTCAACTATATTCATTACATAGTAAATAGAGGCGATTACCTGTATGAGTAGGTTGGTATCTCATCCGTCCGCCATACCTTCTCAACATAAAACACCAAGCTTTATAATTCATAAATATTACAAAATTTCATAGACGATAATTTTAAACTTCATTAACTGTAAATATTTAGGAAAATTACAATATTCGGTATATTACGTTCTATACAGTCCAAGAGATTTCACATGATTATGATAAACATCTCTAATAATTGGCTTCTTCTTCGGATTTACTAACATTCTATGCATCGATATATACTGTATATGCACATCCTTTCGTGCAACTACATCTTTAACATAGTTATATTTAATGTCTATGTGTTTGATCTTACAATGAAACTTGGGATCTTTGGTGTAAGCTATTACTACTTGTCTATCAAAGTATATCAAAACTAGATTTGCAACATCACTAGTAATGCCTAAATGATCCAAAAATCTCCTAAGCCGGACACCCTCCCGCAATGTCGCCGACAAAACCAAAAATTCGGCTTCCATGGTAGATAAAGCTATATACTTCTACTTCTTACTGCTCCACGATAAAGCGTTAGTATTCGGTAAGAACACATTTTCAGAGGTAGATTTTCTCTCATCTAAATCTCATCCCCAATCAACATCGGTGTAACCCCGAAGGTGCAAATCGGTTCCTTGATAACTCAGCACAGAATTAGCGGTAGCTTTTAGATACTTTAGAATTCTCTTGACAACAGCCCAATGTGCTTAACTTGAATTGGATTGGTATCTACTTACCATTCTAACTACATAATAAATATTAGATCTTGTACACATCATAGCGTACATGAAGCTTCCAACGACACTCGTATAAGGAACGGTTTTCATTCGTTCTTACTCTTGCGGAGTCTTAGGATACATTTTACGACTCAAACCTTCACCTCTTGCAATAGGAGTATCTACGGGTTTATAATCTTGCATACGAAATCGTTCAAGGACATTATTAATGTACATCTCTTGCGAAAGAGACAACAAATTTTTTGAACGATTTCTCGAAATCTTAACTCCGAGAATGTATATAGCTTTACTCATATCTTTCATTTCAAAATTAGAAAATAGCCAACTTTTGACTGTCTTGACAAACTCCATATTGCTTCCGACAATTAGTAAATCATCAAAATATAATAATAAAATTGCAAAATGACCTTTGGACCTCTTGATATGCACGCAAATATCTTCATTAATCATCTAAAATCATATGCCACTATGGCATTATGAAAGCGTATATACCATTATCTTGAAAACTGCTTAAGGCCACATACCGATCTCAAAAGTTAACATACTTTTGTTCTTGGCCTTCATTAACAAACCAACGGGTTGTTCCATATCGATCTCTTTTTCTAATTCTCCATTGAGAAAAGCAGTCTTTACATCCATATGATGTAATTCAAGATCCAAACTAGCCACTATTACTAGAATAAAGTGAATTGAGGTGAAGCTTACCATAGGAGAAAAAGTATCTTCTTAGTCAATTCCTTCTTGTTGGTTATACCCCTTCGCCACAAGGCAAGCCTTATATTTCTTAATTGAGCCATCAGCCTTACGCTTTATTTTGAGAACCCATTTGCTCCCAATGGCTCTGCGTCCTTTCGGAATATCGATCAGGTTCCAAACTTAGTTTGATCTCATTGACTCCATCTCTTCTTTCATTTTTTTTCATCCATTTTTCCTTATTAAGGAAAGATAGAACCTCATTTACATTTCTTGGCTCATTCTCTTCTAGTGGAGCGATCATGAAAGCTTCCTCTTCTATCTCAAAGTGTTGATGGGGAATGCTTTTACGACTTGTTCGTCGTAGAGAAGATTGTACCAAAGGTACTTCATCCTCCACCATTACGCTCCCATTCGGACCAAATAATGGTATCGTTTCATTAAGTGGTTGCAATTGAAATTGATTCGTACTCAACTCCTTACTTCTCACATTGCTCTTACTTGGATCATTATAGCTAACTGTCCTATTATCCTAATCAAAGATCTCAAATAGGGAGTAATCTTCACCTATTTCGCCCTTTTCTAGGAAATTCATTCTTTAAGAATGTGACATCTCGAGATTCAAATTCAGCCACACTTCTGCTTTCTTGCTCGCCTATAAATATATACCCTTTTGAGTGTTTAGAGTATCTTATGAAGATGTTTTTTTTGCCTTTTTATCCCAATTTTCCATATCTATGAGTGAACTCATGAGTATAGGCAGCACAACCTCAAGGTGAAAGCTCAAATCAGGTTTTCGACCTATCTACAGCTCATATAGGATGGGAGAGACCGACTTTAAAGGCACACGATTAAGTACATAGATGGCAGTTAACAAAGCATCGCTCTAAATGTGATAGGCAAATTAGCATGTGACATCATAGACCTAATCATTTCTATTAGAATTCTATTTCTTCTTTCTGCAACACCATTTTGCTACGGAGTATATGGAATATACAATTGTTTTTCTATTCTCTTTTCATCACACAAATTTCTGAACTCATCGGATAAGTATTCTCGACCTTGATCGAATCTCAATGCTTTTAGTTTCTTATCTAATTGATTTTCCATTAAGGTTATATATTTCTTAAAGCAACTTAATGCTTCAGATTTATGAGAAATCAAACAGACATATCCGAATTGAGTGTAATCATCTATGAAAGTGATGAAGTATACAGCCCCATGCCTTGCTCTTACATTCATTGGGTCACGGATGTCGGTATGAATTAATTACAATAAAAATTCAGCCTATACATTCACTAGGCAATGCTTACATGTGGACAATTTGGCCTTTTCAATATTGCCCATTAAACCTTCTTTGGCTAATCTATTCATACGTTGTTGGCCAATATGGCCAAGTATAGCATGACACACATTCACAGCATTATCACTAGAATGGGAAGATGTAAACAAGGAATAGCAAACATTCATATTAGTGTTTTCAACATCCAATTCAATAAAGCCATCAACAAAACAACCTAAACCATAAAAAGTTGTACCCAATAATAAATCAACACCATTGTCATGAAAATTCATACAAAAATCAAGTTTGACAAAAACCAATACGGAGACAAAATTCCGACGAATCTTTGGAGCATATAGGGCATCATGTAGGAACAATGTTCAACCACCGCGCATGATAAGTTAGCAGGTGTTAATTCCTTTAACTTCCACTTTGGAATTATTCCCCACATATATTCAATTTGTTCAACGTGGAATTCATTGAAATTCCACAAAGGTATTTTTGTCTCTAGCTACATGGTCTATGACCCCCGAGTCTATAATTCACAAAATATGATATTCAGTTAAAAATATAGAAATTAATACATAACTAACACTTTTAAGTGTAGAAAGAGTTTTTCCCTTCTTTGGCTCGCCACAGCCGCAAGCGATGTGACCCTTCTTGCCACAATTATAATATTTCACCTTTGAAACGTTTCTCTTAAAGGGACGCTTTCCTTTTCCATGCTTGTCAAATTTTGATTTCTTGCCGGATGGTTTCCTCCTTTACCTATCCACTTCTTAAACTTGATAGGATGCTTGCGCTTGGAGCCCGAAGCTTCATGTGAGCCAAAGCCAGCAAAATACACATCGGTTTGAATCTTAGCTGCCCGAAGGCGATCCTCCTCTAGCTCCAAGTGGTGCATAGCATCCTCGAAGGTCTTGGTATTCTTGTTATGGGTCGAGTTAACTTTCATGTGCTCCCATCTATGGGGCAAAGAGCAGATCACCGCCTGCACTTGTTACTCATTAGATAATGTGTGACCTGCATCCTTCACTCACTCGATCATGTTCGACATTTTTCTCAAATGTTGCTTCATATTATGCTCATGTAGCATCTTATATGTGTCGAATCTAATTGTAACTACCTCATCTTGGTGACCAAAGTCTGCCTAAACCTAGTCTTTAATGCTTCCTACATATCTTTTGCATTCTCATGCCACCCGAACTCTCGCATGATATCATTATCCATATTGCTCAATAATGTAATGCGAGTAGTTAAATTCCTTTTTTTCCAAGCGAAAAAGGCTTCCTTATCCCTCTTGTGTTGTGCAGTGGTTCCATCCTCCGGCTCAGTTATGACCATATTAAGAGCTTCCAGTGCCTCTAGTTCTTCCAGCACATACCGAATTTTCATATTCCGGATCTCATAATTATCACCATTTAACTTCTTGCCCTTATTGAGCTCCGCCACAATATTCTTCGAAGTCATTGCTATTCTATCTAAATATGAGATAATTTAGACATTTTTGTACGAA
The DNA here is from genome assembly GCF_020921035.1 of Rhodamnia argentea. Taxonomy (NCBI): domain Eukaryota; kingdom Viridiplantae; phylum Streptophyta; class Magnoliopsida; order Myrtales; family Myrtaceae; genus Rhodamnia; species Rhodamnia argentea. The sequence goes on from NC_063150.1 coordinate 14,885,321, forward strand.
TTATTATTGCCCAATAGTTATGGACACGTTTTACATCGACTAATTATACTAATGTATAATTTCACATAGGGACTTAAATTCAAAAATTCACTAATTTTCCAATCATTGTCTAAGGATCCTCGCTTGAAATTATCATTAATATAATTGTTTAGGTAAAGATTGAGTTCTTTAAAAGTCACTAAAACACTCTAGAACTCCCCACTCAAACATACAATACTACCAAAGCATTATATGACAAAAACCATAATTCATTCACTAACATAATATCACAAAATGTTCCCAACCGACAGCAACAAGAAATATTCGAAAACCGACAAACCAACTTCAACAATAACACGATTAAAATGTTCATAAAACTAGAATCCAAAGGCAGTAAAGCAAAGCATCAATTTCCTATCCAAGAATGCTTCTTAAGACCAGGAAAGACCTTAGAAACTTGCGATAACCAGGTAAATGTTGAACTCCATAAGGTGGCCTCATAAACGCTCTTGGGGTACCAATCCCTCTACGTCAAGGTGCATTCTGCCTCCTCCAACACCCATTTATAGCCAAAGTCAACGTCTTTCGCAACCTCATACTCATGTACTCACATAAAAATTTGATTTCGAGACTCTTGTAAGTATTGGAGTTTTCTTTCCACAAGCGATCGATGACCACATGCCACTTTATAGGAAGAGTGGTCCTCGACGCTATAACTTCCATGTTCTCGGTGGTGATTCTGATACCACCACCGAGAAAGATCTCCTGAAACTTTTCGTTGACTTTCACTAAATGAGTCATCATGTCATCTTGAACATTCCAATGGTAAAGCGCTATGTCATTCTTCAGGCTCAAGAGTTTTTCAACTAGCTCTTGCTCTTTAGCATCCAATCTTCTAGGGGTTTTGTACATCGAAGGCATTTTTCCTACAACGAATGGGGGAAAAAATAGAATTAATAAAAAAAAACTTAATGCATAATATGGTAACACAAATATATCACATTACGGAAAATTTTGATACGAACATATCGGTACCAAAATTACCCCAATTGGATGTGATATAACCCCGTATGAGCCAAGACATGATTCTTTTCTTCTTGGGGTCAACAATCAAAGTCAACGGTCGCGAGTCAATGATTGCTAGTCAACCAGGTTGTCGGGTCAACCGGATCAAATCTCGAGTCGAGTCCCAAGTCCGGATTGAAATAGGACGGAACAAGGTATGGATTACGCCGAATAGGGTTTAGGATAGCTTAAACAGATTCTAGAAGTCTAAAATCGATTCTAGAATAGTATAAACCCGGGTTTGAGACTCAAGCATACGCCGCGCACATGGACGGGTGACACTCACGCGCACCGGACCCTTTCGGCGCATGCGACGTGTGCCAACCGCCCCGGCGGCCTCTAGCGGCGGCTAACCCCACAAAACGCTTGTCTTGACAATATGATTCTAATGATATATCTATATTCCATTTTCACTAAGCTAAAATACACGAAAAAAATAATGTTTCGCCATTGTCTCGGGGACCCGATCTCGTCGCAGCGCATGATGCACGTACAACCTCTACCAGCGTTGCCTCGCAACGGACGACCACTCAAAAGACTTGTATCGACTATTAGATTCTAACCATATATTCGGATTGCAATTTTATTGAATGAAATTTTCGTAAAATGCCATAAAAACGCACTGTCATTACTATTCATATCGAAAAATGGAGAATACTTCCAATAACAGTATACGAAGCATGGCATAGATAGTTCAACATAGATCGGGAAATAAGTAATTTAGGCTCTGATGCCAATGATGAGAGCAGATCCCGATAAAATATGTACAAATATACAGCGGATTACACCAAAATACAAACCCTAGATTGACTTGAATTATCAATCGGTGAGGTAAATCATATAGAATGAACATACCTCGATAGCCACAGATTAGAAGTCCCAATTGCATGTGAGAAGGAATCCAGATTCGTCCATCGTTCATTATCGATATCCATAGAGAGTCTTGCATGAGAGAACTTTTTTAAAGAGTATGTGAGTGTCCGTACTTGTGTCATAGAACGTCATACGTTCTGAATAGGTAAATTGAGGAGATACCAAAAACTCCCTCATAGTACTGAATAAGAAATTCAATATAACTTTAATTATCGCAATCAAAATTGCAATAAAGGCAATTATTAATTTTGCCAGCAATTCTGCCCTTAAATGGGCGTAACATTCCAACAACCAAGAACAATTGAAGGAGAAAAAAAAGGGTTTCCCTAAGGAAGGAGATACCCTCTCCACCTTACATCTAGAGGTTGCAAGGATCCATGGAAAAACGTGAGAAGCTCAATGAGAACAAGGACCAAGCTGTGGACATCAAAGTGTTGAAGAGGAGTTAAATCAATTAGAGCATGAAAATAAATATCACGAATGAGTGGCTAAACCACATGAGTATGAATGATACGAAGAAAAAAGAGGCATTGCTGAAATTCGAGCTTCACAAAGGCCGGTGGAAAGTCGCGACCATGAGGCAACCGAAGTTAGAGAAGATAGTGTTAAATCGGGCTCTTATCATGCAAACATCACTTAGCTGGAAGCGGGCAATGCTAAGAGGGTGTGCCATAGTGTTAAAGGAAGAAAATGATAGGGAAGCTGATGAAAGCAACTTTGTACACCCTATCGACAAGAAGACAGGGGGGTCTACTCCCTAGTGAGCAAGCGGGGGACATGGGAGACCGCCTCGGCGGGGTCTCAAGGGGAAGCTTTTCCGGAAATCCATAGGGCTTTTATAGTTGCTGTTATACATAATCTCTTTCTCTTATAATTGAAAGTTAGTAATAGAGAGGTCGGAGATGCTTAATTATACTGAAATCCTATACTGGATATAGCCCTAGTTTAAGGGTGAACCAAAATATATTTTGTGTCTTAATTTCTCTTTCTCACATTTTATCTCAATTTCATTGTGTTTGTACACCTAATTCAACCAAATAAGATTTCTTATGTCCAAGGTATGAAATTTATTTTCTCTAATAACAAAAATTTTAAGTCAATAAAATCAAATTAGAAATGGAATTTGCTAAATCAATGTAATAAATAGTCTAAAGTACCATGGTATTCATTTTTGCTGATTTGTACATAACCATATGCCCATATTAAAAGAATTAGTATCTAAACCTAGATGAGTTGAAAGTCAAACTTTCAGATATCTAGGAAAATATTTCTGGGATTGAGAAGGTGATTGGTCATGCAATAAGCGACTTTGATGGTAAGATTTGCTGGGAAGGACAATGGAAATACTGTCTTCAAGGGTGAAAATTATGAGATATACTTGAGGGGGAAAATATTGAGAAAATTTTCTAATTGATTTTGAAGCTAACATAATAATCCTTAATATCTTTGAATATGGTAAATGCATCTAAGCATTCTTATGCAACTAATACTTGAAAAACAATGTGTGTGTGTGCAGCGCGCGCGCTTTTTAGACTCTATGGGTGGAATTATGCAACTATAATCTAAAACAATAACTTCTTGGATGCTATCGTGTGTGTATGTGTGTGTGTGTGTGTGTATATATATATTTATTTATTTATGCTTTTAGACTCTATGGGTGGAATTATGCAACTATAATCTAAAACAATAACTTCTTGGATGCTATCTTGAACATCGCGTGGATATCTTCATAGGTCAAGTCCTAGATATAATAAGGAGCTGGAACATGACTATTCTCAAAGCACTTGATATCCTCATAGTCAACTTTGAGTATCATATTCATAGTCAGATTCAGATGCGGACTAATGAGTATCAGACTCGGATTGAATTGCAAATTATTTTTGTGCCGTTGTGATCTAGCTTGGATTTCAATTTTGAAGAGTATCAATCTTGAAGATTGTCTCGCGATGCAACATTAGAGCAAGACTTCCGGATTGATGAGCAAAGACAAGATTTAGTATCAAAGGAAGAACTTTACTTATAGAAACCTATATTCGGTTGTGTGGGCGAGTGAATTAACAGGAGATTCTAATCTCATCTCTCAACGACTAGTTAATCTTCTTTTGGCAATTCTTTCCAACTGATTGATTCTCTAAAAACTGTCTAACGAGCAGATTAGAGTGGATGGATATAAAAGAAGACCGAGATGCTAAAAGAGAAAAGAAAACCCATAATATAACATTTCAAAGTCTAAAGAGAGCTTCAACCCTACACACTTGTCTTTCTTGAGCTATAAATTGCAGTCATCAAAAGGCTTTGTTAGAGTAATTGAGTGTAAGATAGTGTGTCTATCCACTCAAGTGTCATCACTCATTATAATCTCTGATCAATTGACTAGTAGCTAGTATGCTGTTAGTTTAGAGAGTGAACATAGTCCTATAATAAGCTGAACCACTATAAAATTTGTGTGCAATTTTCTTTATCTCTTAACTCTCATACATTATCTTTGATAGTATATTGTGCACAAACTAAATCTGGTCCTTGTTTCCATTTAGACTCTAACTTGGTTCTAAACTCCATAGTTTAAATTACACATTAATTTATCAAGTTCTTCAAAATCACCTATTCACCCATTCTAGGTGATATTGTTAACCACAACAAAAAAATAGGTCGATGAGACTCGGGTTGAGAAAAAGAGTAGTTCGAAGTGTTCAATCAAAGTTCTAAATAGTGAGTAATCATAAGCTCAACTTTTTCCTCGTCACAAGCTACTCGGAAGTTGAACATCTCTGAAGGCACCTATAGCAATTAGAGTCATTTTTTGTAAAAACTCGAAATCTCCTTGAAATGTTTAAAGCTGCACCCCTCTGATAAGACCATTATCTTTGAAGGATTTTTGCAAAATATGTCACGCTACTAGTTTCCTTTTATTTTTGTTTTGGGCTATGATCACCAAAAGTTTTAAAGCTTGTCATAAAAGTGAAATCGTCTTCTAAAACTTTCGGAAGGTGTAATCAAGTTCTAAAACTTTTGAAATTAGTCCAACCAAGTCCTTCCGTTAACTCCGTTCAATTCGGATAACGGAAAATGTTGACATGACATTTTTTATTACTTTCTCTCTTCTAATGGAAGAACTCGATCGCACCAATTTGACAAGTTTTAGGACTTGATTGTACTTTTTAAAAGTTTTATAACTCAATTGCACTTTCTTGACAAGTTTTAGGACTTTTAGTGTACATATTTTTTTATTATTATTCTCCTTCTCCTTCCGAGCGTGCGAATATGCCATTATCGTGTGTCCTCCATATATTGTGTTGTTGCCATCACCTTGATTGTGCTCCACTCTACTTCGATGGCCAATGGCTGAGGTTGCAACCGTGACTTGAGGTCTCGCAACCTCTGCAAACGCTAGGCGACCTCAAATTTAGACCGGATCCGGGCTTTGGAGCTTAAGGGGAGGGTTGGGCTTGTCCTAGAAGAGGGCTATCTTGTCATAAGCTTGGCCATCTCTCGACAAGTGGTAGTCGCCGCCAACTTCGGATTATAATGAGACAGTGTCATTTACCTAAAATTTAGTGGGTCGTGGTTGCTCATACCATTCATCTTATCTAAGGATGGTAGTGTCATTTACCTAAAATTTTATGAGTAGGGTTGGGACGCCATGTGACCTCATATTTACGGTTTCATGGTCGGGCCGTGGCTAAATCTCAAATTTGAGTCTATTAATACGTTGAGAATGGTGGTGCCGGTGATGCCGATCCGGTGGTGGTGGATGAGTTTGGCAATGGTGGTCGAGTCTTATAGTGTTATTAGGTGGTGGGGGATGAGCTTAGTGGTGATTAAGGGCGTGCATGGCAACATTTACGCTTGAGAAATCGACTTCTCGCTAGAAATTAATTTTTCTACTTGAAGTTGATTTGTAATTAGAGAAAAGCTTCTGATAACGTAACAAAATTTCTATTTTTGGAACAAAAATTCATTTGATAACGGTTGAAAATTTCTACTTCCGTAACATTATTAACACAATATCTTCTACGAGAAATTATTGTCAACGATTAAAAAATTTCTACTTCATTTTTAATTTTTTTTAAATTTCTTTAAAAATAATTTTTATTATTTAAATTATTATTTAATTTTTAACTCAAGTGGCCAAAAATGGTGACCCGCTAGTGGCGGTTGTGCCGACTGTCGATGATAAGCGGCGGTCAACGGCTATCGACGGTGGTTGTGGAAGTGGTTGGTGGCTAGCGAAGAGAGACGAGGGTCGGCGAGGGGCGGCAGTGGACGATACTAGCTAGCAAAGGTCGGCTGTGGGCGCGGGGGGGAGGTTGGCGGGGGGGCAGAGGTTGGCGGCGGCCGGCAGTGACGGCAAAGGCGTGGTTGGGAGAGAAATAAAAATGAAAAGAGAATGAAGTAAGAGAGATATTGATGTTGAGAGATTTCTATTTTTGAAAAAGAAGTAACTTCTTTTAACTTTTGGAGTTGGCTCAAAAACAGCTTCAGAAGTAGAAATTTGCTTCAAAAGTAAAAATGTAATATTGCATAACCAAACAAATTTTTACTTTATAAGTTGTATTATCAAACGGATTTCTGATCCAGAAGCACTTCTTGAATAGAAATTTGTTTCTAGAAGTGTTACCATGCATGCCCTTTGATTTTAGGGTTGCCCTCAAGCGCAGGAAGAGAGTCCAATTGGTTTGACCTCTTTTTTTGCCCAATGTTTAGCTTTTTTATTTTTTTTTCAAATTCTTATTCTTTTTTTTCTTTTAACCTCTTTTCTTTTTTGTTAGATTTTTTCAAATCCTTTTTTATATTTTCATTTTAGGTTTTAGATTTTTTTTTTCCTTATCGGGTGATTGATGGGCATCATATGTCTTAAAAAGAAATATAGAAAAAAAAGGTCGGTATTTTTCGTTAATTAAATTGGACGAAATTAATTGTGGTAGTTGATTGCATCAATCTAACAAATTTTAAGATTTAGATTTGTTTTGATTTTTTTTTTTTTTGTTCTATCTCTAAGGAGTCGAACCCCGCACTAGTGTTTCCACTCTTAACCCTTTTATTAGAAAGACGGCCCGTTTAAAAGTTGTATTAGAACTTTTGGGTGCTATTATTTTTTCAATGCTCTTTATTTTTGGGGAAAATTTAAAAAAATAGCATGAAGTATCCTCATTTTCTCAAATAAGAGCTTGAGGTGCTCAAATTATTTCATAGAAAGGACCGTCGAAGGGCATTTTCGTCCTTTCCTTTTTTTATTTTTTTTATTCTTTTTCTATTTTTCTAGTTTCATTTCATTTCTTTTCTTTTCCTTTTACCTTTTCTTTTTTGTCCACTTCCTTTCCTTTCCTTCCCCTCCCCTCTCTAGGCCATCGCCCAAGTCGGCATCTAGTGAGGGCGACCTCGCCGGCCTAGGCAAGGGTGACCCTTACTCGGGCGAGTGTTGACGAGGTTAGCCTCGCCAAGACAAGCGAGGGCAAAGGCAGCCCTCACGCAGGTAATGGCAACCCTTGTCCAACGCCAACTTAGGGGAGGGCGACCTAAGGCCGGCGATGGCCTAGGGTGGGGAGGGTATGGAAGAAAAAAGGAAAAAAAAAGAAAAGACAAAAAGAAAAAATGAAATGGCAAAAAAACATAGAAAAAAAAAACTCAAAAAAAAGGGAAGGATGAAAATCTCCCTTGTTTTTTTTTTGGGTCAAAGAAAATCACCTTTAATCAGGTCCTTTTTTTTTATAAATAATTTGAGTACATCGTATATTTATTTGAAACAAGATACCCAGTCTAAAACCCTCGCTTCATTTCCAGCTTTCGCTCAATTACTTCGCTCTCTATCGGGTCTGCTGATCGCAAAGTTCTTCAGCTTGCGAACGTCTTCCTCAATAGTTTCCGTGAACCAGAGCCGCCAATTCGCTCACAACCTGCTTCCTCCTGCCTTTGCCGGCTCCCCGCTTCGGCGCAACCAGCACCGTTGTCCGTCGAATCGAAGGCTCGAAGCGATCAGCTTTACCCTAATTCGCTCAGGATGAGTACTATGAAATTCTGCTGCGAATGGTCAGTTCAGTGTTCTCCCTCTGCGACCCTCTTCTCGCGCTTTCCTGCATTATGCATACCGTGATTGCCCTTCTTGTTCCGTTGCAGCAACAATATACTGTACCCCAAGGAAGATAGAGAGCAGAAGATTCTCCTCTTTGCTTGCCGCAACTGTGAACACCAGGTCGGGTGTTCTTTCCCCCCCTAAAATGAAACTGTTTTAAGAGTTTTCCTTTGCCTTCTTCATTGTCCATCCTTTTCCCACTGCGTCCTCTAGTCAACGAGCATTGTGTTTTTATGTTCGATTCAGGCCCAGGAACGATATATGATGGGGGGACTAGAATCGATGGGTTTATTTATTGGCGTGAGAATTATAGTGTCCTAGGAGCTGACCACATTTTCTTTTCGAGCCCTTTAGGGACTTGAGCTCGAATGTCAAGGGCAGCCGTGTATTTTCCTGGCTTTTTTTGTTCACAGTAGAACATGTGACAATGTGAACTTTGCTGGCGAAAATCGAGAAGAGAATCATTGTTTTAGGGAACAGTACTGCTTCATTTCTGAACCTTAAATACGCTATGTTTGTTTGCTTGCCTGTTTTCGGTCTTCTTGCTTTTCCTGCTGAATCTTTGGAGATTGACACTTGAGAGTAAGATGTGTAGGAGAGTTTGAGCTTGCTTCGGTATACATGTCTGAACCAGAGTTATTGATTTTGTAACTTTGGTTTGAGAATTTTCAACTCAAACTTGGACCTGACAAACATGATCAGTAATTTTGGTATATTATTGGTTTGGTACAGTTCAAATCTGTAACCCTGCGTTTGCACATGAAAGCAATTGCTCTGAGCAAGACCTTCGATTAATTGTTGGATGATTTAGAAATAAGGTCTCCTCTGCTACACACATGTATAAGACGATCACTTACTTCCCATTAGAGTCTCCTCCCCTCCAATTCCTTGTATCCTCTGATCTTTGTCAGTTATTACTCTTTGACTACAGTCGTCTTGGTGAATTAAATTAATAAGCAACTATAGATGCATGCATGCTCGCAGGCCAACAAGAGATGAAGCTGGGATATAGATGATGTATAGGCACTATGATTGTACCAAACACTGGGCATACACGACTGTTTAAAGAGGCTGCATGAATTGGGGTTGGCTAACTATTGAGTTTGCTTGTCCTGACAGCTGCAGTAATTAAAGCACGTAATGGACCCAAAGAGGTCCAATAATGGCCTTGAGGTTCAGTTGTTTCAGTTAAGTTTGTCATGTAAATTTGACTTTTGTTTAGTATGCCAAACATGTTGGTACTTCTGTTGTCTTCTTATTGAAAAGAACAATTTAGAGAAATGTAACCTATGATCCTGCGTTACCTTATGGTTCCTTAACCTGTTCTTGGAGAAAAGGGGGGGAAACTGTGTGCTGACTCCAAGTCTCAAATTCTACAATGTCCCAGTATAATTTGTATCTGACCTATATAACCTTGTCATTCCTTTTCCTCTATATTTTCTTGTCCAAATAGACTATGCCGCTGTTACTGTTGCGGAACGATAGATTTGCTGGCACTGCGAACTGCTGCTAATGATAGTGGATACGCATTTCGTGACACTCAAAAGCTTGTGTTCATATATATGCCGATTAATGTGTGAATCATTTACATTTTAGTAGTTGAAGTATATGTTACTCTGTGGACTGTAAGGTCTAATAATGTGGATGTTCCTCTTTCATTGAAATGTCCCCCTCATCCATTTGGGCTTTGTGTATAAGTGTTTAGAGGGTGTCAGAGGTTCCCCAACGTTTTGCGAAATCACCGTTTGTTGTTATTGTTATTGCTTTTATCCTTTTGGGGTCTACAGGAGCTGATTCTTTCGCTTCTGTAAAGATTGGGCATGCAGGAATATATGACATTGGAATTTGGTACTGTTAGTTTTTAGAACGAAAAATCAGAGGTCATTTCATTTCATGTACTGGGTCTTCATTATCAAGTAGGTCTACTCCATTCGTTTCATAAAGTCTGTAACTTCCATTCAGGAGGTTGCCGATAACTACTGTGTCTACAGAAATGAGATACATCACTCTGTCGGGGAGCGCACTCAAGTGTTGCAGGATGTAGCTGCAGATCCAACTTTACCTCGTACAAAATCAGTACGTTGTGCTCAATGCAGCCATGGAGAAGCTGTCTTCTTCCAGGTAAATTGCTTATCCTGCACTTTGAAATGAAATTCAGCTAATTTAGCATTTAAGATTTATGGTTTTGGGTTGAGGGTTTATAACTAGAATCTTGGACTCTGCAAACTGATCCTATAGTCTCTGATCTAGAAAGTGGCTTCTTTTGACTATGGATCTTGAAAAGGAAGGAATTGCAGTAGTTGTAAGATGTGGTCTATCTGTCTTCTGGAGATTTAGTGAAATAACAACATGTTGGATGTCATTTCTCTCTTTAATTAGTCTATGTCCTTTAGAATAAAATCCTATTTGAGCCAGGGCATACCTTTATTTAGATATATGTATAGCTAACTTCATGTGTTTATCTAAATTACAGTTTCTTTAAAATTATCAAGTTGCCTGACTTGGAAATACCTACATCAATCTGCCTCATGTATTTTGTGGATGAATAAGTCATGCATCAAATGGGTTAACTGCAGAAAAAAGTGCCTTCTTACTGGGCATATCCAAGGAACTGTTGCTTTGTGCTATTACTTTTAGTTTAAAAACATGTTTTTAGTCAGTCAATCGACCAAATCACAATCTTTACAAGTGGTTGTAGTGATAATTGCCCTTCACTCTTATGAGGAACAAAAGAGTGATCCCTGGCAGCAGAAAAATGGGATATGTTATTTGATATGCAAAGAACAAAGAGTTACTTCTGATTTTGATATATTCATGAGGAGGCACCAGAAGAGGGTTTGCCGATACAAAAATTATTTCCCAGAAAGCAGCTCTAAGAAGTATAATGGCAATCATCTCCTCGTTTAAGTCCACTCTTCTTGTTTAAAAATTGAGATGTAATCGCTTTTGTATGAGGATTGGGGAGTATGTAGTTTAGTCGGCAAATAGAAGGAAATGTAGGGTGATTATGTGTTTTGAGAACCCCCTTCCCCCCACAACACCCCCCCCCCACCCACCCACCCCCCCCCCTCTTTCTCTCAATTTTTTTTTTGCATGATTAGGTCCTTCCGATGGGTACTGTAGTCATGGCTATGCATGTCTCTATGGCCGTATTTGCTAATAATCTCATCTTTGTCATTATTCAGGCCACTGCTAGAGGGGAGGAAGGTATGACTCTGTTCTTCGTCTGCTGCAACCCAAATTGTGGATACCGTTGGAGAGATTGACATCTCACTCAGATACTAGAATCTAATCCTGATGACGTTTCTTGGTGTTTGCTCGAAGAAACTATTGGCTAACTCATTGATCTGGTAACGACCTAAGAATATCCAAATTGTGGTCTTACATTTCCTGGAGCTGGTTCAGTTTGGCTGTAACTCATTGACCAAAAAGCATTGAAGGGGAAACTGTAGCTGGCGGTATTTCAATTTGCGCCTTAAGTGTGAATTGCTGGATTTTTTTAGTTTGTTCTTTTTATCCTGGTGAGGACCTTAAGATACCCATCTTTCCGATCCATGGCTTGACAAGGCAGCTCGAGGAATTCTGGGTTTTTATGAGCGAGTAGGAGAGCTAAGATAATGGATAAGATAGAGGAGGTCAGTGATGACGAGATTAAGGAAAACTGTGAAAGGTGCATTCAAACTGGGAAAGCAAAAGAGCCCATGGCTACAAATTTCCAAGGAACCTTTGCAACTCTTTGTGGAGATTGTAAGAAGTTGGTGTAGTGATGAAAAATATTCGGTGTGTTGCTTCTCTTAGTTCTGATTTTAAAGGACCCTCTTTAATTCCTCTGGTAGAAATGTAATGCAGGTGCATCGGGAACCATCTGGAGCTGATAAGAGCCCAACAATATGATGAACAGGTTACTAAAACAATGCTATCCGGAATCAATCTGACCAAAGATTTCGCTACAATTTTATGTCTTAGGCCGTTTAAAACTCAGAAAAGATAAATACTTCCCATTGTTCTTCGCATGCTCCTTTCATCCGGAGAAGTAAGTTTGTGCATGGGCAATAGTACGGTACCTCATGTATCATTTGAGTATGATTACGTCCCTGACACTTCCGGGGGACACTTGCTACCAACGTTGAGCAGGATGCTTTTTCGTCCGTTACGGGCTTTATTACAAGGGAAAAGCAGGCCTAGACATGCACGCCCGACATGGCAATCATAAACTAATGACATCTTGGAACATGGATTGACCAGTGATCTCGGGCGGTCTGCTGTTCATTTTACCTGTTCATTTTGCTGCAGCAGACTAACTCTGTTTTGTGAAAAAAAAAAAATAGAATGATTTGAAAAATATTTTCCTAAATATGATCGCGCGTATTGCTTACAAAAGTCAATAAAGGCGAAAATGTTCAGACATAAATATTATCGATATTGAAATCATTTTGCATTGATTAATTATTTTAATCGATACGAGCAATCATTTTGAGGTAATTTTTAAATCATTCATTTTTCGCTAAATAAACGGAGCATAATTGTGATTTATTGCTTACGAGTGTTCCTTTGAAACACCGTTTCGGGTCCAACGAAGCCTCCGTTATCCCGTTTGGACCACAATGCGACAGTCTGCTCCATGTTCGTTCCTTTCAGGATTCTGCCGTACTGGAAAATTCTATTTACTTTGCTTAAAACATCCGAGGAATATTATTTGAATCCTGAGTGTATGGTAGAAAGCTCAAGGCTGCTGCTAGTGTACTTCTCTACATTGGTAAGACCTGCAATCTACTCGAGGGACATGAGCAGCAACATTCAGCAAGTCGAGTTTCACATGGTCTCTTCTCCAAACATTCTGAAATGAGCTTTTGGGGCGCCTGTCTTTCCGGTACCAATGAACTACAAATCGCATGAGTAGATGGATCTCTCGCTGTACAACCACACTGTCTATTTCTGATTTTATCTTGAGACCGGAGAAATTATTCCTCTTCTCCTGCCCTGTTCGGGAGCCACGAGGAACGGTGCAAAATTTGCTTCTTCTGACTGAAGATTGAAGTCGTCTTGGGCTATGTCAAATGCGAAGGGAAAATCTCTGCAATGTCTACACTTTGACATATCATAGTAGAAGCAGCATAGTGTTTGAGGAAAGGCTTAGATTGCTCTGTCCTAACGATTTGTACTGTAAAATTACGAGTGCAAATAGATGGGGTAGTTGTAAACATCAAGGATTGATAATTCATCATATCTGAGAGCTCATAGCAGGATTAGTTCTCTTGGTTGTCCTCTGTCCAAATGGAACATCACTCATTTGAAAAGAAAATGAAAAGAAAAGATCGATTCTATCAGATGAAAGAAACTGTGTGGAAGAACCTGTAATGTTTAGCTAATGGAGTGAAGAGCATACGAAATTTGTGAGACGAGAACTTAGTTGATCAAACTAGTATTGAACCTCTGAGGATAGCTCATTTCGATTTTGGCAAAAAGACTGGATCAATTTGTTCTAGCAAGATCGCGTGGAAAGGTATTGAGGTCTGGCCTCTTAATCAGAATGTTCAGTAATAGTTTGAGTAAAATGACTAAGAATGAAAATGAAAAAGAGCCATCTTGCAATGTACATCTTCAAAATGGATCTCCTCTTGTTGAATTATATGGTTTGCATGTATGAGATCTAAGTATAGTATACGCTCTTTTGGGCATATGCAGAGCTGCACATTATAAATAAAATGACAGGATCAACAACACAAGACCCCGAAGGCAGTTTGGGAGGGAGAAAGGCCTATAAAAATCGACCAATTCTGCTTCCAGCTGCATATAGGATTTCCCTCGTTTAGCGCCTTCTTTCCTGTTTTTCTGGCTCGGACATGGGGAAGTCGAATTTCTGATGGTTTTGTTCAGCGAAACCAATACTGGGATCTGCCCCGCTCGCAATCGCTTTCCTTACCTTTCCTATCCTCTCTAAAACTCCTTTAATGGCTATTTCGAATGCATCATCGAAGTTCTTTTCTTTGGACCTGGGATCTGCATAAACGATCCTCGGAATCAGCCGTATAACCTCCTCTCTCATGGCCCATACTTCATTCTCCGGAATGCTTTGGAGTATCGGTTCGATGCTAACCTTCTTCGCCTCATCCAATGGGATAAACACGGAATACTTAGTATGATCTCTTGGTAAGTGCCATACATATTGCACATAAGCTGTGCCAGGATGGAAAAACACAGGAATGCACCCGGCCAAAATCGAGTCAAATGTCGACCGCCTGGTGTAAGAGTCTCCCCGCGGTTGTAAACAGAAAACTGAGCTTCGAAACACCTTCATCACATTAACCGGATCATCGCAATTACTCGTGCTGGAACTGCAGTTGAGCAACTTGCATTTCCCATTCGACACAAGACACTGGTTAATGATCTCACCCCGGATAGTGAACTCAAGTTCAGGTCGCGGAGCGCCTACGAAAGCAAACAGGTACTTTCTCTCCTGCTTTCTCATTCTATCTTGCCATTGTGCAACTTCAACACCCTTCGAAGGATGGAAATAAGTCGGGTACGGTATTGCGAAATCATTGTTCCAAACACTCGACTCCACGGACAACATCGTCATGTTCTGAGATTGTGGCAAGAACATCAGCTTACTCCCCCAATAGGACGGGTTATCAGACTGTCTCCTGAAATCCCACGCTATCCTACCCGCCACGAGGAAATAGTCTCGACCAGACATCCGCCTCCACTCTGGTCTCCCGGACAACCACCGAACGAGATCAAAGGCCGTGGCGTCCCTCACGGATATGTTGGAACTCCAGAGGTACTGGCTAATGTCCAGCCCAGCATAGTACGGCACATAGATCGCCGAAGCGAGGGATGAATCATTAGTCAGGCACTCATACCGCTTCATCTTGTTATGGAAGATAACTTCCAGTAGGAACTGGTTCGTCCTGAACCAGCTACTGTTCAACAATACCCCTCCGGAATCGGCCACAGCAGGACCCATGCCCAGGTTTTCCATATACGGACACATGTTCACATCTGTCCCTCTGGTCAGTGACTCACACTTCCGAAGCAGGTCATTATTGAACCTGCCGGGGAGATCATGAATGTAAATGAATCTGCCAGAGCATGAACCTCTGTCAAAACCCATGTCGATACTTTGATGTTCACTGCTCTGGTTAGTGGGTGAAGCCGAATCATCATCAGATTTGTCCCCCACAATGACGCCGGGTGGACTAAGACCAACATTAGGAACCTCGCGATTCCTAGCTGTATTGTTTGCTTTTAGGAGTGACCCTTTGTCAATGGGGGCTGGATCGATGGTCTTGTTAAGACTCCGACCGAAAGGTAGTGATTCGGGCTTGCGGGTATCGATGGAATTCTCATAATTGTCGACGAAGAAAGCGACCCCATTGTTGCCGCCGCGTCCGCCGCCACTCAAGAACGAGCGATCAAAGGAAAACAGCAAAACCAAACACAGCAGAGAAGAAATGAGGACGACGAACCAGACTTGGGGACCGTAATGACCCTTCTTCTCCAGCATCTCTTCTCCGGTTTTGCTCGGCGCCGGAGAGCGTTCCAATGCACAGACAGCTTCAGCAGTGACTGGTTTCCATGGATGCCAGAGGGATGGCAAGTTAAGAGGGTTCTGCCGGAAGAAGGCAAAGTGTGGGATTGTTTGAGAGAGAGGTTGGAAAAATGTAGAGTCATGCAGGAGGAGAACGAAGAGTTTGGCAGGGCATAGCCGAAGTGGAGAGATTGCATTAATGGCGGCATGAGTACCGGCTTTTTTGGGTAAAAGCTCAGTCTTCAGCCGACTGACCGGGTTGAATTGAAAAAGAAAGGTAGAGCCTAATTATTACTTAGCTTTGAGAGAATTGATTATACAATAATTTTTGGACTATTGTTACGTTCACAGTCTATTGAGTCACAAAAAATATAGAATAAATAATTAAAAATTATTATGGGATCCACACTTTTAAGAATTTATGTCTCAGAACATAGTGTTATATTCTTAAGTTATCCAAAAATTATTATACCAGCAAAATTCTAACTTTAATGGGGCATGATTAGCCAAAGCGATCTTGTTATGATTAGAAGCCAAATCCAGTCCAACTGCTAAAATCCTGCAATGCAGGACAGGGAGGGAAAGGAGATGTGTGTAATTGAATGTCCAAATCATCGACTCTACCAATTTCGCAAAAGCTAAACGATTTAAAATATACTTCATTAATAATGATTGCTTGTGTCGCTTGAAATAATTAGTCAATAAAGAATATTTTCATTTATTGAAAATAATTAATATCTAAATACTTTTCGTGCACATTGCAAATATTTTTTTTTATTTTCTTTGCTTAAGGCATACAAACGATTATTTTTAAAATATATATTTTTCAAATCATTCATTTTTCGGGAAACAAAGGCACTCCCTAAATTAGGGTTCCGAAGCAATTAGTAGAAACCTAAAAGATTTGAGATTAGTTTGAGATTTTATAGTTGAGAACGTGGATGCGTGTTAACGATCAAAATGCTCTCCTTTTTTATCTTAGGTTATTTAGTACATATCTAAAATAATTCTAACTCTACTAGGGTTTTGGACAGCTTCGAGATTCATTTGACGGGGTAAACTTGAAATTTAAACTAGATGAATCGTATGTCAAATTTCTCTTACTATGTTAAGAAAAGCTTAATGTACCTATATAACCTTGTGTACCCTGAAGTAAAACTAGTTAGCATATGACATTTTCAGCAACAGTCACCAATTCGAGGTTTGATTCTCATTGTATAATTCTTGGATTTTAGAAGATTGAAGATTAATTATGTACGAATTTCGAACAAATTATTATGTTTGCAAATTTGAAGTGTTATATTTTTTTATTAATTATTTTACTTTAAAAAAAACTAAAGGCTTGGATTTCCCATGCATAGACATATAACGTCGAACGGGAAATTAATAAATGGTCCCGCTAGCAATTGAGATGGGTTCCACTATGACTTTTATATTTTTTTTGCTATTTATAAACATGTGATTGAAGTTCTACCGTGATAATGTTACACTGTCAATTTCTGAAATTCCTTTAAAAATGCATAGTTTATAGGTCATAAATGTTGAATTCTGCCAAATAATTGTGTCATAAAGTTGTCCTTTTGGAGCTTATTTCTAGCTTTATATACAGTCATTATACTAAAGAGGTCATGTCTCAAACACGTGAATGAACTTATGTGAGAAACCGACTTCTCACAATCTCCAAAACTTTGAGTTTGGGGTTTATGTCCACGGCACCGTGCACGCTCACATCATAATTTGGCCACGTCACCTTACAAATCTATGGCACGTCTTCACACGTATTTACATAATCTTTTTTACCATGTCATCTTCCGTTTCTCATGTTGCCACATCATCATATATGTCTATGTTGTGACGAATTTTCACTATATTAGAAATAATTAAAAATTAAAATAAATCTTATTGACATACTTTCTAATAAACTTTAGAGAAGGTTATTTAGTAATTTTAAAAGAAGTTACTTCGAGATTTCTTAAAGCAATGATTATTAAATTTATTTAGGAATTTTTTTCAAAAAAAAATGGTATTAGAAAGTCGGGTCTTTTTCCAAATTAAATTTTAAAAAAATTATTTAAAAATTATTTTTTAAAAATAAATATTTACAAATTTAGGCCTCGCTCAGCAATTGGGGTACCGAGCGAGGCATGCTCGGCAGCCCCATCGCCGAGCAAGGCCCATATTGGGCCTTTTTTTTAATTATTGATACTTATAATATTATAATTTTTTTCTTGTGAAGCTTATCTTTATAACAAAATTAGCAATAATTAATGTAAAGATTTATTAAGATCTATAATTAATAAATAATGTTGTAATTATGTAATTAATTTAAAATATTCATAAAATAAAATAGGTAAGATATATGAAAAAAAATGAGATTTTCATGATATATTCATCTATTGGAAAGGTAGAAATCCAACCGGAAGGCGAAATGGTGATGTGTCAAGAACCCGCGAATCGGGTCGATGATATCGGATCGGGCTCAAATTCGATCGGTTGAAGCAAAACGGCATCCTAATCAATATTCACTGCCGTTGGCAATGATGAACAATGGATTTTTGCGAATCGGGATCGTCTAGATGAGTTTTCCTATTTTTTTAGTATTTTCAGGATTTATTAAAGAAAAATGTTTGTAATTTTGAATTTTGATATTTAAAATCCTACTATGGCTAGGTTCGGGGTTAATACCTTATAAAAGGTGTTATTATAACATTTTTGAGGACGATGATTATTATT
Source organism: Rhodamnia argentea (assembly GCF_020921035.1). Classification (NCBI taxonomy): domain Eukaryota; kingdom Viridiplantae; phylum Streptophyta; class Magnoliopsida; order Myrtales; family Myrtaceae; genus Rhodamnia; species Rhodamnia argentea. The sequence goes on from NC_063150.1 coordinate 14,903,572, forward strand.
GAATTTTGAGATTTTTCTCTTTAATAAATCACGAAAATACTAAAAAAATAGGAAAACTCATCTAGACGATCCCGAATCGTAAAAATCCATCGTTCGTCACTGCTAACAGGGGTGAATATTGATTAAGACACGGTTTCGCTTCAACCGACCGAATTTGAGCCCGATCTGATGTCGTTGACCCGATTTGCCGATTCTTGACACATCACCGTTTCACCTTCCAGTTGGATTTATGCCTCTCCAATAGATGAATATATCATGAAAATCTCATTTTTTTCATACATCTTACCAATTTTATTTTATGAATATTTTAAATTAATTACATAATTACAACATTATTTATTAATTATAGATCTTAATAAATTTTTACATTAATTATTGCTAATTATGTTATAAAGATAAGCTTCACAAAAAAAATTATAATATTATAAGTATCAATAATTAAAAAAAATATATGAAATTAAAAAAATAAAAAAAAGGCTCGGTATGCACCTTTCTCGGCAATGGGGCCGCTGAGCAAGAGCCGCTCGGCAGCCCAACCGCCGAGCGAGGGGTTTGGGTGAGCAGCTGGGTGCCGAGCGGGCCTCGCTCGACACCTCACCCATCGAGCAAGGCCCAAATTTATAAATATTTATTTTTAAAAAATATTTTTGTAAATATTTTTTAAAAAAAATTAATTTGGAAAAAAAGCCCTAGAAAGTTATAGTATGAAGAAGTAGTTCTTGAATTTACATTTAAGAATCAAATAAGCCAACGTTAAGCTAATTGAACTAATAGTAAGTCAATTGTTTAAATGATAAGAATGGAGTCAATGCTAGATCAATGATAGATTAATTTTCTAAAGAAAAGGATGAAGTCAATGCCAAGTCAATGCTAAGTCAATGGTAAATTAATTTTCTAGAAAAAAAAAAAGGGGGGCAAGATCAATACTAAGTCAAATTAAGTCAATAATAAGTTAATTTTCTAATAGATAAGATCAATATTACTTTCATGTATTAGATGAGGTTCATTAATTAACCATACAAATGGACCAATCGAATAAAGATAAGTGGCTACTCTAGGGACCTAGGATAATTAGCCCGAACAAATGGATCAATAGGAAGAAATCTCATTAATGAAACTTGGGAAACAAGTTAGAAAAGTTAAATGTCAAAAATGTGTTCATATTTATAAAGAAACTTGATGAGCAAGTTGCTCTTAAAGAAACTTAAAAAAGAAGTAGAAAATAATAAATGCATTCCTAATTACCATAAATGAGATTACAATAGTAAGATAAGTAAAGTTAAGATACTCTTAATTATAATAAAATGAAGTGTTGTTAATAATGGATTGGAGATGCTTTCTTAGGAATTTATATGGAAAAAAATGACATAGAATCTCAAAATATACAAGGATGGACAAAATGGAATTGATGGGTTAAGGGTGGGAAATGTTTAGCTAGTTACGGTATGGCAGCATTCAATTAAAGCAAGGCTGGATCACGACATGTTGGCCGGCTCACCAGCGCAAGGCAACCGTCGGCTTATGCCGCCTTGAGGGACGGTGTGAGCATGGACGGCACCCTATGGGCGGCGCCAACAGCCACCGTCCCTCGTCGGAGGTTGGCCGTATTCCGAAACTCGTTAATCGTCTTTAATTAGTAAGGTTAATTTAGATATAATTAGCATAATCTACTTAATAAAATAATTAATTAAGATATTGTAATTAAGATGATTAATGCTTCTTGAACACTTGGACCAATGAGAAATTGTCAAGAACCTATTCTAAAACCCAGAGGACAAGTGGATCAATAGAAAAGCAATAAGTAGCTAGCAGGCAAAGTTATTTGATAGACTTGCTAGGTGGCTTCTTAATAGGACGATAAATGACCATCATTAAATAGAATCTAAACTTCAAGAAGCTTCCTCATTAAGATGTTTGAACTTTTGAGGAAACTTAATTATTAAAACTTGAGAATTTCAAGAGAAAAATCATTGGTTGTCCCACTATAAACAGGATGGTTCCCCTTTTGAAAAGCTAGCAAAAACTCTCCCTCTACTTGCTCCCCCTTGGCCGACACTCTCTCTCTCCCTTCCCCTTTGCTGCGCCGCCTCACCCTACGCACGCCCGCCGCCTCACCGCCTCACACACCCGCCGCCTCACCGCTACGCACTCCCGTCGCCTCATCACCTCAAGCCGCACGTCCTTTGCCTCATCCACCGTCACGCACTCTATTGCCCCTTGTTATCGTCACTCCACCATCTTTCCATTGTTATTGTTTAGTTTTATTAAACCAAGAAGCGGTAAACAGTAAAGAGGTAAATAGAATTTCTAGATCTAATACGGTAATATCCATTTATTACTTGATTTGGTATTGCATTTTTCTATGATTGCTTGTGTTCATGAGCCTCAAGGCATTAACGACAAGTTTTTGGTTAAAATTGTGTGGAAGGGAGTTCGAGGATGCCGAGCGGGAAACAATCGAAGACAAAATGGGAGTTGCCAAGGCCAAACGGACCGAGAATGGATCGATCCCAAACCTAGTCGGGTCTAGAACCGGTCCAACTCGGCCCCAACAAAATCGGGTCGGTTTGGACTGGGTTCGGACCGGACCAATTCGGTTTAGCTTGGCCGGGTACAAATCAAGGTTGATTGGCCCGATTTTTGGTGGTTCAAATGGCTGATTCGATTTCGAGCCCCACCGAAATGGTATGTCGAATTGAAAACGATTCGATTAAACTCTTGTCCCGCCTTCGTTCCGCCGTTTTAATCTTACATGATGGTAACGAGAAAAGATAATAACCGAAGCATGCGTGCACAAGTTTGTGGATGGCATTAAAAGACATCGACGTGCCTCCGTTAGCTCGAGAAGCTACGGGGTAGGGGTTCGAGGATAAACGACGTATTTTCAAGTGGCCGTTGTTCGCAACAACGGAATTAAGTGTCGTCATCCACCAAAATTTTACTTGAGGCGATGGCGTAGACGTCGCTTATCATTATGAAGTGATTGAACAAATGTGCCGTCGAACACGTAAATTGCCGACATTGCTTGTTATTGGAAGTCCCGATATAACCTCTTGAAAAATGATGCCCAAAAGTGAGAAGAAAAGTAAATGCATTGTTGCATTTATGTTTACATGAAATGGATACGATTGATTATGCATGACATATTCTTGAAATGGAACACAAGATAGCTACATGCTAAAATTTTTTACACCGCTAGGTTGAGTATTATTCCGATGTTCATGCTTTAGGCCTAGAAATTTCATTTACTAGGCTATTTGCTCACCCCATTATTTTTCAAGTGAGAAAAATGGAGTTTCCCCGAGAGCCACTATTTGGGTACCCAACTCGTATGACCCACCTCCGACAAACCATAATTGATGTGGAAACTGGCATCGTTTATGTTCGTATCACCGCTACCATTTGGATTGATGTGGGGTTGGCACATTAAATACCCATTGAGTTCGTATCATGGCATGAGCAAATGCGAGATGGGATGATGAGAGGTCCCTTGTGAAACCTCAATATCCATGGTCCATCGGGACCTCGAGGCGGTGCAACGTCTTAGAAGGGATCACTTTGAGGAGATAGGATAATTCCATCTCTTATGTGTAGTTGATCTAACGGGATAGTGATTACGGTGGACGATCGGATAGCCTCCAACAATTTTTGTTTGTAAAATAGGTTGAGAGGTAATGGGTTGTGGGTTTTGTGAGGAAGTTTAGCATGTATAGCATTCCTAGATTTTGATTGTAAAATAGAATAGGAAAGCTAAGATTTGTATGAGGAGTATTAGGTGATGTACTAATGGTATGGGACGCCCACCATTATATAACATTAAGAATGTTCGTAGATGTCTTGAAAGTTGTCATGTCTACTAATTAAATGTGGTAGCCAGTCTTCTACGTTTTAGAATAAAGGTTGGCGGAATAAGGGCCTTGTCTCAAGGGTATTTTCGTTATTTCACTTTATTTGATTTTTTTTCTTTTTATTTGTCTTTTCCTTTTTAAAAAAATTTAAAAAAAAAAAGAAAGTAATCACACACACCTACACGGGCGGGCTATCACCCCACCACTGGTAGGGGTTTAGCAAAGGCTAGAGAGGTCGTCAGCCCTCGCTACCAATGACCCTGTCGACTAGAGGTGTGGGCCAATAGGCCCCTGCTAAAATCGGGAGAGGGTCGAACAGTTTCCGCGCGCTGCCCATTTCTCTCCATCTAATATACCCAGGAAGCAATGAATTCCAACATATGAGATTCCTCTCGCCCATATTGTCAAACACCTTGCACGCATCCTTCATCCCACTCTCCTTTCCACCCATTGCGTACAAATTTACCAAATTCGTCTTCACAAACGGACTAGAGACATACCCATCCCTCGAAACCCTCCCATGCACTTGCAATCCTTCTTCTATTTTTTTATAATTTAAAAAAAAAAAAAGAAATTAGAAATAACACACACCCACACAAGAGCCTTCCTACCTATAGCCGCCGCCCCACAGCCGGTGGGAGGTCGACTAAGGTTGGCAAGGTCACCGGCCCTCACCGAGGTGCCATCTACAGGTCAGAGGGTAGAGGAGCCCTCTCGCTCGTATATGTTCTTTTTTTTTTCAATTTATTTTTAATTTAAAAAATAAAAAGGAAAACTAAAGAAAAAATTAAAAAGGAGAAATGACAAAAATGCCATTTAGGCCATACCCTTTTTTGAGGCTCCATGGCCATTTCAAGCCCTTATTTGAAGCATGATATACCATTTTAGGCCCTTATTTAAAACAAGGTTCACTTCATGTCCTTATTTGATATAACAAAGACAGTTCAGACCCTTATTTAGAATTTTTCAAAAAAAAAAAAAACTAAACTTATTGTAGGGGCGGCCAGTTCAATCCTCAACCTTTCAGTTATATCAATTTAGTCATAAACATTTTTAACGATTCGTTAATATAGTCTTTCTAGCCAATTTTGGACGAAGATAGCCAACGTGAATAATTTTTATAATTTTTATTTTCTCAAATTTCTTTGTATCTTATCTTATCTTTCTTTTTTCCCCTACTCTAGGCCGCGGCCACATACAAGTGCCAGCGACCCTCCCCCGGATGGGCAAGTGCATCGTGGGCGGGGGCACTGCGGCCCTTGCTAACCTTAGGTGAGCGTCGGTCGGTCTCACCAGCCTAAAGTTGGAAAAGAAAAGAAAAGACAAAAAATATATATAATAAAGAAATTAGAAATTTCTTCAAAAATTGTAAATATTGTCCACATCAGTAATTTTCGGCCAAAATTGGCCGAAATGACAACATTGGCAAGTACATCAAAACGTTTATGACTAAATTTGCACGATTGAAAGAGTTAGGACTGAATTGAGTGCCGCACAATAAGTTTATGATTTTTTTGGGTAAATTTTCCGCTATTGCTAAATTGTTTGTGAATGGCTTAAGATATCATCTCTATTTGAGTATGTCAAAGCATTCTGATCGAAATGTTTCGTATTATAGGGACTTTATAACGAATGTTAATGTTAACCATATATGAAAAAACTTTTTAAATTGAAATGAAACTATTTAAGTTCATGCAAAACGGACGCATTCAATATAAAACAAAAATCACCAAAGAAAATTATCTAACAAAAATGGAAAAGACTTGAAAAAAAATGGACAAATTTAAAACGAGTTATTGAGGAGAGAACAAAGAAAATATAGCAGTAAAGGTGTTTTGTTATTAAAAAAATAAATTGTGTGTGTGATGAGGATTAGTGACTTGGGACATTAGGTCGCGCATGACAATATATTTGGAGTAGAATTTTTGCCGTAAATGTTTCTAGAGTAAAAATATGTTTGGTAACACAACTTATAGAGCAGAAATCCGTTTAATTACGCAACTTTATTTTCTACTTTTTGAGCAAGTAATTTTGAAACCACGTGAAGGAGTAAAAAAAATTTACTTCTCTCCAAAAGTGGAAAATTCAACTCTATAAGTTGATTTCTATAGTAAAAGTGTTGCCATGTGCGCCTTTAGTTACCAACTTACCATAACTCTAGCGGACAGCAAAAATAAATTATGATTATAATTCTCCATGTCCAAAACAAATATTTAGGAGTAAATTACTAGAGTTATGATACCATAACTAACTTATCTAAATATTGTTCGTTCAATTAAGCATTTCAACTTCCAAAAATAGATTCAATGTGACAGTTTCATTGGAAAAGTAACTCCGTTTGCTGGCGTTGACGTCTCTGCTATTTGGTCATCGTTAATCGTACAAATTGGACGCTTACGTGTCTAAAACGCCAAAGACACGGTAAAACCATCCAGATGCTGCCAACCAACACCCATCTTCTTCATCACACCAACGCCAATCTCGCCTCCAAAATTGTGAATCTTTGTAGCCTCATTAGCCGCTTGTCTCATCCTGCATTTGTGTAGCCAGCCTTTTCTCAAGATGAGTTGCTACGGAAGACGCTTTCGGGCCAGAATTTCAAATGAGTGATCGACAAAAGGAACTTTCTTAGTGGAATTTATGAAACCGTCTCGTCCGCTGGCGCCGGGCAATATGAGCATGAGAAATGCAATTAGAACTATCATATTAGAGCGTATCAAGGATGACAACGAGAATTAATTGTCATTCTATGTTCTATGTTTCGTTTCTTCCCCCCAACCCACACACACACACACTCTAGAGATTCATTCCCGCTCACCATCACCAAAGAGTGAGCTGCTGCCGGCACCACAGACGACGGCGGTGCCATCACCACCGATGAAATGGGGATATACAATAGAATCCGTAAGAAACGAACCAATTAGTTAGCTAATATAATAGTATCAATCAATGAATGATCAACAATCCAAAATGTAGCGGGTTCGTAAAAAGAACACACACGATACAACTTGATTTGTGTAACGTGATTTGATAACATACGAAAACATGACACGCCACGATGCTAGTGCAAAAGTTGCCGTGGCATGAAATCAATCCACAACCATGAACGTAACAAGTAATACCCTCCTTTTTTTTCGTAAAATCAATTTACCAATTACAATAGGCTATCGACAAATTTTCATAGTCGATGAAGGGGGAAGATTCTTAGCTGGGGTTGCTCTGCCCTTTTCAAGTTGTAAGTGTCCCGGGCACTTGGCCAGTCCATACCCTTCCTACGATCTTTCCTCCATCAGACTTATTTATCCATAAATTCAAGAAAATCAACGAAATTAGCATCAAACCAACGTAATTAGCATAAACAAGTCTAAAGCTCTTACGGGTTTTTGGTTCAATAGCCGACTAGAGAAACGAAAACTTCTCAGTATATAGGTTGTTAAATAAGATGGATTTACTTGGATCCTAAATTGTTCGGAAAAACCTAATTAAGAAATTAACAAGGTCCGGATCGGCTGATCCTTTTAATCAATAAATCTACACCAAATCTTTTAGTAGGAGAGAGTATTTTATGAGTCGATCGCACATTTGACATGATGTAGTCGATCAATCACACAGCTAACGTTTTGATCAAGAAAAAAATCATATTTCAAATGTGATACGCATCTCAACTCACGTGATATTTAACTTTTAAAAATCTCTCACTAAGAGGTGATGTCATCGTTACATTAACTATTTTCTCATTTCAACTGCCAGCACAGTAAACTACACTCAAAAACAAAATGTTCACGGAATCGTTTAAGCAATTCACCATAGTTCTCTCCCCTCCGCACGGCCAGCCATTAGGAGTAGATATGGCCAAAATGAACCGTGGGCCCGGAACCGGCCCGTTGACCGGGCCCACGGTTCCAACCCGGAACCGGAACCAGGCCTCAAGGGCCGGTTCTCGTTCCATAATTTTCGGGATTGGCCCGGAACCGCCGTTTCCAACCCGGTTTTTTTTTTTTAAGAAAAAAAAGGGAGGAGGCCCGCTCAAAAAGAACCGTTGGGCCTAGGAACCGGCCACGTCTAATTAGGAGGGCCAACGATTCGGTTCGGTTCGAATTTTCACCTAATACAAACCAAACCAACCGTTTGATTTTTTTTTTTTATAACCACCAACCGTTTGATTTTTCAGCTTTCTTTTTCCTTTTTTTTTTCCCTTGTTTCGGATAAGAGTAATTCTCCCATTAAATTACTAATATGACGAAGAAATGAAATTTTCAATTTGGTTCGGTTTAGTTTTTCAGTTTGATTTTGACACCCCTACCATCATATCAGTTTTATGGGGAATGATAAAGACGTGAAAATAAAATTACGAAAATTTTATGATGCAGTCCAACAATTTAGAGTCTGTTTAGTAACGTTTTTGTTTCTCTATTTTTATGTTCTTTTATTCTCCGGAACAGAAAAAAAAAAACATAAATCTATTTCATAAAGTCAGTTCATTTTTCTGTTCCCCGAAATAGATTAGTAGCGAGTGAATAGATTTGGAACCAAAATAAAAAGTAAAAAAAAAAAAATCTGCTTTTTTGTTCTTGAGAACAAAAAGAGAAACAAGGTAATTTTAGAGAAACAAACTCAGCATAACCACCAGTTACTAACCTACATATACCTAAGTCGTTCGGTTGGGCCGGGCCATTTTTTTTTTTTTTTCAGAATATCATTTACAGTTTTGGCTTCCTTAGATTCAAATAATCGATTTGGTTTCTTTTTAATTTCTGGATTAATATTTTTTTTTCAGGACCCTCAAATACATTTACAAAAGATGCATCGATAATTCGTATGCAACATGCAAGAGCTGACAACAACGGAAGAACATTTAAATTTGTATTTGAATGCTTTGTAGCTATATATATGAATTATGTTAACACTTGAGTTTTACTAAAGTCCTATTTTTCATTTATCGAAGGTGGGTGTGGTGGGAGTCAACGAGGAGGGCAGAGTTTATATTATCAAATTTTTTTATTAAATTTTTAGATATTATGTTTTGATTGGTTATAGTACTTTTTTAGAATTCTTGAGAATACATGTGAGAAGGGAAGAAGAAGAAGAAGTGCAAAAAAAAAAAAAAAAAGAACCGTCGCGACTTTGTCCGAACTGTCAAATTACCAAAAATCATTTACTCATGACCAAGCCCAAGTAAAAAAAACCTTGAAATTTTAGGGTGAGGTCGGACCGGGTCAAGTATGGTATTTTTTACACCCCTACCAACTATTACGTTGGATTTTCCGAGACCATTATAGAATATCTTGATCAAATAAGTACTTACAAATAGTTCAGTTTTATCAAACATGAACCGCTAAGTCTCCATGACATTTTTATAATTAAATGAAAAAAAATAGGAATAGAAATTTTTAGGGTCGTACCAAAACTATTTCTACTCTTTTTTTATTTCGTGAATAGAAATTTTGTGTAGTTACCAAATACGTTCGTTTGCTTAGAAACTCATCCAAGAAATGGAAATAAAAAAACTATTTATGAACAGAAATTGTTCCTGGGAATAGAAATGTAACCAAACGCACCCTTACAGGACCAATCCCGATTTAATAGGATGGATGGATGGATGATTGGGTTAAAAGGAAAGAAGTTCGAGCCATCACCCACTTTTAAAAGGATGATAACTTACCAATTATTAAAGGAAAATGCCAACATTAAGAATGTCAATGTCACTTTTTATTAAGGAAAATAACGATGTATGAAAAATAATTACTCACCGCATGACTTTAGAATTTGTTAATTGTGAAGGAATATTAGGATTGTAGAGTGCAGGTCTAGACTACTATATGTAAAGAATGATTACTTGTCATATACAAGGACTTATAGAAAACCTACAATGAGGACAATTACTAAGCACAGCTACCATTAATTTGGACAATTTGAGATGTTTCACCATGCTATTGGTTAATTACTAAGTGTTTCTATAAATAGGTTACCGTACATGTATATTACTACTATTACAAGTGGAAACAACTTACGACGACTAGAAATAAGTTATGACTCGTAAAGTAAAATTAGTATTTATAAGTGCCATTAATTATGGTAAATTCACGAAATTTACGGCAAGTCCATTTTATTTTATTTTATTTTTTGGGCATGCGGGATCAAAGAAGAAACGGAGATAAGAGTTACATGAATATGCTAAGTAGTGTACGAAATTCCACCAAAGACTCTAATCTAAGCCATATATGAAGGAACACATGCAATTCTATTAAGCACTTAACTGAAAAAATTTCTAACCAATTTCAAAAACGACAGTTCATGTCCTAGCTTTGGTAACTGTGGACCCAACATTTCTGGTCCTGGGTACCCGGCTTCACGTTACGTCCGTGAGAGACGAGTCTCTAAAAATGTAAAATCCCCAACAATTAGGTCACGACCGGCCATTGAATCACATTTACGCCAAGGTTAAATTTCCCGGATCTAAATTCGTATGTATTTTTTGGATCACTGGTACGAATTTGTGAGTATGGGTAGCACGAAGAAAAGGGTTAGCGGTATTGGTGTCACGCCGGATAGAGTGTAGAATTTTTCAGTAGAATTTTTCAAATTCACGTCATCTCCGTTTACCCAAGCCGCCACATGAGATTTTTACTGGTCGTCTTAAGCAAGAACTGTGCCACAAGATATTTTGGGTCATTAGTACAAATTTGAGGATTTGGTATTAATATCTAGGGGTGTCAAAATTGAACCAAAAAACTGAACTAAACATAACCAAAAGTTTGTGCATTTTGGTTCAATTCGGTTTTCGGTTCGATTAAATGAAAAATAGCCTTTTTTTTTTCAATTCATTTCTGTTTGGTTCGATTAACCGAACCGAACCGAACCGATCTCTTTTTAATTTCTTTATTTTCCCTTTTTCTTTTGTTTTTTTTTTTTTCCTTTTTTTGTGCCTGAGGGCCTACAAGAGTCACCGCAAGGGCTGCGAGGACTCGCGACGCCTCGTTTGCGAGGGGTTGTGACCCCTTGCCCGCGATTGGCGGGGGTCGCCAGCCCTCGATTAGTGGCCGACGGAGATCGCCGGCCCTCAACCACCAAAAAAGGAAAAATAAAATAAAATAAAAAAATAAAAATGAAAAATGAAAAATTGAAAATCGAAAATCGAGTCAAATCAAATTGGATTTTTAGTTCGATTCATATTCAGTTCAAAGTGAGATTTGGTTCGGTTCGAGCGTACTTCCTAATGATTAAATTTGGTTCTATTTTTTAAGAAGACTGAATCGAATTAAATCATTGATACCCATATAGTAATACCTTACTTGACATAATTTTAAAGTCTTTGATGGTGTTCCCACTAGCTAAAATTAAGGGTTTCTCTTTCCTCGTTAGGATGATCATTTCTCAAAGGACGAGGGCATAAAGAGCATAAAGGATTAAAAGGATCTCTCTCTCTCTTTCTCTCTCTCTCTCTAGCTTTACCTTTAGTCCCTCTTTTTGCAGAGCTTCCATGTCTTCAGCCCAAGACACTGCGGAAATCATGTCGGTGTACTCACAAAAGCTGTCACTACACAACAAACAAAGATTTATCTCGTGGGTCCGAAGATCGTAGCCCCACCATGGAGCCGGAGTGTTCGAAAAGCTAAGTCCCCGTATAGTTGCTTTTGTTAGCAGAGCTCTGCCGACACTCTCCTTATAAAAGCCCTAGGGTTCTTCTATGCTTGCACTCAAACATTCTGAGAGTTTTTAGGGTTGAGAATCGTAATTTCAGAGACGCTCGCTCCATTCTTCGTCAGTTCTCTATGGGGTTCTGCAATTCGCATCTATCCATCCTATACGCAGCGATCATTTTCTGCTTCTCGTGGCAAATATAGTCGGTCACTTCTAGTGCTGTAATCCCACCGTCTTCCATGATATACTAGTGTTATTCTAAAGAGGTGACTGACGAGCGGGTCCCGAGCCGAGCCCCCAGTCTGACCTATTTGTCGCCCAAGCCCATCATTCATGGCTTCGTAGCTAGGCAGAACAGCGATGATCTACTGTGTCACTTGCGCCACCACGTCTCACACAATAATTGTTTCGTGATTGGTGACGTTACAAGCACAAGTCAGAAGGCTTGCAATGAGTTGGGCAATCCTCGCAGTCCAACTTAAAAGGACAGTTCTGTGGAGGTTTCGAGAAATGGATCCTCGTGATCCATCGGAACGCCTCCCAATTTTTCAAAATTTAATACGAAATATTATAACATTAAGATTCCTTTTATTTCGTAAAAAATAACTTTCGCAAAAATGTTTTCTAATTTTTTCGTTCACAAAAAATAAGATTGCCTAGGAAAACATTTTCTACCTATAGAAAAAAAAACTCTTTCAGTAGTTAGGAAAATATTTTCCTCTCCTTGTTCCCTCATATTTCTTCCTTTTACTCCTTCACATTCCTTTTCTTTTTAATTTATTTTTATAATTTTTGAATTTCTTTTTTTTTTATAATTTTTTCTTTTCTTTTCTTTTCTTCTCTTTTTTTACTTCTTCCGCCGGTCGATTGCCATGGCAATGCGGCGACCTGTGAGCTCAAGTCGAGCCTCGCCGAATCCGGCGAGGCTGGGCTAAACCTTGCCTTGTCCGAACTTGCGAGGCCAGGGAGAAGCCGAGCCTTGCCTGTCACCGACGATTGGCTGATGAAGAAATTAGATAAGAAAGAAGAAAAAATAGAGAAAAAATATTAAAAAAATAAATTAATAAAAAAGTCACAAATTAAAAAATTATTAGAATTTTTTTTTTAAATTGTCCATATTAGTGACAACCATACCGCGTAGGATGATCGAATCTACGTCAACAATTTTCAATCAAAAGATGACACAAAAAATCAATTTAAATTTTCCTTACCAAACAACAGAAAATATTTTTTCAACTCGTTTTCAGCTCTTAGCCAAGCAATAGAAAATATAATCATTTTCTTGGAAAATTGACTTTCTAGAAAATATTTTCCACAAGCGACTCATTTTTCGTGAAACAAACGGAGTCTAAAAACTCAAAGGTTTTACCGTTAATAGGCAAGATTCACTCTTTTTCTTTTTTTGTATACAATGTTCATCGAGGGGTTGGTAATCCGTTCCCTAAGAACCTTTAGAAGCACTCCACTTAAAAAGACATTATAAGACTCTTAGAATCTGTTTGGCAACTATTCTGATTCTCTGATTACGTTCTCCGAAATAAAAAAGATCATAAATATGTTTGATAATGTAAATGATTCTGATTCTCGACCAAAAAAAATAATAATTTTGATTCTGATTTTGTTCCCGGGAACAATTTTAGAGCAAAAAAAAAAAGAATAAAAAAAGTTAATTCTAAAAAAAAAAAATCACTTTTGAGAATAACAAAAAAGAACAAAGTCTCGTTTCTTTTAAAAAGATTAAGTCCACGTAGGCTTCCACGTTAACTTCTGAACTTTAACAAACATTAAAATTAGATATGAAAATTTACTAACAACTAATTTTTTTAAACACATTTTTTTAAAAAATTTAAATTAAAAAATAAGCTTTAAAATTTAACAAAAAAATGTTAAAAAAGGGGGGGGGGAACTAAAAATATAAAAAAATTCAAAAAAATGCAAAAAAAATCAAAAAATTAAAATGGGGGGAATGTAAAAAAATTTAAAAAATTTTAAAAAATATTCAAAAGATTTTAAAAAAAGATGAAAATTTTTAAAAAATAATTCTTGCCACCTAATTGTTTCCGGGAATAAAAATTTTGCGCAATTACCAAACGAGTTTTTACTTGAGAACACAAATTTTGTGTTGTTACCAAACGCATTATGATTCTCTAAAAATCATCTAGGGAACAGAATAAAAAAATATGATTTTAATCATAATCATTTTTTTGGAATAGAATCATTGCTAAACAGGCCCTTAATTGGTCTGGGTACATGTAAGCCCAAATGCAAAGATGTTGTAGAACGGGGACAGGTACAAATGGAGTTGGCCCACGTAGAAGCCCAATAAGGAAGGAAGACGAGCTTCATATGGCGTAAGGCCCAGAAGATACATTAGCAAGCTCTTAGTCTTTCAATGCCATGAGAAACAATACGAAACTCGGTGAAGTCCGTTCTACATGGCTCAATAACCCATATTTCTCACGTTATGTAGAAATTTTACATAACTTGAGAAATATTTCCATTCAATCGATCGATCTCCTACGGATACACACAAAATACTTGCCCGCCCGCCCGCTTCATATAAGGAACCGCTCATAGGGGCGCGGACACCAGGCAGCCCATTTACATTATTCTTTGTACTTAGAGTGATTAGGTTCATTACAATTGAAATTCCTTTTGATTTTCTTCCAAATTTCTTTACTCTTGAAGTTGAAGACTCTTGACACCGAGAAGTCAAATTTCGCATAGGATTCTCCGATCGGTTGAACGTCAGATTGCTTCCTACGGTTTGAAATCACATCTTAAAAGAGTACAGTGAGACTAAAATTTTTGAAATGCTGTCGGTTCTTTCGTCATGATATTGGTTACTATTGATTTTAATTATAAGGAAATATGCAGAGATTCCTTCTTTTGCCCTAAGTTTAATTTGAGCATAAGGCCAGGGGCATAAAAGGTGCGTTTCGGTACGTGAAAGATAAACATTAGGCCACTGACAAAAGTTCACCTAAAGACTTCATTGGATTGGTGCATGTTAAAGTCTTATTAGCTCCCAAAAACTTGTACACAAAAAGAGATTAGGGAGCAAGTTTTGTTATGATCTGGACGAAGGAAATTTCGGTTAACAAATCTTAAGGTTATTTGATCAAATCTCACGAACTACGTGCGAATTGTTCCGAGTCCGGATTAAGGCCGCTTGCATAGGCCACATCGACTTTCTATGTCTTAATCTGTGCGCAGGTTCTTGACACGTGGCTCTTTGATGTTGGGTATGCTTGATAGACTTTGAATAGTCAAGGATTTGAGATAAATTAGTACACTTACGTAAGATAAAAACATCTCCCTGTTTCTAAATTAGCGTAAATTCATGAGTAGATTTGCTGCAATTCTCTCTCTTCTTCCATCTTCCCACCCATTTCGTCCACCGAGTACTGAGATATTTATGTGCTATCTATAAGAAAGACAAAAATAATAATTTATGTGGCTTAGAGAACCCCCAATTATAAAACATTATCTTATTTTGAAATAAACAGGAGGGCAGACTCTGCAGATGTTATCCTTACTTCAACCAGGGGCTTGCTTGGATCATTGGTGAGGTTGAAAGGTTACCTCACCAAGGAAAGGAGATATTTCCCCTACAGAAGTCTCTATGGCATGTCCGTTTGATATATAGGTATGGCAGAAATTATAGATGCATTCTTTAATTTAACGTATCGATGCCCACACGTCCTGCACCACCCTTTATTATGCTTAACATATGACGGATCTCCAGATTCGAACGAGGCCTTTGACAAAGTAGTTTAAAGACTTACTTAGGTCGGTTATGTGTTATTTACTAGAAAAATGAAAATAATAATTTATGTGGCTTAGAGGACGCCCAATTATAAAACATTATCTTATTTTGCAATGTCAAGACTAGTGATGGGGACTGTGGCCTGTCGGCAAATTCGTGCACACGGTCCCCCTTGTTCTGTAAATCAGTCACGTTTTTAACCTTTAAAGTTTTAAAGGAGTATAAAAGATTAAAAAATAGTTGGTGGCACGAATAATTTAGGGCCAAAATAGAAAAGCTGAAAGAGAGGGCGTGCATTATGAAAGTGGAGGATGGAAATGGACTTGGAGTGCGATTGTAAAGTGGGAAAGAAGAATCAACGTGGGGAAAAATTGCAAAAATGCTTCAACCCGCTTTTGTATCAACTCAATCTTAAACTTTTTATATTTATGACAATTAAGTCCATTCGACCAACTTTGACAGGCCGGCACTAAATTATTAAATATTGCCTCGTCAACACTAGCCGAGTCCACATCCGAGCAGGCCGAGTCCACGTCCGCGCGGGCCGGGTCAAGTTGGCCAAATAGACCGAATTTACACAAATATAAAAGGTTTAGGACTGAATTGGAATAAAAAAAAGGTTTCGGACTGAATTGACATAAATGCAAAAGGTTTATGATTGAATTTACAAAATTAAAAAGTTTATATTTAAATTGGTAAAAGTACAATGGATTTAAGATTTTTTAGAAAATTTTCCTGAAATAAAGTTTAGGGAAAGCTACAAAAAGTAATCCCTGTGTACTGTTGCTCAAAATCAATTTGGGTTTATGTACTTTACTTTATAATAGATATGATCTCCTGTATTTTGTAACGGATATGATCTTCGAGCTAATTTTCTATTGTAATTTTAGGACAATTTTTGTAATTTTCTTATCCAACTGAATATACGTCGTTGAAGTCTGACCAGAAAAAAAAAAAAAAAAACGTCGTTGAAGGTTTTCTTAACATGTACCATCTAGGGACATTCTAATCTCCGTCTTCATAAACTTTAACGAACCTTTTGGAACTTCCTCCATGTTTTTTGTTTTTTTTTTCCTTGTATTTTAGACTTTTGGACTCGAGTAAAGTCCTTAAACCGCTTCGCCCGAACTCTGGGATATAAAATTCGAGAGTATTTCTTAGAATGAAGGGAAGAAAAATATCTTCTCTCAACCGAGGAGAATGATGGTGGGGAAGACAAACTCCACATCATCTTCGGATGACTACCACTAGGTAGGATCGTATAGTAGCGTCCCGTGCCTGGAGTGAATCATCGGAGCTTCGGCTCCTGCGTCGTCGGCTTGTGCTTCGCGTAGTGTCTTTGAACCGACTTATCAGCAATGTACCCCCGATTCAAAGACACTGTACGAAAATTTTAACGAGCCTTTTGGAACTTCCTCCGTATTTTCCTCTTTTTTCATTGTATTTTAGACCTTAATTTCTGTTTTTAGTCATTTTCGGTTTTCTTCTAATCCGCGATTAGAGTTAATAATTTGAATTAGCATTTCTTTTAGTTTTGATGTACTTATATGTCTTTGCTGATTTTGGGAACTTCATACTCATTTTTGGTTTTTTCTTGTTTCTACTCCATGCTTTTTTGGTTTCTCTTTCTTTCTTGAAATTTACCAGCCTTTTTTTTTTATCCTATTTTCGTCCTTCCGATTTCATCCCATTTTCAGGGTTACACAATCAATTTCGTGCCTGATGAGTTTTGACATTATCACAGTAGGATTATTAATGATATAATGTGGAACGACATGAAATTGACTTGAATATAAATCCAAACATGTTAACTTTATGTCGAGTTCGATTCATGTTATCACGGACGGTAAAAAAGAATCACCTAATTAGTAGATGGAATAAAGATCGAAAATTTTGAGAAAAAAAGTTCTTTCTTATTTATAAGTAAAACGCGTGGGAGAGGGCACAACTACTCACTGTCGGGAAAAAAAATTGTGCTTGTGTCGGATGTTGATTAGATTTTTTTCAGGTTGACTAATGACTTAAGCAAATTCGAGCCATTGGATCCTTATACCACTTTTAAGATTCTAATTCGAATAATTTGAAAGCAATTTGAACAGTCTCATGCCGATAATTTCCTAATTAAAGAGCATTTTCACCAAAAAGAAAAAGAAAAAGAAAAAGAAAAGAGTCGATAAAGGAAGAAGAATGGTATGTGCGATGTGCCAGTCCTGATCCTCATTTTGGACCACGCGTATACAGGAAAAAATTATGAAGCAACCAACCTTTCTCTGTCTGTCGGCAAAGAATTCAATACGTGGTGTATTACATGGACTTCAATTTCCTCAAGCAATCACATCCATATGTTTTCCCCACAATCATGTAGAAAAGTTGATTGCCCCTATCCATTCGAAAATTTGATCCGACATAATCCAAATAGTGATTTAAAAAAAAAAGGAAAAAAAAAGTTGAACTGATTTATATGTCCTCTAAAAATAATTTGATTGGCCAAGCCTCACCTCGGTCTCGCGGCTATGGAGGAGCCGTGAAGACTTGGTTGCCGGAGCATGAACATAGAGAGGGAGGGGCCGGCGGTATTAATATAAATTCGAGCTGTGAAAAATGATGGCCTCCATGTCAATCCCCCTTGATATAATGGTCCAAATTCAGTTTAATAGAGAAAATTGTCTAAATTTTTTTAAAATTATTGTGTTTTTTGTCAATTCAGTTTTAAACCCTTTTAATTTTGTCGATTGAGCCATAAACGTTTTCACGTTTTACCAATTAAGTTTATCCGATTCATTTTAGTCGAAAATTGCTGACATAAACGCGACCGTTTGAATTAAAAGCCTGATTTCCGAGCAGTAAGAAAAGATGGTCTCCATTTGATATAATGGTCTAAATTCTGCGGTTAAGTTTGTGGAATAATGGCCAGTTTTACAAGTAAGGAGAAAACGAAAAATGGCCGTGGTGGATGCGATAATGGATAAAAAGCCTAAAATGCGGGGAACATGAAGTATATCATCTTCAGATAAAGGATACCAATCAGTCGCCTCATTTCAAGCCACTGGTCTTCCTCCACATGACTCCTTGGTCACCAGTCAGGTATTTGGGCCCCCACTCGTTTCCTTTATAAATTCCCCATTTCTTCCGCCTTCAATCACCACACAATCTCACCTAACATAACCTTGGAGAACGAGATTTCCTTGAGAGAGAGATTCACCAAAATGTCTGATCACGGTCACCACGGCCCCGGCGGAGGCCCTGGCGGGCATGGCCCCGGTGGGCACGGCCCTGGCGGAGGCCCCGGAGGTCCTGGCGGAGGCCCTGGAGGCCACGGTGGTGGTCCTGGCGGCGGAGGCCCTGGCGGCGGAGGCCCTGGCGGACATGGCCCCGGCGGAGGTCCGGGCGGACACGGCCCCGGTGGAGGACCTGGAAGCCACGGTGGTGGTCCTGGCGGAGGAGGCCATGGAGGTCCGGGTGGTGGACCCGGGGGAGATCACGGCCATGGTGGACCGGGAGGGCATGGCCCCGGAGGCCATGGTCCTGGAGGAGGCCCACACCACGGTGGACGCTAGTTCGCCACCGCTCCGCGGTTGTGGACTAGTGCCACATGGTTGATATGTGATGTGAAGTGTCTCCGGTGCCTTTTTAACTCTCTTTTATCTGGGAAAAAAAGGGACAATAAGCACCATGTGGAGTCGGTCATGTAGTTTGAGCTTGCAAATATCCTAATGAATTTCAAGTTCCTAATTTGATCCATAGCTTTGTTGCATGAGATGTTCGCGCGTGTACACTTGATGAAGTTGACCAAGTTTACAGTCTGTTTCGAGTTCTCTTCATCTAATGTTTTGGGCAGAAATTGGAAATGTTCGAGAAAGATTAATGAAATAATCACCATTTAGCATCAAAAGGAGTGTACAAAACGGCAAAAGGGTGGGATCATATGTTCCAAAGGGATCAGCAAAAGTTGAGGGTGTCTTCAGGATTTATTTGCTATATAGCAAGATCATGGCGTCTACAATCTGGGGCAGAAATTACAGTTTAGCCAACTCATAAGTTCTGGTTCAGCGTACGCACAAAGTAACTTAGAAGGGATTCTAAAGGAACGTGGGATACAAGGAGAAGTACCAAAATTTGCAATGCAGTCGGCCCCAGAACCAAATCAGAGAACCAAAAAGCAAAGAGGACAATAGTTTTATGTTGGCTTCAATTAGACAGAAACTTCTAATTGTCCCTTTGAATTCGTCGCCACACGAATTTATATCTCTAAACAGAGGATGAAATACAGTTAACAGAATTTAGGGTTCAGTTTAGGATTTAAGATAGGAATTAAGTTACAAAATGATGTTAATATACGGATATGTCGTAGTGATGATGTAATCAATGTCCAGGGGCCGTCCCGGGACTGGTTGAGACCCTTGGCAAGGCCATCTCTAAGCATGCTGTCCAGCCCGTGACAGGTGCTGGACCGCAAGATTAAAGAGTCCAGCCCGTGACAGGTGCTGGACCGCAAGATTAAAGAGTGCATTGGCCCCGCAAACGATCCGAACAATCACCGACACGTCCACAGGGCATGGAGACCATTATTTTTTCTTAAGGACAATTATCAAAAAAATTTCTGAATTTATTGAACTTATATCAATTCAGTTCTAAACCTTTCAACTGTATCAATATAGATCTAAGCCTTTTTGCGTTTTGCCAATTGAGTCTATCAAGACAATTTTAGTCTGAAATTACCGATGTCGACGACGGCCATCCTACGCGGTACAATTTAAAGATTTATAACTAAATTGGCACAAATGAAATAGGTTTACAATTCTTTTGTAATATATGTTGGGAAATATGATGATCACATTGGAAGAAATGAAATTATTTGCTTTACAATGTTGCTAATGATTACCGAAAAAATCCTTCAGGATATAATAAAATCTCGGAATGAGAATATCATATAGCAATTTTGCTATTTTTGCAAGAATTCTCAAGGGGAAACAATGGAAAAGGCGGTTGTATCCCTTTTTAAAAGAAAATGAAAGTAGAAATTGAAGCAAGTGAACATCAAACAAAATCGTTAATGTATAATAGCGAAAAGAAGACAACTTTCGTGTCCGCAAACTATAAATTCGGACACAACTCTTCATGTTCAAAAACTATCATGTCTAAAAAATTGCAACCTTTTAAAGGTTGTAAGAAATTTAAAATAAATATTTAAAATTAATAAAGATAACCGCAACTCTTTTGTGAACAATCGCACTATTTCGCTAGAACACAATAATTATTCTTTATAATATTAAATTTAAAATTTAGTAAATAAAAAATAATAATCATTGATTATTATCAATTTCGATCTGTGATCGCGCAAGTGTGTTAAGTGTTTAGTGTGTCTAATAATCGTGTCAAATTCGTGTCCCCACACGAGGATATAGCAGCATCTAGCCCACTTAACTCATTATCTTCATTTGAAAGGCTAGAATAGCCTTTGACTTATATATTGGCTCACACTCTCATTTTTCCTAACAAGAAAAAGGCATCGTTTTGAAACAAACTACCAACAATCCCTCATTTTGTTTGTAACACATAAGATTTCTAAATAAAAATTTAGAAAATAAAATACAACCAAAATTTCCATTAGATCAATAAACCTACATAAAGGTCTCTTTTGAGTTAAACCTTTACTTATTGCAAGTATATCAAAATTCTATATAAGTTACAAATAGTTGTAACTTTGAACTTGTTACTTTTATCGACCTGTAACTAGCAAGATTTTCTGACTATAAATACATAGGAAAATTAGCTGATTGTTAGGAGTAGATTCTAGTCAAATCCCATAAATCATGGAATTGTAATTGCTCTCTTATTTAGGCTTTGTTTCCTTTTTTGTTTGCTAGGATTTCTCTGTATATTAGCCTATAAATGTAACACTGTAAAGTAGCAAAACACAATGAATGAGAATAAGAATTTCTCTCCATCAAATTCTCACATGGTATCAGTGCCCTAGGCTAGATTTCTGGATTTCAAATTGTAGCATTCATTGCTGTATTTTTCAGCCTTCATTGTTGTCTATTCTCCAGAAAATTTTTCTTTTGTGCGCAGCCTTAATAGCTACATTATTCCGATTGCTAACCTTCTCTCTCCAAAATGATCACATCTGAAACCACACCCAAAGCCACATATGTAACACCCCGTAAATAGATCTAAATAAATAAGAATTGGACGTAATGGATTGGAAAGCTGACTTATGCGGAATGAAGTAATGGACAGACAGATGTAACTTTGAATTTGTGCTTGGGTCAACAAACAAATGGCGGTTGTGAGGCCGGGGATTGGGTTGGTTATTTGGAAAATCTCGGCCCACAAAGTACCCGGTCGTAGAAGGAGTCTATTGAAGTCTTAATGGTCTTGGCCAGCCATCGTAGGCTGCTCGGCGCTGGCCCAGCTCTTTTTGAATAGCTGGGTCTTCTTTTTGTTTCAGCTAACAAAATTTTTGGGCTATAATAATAATAAGGCCCAAATTGCCAATCCAGTAGTAACTTTGTTAACTCACCTTAAACCGTTGCTCACCCCAAAGTGACAAGCGGCAGAGTTTTCTCTTTCGGTACCTCCTCGACGACAGAACTCGATACTGCCTTTTTCTCTCTGTTTTGCGACCGCTTGGTTGGCCCAACTTCTTGCGATTGGTTAAGTGTCCAGCAACTTCTCAGCTCCGGGCGAACTCAAATCTTAGCACGCGGCAAGATCCAGTGTGAGTCGTGTCTCTAATTCATTTACTAGCCCCGTGCAACGCGAACTGGAATGGATAAGTTTGGGGAGATTGGGTTTTGACTCGTAAAGTAAAATTACTATTTATAAGTGGCCATTGGGTGCGCATGGTAACACTTCATATTGATTTCTCAACTTCTCGACCGAAGTTGATTTCTCAACTTCTCCTTCAAAGCGTAAGATGATTTTTCTACTTTTACTTCAAATTAACTTCTGATCGGAAAAATTCGTTTGATTATGGTTGAAAATTTCTACTTCTAGAACATTATTAACAAAATCTTCGACGGTCGGTCGGCGGCGGGCGACCGGTGGCGGGCGGCCCGCGGGCGACCGGGAGGCGGGCGGCCGACATCCGGCGGCGACCGGTGGCGGCCGGTTAGGCGGGCGGCCGGCGGGCGGCGATGCGCGGTCGGTGGAGGTCAATGTGATCGAAGAAGTGATTCTAAGGTGGAGAAGTAAAAAAAAATTACTTCTCAAAGTTGGCAAAAAATCTTGCCGTAAATTAAAAATTCTACCAGAAGTTGAAAATTCTACCGTAAGTCAATTTTTTTACCAAAACGATTTCTACTTCGGCAAGGTTTTTACCAAACAGATTTCCCCGCCAGATTGACTTCCGGCAGAGAAATCCAGAAGTAGAAGTGATTTCATGCGCACCCTAATTATGCAAGTGGCCTTAATCCGGACTCGGAACATTCGCACGTAATTCGTGAGATTTGATCAAATAACCTTAAGATTATCCATTCCAGTTCGCACGTATTTCTGTTGCTGCGGGAAGACTTTTGCCTGGTCATCAGTCAATTCAAATGTAATAATCTCCCCCACGATCAATCCTCACGACAGCAGACTCATTATTGTCAGTTTGGCAGCAACAGCAAGACTCTTGATTTTTCAATTCGGTTTAAATCTCGAGCCAAGTCCTCAAGAATAATTTAGGTAAGATTCCATAAATCACCATTATCGAGTTAAGTACATCATATAATATGACAAGCGTGCGATTGGCATTGTGAATTTGATCATTAGTTTGAGGAGGATCCTTCTCCCAAACAACAATTTTTTTTTAAAGGAACAGTAAGAAAAACCCACCCCCTTTTAAAATCGGAGTTTCTAGAGATTTACTAATAACCCGCGGGAGGACAATGTTGACTATTGAGCCTACGATTTGATAAGGTTAATCAAGGGAAAAGATAATTGGAGTCGAGATGAAAAGGACGAAAAATAATCTTGAGGGGCTCACCCTCACTACGTGTCGATTTAATAATAATTCGTTTGACCAACATGGATTTGATCGAGTCAAGACGATACGATCGCATTTTTTTTAGTGAAAAAAGTGGGAAGGAAGTTTTGATCAAATTTGAGACGTGATAAGAGAACAAGTCAAATGAATAAAATACATCAGTGAATTGGATATATTATAATTTTTTATTTTCTTTTAATCCGCAATTAGAGTTAATAATTTGAACTAGCATTTCTTTTAGTTTTCATGTACTTATATGTCTTTTCTGTTTTTGGGAACTTCATACTCATTGTTGGTTTTTTCTTGTTTCTACTCCATGCTTTTTTTTGTTTCTCTTTTTTTGTTTTATATCCTATTTTTGTCCTTCCGATTTCATCCCATTTTCAGGCTTACACAATCAATTTCGTGCTTGATGAGTTTTGACATTATCACAGCAGGATTATTAATGATATAATGTGGAATGACATGACATTGACTTGAATATGAATCCAAACATGTTAACTTCATGTTGAGTTCGATTCATGTTATCACCGACGGTAAAAAAGAACCACCTAATTAGTAGATGGAATAAAGATCGAAAATTTTGAGAAATGACTCAAACAAAGTTCTTTCTTATTTATAAGTAAAACGTGTGGGAGAGGCAACCTGCACAACTACTCTCTATCGGAAAAAAGTTGTGCTTGTGTCGGATGTTGATTAGATTTTTTTCAGGTTGACGAATGACTCAAGCAAATTTGAGCCATTGGATCCTTTTAACACTTTTAAGATTCTAATTCGAATAATTTGAAAAGCAATTTGAACAGTCTCATGCCGATAATTTCCTAATTAAAGAGCATTTTCACAAAAAAAAAAAAGAAAAAAAGAAAAAGAAAAGAGTTTGGATAAAGGAAGAAGAACGGTATGTGCGATGTGCCAGTCCTGATCCTCATTTTGGACCACGCGTATACAGGAAAAAATTATGAAGCAACCAATCCTTCTCTGTCTGTCGGCAAAGAATTCAATACGTGGTGTATTAAATGGACTTCAATTTCTTCAAGCAATCACATCCATATGTTTGCCCCACAATCATGTAGAAAAGTTGATTGCCTCTATCCTTTCGAAAATTCGATCTGACATAATCCACATAGTGATTTAAAAAAAATGGAAAAAAAAAGTTGAACTGATTTATATGTCCTCTAAAAATAATTTGATTGGCCAAGCCTCACCTCGGTCTCACGGCTATGGAGGAGCCGTGAAGACTTGGTTGCCGGAGCATGAACATAGAGAGGGAGGGGCCGGCGGTATTAATATGAAATCGAGCCGTGAAAAATGATGGCCTCCGCGTCAATCCCCCTTGATATAATGGTCCAAATTCAGTTTAATAGAGAAAATTATCCAAAATTTTTTTTAAAATTATTGTGTTTTTTGTCAATTTAGTTTTAAACCCTTTTAATTTTGTCAATTGAGTTATAAACGTTTTCACGTTTTACCAATTGAGTCTATCTAACTTATTTTAGCCAAAAATTGCTGACATGAACGCGACCGTTTAAATCAAAAGCCTGATTTCTGAGAAGTAAGAAAAGATGGCCTCCATTTGATATAATGGTCTAAATTCTGCGGTTAAGTTCGTGGAATAATGGCCAGTTTCACAAGTAAGGAGAAAACGAAAAATGGCCGTCGTGGATGCGATGATGGACAAAAAGCCTAAAATGCGGGGAACATGAAGTATATCATCTTCAGATAAAGGATACCAATCAGTCGCCTCATTTCAAGCCACTGGTCTTCCTCCACATGACTCCTTGGTCACCAGTCAGGTATTTGGGCCCCCACTCGTTTCCTTTATAAATTCCCCATTTCTTCCGCCTTCAATCACCACACAATCTCACCTAACATAACCTTGGAGAACGAGATTTCCTTGAGAGAGAGATTCACCAAAATGTCTGATCACGGTCACCACGGCCCCGGCGGAGGCCCTGGCGGGCATGGCCCCGGTGGGCACGGCCCTGGCGGAGGCCCCGGAGGTCCTGGCGGAGGCCCTGGAGGCCACGGTGGTGGTCCTGGCGGCGGAGGCCCTGGCGGCGGAGGCCCTGGCGGACATGGCCCCGGCGGAGGTCCGGGCGGACACGGCCCCGGTGGAGGACCTGGAAGCCACGGTGGTGGTCCTGGCGGAGGAGGCCATGGAGGTCCGGGTGGTGGACCCGGGGGAGATCACGGCCATGGTGGACCGGGAGGGCATGGCCCCGGAGGCCATGGTCCTGGAGGAGGCCCACACCACGGTGGACGCTAGTTCGCCACCGCTCCGCGGTTGTGGACTAGTGCCACATGGTTGATATGTGATGTGAAGTGTCTCCGGTGCCTTTTTAACTCTCTTTTATCTGGGAAAAAAGGGACAATAAGCACCATGTGGAGTCGGTCATGTAGTTTGAGCTTGCAAATATCCTAATGAATTTCAAGTTCCTAATTTGATCCATAGCTTTGTTGCATGAGATGTTCGCGCGTGTACACTTGATGAAGTTGACCAAGTTTACAGTCTGTTTCGAGTTCTCTTCATCTAATGTTTTGGGCAGAAATTGGAAATGTTCGAGAAAGATTAATGAAATAATCACCATTTAGCATCAAAAGGAGTGTACAAAACGGCAAAAGGGTGGGATCATATGTTCCAAAGGGATCAGCAAAAGTTGAGGGTGTCTTCAGGATTTATTTGCTATATAGCAAGATCATGGCGTCTACAATCTGGGGCAGAAATTACAGTTTAGCCAACTCATAAGTTCTGGTTCAGCGTACGCACAAAGTAACTTAGAAGGGATTCTAAAGGGACGTGGGATACAAGGAGAAGTACCAAAATTTGCAATGCAGTCGACCCCAGAACCAAATCAGAGAACCAAAAAGCAAAGAGGACGACAGTCTTATGTTGGTTTCAATTAGATAGAAACTTCTAATTGTCCCTCTGAAGTTCGTCGCCACACGAATTTATATTTCTAAACAGAGGATGAAATACATTTAACAGAATTTAGGGTTTAGTTTAGGATTTAAGATAGGAATTAAGTTACAAAATGATGTTAATATACGGATATGTCGTAGAGATGATGTAATCATGTCCGGGGGCCGTCCCGGGACTGGTTGAGATCCTTTGGCAAGGCCATCTCTAAGAATGCTGTCCAGCCCATGAGAGGTGCTTGACCGCAAGATTAAAGAGTTCATTCGCCCCGCAAACGATCCGAACGATCACCGAAACGTCCCAACACGGCCACAGGGCATGGAGACCATTATTTTTTCTTAGGGACAAATATAAAAAAAAAATTCTAAATTTATTGGACTTATATCAATTCAGTTCTAAACTTTTTAACTGTAGCAATCTTGTCATAAATATTTTCGCGATTTGTCAATTGAGTCAATTCGGACAATTTTAATTTGAAATTGCTGATGTAGACGGCGACCGTCCTACGTGGCATAATTTAAAAGTTTATAACTGAATTGACACAAATAAAATAAGTTTACAATTCTTTTGTAATATATGTTGGGAAATATGATGATCGAATGGGAAGAAATGAAATTATTTGCCCCCACAACGTCGCTAATGATTACTAAAAAGGTCCTCCAGGATATAATAAAATCTCGGAATGGGAATATCATATAGCAGTTATACTATTTCTGCAAGAACTCTCAAGGAGAAACAATAGAAAAGACGGTTGTATCCCTTTTGAAAGAAAATGAAAATAGAAATTGAAGTAAGTGAATATCAAACAGAATCGTTTAATATATAATAGCGAAAAGAACACAACTTTCGTGTCTACAAACTGTAAATTCGGACACAACTCTTTATGTTTGAAAATTGTCATGTCTAAAAAATTGAAACCTTTTAAAGGTTGTAAGAAATTTAAAATAAAAATTAATAAAGATATCCGCAACTCTTTTATGAATAGTCACATTATTTCGCCGTAACACAATAATTATTCTTTATAATATTAAATTTAAAATTTAGTAAATAAAAAATAATAATTGTTGATTATTATCAATTATGATCTGTAACTACGCAAGCATGCTAAATGCTAAGTGCATCTAATAATCAAGCCAAATTCGCGTACCCGCATGAGGATATAGTAGGATCTAGCATACTTAACTCATTGTCTTCATTTGAAAGGCGAGAATAGCCTTTCACTTATATATTGGCTCACACTCTCTCATTTTTCTTTACAAGAAAAGGCACCATTTTGAAACAAACTGCCAACAATTCCTCATTTTGTTTGTAACACAAAAGATTTCTAAATAAAAATTTAGAGAATAAAATACAACCAAAATTTCCATTAGATGAATATATCTACATAAAAGTTTCTTTCGAGTTAAACCTTTACTTATTGCAAGCATATCAAATTTCTATAAAAGTTACAAATAGCTATAACTTTGAACTTGTTACTTTTGTTGAGCTATAAATACGTAGGGAAATCAGTTGATTGTTAGGAGTAGATTCTAGTCAAATCCCATAAATCGTAGGATTGTAATTGCTCTCTTCTTTAGGCTTTGTTTCCTGTTTTTGTTTGCTAGGACTTCTCTATTTATTAGCCTATAAATGTAACACTGTAAAGTAGCAGAAAACAAAGAATGAGAATAAGAATTTCTCCCCATCAAATTCTCATATGGTATCTGAGCCCAGGCTAAATTTCTGGATTTCAAATTGCAGCCTTCATTGCTGTCTATTTTCTAGAAAAATTTTCTTTTGTGCGCAGCCTTCATAGTTGTATTATTGCTATTGTATTCTTGCTAACCTTCTCTCTCCAAAATGACCACATCCGAAACCACACCCAAAGCCACAGATTCCGCCTCCCCTATCACAAACCAATCGTAGGAGCTCATCTCATCACACATGACGGGTGATCTTCAAAATATTATGCCAACCTATAGACTGTATGAGAAAAACTATCTCAAGTGTTCACAATTCGTCAAGATGTGCTTGAAGGGAAAAGAAAACTTAGTCATCTACTGGGAACATGACCCAAGCAAGGAGATCCTAATTTCGATGCATGGGATGAGCTTGATTCAATGATCATGTCATGGCTATGGAATTCCATGGAACCAGCCATAAGTGATACTTGTATGTTCAAAGGGGATTTGGGATTCCATCCGATGGATGTACTTAAAGGCCCGTGATGCAGCCCAAGTGTATGAAATTAAGGTGAAAATCAGTGGGACAAGACAAAGAGGTAAGACTGTTACTAAGTATGCTAATTCTTTGCAGAGCTTATGGCAAGAACTTAATCATTATCATGTATTCCAATGCAGTGTCCAAAAGATGCAGCCATTCTGAAAAATTTTATTGAAAAAGGATCTAGTCTACAATCTCTTAGTTGGGCTTGATTCTGAATTTGACCAAGTCAGAATTCAAATACTTGGCAAGGAGGAAGTGTCATGATTGGAGGAAATAATTTCCTTGATACAAGCGGAAGAAAACCATTAATCCATCATGCTCAAACCACAAGCGGTAAAAAGGTCAGCCTTAACAATTAAAAAGGTTGATGAAAGGGGTGACCTACCAAGGAAAGACAACCAGGACAACTTGTTATATGCCTACCGCAAGAAGCCGAGACATACAAAGCAGCAATGCTAGAAATTGAATGGCAAACCAATTACTTCAAGCCTAGCATGGGTGAACCGGACAACACAGCCAAGACCTCGAGTCCATCTAACCGAGTAAGCTAGTTATGAAGAAGTTAAGGAGAAAACAACCTTCGATAGTGAAGAAATTGAGAAAGTAAGAGATTTGTTAGGGTCTCTTAATAAACCCTCCGGTGCATGCTCACTAGCACTCTTAGGTAATTCTTGGGTTATTGATTCTGGTGCTATTAATCATATCACTCACACCTCATCACATTTTAGGACCTATACACCTTGTCCCAGTAATAGGAAGATCATTGTGGCCAATGAATCTCTTGCTACTGTTGCGGGAGTTGGAGAAGTCCCTGTCACACCTAATGTTGTCTTTAAAGATGTCCTTCATGCCCTTAAACTGTCTTCCAATCTTATCTCTGTACAAAAACTCACAAAAGATCTTCATTTTCAAGCTATTTTTTTACCCATCTTGCTGTGTTTTTTAGGATCGGGGCTCGGAGAAAAGGATTGAACTTACTAAGGAACAAAGTGGGTTGTACTACCTTGAAACACCACTCACTGCAAGAAGAATCATGATAAATCTATCTTCATCGTTTCTTAATACTTCAAACAAAGAAGCTATTTTGTTTCATCATTTTCGTTTTGGTCATCCGTCCTTTTAAGTCTTGAGTATTATGTTTCCATCCTTGTTTAAAGGTTTGAATATCAAAGATTTCCATTGTGATGTTTGCGAGTTAGCCAAGCATGAGAGCAATCATCGTAGCTCTAATCCTTTTGACTTGATACACAGTGACATTTGGGGACTTCCACAATTCTAAACATCTTTGGAGCTCGTTGGTTTGTCACTCTAATTGATGATTGCTCTAGGGTCACTTGGACATTTTAACTCAAACATAAATATGATGTGAGTAGCATTATTTCGGGAAAAGTACACTAGAAGTGCCATAACTTGTGTACGACGTTTACTTGAGTGCCATAACTTTCAAAACGTTCACTTAAGTGCCATAACTTTCAAAAATCGTTCACTTGAGTGCTAAGTCGGAGCAAAATCATTCACTTGAGTGCTACAAGAACTTTTTCGGCATACCACGTCGCCTTTCCGGCGTGCCACGTCATCTTTCCGGCGACTACAGTAACTTTTTCGGCTGCCACGTTAACATGGCACTCAAGTGAACGATTTTTAAAAGTTATGGCATTTAAGTGAACGTTTTAAAAGTTATGGCACTCAAGTGAACGCCGTACAAAAGTTAAGACACTTTTAGTGTACTTTTCCCCATTATTTCTTTCCTTCGTTCCATGACTCAAACTCTGTTTGTAGTCAAGACCAAGGTCTTTTGATCGGATAATGCTAGAGATTACTTCAATCAAGTATTGTCCCCTTATTTTCAAAAGGAAGGCATTATTCATGAGTCATCTTGCGTGAATACACCACAACAAAATGGAATTGCTAAAAGAAAAAATAGTAATGTCCTTAACACAACTTATACCTCGTTGTTTCACAAGCAGGCTCCTAAAACCTATTGGGGGGAAGCTATTCTTACGGCTACATACATGATCAATTTATTACCATCACGTACATTAGACCACAAGACCCCTAGTTCTTTCTCAGTTCTATCCTCATTTCTGTACATCTAATAGCCTTACACCTCGAGTCTTTGGTTGTATTTCCTTTGTCCGCATTCATCATCATCAACAAGGAAAGCTAGATCCTTATGTAATCAAATGTGTGCTTTTTGGTTACTCACAAACACAAAAGGGTTATAAATGTTACCATCCGCCTTCAAAAAAATTCTATCTCTCTACGGATGTCACCTTTGTTGAAAATAAACCGTATTTTTCAAAACCTTATCTTCAAGGGGAGATTTCACTCATGGAAGAAAAGGGCCTTGGGGTTATTGATAACCTAGATTTATCGTCTAATGTCCCTATCAATCCAAACTCGTCCATTGTAGCTCATGAACCTACCTTGAATCCTATCTCTCATGAACCTTCCTTGAATCCTATCTATTGTCCACCACATTCTCACACACACCAATCGGTTTCTATTCCTTTTCCCACTAGTCCAACTCATTTTCATGATTCTATGAGATTTTCTCAAGTGTACTCAAAGAGGACAACCATTCCAACAAAAGAGCAAGTCCGAAATATCACTTGGGGTACCGCCAATGAGAGCACGAAAATCCCGAACCTCCCGTACAGCTTAGTGATACACCTAAGGCTGATCTTGATTCGCCTATTGCTGTTAAAAAAGGGACTCGAGAGTATACCAAGGAACTAGTTTATCCACTATCAAATTATGCGTCCCTTGACAGATTATCATCACCATACTGAAACTTTCGTCCGAGTTTAAACACTATTGATGTCCCTAACACTTTGTCTAAAGCACTGTCAAAAGACGAATGGAGAAATGCATTGAAAGAAGAGATGAAGGCACTGGAAAAAAAATAAAATGTAGGAAATTGATGATAGGCCATAAGGGAAAAATCCAATTGCCTCGCAGTGGGTATTCACCGTGAATTACAAGGCAGATGGTTCTCTAGAGAGGTACAAAGCAAGATTAGTTGCGAAGGGTTATACTCAAACATATGGAGTGGATTACCCAAAGACATTTGCACCAGTGGCTAAAATGAACAATGTAAGAATTTTACTATCATTAGCTGCTCATTTTGATTGGGAACTTCAACAGTATGATGTGAAGAATGCATTCTTATATGGAGATTTGGAAGAGGAAATCTACATGAACATGTCATCTAATTTTGAAGGAAAGGAAACAATCGAAAAGGTTTGTACGAACTCAAGCAATCACCTAGAGCCTGGTTTGGATGATTTGCTAGAGTCATAAAGACATCTAAATATAAACAAAGCCAGGGAGATCATACCATATTCATAAAACACTCGGATGCAAGGGGAATTACAACATTGTTAGTGTATGTTGATAACATAATAGTCACAGGCAATGCTGAAAGGGAGAAACAGCAATCGAAACAATGCTAGATTAAGGAGTTTGAAATGAAGGAGGTAGGAAAGCTGCGCTATTTTCTAGGAATTGAGGTTTCATACTCAAAGCAAGGGATCTTTATTTCACAACGAAAGTATGTGATGGATCTTTTGGAAGAAACCGAAAAGCTTGGTTGCAAACCAGTAGTTACTCCAATTGAACCGAACCGGAGACTAGCAAAAGCAAAAGAGGAGGCAGCAGTGGATCAAGAAATGTATCGGCGATTCGTGGGAAAGCTAATTTACCTTGCTCATACCCGACCAAATATCTCCTATGTAGTAAGATTAATTAGTCAATTCATGCATAATCCAAAGGAGTCACATCTACAAGTTCCTCATCTAGTCCCACCTACTTGAAAGGAAGCCTAGGAAAGGGAATATTATTCAAGAAGAGTCCCGATCTCAAGCTTAAGGCTTATACAAATGCGGATTATGTTAGATTAGTGGTTGACAAGAGGTATACAACTGGTTATTGTACCTTCCTTGGAGGTAACTTGGAGAGGTTAAAAACAAAATGTGATGGCAAGATCTAGTGCAGAATGTGAATTTAGGAAAGTAGTTCAAGGAATATGTGAGCTACTGTGGCTCAAGATCATTCTTGATTACTTAAAGATTAAGTGGCAATTCTCAAGATAGTTACTTGAAGAGTAACCTCCACTTTTTTTGAAACTTTAATTCTCAAGATAGTATCTGCTTTGCCCAAATCTTTCAATTTAAATATGAAAGTTAGATATTTCTTAGTCTCAATGATTTCAATCATATTAGTTCCAAGAATAAGCATATCGTTAACGTATAAGCAAACTAAAAAATCATATTTTTTAGTAAAATTAAAATAAATACACTTATCACCACTATTTGTTTGAAATCGTTGGACAATATGACTGAATCAAATTTTTCATGCCACGGTTTAGGTGCTTACTTAAACCCATACGGAATTTAATCAATTCGGATTCTTTCCTTTCATTTTCGGGAATAACAAAACCCTTTGGTTGTTTCATATAAATTTTAGGGATATGTTCACTAAAAATCCTAAAACTTGTCACGAAAGTGCAATTGAGACCTAAAACTTGTAAAAAGTGCAATTGAGTCCTAAAACTTGTTAAATTGGTGCAATCAAGTCATTCTGTTAATTTCATCCAATTTCACTAACGTAAAATGTTGACGTGGCTTTTTTAATATACTCTCTTTCCTACGTGACAATGACGTAGTTAAAACAACATCGTTTTTGTCCAAATCTGATTTTTAATATAATGTTTATATAAAATAATTAAAAATAAGCTAAAATTGTTTATTTATAAGAAGAAGAAGAAGAAGAGGATAGAAGCAGATTAGCGACAAGGGCTGGCCATCTCACCATCGCCGGAAAGAGTCGACAATGGTGGGGAAGGTCGGGACTCGACAACCCCGACCGACCAATGGTGAGGGCCACCAAGAGGGGCCGACTCCCACCACAGTGGCCCATGGCCAAAATTGGGGTGTGAGAAAAGAGAGAAAATGGTCAAAAAGGGAGATCATAGTGTGACCTTGGTCTTCTAAAGCAGAAGATAGCCAACTTCACTAAGGAGAGAGACTCGGATCAATTTCACAACCCTAGAAACCTCTTCTTGGCTCTGGTAGTATTCTTTCCTTATCATTTTCGATCTTATATGTTGGGTGTTAAACCGATCCGACAGTTTGAGAAAATTCTTGTCCCATCACTCTCTTTTTCTGTTTCATTTTCATCTTTTGCCTGTCGTTTCTAAGTATTTTATTTGTCTTCATTGTTTTTCCATTTTGGGTGATAAATCGATTCCCATCAACCACTTTCCCACCATCATCGGCCCTTCCCGGCGGTGGTAGGGTGGCGGTGGCGGTGGCGGCAAGGGCCGAAGCCCTCCCGCTAGTTATGCTTCTACTTTTTTTTTTATTTTAAAATTTTATTTTATTTTTTAAATTAATTTAAATAAAAAGTATATTAAAAATTAGATTTGGATCAAAACGACTTCGTTCTTGCTATGTTATTGCCATATAGGAGAGACAAAATAGTCAAGAAAATTCACGTCAGTATTTTCCGTTAGCCAAATTGGACACGGTTAATGGAAATACTTAATCGTACCAATTTGAAAAGTTCTATAACTCGATTACATTTTTTTGCAAGTTTTAGTACTCAATTACACTTTTGTGATAAATTTTAAAACTTCTAGTGAATCTATCCCTAAACTTTCTCATTTAAACCTCCATTTAAGAAAGTAGTTTTAACATCCATTTGATGAACACAAGAATCATAAATTAATGCTAAGGCAAAAGAATTTGAATAAATGTTATATGTTCTACAGGAGCATATGTATCAAAATAATATATTCCTTCTTTTTGCCTATACCTCTTAGCAGCTAATCTAACTATCAAAATTGTATTTTCTCCCGAAAATCCATTTGCACCAAACAGGTTTGGATCCTTCAAGAAGTCCGCTAATAGCCAATTATTATTGGACGTAATTGAGTCCATTTCATCACTTATAGCTTCTTTCCAAAAGGAAGCAACTCGAGAAGACATAGCTGCACTAAAACTTTTAGGATCATCTTCTAGATTTAATATTGAAGTGTATTTAGTTACCACGTTATTATCTCTATCTCCTTCAACAATGAAAACATGAGTAATAAAGTATGGACCTAAATCTTTCAACTTTCTTATTATAGTGCTTCTCCTAGGTTCAATCATGTCTTTAGAATCATTAGTTCCTTTCTCATGAGAATCTTCTTGTGTTTCTATAGGTTTTGAATTATTCGTATCTTGTATTTAAATATAAGTATCAATAATTTCAAAACCTATAGAACATTTTTCCTCAAAGAATTCAACATCTGTTGATTCTACATTGACATTAAACTCTAAATCGATAAACCTATAAGATTTATTGTTTCTAGCATATCCAATAAAAACATTTTGGATAGCTATAACACCAAGTTTCAACCTCTTAGGGCCAGGTACTTTGTAGTATTCCAAACACTCCATACTTTAAGGCATAGCAAGTTTGTCTTTCTACATTTTCACAATTCACAGGAGCTTATATTATTTCTCATGGATGATATTTTATTACGAATGTAACATGAT
This sequence comes from Rhodamnia argentea, assembly GCF_020921035.1. NCBI lineage: Eukaryota > Viridiplantae > Streptophyta > Magnoliopsida > Myrtales > Myrtaceae > Rhodamnia > Rhodamnia argentea. The sequence continues at coordinate 14,938,469 of NC_063150.1, forward strand.
ATAAGTAATGTCTTTTCCCAAAGATTAATTGGTAGCTTTGAATTAGAAAGCATACAATTAACCATTTCTGTTAAGCCAAACCATTTTGTTTTGGAGTGTACGGTGCTGAAACTTGATGAATGGTACCATGTTCTTCATAAAAGGCTAAAAAATAATTTGAAATATTCTCCACTTCTATCCGAACGTAGAACTTTAATTTTCCTTTCTAATTGATTTTTCACTTCAGCCTTATATTTCTTAAGTACGGAAAATGCTTCATCTTTTGATCTCGGAAGATAAACATATAAATATCTTGTGCAATCATCCACAAAGAGAATGAAATAATTTTAACCACCTTGCGTTAATGTGTCATTGAATTCGCGTATGTCAATATGCGCCAAATTCAATAAATTCGAACTTCTTGTAACACTAGGAAATAGTTACTATTAATTTAGGCTTACCAAAGACTTCACATTTATGGGATTCGCCGTTAAAATTTATCAAATCTAACTTTTTTCATACTCTTTAAATAGCAAAAATTTAGATGTGCTAATCTACTATGCCATAAAAAAGGAGAATCAACAATATAAGCAGAAGATGCAGTCTTATTATTAATACTCAATTGATATATGCCGTCATTGGCATAAAACCTTTCTCATAAACAACCCATTCTTGGACAGGATGACCTTTTCGGATTCAAACAAAACCCAAAACCCCCTATTTTACAAAGTAAATCAATAGAAACTGAGTTCCTCCCGATTTCGAGTACAAACAATACATTAAGAAGGGTAACCTTCTTTCTAGAAGTAAAGTCTAAAGCCACTACACCTTTGCCAGCAAGCTTTGTAAGAACATTATTTTCCATCTCGACCTCTTGAACATTCACGTCAACAGCCTCTTCAAAGTGCTTGAACATTGATTAGTCCTTGCATGCATGAAATATTGCCCTAGAATCTACCCATGAACTAGATCCGAAAGAGGCATAATTGATTTTAGAAATCATGGCCACAAAATCATTAATTTTTTCAGAAACATTCATGTCCGAAAGCATGATTAAAACCATGGCCACATAGTTTTCTTCAACCATATTAGCATTTGCCTTCATTGTTGTCTGCTCGTCCTTGGATGTACTCTTGTGTTGCCTACACTCCTTGGTATAGTGACCCTCTTTGCCATAAACAAAGCTGCAACCTTATTTTTTTCTTCTGTATCTTCTTGAAATTCTTCCCTCTCTTGAGTTTCAAGTTTTGGTGATTTTTGGATTGAAATCCATGTCCATCTACAATATTCACTTTGGTGTCACACAAAATGGAACTATTACGTAAACATAACTCTTCCTCAATTCGAAGATATTTTTGATTTACTGCAAAGGGATGTCCTCTGACTTATGCACCACCTTGAAAAGATTGGAATATGTATCTTGAGAATTTAATGAATTGTAAAACTAACTACAACGCCTTTGTGAATTGTCCGTAGGACAGAATAGTTGTTTTTTTTTATAATTAATAAATTCAAAATTTGGTAAATAAAAAAAATAATCGTTTATTATTGCCAATTTTGATCCGCAACCACAAAAGCATGCTGAGCGCGCCAAATTCGCGCACTCGCACACGAGTATAGTAGAGACTAGCTCACTTAATCTATTGTCTTCATTTATTCTAGCCTTTCACTTATATATTGGTTCACATGCTCCTATCTTTCCTATGTGGGACAAAGAAAATGCACATTTTATTTATGTTACAAACAAACTACCAACAATATATACATTTTTCTTACAGTTCAATTCTTGAATTTATATATGAGTTGGACTTGGCGGATGATTACCTACTACGGGCCATGATACCCTCAATAAGATTTTTTCCGGCATTGACACAAATGATAATTATCTAAATTTTTCAATCGTCCTAATCTAATAAAGTCGATCATATGCGTTTTGGATTTGTTTTCTCGTTGTTCTTTTGGTTGACGGCCGTGACAATGTATGCCGCGGAGAACACATTAGAGAAAACGCATCTATTGCATAGAGGGGAAGATTGTCCTTTTTTCCCATAAATAATCACTTATGAAAAAACTAATAATATAAGTTTGGGATAAGTGTATTGAAAGTCCTAAAACTTGCCACAGAAGTGCAATTGAGTCGTAAAACATTCAAAAAAGTGTAATCAAGTCCTAAAACTTATCATGACAATACAATCGAGTCTTAAAACCTTCAAAAGCGCAATCAAGTGCTAAGACTTGTTAAATAAGTGTAACCAAGTCCTAAAATTTTCAAAAAGTGTAATCAACGGAAGGACTCAATTTGACAAGTTTTAGGATTTGATTGTATTTTTTTAAAGTTCTAGGATTCCATTGCAAATTCTGACAAGTTTTAGAACTTAATTGTACTTTTTGAAAGTTTTTGAACTCAATTTCACTTTTGTAATAAGTTTGAGGTCTCTCAACTAGCTTATCCCTACAAGTTTCATAACAAATATTGGAGGATTGAATTGTGTAAAGAGCTGTCTTTCAAACTAAATCCACGAACCCTATACCAAAGATGTTGGTTGCATAGGGCTAAATGTAAAGAGTGGGAAGGGAGAAAAGTACATAATCAATAATTTGGGGCTAATTCCATTAAAAATCCCAATTTGATATACACATGCTGCATTTACCCCAAACTAATTTTCATATAAAAAACTCCAAATTGGATTACTCCCAAATTAAGTTTCGCGTCACACAAATATCTAATCAATATACCTGGATATCATTTATTCTAAATCGTTATATTTGTGCTACATTTATCCTAATTTTTTAGACTTTTTGTAACATGAAAATCAGTTTGGGATAAATGTGACATGAATGTATCAGTATGAAATTTTTTGTGACACGAAAATTAGTTTGGGAATAATGTAGCATGGGTGTATCTATTTGGGGGCCTTTTTGTGATGTGAAAATTAGTTCGGAGTTGATGTCGTACGAGTGTATTAATTTGGGATGTTTAGTGGTATTAACATTACCTATAGAAAATAACAACTTACCCACTAAACGAGGATCCTTATACCACTTTTCACATTCAACTACAAATACTGAAAAACCATTTGAACAGCCTCAATCCTTGATGAGGAACATCTTCTAAAAAATAATAAAAATAACAATAAAAACAGACACTGTATAAAGGAAGAACTGTTGGTGCCATGTGCTAGTCCTGACCCTCAATAATTGGACCAAGTATACAAGAAAAATTTATGAAGCAAGGAGCCCTTCTCTGTCTGTCGGCAGAGAATTTAATCTGCGATGGTCCTAAATGAACTTCAACTTCCTCGAGCATTTCCATCCATACGTTTTCCCCCACAAATCAACGATGACCTTTAATGCATCTCTTATCTCTATCCTTTTGAAAAGTTGATTGCCTCTTATGCTTTTTAAAAGCTGATCTGACGTAATCCAATTAGCGAAAAGGGCAAAATTGAATTGCTTTATTTGTCCCCTAAAAGTAAATTTAATTGGCCGAGCCTCGCGGAAACGACGTCATCGAATCAAGTCACGCGGCCATGAAGGAGTTGCCAAGGCTCGATTGCAGAAGCATGGACATAGAGAGGGAGGAGGCCGACCCAACGGTTGGGTAGCTCGGCCTAGATGACGCGGCAAGGCTTCGCCTGAGGCGGCGGTGACTGAGGGTACGACGGCGGAGGGTGGCGCGGCAGAGGCTGTGGCGGAGCTATAAGGAGAGGAGGAGAGGAGAGAGGAGGTTTGCGGGGTAACGTTTTTTTGTGAGGGGATTCGAGACAGATTTTCTCGATGACTAAATTTAGACAAGGTATTGAGATCTCATGTTGCGGAATCTACACGTGAACCGAACGCTTAGGGTACATTTATTTCACTAAAAAAACTTCATAATTAAATAAAATATCTACAAAAAAACGAATTTTTTTTTTTTTGGTGATTCACAGAGAATAATGGAGATCATTTTTATCTCAATTTAAGATTGTTGTTTTCTTTTGTAGATCGGTTAGCTTTTCGTCTTTCAAATAGTAAAAAGTCGAAAAATAACATCTCAAAAATATTTTTTTCAAATTAAAGGATCCTTATTTATTAAGTCAATGGATGGAATAATTGCGAGTTTCGCAAGTAATAAGAAAACGAGACGTGGCCTGAGGCGGATGTGACAACGGATAAAGCCTAAAATGCGGGGAACATGAACTTTCAACTTCACACAAAGGACACCAATCAGTCGCCGGGAGGCAGTACACTTCAACCTGCTGGTCTTCCTCCACGGTGCTCGTTTGTCACCAGCCTATATAAATCCCTACATTTCCTACCTTCAACCGCCACAAATTCTCGGCGAACATACCTTTGGAGAACAGGATTTCCTTGGGAGACAAAGAGTAACCAAAATGTCTGATCACGGCCACCACGGCGGTGGCGGGCACGGCCCTGGTGGTGGAGGTGGACATGGCCCTGGTGGAGGCCACGGAGGCCCCGGTGGTGGTCATGGTGGAGGCCACGGAGGTCCAGGCGGCGGACACGGACATGACCATGGTGGCGGCCACGGCGGTCATGGCCCTGGTGGAGGGCCCGGTGGAGGCCACGGAGGTTCGGGTGACGGACATGACCATGGTGGCGGCCACGGCGGTCATGGCCCTGGTGGAGGGCCCGGTGGAGGCCACGGAGGTTCGGGTGACGGACATGACCATGGTGGCGGCCACGGCGGTCATGGCCCTGGTGGAGGCCCTAGTGGAGGCCACGGCGGTCCGGGTGGCGGACATGACCATGGTGGCGGCCATGGCGGTCATGGCCCTGGTGATGGTCATGGTGGAGGCCATGGAGGTCCCGGTGGAGGACACGGACATGACCATGGTGGCGGCCATGGCGGTCATGGCCCTGGTGGAGGCCACGGTGGTCCTGGCGGCGGAGGCCATGGTGGTCCAGGCGGCGGACACGAGCATGACCATGGTGGTGGCCAGGGTGGCAAGCCCGGAGGAGATCACGGCGGCCATGGAGGACCAGGCGGGCATGGCCCTGGTGGCCATGGTCCTGGAGGCGGCCACCCCCACGGCTGATGCTAGTTTGCCACTGCTTGGCGATTGTTGCGAATTAGCGTCCCATGGTTGATATGTGATGTAAAGTATCTCCGCTGCATTTTAACTACCTTTGATTTGGGTAAAAAAGGAGAAGATGTAATAAGCGCAATGTGGAGTCGGTCACGTAGTTGAGCTTGGCACTATCCTAATGAATTTCTAGTTTCCAATTTGATCGATACCTTTGCTCATGAGATGTTGATGCGTGTACACTTGGTGCACCAAAGTTGGATCGTCGCCAATTTTTCGTGTAGGATAAGCACGTATATTAGCGTGAGATGCACGGAGGTGCACATGAAAACAGTTCATCTCAAACAATTTTACTTGTGAGGGATGTCATGTGGTGCACTATGATCGAATCCTTAGATAAGGTGACCGGAAGACATGAAAGACCAAACGAAGTATTTTCTTAAGCTGTCGAGCTTCAAAATTCTCCTGCAATAAACAGGTTATAAGTGAAAGGAACATAACTCCAATTTGAGAGTCAAAGTAGAACCATGTTTCCTCACAAGTACCGTTCATGAACCAGCGATTCACGGTCAGAGACATAGAAACATGAACACAGTACTTCACAACACGGAAATTGAAAGCGAACTAGGCCAGTCTCGATCACAGACGGTCCACATTCACTATATGAAGAGAAGTCTGTTTTATGCCCCTTATCCAACCTCTTACATTAGTAGAAGTTTTGTAGTCTGTCATCTTCCTCGTGGTTTGTTGTCTCCATACAAGAAAATTTACGTTCTGTTTTGAGTCCTTCACGTCGTGTTTTGGCAGAAATCAGGAATGTCCGATAAAGATTAATGTTCTTACACCATTTTTATCAAAGGGCTGCACAAAACGGTCAAGAGGGCAACCACAAGCGGTGAGTGACAGCCGTTGAGTTCAATGATCGTCCAAACCCAATTGACAGCTTCACACTAGAACAAAAAAGTCTTGCCATCGGTCATGTATTGCAAAAGGATCTGCGAAGTTTACGATGTCTATGACTATCCCTACACTATTATCAACATCACCTTTATCCCAAACAATCCTTACACCATATGGCATATAATCGTTTCCACAATCTTGTGCAGAAATCCAAGCATAGCTACCCATAACTTCCGATTGAACCACAAAGAGTGTATGCCTAAACTAACTTCACAGGAATTTCAGAGCATTCTTTAAAAGCAACATAAGAAAAAAAAAAAAAAAAGGTGAAACTGAAGAAAGACGAAACATGAACGTAATCACAAAGAACAATTTGGCATTTGGGAGTTGACGATATGAATCTGACTGGTGAGAATCCTAGAGCAATATTGCTTTTAGAGGATAAAGAGCTCAAATCAAATGGCCACTCGATGAACTTCAACATCAAAAATGAGAAAAGCGTCCCCATATAAAATCAACATGTCAGATTTTTAAGATCATATCCGTAATCATGATCATCATTACCTCCTCTTCAATTAAAGCAAAAGGTAGCGTTTGGAAGAAATTTCAGTAGGTGAGGGGGACAGGGATGTGGATATCACTACTTTTGAGTAGCCGGTGGAAGTTGCCTTAGCAGCTCCCTCTTGGCATTCACCCGCAAAGAGAAAAGCCGATTTGATGTGTGTGTGTGTGTGTGTGTGTGTGTGTGTGTGTGTGAGAGAGAGAGAGAGAGAGAGAGAGAGTTCCTTTTTTCTTTTGGTAAGGGAGAGAGTTCCTGTTTTGTTGTCTGGGAAAATGATAAATAAGGAGAAACAAGTGAGAGGAAAGACAAAAGTTATACTTCCCATTCCTATTTTAACCTCTCAGTAATTTTTTTTTTTTTTTTTGTCGGAACCTCTGAGTAGCAGTTCCTTTTTTTTTTTTTGCATGAAAACAAGTGATATAAACAGTTCCTTTTTTTTTTTTTGCCTACCCCCAGGAGAGGCTAGGTCTTGGTATATGACGTTCTCCAATGTGTTTTCATGCTTATTTTATTTTAGTTACTGAGTTGACTAGGGCTTACCACGTGATTGACTTTCAGACACCGATATGTGCTTGGATTCTATTTTTCTTTTTGTTACCTGGACAGTTTGGGCCTCTTGGACTTTTACCCGAAACTAAACCCACTACACATATTATCGTATTAACCCACAAACTAAAGGGATGTCAGTCTGACCCAAACTTAATGTCTCATATCAACCGGATTGGGTTGGCTTTTTGAGTCAGTCGGGTGGTTGACACATCCTTCCGGAACAATATAAATTGACTAGAAAAACCTCCTTGACAAATTGGGTACATAAGAAGACTTCAGAATATACTATATTCGCCATGGTAATAAGAAGTGTTAACCCCATAGAAGAGAACAATTACATTTCCCTAGTGGACAAGCACAATGATGCTCTACCATAGACAACGTATACAGACATATACACATCAGGAGGAACAATTTCTGGAAAAACGTTCCTTAACACGGAAAAGCAAAAAGCCTTAAACATATAAATCCCCGAAGAGCAAGTTAGCAAAAGAAGGAATCAGGGAAACATATGTGCATAATTGATTGGTTCGCAGAAATCAATGCCATCCATTGTTCCAGATAGATTACCATAAGGAGCAAGTTTTGAAGGGACAGTAGCGGGTGGGCTAGCATTGTGATGGAATTCTCCTGGGTGAGTGAGAGGAAGTTTCTCTAAAGATAAGGCATGCTTCAATCATATGCACATCATGGTGAAATGGATCATATACTTCACAAAGGAAAAACCAAAAGAGACCAACTTCTGCTCTCCAAGGAAAAAGAGCATATGGATATATTTACACTTAATCATAAGAGAGTTTTCGAAAAGAAATCTGTATGAAGGGGCAATGACCACTGAAGAAGAAACTGCATGCTCCACAGAAGGAAGCAAGTTTTCTACTTTGATCAAATGTACTGTGGAATTTCGCCTATTCCGTATCTGAAGATAGGAGTACAATTTGTACACAAAAACAACCTATCCATGTTTACAAATCGGAGAAGTGTAATTGCCTTAGATTGCCTTAATGTGGTAGAGACCTAATTTTATTCAAACTCAAAGTGGTTGGGAGAAGTCTAATTGCTATAGATTGCCTTAACATGGTTTAGGCCTAATTTTATGAAGTCAAAGTGGTTCGATCATACTATCAAGGTAGAATAAGTCATCATAGGATGGTAATGCCAAGAACCTGGGAATAGAAAGTTTAGGGAAGTTATGGGTTCAATACTGACCAGAAAGCATAGTAACCTTAACATGATCAAGGGCAATTTCAGCTCTAGAAAAAAGATGATACCCTCCTAAAACTTGCGATTTCTTTTGTACTGTATTATGAAACGTTATTTTAACTCCAAAAATTCTTCGGTGAAGAAAAACACTGAGACTAAGATGCTACTTTATGCAATCTGGAGATATTTGGTTGCAGCTTGTAAACTTAGGAGGACATATCAAAAACCCATTTCATTCTGTAGGCAGTTGATAAACTGTCTTGTATCAAGCAACCTCACAAAAACCAAATTCACCTCAGCTTTCTTTCTCTTCCATAGAAAGCAAGAGAATTATGGGGAAATTAACCCCCCATACTTAGCCACCTTCAGATTATCCAGCCTTTTGAAGAATACTAAGGGCCCTTTTGGTTCTCAAAAAGTTTTCAATTGAAAATGAACACGAGAATAGTTTTCTATATGCAATCTTCTGTTTATCTGAAAGTGTGTTTGCAAAATGAAAATAAAAATTTTTACTGCATTGAAAATTGTGAAAACATGTTCGGTACGATTATAAAATTGACCCTAAACTCATTTTCCCTTAATTTTTTTGGCCAATATCATCCTATTTTCTTTAAATATTAATATATGTCACTTACTTGATGAAGGGTACGTTTAGAATTAATTTTTTTTAGAAGAAATGAAGAACTTCTTTTAAGCTTTGTGCTTCAAACAACTCTGGCCAGAGTCTATCAGTGTAGACATTAAAAATGAAAAAAGAAAAAGCCCTGGTTTCTTCATCCTCTCGTCTAGCTTGATCTCCATTCTCCATCAATATTGCTCCTTACCTTATTGAAACGTCAGATACACACACACACACACACACACACAGGGTTTGGTTGAATGAATCAGCAAATACTTGAAGAGTGGGAATTTGAGAAGCAGAGATGATTTTCATGCTTTAGTTTTGAAGATGACCAGCAATTGGTAAAGCCACAGGTCCTGTAAAAAATTTCTTTAAAGGCAAAGATTCTTTTGCCCCATTCGCTCAATAGCATGTTTCACCAGAGGTGAAAACTCTGCAAAAGACATTTTGTGGTTTTCAAAAGCAAACTAGTTTCAGCTTTAAACTTGGAAAACTGGTTTCCATGCTTTCAAAAGAAAATTGTCAGAAAACTCTACCAAATAAGTTTTCTATGTTCTCAAAAGAGAAAGAAAAAAGAAAACAAAGAACACCAAAGTATTCAGCAGGTTTAAGCAGGAAGGATGATCTCCAGTTTTCTATTAACTCACAGGTAAGTGTTCTAAAATATGATTGTTGTCCAAGCATGCCAAGAAGACTTATATGTTTGCACCATCTCAGGCCAACTCATGCTGTTTTCTGTTAGATTGATGATAGATTCATACACAAATTCCTCAGTTAACTCCAAAGGGACTAAAGAAAAATTAAAGAAAGATGGAATAACCATCAAAAGCACAATCCACTGGGATTCACACAGTTCAGTCCGACGAGAACACACCTAAATAGTCATGTCATTGCTGTAGGCATTATACAATCAATCAAACTCTGCCTTCTTTCTTTTTATTTTGTTTTTGGCCAGATAGGCTATATATCTCAACATGATAACTATCATCGTATACAGTCTTATATATGATCAAACACATGCAACCTTCGCTATAGTTGAAGCCATGACAAATTAATCTAATGAGTTTTCAATCAGTGACACAGCAACCCATTAGACAAAAGTTCACTACCAATCCAATTAGTCACATTCATTTGTCTTCCTTCAACTTTTATCACATTGAATACAGTGGACTAGCAATGTCTAAGTATACTCAATTCAAAAGTGCCATGTGACTAAGAGCAAATTATATACTAACAGAAAGATTAACGCCAAAACCTAGACTGAAGAAAACAGAATGCAATGGAAACTCTCAGCATAAGAATCCAGGCTTCAAACTAAACCATCGAATTTTCTAACTTCTAGGGGACAATACACAGATCCTGCTAAGCCTTTCTAAATGTGATCAACAAGTGCATGACGAAGGTAAGCAAGCATTGGATAAAAGAAAGCACCTTCCACAGTCTGATTGCCCTTGGATTTTCTAGTTGAATCTGAACCAGTGCTAGTCAAATCCTCAGAAAGAAGAAAGCCCACATAAATAACATTTTGTCCATAACATTGAGGTGTGTTCCTTTCTTTTCTGCACGACATGTACCATGTCTTAATTAGTATGCACTCTTCATTTTATAAAGAGGAACACTGAATGATCAAGCAGAGGCTGTCAATGGTTAACCACATAAAGGACACACGCAACTATACTCTTTATAGTAGGATCAAAACCAGCTACCTGTACAGGAAGACGAATGCCAGGTCCAGACTAGCACTTTAATAAGGTAAATTCAGGGCTGCATCACCAACCCATGAAGGTTTCTTTGCATTATAGTAGAAATGTGCGATCATATGAACCAATTCATCAGCTGTTCGAAAATCTGTATGGGCAAGGCAAAGGGTGATATTTAAAAAACTTAATCACAACATGAATACCAAAAGCAACTAGGAACTTTCATCCTCATGAGTTAAGATAAGGTTTTAGATATTACCTTTCTCCCTGTACAAAATCCTGTTTCCACGTAAGAATAGTATTTGTGGGCACTCTTTAACTTTAAGAGCGTATGCCAAATCTCTTTCAATGTTCATATCTACTTTAACAGCCTACAATGACAACAATGACAATCAGAGAGGGAAGAAACACCACACTTCACCAACATCTATACTGGATTATCAGAAATGATCTGCTCCAAGATATTAAACTTAAAGTTTCAGGATAAAAAAGACTAAGGACAAAAGGTTTAAAAACTAAAAAAGCAGCAATGATTCAAGACTGAAGAAAATGCAATCATGAAAATAGGAAGTTTGGCTATGGCATACTCGAGGTGGTAATCGGTCTTTCGTCCCCCAATAAACTTTGATGGCATTTTCTAACTCTTTCAAAACCTTCCAGTTATCAGATGCCCTGCAATACAATATAGCATTCACAGAATACGCTTTCTTCCTCAATTAATTGCAAGACCAAAAAAAAACAGAAATACAGCACTCAATTTTCTCAATAGCGCGAACTCAAATACAATGTGTGTGCGTGAAGAAGATATTCTACGGTAAGCGAAAATGCAGACCAGATTAGCGACTATAGCCAAGAACAGGTAGCTCACAGTATAGATACTACAGCTAAGAAATAATCACATTAACAAGCGAATCAGAACTCTCATCTTGACAGAACGTGGCAGTAATCCCACAGTATATATCAGCCACCCCAATCTATACAAAGGCTATATTACTCACAATTCAGGATCTAAAATTATATCTTTCCTTTTTCATTTGGATTACTCAAAATCTCTTTGCCATCTCCTAATATTGTTAGTAATATACGTTGTTTTTTCCTGCATACAACATCATAACCTACTCATACCATGAATGCCACAGGAAAACAGCAACTTGTCCAGAATGAAGGGATTTCGATGCTCAAACCTGTTGTATCTTTCGAAAATGAGAACAATCAATGGGCTCGGATGGAAAGCGAAACTCTCCCACTCCAAACAATTGATCTCCTTGACCCAACTGTCCTCCACCTCCCCTTCCCAGTCAATCGCAGAACCATCTTCTCCAACCACATTCCTGATCGGATGCTGCTCGAAATACTCCGACGCCCTAATTCCCCAGCCCACGTCCGCATCCAACGGCCAACTCGAGCTCTCCTCCTGAACTACAAACTCCTTCTCCGCCTCCGCAGCCTCCTCCTCCTCCTCCTCCCCGTCATCATCCTCATCATCAATCTTCTCCTTCACCATCACATCCTCCGCGATTCCATCAAACGCCTCGGGATTCTGCTCCCTGATAGACGCGAACGTCCGGTCGAGCGACCCCCTTATGAAGTCCTCTACCGCTTGGGCTTCGCTCCGGCGGCCCCTCCTCCTGGGCTTCCGCGGCTTCGTCTTCGGGAGAGGCGCCGTCTCTCCGGACCCGTCGCCGCCGGGGTTGCGAGGTTCGGACTTCGGACCGGACGAGTCCCGCGAGACGGCCGTGCGAGGAAGAGGCGGTCCCGCGCTGCGCCGGTTGCGATTGGGGCGGAGAGAAGATGAGGAGGAGAGCGGGCGCGGACTGAGACGTGGCCGGAGCGCGGAAGCAAGCGAAGCGGAGAGAGCTTGTGGCGTGCAGATGATGCTTTGAACGATCACCATTTTTTCCTTCGGTGGGAGAGAGCAGCAGCTGGAGTGAGCCCGTAGGCCAGGGGAAGAGAGCTAGCGGGGAAGGGTAAAAGAGGGAAACAACTTCCGATTGATGACCAATTTTCTTTTTCATTTTTTTTTTGTCTTTCGAAAAATTTTAAATAAGAATTTTGAAGTGCGCTTTTATTTTTTCAAATAAAAATACGAAGTTGATCTGCTTTTAAAAAAAAATCCAAAGTATTCTTATTTTTTCAAATAAAGGCTGAATTATATATTATTTTAAATAAGGATCCGAAATGGTCATATCAGTATCAAGAAAGATCTGTCTTACTAACTGGTTAAGGACATTTTCATCATTTATTATTCATTTTTTCCATTTTTTCTTTTTAAAAAATTAAAAAGAAATAAAAGTAAAAAAATACAAGCCAGAGTGTATTTCTTCTTTTTTTTAAAAAAATTTATTTTTTAGTTTTTAATTTGATTTAATTAAAAATTAGGTTAAATTTGTATTTTTGCCAAAATGCCTTTAATTGATCGGAATATTTATCCAAGTGACTGGCCGACGAGATCAAGCACTTATTTGAAACAATCATGATAACTTCAAGCCCTTAATTGAAATAATCATATCACTCGGGTACTTATTTGAAACAAAGTTTACTTCAGATTTTTATTTGAAAAAATAATAGCAGTTGGCCCTTTATTTAAAAAATTTTCTATTTTAGTTTAAAGTATTTTCAGACATTTATAGTGCATAAATATTTACAATTATTTTCATAATTGAGTATTAAATTTGAGGGATATTTTGAATTTTGATGGAAAAACAATTGTTGAATCATAAACAAACATGTCTTAGACGAATGCGAGCATGTTTATGAGAAAAGTAAAATCAAGAAAAAGAATGTGGATTTACATTTTCACCTCATTGGAAAATCTTCTATTGAAAATAGATGTCAATAGAAAATCCATTGATGGTCATCTCATAAACTCAAAATCGCCGCATGACTTCAATATACTTCTCTATATCAATCAAGCTCGTGAAAATTTAATTATTCAAGATGCATGGATATCATCTTGATATATAATATATCACATTTGGGTCGGTTATGATAAAAATATTTTCTATTGGACTGATCGTTAATAAAAAAATCATGAAATACATTCTCATTTGTAGAAGGTCCTCTACTTGCTGGTCAACTAGATAAATTGGGAAAAAAAATTTATAGCTCCGATTTCGTGGATTAACAACTACATTATTTAAGGAAATATGGGATTGATAAAACATCAATTGATTCAAGCTTCAACATTCAGATTTGGACATCTTGAAATATTTCAACGTATCTCCAATTGTCGAACAAAGGCTAATTCAAGCGCGTTTAAGATCGGAGGTTGTTTCCTTGTTCTAAGTAGGTTTCCTTAACTTGGGTATGATTTGGTTTTTTTATTTAATGTTTCCTAGTTTTAGACTATCTTATTACGTCTAAAAATAACTCGCGCATTTTCAATTGCAAGATGCAAATTTTGAGTTGATATATGCAAATTTCTTTCGGGTAAGTGATTCATTCAGTTCTTTACTAGTGGCAAATGTCAAAATCTTTTATTGTTGCCGACAAAAGATTCCTTTTATGTTTCAGTTGCGAAATGTTCTAGTTATTATCCCGCAAACACATAAAAAACTTTCTTTTCCATCAAACAGGTTCGCATTTTCACCCTCTCAACATGTTGTCACATTTTCAACGTATTTCCTTAAAATAAACAGGGCCTAAATTGGACTGGGGAGGTGGTAACTCACTAACCATAAATTTGCCTAAAATAAGAGCTGAGATGGCAAAAGTGTAATCTAATGCAAAGTAACTTTTTAAGTTGAAAAACAAGGAGAAATAGCTCATTATAATAAAATAAATTAAGCATTCTTAAATTCTTCAAACCATATTACCTTTTGGAATTTTTCTTTTGGCGAGGTTTGCTGTTAAGCACTCAATTAAAGATTATTACCTTAATGTGTTAAATTATTAATTGCATGATTTATAGGAAAAACAATATATTGGCAATAAAGGTTGTTTTTCCTTTTTTGGACAGGCGGCAATAAAGGTTATTGTTTGGTTGTTTATTACCAAATGACACGTTGGCCGAACCTTCAGTCCTTCTGGATTTTGTTTTTTTTTTTTTTTTTGGGGGACCTGCCAGGATTTGACAGTCCAAATTTCGTCGTCCGAAAAGTCAACACACGGTGTCTCCCCCAAAACCCTGACCTGGTCAAACCGGACTCTCCTCCTTCCCCAAAGCGGTGGATTCCATCTCGGTCTCTCTGTCTCTCTCTCTCGTTCTGCGCTTGATTCCAGAAAACCTCTCCAAATCGGTTCCACGGCCCTCCGGAACCGCCTCTCCCCGCAATGGACGCAGTGCCACCGGCCGGCGGCGGGGGAGGAGGCCCGGCGCCGTTCCTGCTGAAGACTTACGAGATGGTGGACGACGCGGGGACGGACGAGATTGTGGGCTGGAGCCCCAACAAGGCGAGCTTCATCGTGTGGAACCCCCCCGAGTTCGCTCGCCTCTTGCTTCCCACCTATTTCAAGCACAACAACTTCTCCAGCTTCATCAGGCAGCTTAACACCTATGTGAGTCGGCGGAATCTTCGTGTTTTGTTTTGAGTTTTCGTGCTCTCGTTTCGTGGGATTGATGCGTGTGTCGGCCGTTGTGCCGTGATTAATGGTGAATTTTTTTTGTTCTGACTTCCTGGGTGATGATTGTTGTCCTCTATTGGGCTTATGTCGCGGGGTTTTGCTTT
Organism: Rhodamnia argentea; assembly: GCF_020921035.1. Lineage (NCBI taxonomy): Eukaryota > Viridiplantae > Streptophyta > Magnoliopsida > Myrtales > Myrtaceae > Rhodamnia > Rhodamnia argentea. The sequence goes on from NC_063150.1 coordinate 14,953,678, forward strand.
CCTGTGCATGATATGAGGGCATCGAATCTCGTATCAGATTAAGACTTGGTGTTTCATATGAGCAGGAAGTTTCTGCAGTTCGCCTCTTCTTTTATCTGCTTTTGTCTTTCTTTCATGTGTTCTGCTTTTTTCTGATCAGTGATTCTTCTTGCATTGTGATTGAAAGGAATGTGAATTCTGCATCTTAAGCTCATATGCAACTTTTAAGGGTCTGTAATAACTCATCGTTTGCTGCATGAGTGCATGATGCCTACTTATGGATGAACTTTCTTTTAACTAATTCAGAAAATGTCTGAAAGTCTGCGAAAATGTCAGTGTTTTCTGTCTCTTGAGGTCATTTCTCAACGATTTATGATGATAAGCAATGTAATTGGTGGACCAATTTCCCATTCCTTTGCATTCCTCTTGTTTCATATTGATTCAGGGCTTTCTGGGAGCATATGCGACTGTTCCACTGATTATCACTTCATTTATGTATTAATAATAATGTATCTCGAGTCGAGCCTTTTGTCGCTGCCAATGTTACCTCGCTCCCTAGTGTTGCCGTCCTCAAAATGGTTGAGGCAAATAGGAAAGGCAACTCCATGAAAAATTATCATTTTGATGGATTATTGTGAGGTTTGGTTTGGTTCTTGGAAACATGATAAGAGACGTCACTTTGATTAATTTCTATATACTCTGATTGCTGGGAATAATTTTCTGTCTAATGTTGTAAGTAGACCTATGTATCATAACGGATTTTCTATTTCAAAGAGATCAAGACTTTCCACATGATAGCTATTGACCACGTGCTATGGTTGGTTTGGACGACTTAGCAATCAAATGAAGTTGGAAGCAACTTGCTAAATCCTGGTGTCTCCCTTTCTCAATGTTTCTTTTCTGTCATTGCTTTCTTTTCTTTTGATCCTTATACGTTTCCCTTTTTTAAGAACCACTATCTTGCATGATGTTTCACATCTATACGGGTACGATGCCAAGCTATGTATCTGGAATTCAGCTGTCAGTTTGGCATTAAGGCCAAGAATTCCTGCATCAATTTGGTGCTGGAGCATTCTTTCTTACATCATTTCATTCTTAGAGCTAGATCTTTCTAGGATTGGATATATGTCTAGTGAGCTCTAGCTAGTAGGCTAGATTTTTTGAGACCCTTAGTGTTTGCCCTTTCATGAAGGTTCACTTAATCATTTTTATGATAATTGCATATGCCTGTTGCCTATACATGGTGGTTATTTGCCTCCTTTAGTTTTGAGACTCGAAGTTTAGTGAGCTTGAAGGAAATACTTGGCTTGAAACAATGCAACTTGCTTGCTGGTTAGATTTGTTTGATTGATGGAGCTTTCATCTCTGTGTGCGGTTGCATGTATGAGTGAGGTTAAAATGACAGTGATCTTCTGGAGGCAGTGTTCTTCGCTATGCTTGGAACATGTTGATGGAGGCTTGTTAGGTCTACAAGAACTGCTTAAGACTAGAATTTGAATCAATCACTTCTCTCTTGGCCAATTTTATTCAGTTAAACCTCCTAGGTGGAAGGTAGAATATTTTGGGAGGCCATAGGAACTAGAGATGTACAAAGAAACCTACTAAACTGGAATGGTTTGTTAGGAATTGGATTGGGTTCTAGAGAGTAGAGGCTTAGTTTCAAGAAACAAAAATGGAGAAATTGGAAATAAAAAGTAGGTTGTACGCTTTGGGCTCTTATACAACCTCTACTGAAATATGATTTCAGCTTACCTATGATATCAAATGGTCATCTTTCTTCAAAATATATATGAGCATCTTTCTTGGGGGTTATGAAGCCAGAAAAGTTGGATTTGGAGTATAGGCATTGCTATAAGCTTGGTAATTGGGGATGAAAGCATTATTATAATTGTACTTTTATCTGTCTTTTATCTTCGTATTTTATTATACAATTGAGCTTTATGTTTATGTTTTTAACTTTCTCGGACCAATAAAAGAAAAATCACTTAGACAGATAACAGGGACTATTTTTTATGAATTGCTTTCATTTTTATATCAACTATGTTGGGAGCCACTAGCTAGTCAATACTGGAAAGATTGACCAAACAAAGTATAGGGCATCCTAGAACCTATCTAGTGGACATGCCAGGTTCCAGGGCACTTCTAGAAGTGAACAAGGTCAAGGTTGTTTCTGGCAGTGAATGCAGGATTCAAAATTGTTTTTAGTGCAGGGTTTTTGGTCCCTTTTTTTTTTTTTTTTTTTTTTTTTTTTTTGGGGGGGGTGTGGGGGTTGTGGTGGTGATCGTTGTTTAATGATCGGTCTACCAATGGTAAGACTACTCATTAAGTGGGTTTTAATGCTTACAAAATTAATGGTAAGATGTGTACAGAACATTCAGGACAGGGAAAAAAATCATAGCATATGGAACACAAAACAGAAATGTTTATCATCAACTTTGATAGAAAAGTACATTATAATGAACAAAGAGAAATTTTAATTGTGTCAGTTCACCAGTCAGAAAGGGTAAGAGGAAAATGAAAGATAAATGGAAAGAGAAAAATACTAAAGGCGGAAGATGAAAGGCAACGGAAGAGTGCAGTGGATTTTTGTTTTTGCTAGCTTTTTTTTTTTTTTTTTTTTATTCTCTCTGTCTCTCTCTCCTCTGCTGTCATCAGTTGCTTGAGTCATCCACCATACACGCACCTAAGGCTAATCATATGCTCTCTTCAGTGATCAGACTCAGAGGGGTTGTATGTGTGTGGGTGGGTTTTTCGCTTGTTTTTTTTTGGGTGGGGGAATGCAAGCCCTTAAAGATTTTTTGGCAGACACACTCAGTCTTTGTCCACTCTGTGTCTACGTACCTTGAGTAAAAAAATGAGTTTTCCAGGTTATATCTTATGAAGAAGTGCTCTGAGGTGATTCTCATGTCAATGTCCTACAAAAAGTTTGTTCAACCGGGGAAGTTCTCTAAATAGCAGGTGCCCACTGAGTTAAACTGCTTCTGAAGAAGGGAGAACGAAATTATAAGATGTTGGAATTTGACTTTAAGAAATCAATGTCATAGTGGAAATGAGAGTTTTATATGTTCGGATAACATGAAATGAGTTTAAGAGTGGGAGTTTTTCTGGCCTCAAATCTCCTGTATGGCTGAAAAGTGGCGTAGCTTCATTCATTTTATGGAGCAGTGTGGTGGAGAGTAGCTCAGTGTTCTAAATGTCGTGGACCGTCTTGTCTAGAGCACACGCTAGAGTTCTGTGGTTTTAATATTGCTGCAATTATCTTATGCTTTCTGCGAGAATGAAGATGAATTGGTCGGAAATTGCAGCGAGAGGAATCTTCATGTTGAATGGTTTTACATTTTTCATAGATGAGATGATGGCATAATGGAAGAGAACTTGCAAGGTTGAAGCGCCTAACGGCAAATTGGCAACACTTTTTGTTTGATATAGACTCCAACCCTCATGAGCTGCCTTTGCCTCATAAATAACTTGAAAGTTAAAACTTCCTTCGCTGGACATCCTTTAGGGTTAGTTCTTTCACTTGGCAAATTTAGCTTCTGACAGTCTGGCCAGCTCTAGATGGAGGCAGCTACAGATGCTATAATCAAATTCTTCAGAAAATCAGGTGCTAACTCACCTTTTCGATACCCACCGGTTGGTGGCCGCGCTGGTTTGCGCTCAGCTCCTTTCACGAGAGGTCCTGGGTTCAAAACTTCGTGGTGCCGGTGTCTTACCCGGGCACTGTGGTGGTGGGGTCCTGCAGTTGCCCCCGAGGACTAGTCGTGCTCCACCGCTGGTTTGACCGCAAGCTCGCCGGCCGTGCGGACACCTCGGTTATCAAAAAAAAAAAAAAAAACCTCACCTTTTCGATTTAGAACTAATAATGCGCTTCCTGTTGAATCTGGTACAGATACTGAATAATCATCAAGCTTTAGAGGATTTAGTCGCTTAATTTAAACTCGCTGCATGATCACAATGTCCTTTACTGATTCATCTGGTACTTTTATTTACTTTCCTTCGCTGTGGTGTTTTCTGGACTTCTTCAACTTTAGTGTGTTTTTACTTCGAGTTCTGCTCCAGGTACATAATTTTATGCCCTTTAATGGCACCTTTCTCAAACACAGGAATTAAATAAACAGAGAAGCTTCTTATTCAAATATAGTTTTTAACTGACCATCATTTATACGGTCTTGCTTGCACAATCATATCACAACTTGGGTGTGCTCTTATTGTGGTTGGATCAACAGCTGCTGGAAATCAAGGTTTCTAATATGCCTGCCTCATACTGAAAACCATATTCAGGGATTCCGAAAAATTGATCCTGAGCGATGGGAATTTGCTAATGAAGAGTTTGTGAAGGACAAAAAACATCTTCTCAAAAACATCCACCGCAGAAAGCCCATCCATAGCCATAGTCAACCTCAAGGTTCGATAGTGGACCCTGAAAGAGCAGCATATGAAGAAGAACTAGACAAGCTCAACCATGATAAAAGTGCCCTTGAAGCAAAGATTGTGAGGCTCAAGCAGCAGCAGTCTATTGGGAAGCTTCATATGGATGAACTTATCCAGCGAGTGGGAGGAATGGAACAGAGGCAGGAGGATTTGCTTGGATTCCTGGGAAAAGCTCTCCAGAATCCTAATTTCATCGAACATTTGACTCGGAAAATTGAGTCTCTGGATCTATCAGCATATAATAAAAAGAGAAGGCTTCCCCAAACTGATCATGGAAGGCCAGTGGCAGAGAACAGTGTGGATACTCATAGTAGCTCAAGACCGGAGCTTGGAAATATTTTCCCGCAAGATTTTTCAAATAAGCTGAGACTCGAGCTGTCACCTGCAGTTTCGGATATTAATATCGTTTCCAATAGCACACAGAGTTCACACGAAGATGGGGGAAGCCCGCAGAGAATTACATCAGAAAGTGACCCAAAAGATGCTCCAATGAGAACTGAGAGCCTTTTATGTGCACCTGAAGCATTAGAGCTTTCAGATACGGGGACTTCCTTCACGCTCAAGATGGATTCATCTGTGCAAAGGAAACCGCCAGTAGATGAAAGCCCAAGGATGCATTCATTGCCCATGAATCTAACTCCTGAAGAGGGAGATAACAATGTTTCATGCCTACTAAATCTAACTCTTGCATCTTCTCAGTTGCAAGTTGACCACAGTCAACAATTTAATCATTCGAATGTGTTAGGTCCAGAAATTAGCAAGTCTCCAGATGCGAGATCTAATGCCAGTACCACAGAATCTGGTTTTGGGGTTCTCCAGAAGAATAGGAATTCGGACGAAGAGCGTACAAATTCCTCCTCGTTGCCTGAGGCTCGAAACAACAATCAAACTACAGCTCCTGCTTTGGGTAGAGTAAACGATGTGTTTTGGGAGCAGTTTTTGACGGAAAGACCCGGATCTTCAGAGACTGAGGAGGCTAGTTCTAGTTACAGGGAAAACTCGTACAATGTGCATGATGATCGAAAACCAGGCCCTGGAATGTCCAGAAATTCTAAAAGCATGGAGCGGCTCACGCTGTGAGTCAAGCCGGAGCTGAAGATCAAATGACAGCTTTCTTTGGGCTTCTTATTGATCATCTTTGTGTATTGTACAACATGCTCCTGATATGATTGTTAGTCTGGATTTTGACAAATCACTCACTTGGTGCTACAATAAGGTCATAGAAAATAAAGTTACATACCCTGGTTCATTTTGGGGCATATGGTTCTATGTATGTATATACACACGCACCTTTTATCACGATGATGAGGTGCTTCTGGGACTATTTTTTCAACAGGACTCCCATGGGCTGACAAGGCACCAGATGTAATAACATAGTTTACGGCTAATTCTTGCTTAGTGTTCGTTGTCATACCATTTTTCGAACGTATGTCAATTTCATGTCATCGAAATGTACTTGTGGGAGAGAATACTGGGACCATCTCCTGCTTGTGACTTATGAGAAGGGAACTCCTCAGCTCTTGACACTCTTTAAGTGAGAATGGTGTAGAATGGTCTGGTTTTGCCTGCCTTGGATCACAGATGATGAAGGAACAAGTAGCTGGGCAACCACCGAAGGGAAACATGTGTGTTTTTGGTCGAGTTCTGATACCCCATGTCAAGTTAGCACGACTTTTGATATGTGATATGCTCCCAACACTGAGCAGAAGTAATTTAGCGTCTTGTTAACAGGTGCCCCAAGTCACCAGTAAAGCATGTTCAGTCTTCAAGGCAATGATTTCACACAATACAAGAAAAATTGTGTCAAATGTGTGAACTTTTCTTAATTGCTCGATGACAAGTGCAACAAAAACTTCTCATAAATTAAAATTCTAAATTTAAATAAAGAGGTACGTTTTATTCTAAGAAAGTTTAGCTCATTTTTGGTAAAATGATTTATCTTTAGTTTTTGGAGCTTCTAAATTTTCTTATTTACTTATACTTGTGATCATTTTGATTCCATAGTACTTCGGAAAGCTTACAGCATAAGTTGAAGGCCATAGTTCATTTAAAAAGGAAGAACTACCCATTCTCGAAACTTCGACACTTTTTGGGTCAAATGCTTGATCTTGTGTTTTGTAGGCCTTCCGAATAATGTAATTTACTTGTATTCTAATGGCTTTACGACACTTTTTACGACTAAAACTTCCCATAAATTTAAATTCTAAATCCAAATAAAGATGAGCAGTTGAAACACACGGACTATAACATAACAACCCCACATTAAAGTTATAATTAGACGATTCTTTTCACCCTCCCTTGTGCTTTGGTTGATTGGGAGAATAATGGGTTCCCAACATCCTACGACAAAATAAAAGATAAGAAATAGACAGCTCATCAACTATCCGCCAAATAAGTTTACACCAATTTCGTTCCGAATGTGAAAAGAGAAAAAAGAAGAAGGAAAAATCAAACTAAAAGTAGAGAAAAAAAATGTAAAAAAAAAGAGCTTTTATCAGGAGTGGGACCATTCGACCACGGCCTTTGTTTTATGGGTAGATTTGTAGTTGAAAATTTCTAAGTTCCAAAAGCATGCTAAAGTGGAACTTGAAAGGAATAATATGGTCAATTCAAGATGGTAGTAGTAGTAGTAGTTAATGTAATAAAAAAAAAATGGGATTGAAAAAGGGCGAGCCTTTAACAAATAACAAACAATTTTCATTTGTGATTTTAATAATACAAGAATAAACGGAATTACGCTTCAATTATATCTCATGAAAAGTTGTATTTGATTAAAAAAGAAAAAAAAAATTCCTCACTTATTCCCCATGCAACTATGGTAAACCAAAGCAAAGACGCAGTCCTCGAATAACTATTCCATTTTGCAAAACAAACTACGGAATAATCATTTCATTTTTATTCCTGCAATATTGTATTCTCATGAAATGTTGAAAGTTGCTCAATGCGTTAACTATATCGCGTATTTGATCTATTTAGGGATTTTAAAATAAGATTTGAAATCAAATATTATTGCGTACCTCGCTTATCCAAGATCGGTTGGGGACCATAAAAGTTCGAGTTCTTATTTGGGACAATGGCACAAATATTCTCCGAACTTAGGTTCTATATGCACTGTGATATCTAGATTTTTAATCTATTCAATTTGGTCATCGAACTTTAGCCTAGTATTTAAAGCGGTCACTAAACCTTTAAATTTGTTCAATGTAATCCCTGGGTTTTTTATACGGGTTCAAGGACCACGTTGCATACCGAGCTAAAGTTCAAGGGCCACGCTAAACACATTAAAAAGGGCATAATGACATCTCAAGTGATAATATTTGTATACGACGCTCACTTTGATGCCAAAATTGTTGGCCGACTCACTTAAGTGCCAAATCCAAGAACAAAATGATCACTTAAGTGCCAACGGCGAGAAATTCCGGCCAAAATAAATAGACAACATTTTTATTTAAAACAATTTAGTGACATATAATTTTTAATTCAAACAATTTACTGACATGGCTTTTTTTAAATGAAAAATCAATTTCACTTGTGCAAAGAGCACGATGTCGCTCGGTCGATGTGGCTGGGATGTCTTAAACTTGTAGCACTTTTTTTTTTTTGTCGAAACTTGGAGCACTTAAGTGATTACATTTTACAACTTATGGCACTTATATGATCACTTTCACAAAAAACTTGACACCCAAATTATCATAATTCACAATTTATGGCACCGAAAGTCACTCAGCAAAATTCATTAAACAGCATTGTTTGCGCTTTGGAAGCTAACTAGGATCTCCGACGAGTCACGTAGGATTAGTTAATTAATAAAAAATTGTCACGTATAATTTTCGGTCAAGGCTCATCGGAGTTGGCAATGAAATAATCATATTTTCAAAAAAAAAATCAAAACTCAAAGTGATCCAGAAAAGAATTTTAGCACTAAAGTGAGTGTTGTACATAAATATTATCACTTGAGATATTTTTCTTCTAATTAAAAAGTTCATGGATCAAATTTCATGTCGAGCCAAAGTTCAAGTACTATTTGCCAACTTATTTCTTTTGTTTTCAGCTTTTTCCATGTCGGGATAAAGATCTTTGCCCCTGAAGCTGTTGGCCAGTAAAGCAAGAGGAATGCAAATCATCCGTAGCCAAAAAGAGATCACGCTGTCTTGCATTGATGATGCCTTCCTCCAACTACCATTGGTAAAGAAAGCCTCTCTCTCTCTCTCTCTCGCTCTGCCATTAGCAAGAACACCACACAAACCACGAAAAGAAACCCAAGAAAACCAACCCAACATGCTTCGGATCAACTCCATCCTCAGCCCGAGAGCCACCACCTTGTCCCTAGCCCTCCTCCTTCTCTTCCTCCTCCACACCCACCTCGCCATTTGCAGTGCAATGCCAGTCCTGGGCGCTCACGCCATGAAAAGCGGCGAGATCGACGCAGCGCTGAAGCGGGCGTGCTCGCGGAGCATCGGGGACTGCTTGTCCGAGGCGGAGACGGTGGACTTGGAGGCCGAGGCCAGCCGGCGGGTGCTGCTGGCGCCGCAGAAGAAGTACATCAGCTACGAGACGCTGAGGCGGGACATGGTCCCCTGCACGACGGCCGGAGCGTCGTACTACAACTGCCACTCCGGGACGGCGAACCCGTACAACAGAGGCTGCGCGGTCATAACCTGGTGCGCGAGAAACATTAGGGACATCAAGACTTGAATGGGTTCGACTGGCTGCGTGGTGGGTCTGATCTCAGTGGGATGTAGTGGTAACGAAGTTTTTTCACTTGGTTTCTGTGCAACTGTTATTGCCTTTTGGGAGTGCTTATTGTGTGTCTGCAATGTGGTGCTGTTACTGTATATACACGGTCCCAATAGTGACTTGATCCGTGAAACGAAGAAGAAGCTGTGCTCTGGAAATCGAATTCTTTCGTTATTATGTATGATGCCTTGACAGAGGTTCCTTAAGCGCTTGTTAACATGGCCCTGTCTAGTATGTACACTACCAGTATCAATGATGTTGATTCTTTGCTGGAAATAACAAGATGCAGTCTCCTCTTGAAGGGCTTTTGACATCGAGATTTGGTGAATGATAGAAAGGGTTTTAGAACTCAAATCGTTGTATGTGTTTTGCCGCTGTAACCGTTTTCTTTTCAGTTTAAATGTGAAAATTCGTCAATGCTCTTCTTGTTGTGATTATTGACTTGCTTGCCATGAAAACTAACCCGAATTGGGATTCAAGTTTTTGGAGGCTTGATGCTAAACTTCTCTATGCATTCAGAGTTAGAATCGACAATGTGGTTCTCCCTAAGAATGCGTGATTGAAGTTGTACTATTTTCCCTGAAATTTAGCATGTATGGGGGTCCAAATTTGTCATTTTGACCAGCTGATATTCTTATCTTCATAAATTATTGGGTGACCAAGAATTTACAAGCTGTATATTAGAGAGTCAAGAAATGACTATTAAAGCACACAGCATCTCTAATTTCTCTTCCTCCGGAAGTAACAGAGTACATAAAAGTGGCGACAATCAAGCATTTGCTTGGCTTAGTGGTCACATTGTACAAGTATCAAATCGAGAGCTGGTTCAGTTTTTACTGCCTAGTGCTTACAATATCTCCTTGTTCATTAGCTTGGCAATTGAAAAACTTTTACATCACCGAAAAACTTTTACGTCACCGAAAAACTTTTACATCACCTTGATATAGTATGACCTTATCTATCATAATATTCTTCATTCTTCTACACACCAAATGCATGGCCACATCTAATCTAATAGTTATTTATATCACTGATTCTGAAGCTGGTGTTAGGGAAAATCGAAGTAGTATTGAACAGTCTTTTGTCAACATCCAGATGCTCATTTTGTGGATAGCTTTCACATGGGATCCAATTCATCAATTATCACATAGTTGACAATAAGAGGATGATAGGACAACAAATATTGAGTGCCCATTACGCTGAGTGCTGAGTGGGTTAGAGTCTCACTTACAAGTAACATGAGTTGAACAAGTTCTTGGATACACAGGAAGTTCAACGTCAACCACAAGCCATGCATGTTTGTGAGGAAACCAAAAATTCAAAATGAATGAATTGGTGATTTCGTTGGAAGGAATTTGAGGCCCATACTAAACATGAAAGGACTTCTGACAACATTTTGTTCTGTAAGTTTCTATGTTGTCGTGTACAAACCATGTGGGTTCATCAACAGGTGGTCTATTGCACTAGCCATGTCCATGTTCCCCTAGAAGAAAGAAGCAAAAGAGTAAAAGTATGAAAACGGAATACTATCAATTTAAGTAACCCATCAAATTCACAAGTCTTCTTTAAGAAAAAGAGTTTAATGCTCCGAGTCAATCATACATGCAACTTCATTGATCCAGCACTAGAAAGCCATGAAACTAGGCTTCACAGTGGTGGGGATAGAACCCCTTCCTGAAACAGCTTTCAGTAATTGCTCTAACAGATGTTCTTATGCTGCAATGGCTTGCTAGATCCCATTATAGTACTGGACACCAAAAAATAGAGAGAAAACATGGGGACATAGAAGAGGATCTGGCTGTGTCATCAGCTGGAGGAAAGATAAGAACATCAGATTCCTTGACTAGATAGATAGATAGAAAGATAGGTAGGGAGGGAGCGAGGGAGGGAGGGAGGAAGAGAGCAGGCCAGTGACTCTGGTGTTGTTTGGCAAGTAAGATTTCTTTCCATGGCTGCCTTCAGCAGGTGTGGATGTGGATAAGTGAGTTTATAGTGGCCAATGCATCGTTATTGCAATGCATGTGAATGAGCGTTTTGCGTACATCTGTTGCCATGGGAGTACTTGAGGACTTCCAAAGAAGCAAGAGACAATGATTTGGTCTTTCTTAGAAGTTAGATTCATTGTGGCAGCCAATTTGCGGATCAAGCATGATGCTTAGAAAAATCGTAGAAGACGAGAAAACCAGTGATCTTTGAAAACGACTATTTGTGGTTTTTTTTTTTTTTTTTTTGTATTTTACTGAGAACCATTAGTAAAATTTGAGAGAGAACCAAATTCATATTTGTGAAGTTCGCAGCTTGAGAGAACTAGTTACATGTTTGGAAGGCATTTTCATGAACTTAATTTGAGTTGCTATGCATATTCAGAGTGTCAAACAGGTGAGCGGAGAAATAAAATGCGATCAATGTACAAAACTCCTGATCATTTCAGAGCTCATGCGAACTCTTGATCAGTCCTGAAGATTGATGACTTGAGAGGGTGAACTCAAGTGGAACCATGGGGTAAGCTTTCTGATCATATTGCAACTTTAGGTCCTTGTTTCTACATGTTGGCTGACCTAGTGTATTGTCTACTCGAACAAGCTTAAGTTTCTTAGATAATGCAGTCGAAGGAGCTTCAGGGTCCTAGTTACATGTGCCCTTGAAAGCCTACCTATGTAATTCCCGATCTGCCTTAGGTAGACACGTAGTTGTAGAGCGATTAAGCCATGGCCCATGGATACGACTGTACTTTTGGTCCAATCTTCTCTAGTATCTCTACCACAAATGTTGGTCGTTTCATGTGTCCTTAAATGTCAACTCAAGACAAACAACTTCTAATTAATGGAGGAATACTTTGATCCGCTGACATACAAAACAAGTAGTTGAAAATCTCGGCAAAGGTTAGAAGATGTTCTGTTTGAACTTGTTTTTCCGTAGTAATGCATATAAGCTTGTTGTCAACTCGTACTCTTTGGAGACGAGGAAAACCTATTTCTTTTCTGTCAGTCAAAGGAAAACCTCCCATGCCCTTTTGTGTTTGTCGGGCATCTTCTTGGTTTCCTAATTGCCTAGTCCTAATGCTTTTTGAGCCGGATGATGGATATTGGCCCTGAAGGTGATGCATTCTTGGTAGTCACTTTGTATAGGATCATACATTTGGTCTCTGTTGTTTGCCTACCTGTGTATGGAAATACGTTAAGTAGCAATTGTATTACGAGCCATTTAAGTCTTCTTGTAACTATGTACCGGTCGATCGAACTACCTCATAGTGCACTCAATCTTGAAGAACTCAGTTCTAATCATGTCTAACATTTTCTTTTTCTTCTTCTTTTACTTTTTCCACATTTGAAATTCTGGTAACAAACATGAGCGTCTCAATGTGAAAGCCTAGCATTACAGAAAATTTCCTATTTGGCTAAGAATGCCATATAAGTAGCGACTTCCTTTGCCCTCCATCGGTATGCTTGTTCATCCTATTGTATCCCTGGATTCATTTTCCCTTTTTTTTTTCTCTGTTGGTGCTTCCAATGCTAAATTCATCGGTCCCCTTGCTTCGGCACCCGATTTAACATAAGATGTTCACTCCGGTATCTTACCGGGTGAGCTCCGAGATGATGAACCTCTTTGTTCTTGGAACAGAAGTTATGGTGAACCATGGCGACTAAACTTTGTATCATTTTGAGGAGACGGGACGGTTAGCTCTTGGAAGCACATGAACTAATTTGCAGGTGGTATCGTGGCTTTGAAGCTGATAAATAGAAGAAAAGAAGGGCGTTATAAGGTGTAAGGCTCCGATTGTTTCGCGAAAAATGAACAATTTGAATAATACCCTTGTAAAAGCGACTGCTCATATCACTTATAAAAATAAACGAACAACAAATATTTTCATTATCTACGAAAATGTTTAGACGTAAAATGTTGTCGATGATGAAAATATTTTCAAGTGGCTAATTATTTCAAACGATAGAAAAGCTCATCTTTAAGAAAATGTCTTTTAAATCTTTTAATTTTTCGCGAAACAAACGGATCATCTAAAATATTTGAGTTGGAATTTGATGTCAGATTAATATGTGAACGCACACGAGCCGTACCAATAATGGACACGCAGACTTTGATATCCTCCACTTTTGCTGGGAAAGGGAAAATTCCAAGTTTGGTGAAGTTTTTGGTTAGGTGAAGAGCCATAACGAGGAGAGCCCCCACTTTCAAGATGTGTTTGATTGTTGTGGCATCAATTTGTGCACCAAGAATCTCAAAATATCTTCGTTCTTAATACCAACACGAAGAGGACAACGACCCCTATGTCCTTTAGTGCGATTTAATCAATTTGATTGATTGTTGCTCATGGTCAGCACGGAAGTGATTTTGTTCGCTTAATAATAATAAAAAAAAAAAGCATCTAACGTTCAAAATAAGAAAATTATCTAAAAAATCTTAAACCTATTACATTTGTGCCAATTCAGTCTTAAATCTTTTAATTATGCTAATTTAGTCCTATACCTTTTGACAATTTTCCAATTCAGTCATGAACCTTTCAATTATGCGAATTTGGTCCTAAACCTTTAATGATTTGCCAAACTAGTCCTAAACCTTTTGTTGAATTGCCAATTTAGTTCTTCCAGCAAATTTCTCAAATAATAGATTTAGGACTAAAATAGCAAACCGTCAAAAGATTTAAGACTAAATTGGCAACAATTTAAAAAGTTTATGACTAAATTGACATTATTGAAATGTTTAGGATTGAATTGGCAAGTTGTCAAAAAACTTAGGATTGAATTAGCACAATTGAAAATTTTAAGACTACATTAGCACAAGTATAATAAGTTTAGGATTTTTTTTGGTAATTTTTCCCGATCTCAAAATTGAGTTGGTAACTACGGACGGCCGAAGTAGGTATCGGCCAATTTGAGAGAGACGTTTGGCTTTGTCAGGCATCGATCAAATAAGATATCTACTTTATAATTTTCGGACGCATGGAAACTATGCCAACTATGCCGTGATTAGCATAAGGTTTGATATGTACAAGACTGACATTGGTGCTTGTGACGATGTCAACATGGCAAAAGAGAAATAGAGGCCGGGATGCTCGACCCTAGACTCTTAAGATATGGATATAATGGCTAGACATGCGGCGCAGGCAGCTCGCACGCTTGTGGCAAAAGTGACCGGCATGATCCCGACTCGGCTAAAAGTCCGGCAAGAGTGCATCACGGTTAATTTCTGATTAAACGACATCCTTACAATATAGGAGTAAAGAAGATCATGGCTACACACATGGTAGAAGCGAATTGGCGTGGCGCAGCATCAGTTAGCATGATGTTAAACCAGTTAAAAGTCTAGGAGTGATGATATCATGGCCAAACATCCCAATGAAATTCAAACCTACAAAGAGATCATGATAAAGGGCAGGAAGATTCACACAAAATCTAGTCTCTGGTCCATTTCCTAGTCTTTGACAACAGCACATGTTGTTTTAGGAATTGGCACAGCCTCGTCTTTTTGTTTCAGTCATTGTTGGAATACATAAATATTAAATCACGCATTCTTCTACAAGCTTAAGCTTTTAAAATAATTGACTATGGTCTCATCAAATCTTTCATGGTATCAGAGTAAGAGATTTTGAGTTCAAACCTTTCCAGGCCCCTATTTATCTTCCCAATGAATATTTTCATGCTTAGTACTAGACAAAAGAGACCAAACTAAGCGTGAAGCTTAAGCTTTTAAAATAATTGATTGTGGTCCCATCAAATCTTTCTTCTGGGCGAGTATTGCTATAAGGAGGAACTGGGTTGAGCCGTAGACAGCTTCAACAAGTAGCTTAACTAGAGATAACTGCCACAGGATTTGGCGGCTTCACACCCTAGACTTCCTAATCCTAAGTTCTCACCTACCAAAATCCAAAGCACTTTTTTGAGCTTTGGATCCTATAGGATCTGATTCCGTGGTCATCTTTCTTTCTTTTTCCCATGTAAAGGCTCACACAACCACCGCATGGTCGGCCTAGTTGCTTAGATTTGATTCCCTAATCTATCATCGATCTCAAAAGATCTTGGTTAGTAGGACGGGCTTTAGCTTGGGTGTATCGCTAGTTTTGGGCTTCTCACTCACATTGAGGTGCGGCAAGGATGACAGACTGCGCAGTCGATAGTGGTGTGCAGCTCAATCTACAACATTAAATTGAACATTCTCCTACAAGCGACTTATATTTTGCCAACATGAGACACCTTTATAATTGATCAAAAAAGAAATGGAACACGTAATGTGTATAAAAAAAATGCAACAATTACTTAAACAAAAGAATTGTGTGATTTCAGTTAGTTTAGAATGTTAAATTAATTTTTTTGTTGGATGACCAAGATTTAATTTGAACACAAGATCAAACGAAAGACTTATGGGATAACATGATAGTCTTTGATGCTTCAATTTTGTCCATAAAGTGTATAGTTCGTGTCATTATCTTCTTATTTATGGCAGGAGTTTCTTGTGAAATTTTTCTGATAACAGTATGAGGTTTGAAGTTGCCTTTGAATTCGCTCCGCTAGGTTCCGTTTGTTTTATGAAAAATGAATAATTTGGAGAGCATTTTCCTAAAAATGATAGCTTGAAATAATAGATAATGCAAAATGTTCTCATTATTGAGAACAATTTATGTCTTAACATTATCGTGAATGCCGAAAAAGAATTTCGTTCATCGGTTTTAAAAGAAATACAAACAATCTTTTTTTTTTTTTTGAAAAATGTTGTTCAAGTCATTTGTTTTCCATGAAATAAGCGCACCCTTAGGGTGCATTTGTTTGGGGGAAAACTCATGTTAAGGAAAATACCTTTCAGGAAATCATTTTTCAAGAAAATAGTTAGTTTTTCTTTATTTAGTGACATGTGACTGAAAATATTCTATGGTATTTGAATTTTATTTGGAAAATGATTTCGATTATATAATTTTATCTTAGATAAAAAAATTCTAATTCAAAATTTTCTTTCTTTTTCCTTTCCTTTCTTCCTCCATTGCGACCAGCGGCGGTCATGGGCAAGCTCGAGACTCGCTAGATTTGACGGCTTGGCGAACCTTGAGCTTGCCGGCCTTGGGTTAGCACAAGCTCAAGGCTTGCCGGGTCCCAGCACGCTCGAGCTCACCGGTGGCCGCCGCCAACCGATCGCGGTGGAGGAAGAAGGAAAAAGAAAAAGAAAAAGAACAAAAAAAGAAAAAAGAAGAATAGAATAAGACATATGATATAATAACAAAATAAAATGTTAAAAAAATTGAGAGGAATAATTCCGGAAAGTGTTATGACATCTTTAGATTTAGAGATTCATTTTCCTAATTTTATGCATGAATTTTCCGTTGACTAAATCATATTTGGTGAACCAAATGGGTGAAAGTTGAAAACATTAATTCCCGAAAAACACTTTCATTCAAACAAACACATCCTTAGATTGAATTGGGATTATTTCACGTCGGAAGGTAGAACCTCAAGGTAGCTACTCATGGAAAATGAATCGGGTTGCATTCTGATTACGTAGTATCATCGTAAAATACACTGCATAGTTTCGAGATAACACAATGCATTCGATTATGTATCCTGCCAATTAGGCAATTACCATATAAGCAACGATAACGCCATTGACAAATTGAGTACCGACCAAGTGGAAGTACGAGTCTTTATTCAAATTCAGATCTCAAATGACAAAAGGTCGAAGTAATGCCACGATTCGTTGATTTCGTTGAATTGAATTCTCCTAAGGGTCATTGTCTTATGGTCGTACGTAAATTACTAAAATACACCGAATTAATGCTTCGCATTAACAATTATATAAGTACTTGGGCTTCGGAAATGTTGAAATATATAAGAGAAACAAGTAAGAATAACAAGGTGAAGATAGGGGTACACATTTTGTGAACGTTGTCCAAAATGGACATTTGGGCATGACATTTCAATGGATATGGCCATTACAGCAGTGGACATGATAAAAGAAAAAGAAAATGAACATTTTAGGGATTGATCTCCTTCCATTCTGATTAGTCTTACTCTACTTTACTCCCAAGTCCCAACCAAATAAATTGCTACCTAACATACTCTTCAATGTGGGGACGATAGTGGTCAAGCACAATATTGGATCAAGAGCAAAAATCACAACTTTACAGGATGAAATCTGTTGAACGGGTGCGATCTGTCATGTGTTAATCCAACGATGAAAAATCATAAGGACACTGTATTGAGTGAGGACTATAGCCTCACTCTTCTTCTATGGGTCAGTAGAAGTGACCGGTTCTAGTATGGCAGATTTTCCCTTTGAAATTGGGAATTGGACTAGAATGGCTGATTCCACAAACTTGGAACCGGCCAACCGGTTCTTGGATTCACTCGGGAACCGACCCACCTATTCCTATTCCGGTTCCTGGGTGGGCCTAGGAACCGGCCATGGGTATTCCTGCTTTGCATAATCAGTGACTCTAGTTCATATTCTCTCGTCAATGACCATCGCCGATCATTACCAGGATACATATAAAGCAAAGAACAAAGAAATAGAAGCACATTTCATACTCCACGACTGAGAAATAAACCCCAAATCGAGTTTAAAAATTAATCAAAAAGACTATCACGCACATCATGTCAATACGCTTCAAATTTACTCATTATTATGTCTCATTGACATTTCATCGAATAAGTTATGTGCAATCGGATGAAGAACAGATTATAGCTATTCCGAAATTAGATTCACAACTAGACTTGAGTCAAGTCAGTACAATGAAATAAATAATTTTGATGAGCAAGAAAGGAAATGGTGCTTGAAGAACCACTATGAGCGATTGAGAGTGAAAGAGAGCTCGAGACACTAAGATGGGTAATTGGGACAATTAGGCATAAGAGAGAGAGAGTATTGTGAGGCTTGAGGCGCGAGCCATAGGTCATTTTTGTGAGAAGAATGGATAATAAGAATCGATATTCACCGATTCCGATTTTTAGGGATCGGAAGCAATCAGAACCAACCGATTCGATATGATTCGGGGTAGTTTCCGACTCGGTGTGATCATTTTGCTCATCCCTATGGGTGAGAGTCTATGGTTCCTCTTGGACACCATGCCTGTAGATATTTTTACCATTAGATTGACAAAGTAGAAAATAACAATCATCCAGACCGAGATATGTTACCTTTCAATCCAACGGGGGAGGATTGTTAAGAGCATCGTGTCTGACCCACCTTCTATTATAGCTTTTTGTGAACACAAAGTTGAGAATAGTACTAGAGCACATGACACATGCGTGGAGAATTCATTTGTCTTTGGTACCCGTCGGCTCTCAATTATAAAATAAAATAAGAAGTGGGTGCAAAGGTTTTCAGCACCTCCCATTTCCTCGTGGGGCACATTCAATCAAAGTCTACAGTTCGATTAATTGTCGTAACGTCATCCTCAGTCCCCTGTCCTCACATGGAGGCCTTCCTTCCTTTTGGCTACAAGAACAATATTTGCAAAGAGAATCAGCGTACTTTCTTCCTTGGCAGTTTTGTTGTAGTGGTCTTATCATTCGACGAAGGTGTTTTCCCCGAATTTTGCAAGGCGCTTATTTCGAAAAATTTTAATGGACTTGAGAAATGCTACGTTTAAAATCCTTCTGATTCTGAACCAAGTTTATTTTGAAGATTCGCTTAGCATTTGTTGAAATTTCATTTCCTTTGCATTTTAATCTATGTAATGATGAACAAGCAACTCGAATTTCTTCAATGTTCAATGATTCATGAATGAAATCCGCAACTATACCGGAAGGAGAGATTGGAAACTCGAGCCGAGTAACACTACGGTCGAGTCGGGCTCAAAATCAAATCAATGTCAAGCCAATTTACTTGGCTCTACTCACTCACACCCTTCTGATTGCCAGAAGAAACCAAAAACAAAGGAAAGAAGATGCGGGGTTTGCCGCTTGTGAAGGGAGAAGATACTGAAGGTAGAAATGGATGGAAACAAAGCAGGATCGATCGGATTGGATCATATATTCTTTCTTCTTGTCAGCAGACACCCCAGGAAAAGAAAAAGAAAAAGAAGTCAGCCTTTCAGCTTAGAGATAAATGGCACAACACGTGCAGCAAAATTAAATTGCAGCACTTACAACATATAGTCTACAGGCCTTCCAAACTTTATTCATGGCCACCTTAGAACCTCTCATAGTCCCATCGATTTAACAGCTCACCTTCCTCCTCCAGAAAAACGTCCAACCCGAATAACAAGAATCCCACCATTCTACCGAGAAATCGAATTGAGAAAGAAATGGCGGAGCCGTCTGCAAAATCTTCGTGGGAACCAGCTTAATACCTATATTGAGCAGGCTTGTAGGGACCCTCAACAGGGACGTGAATGTAGTCAGCTTGTTCCTTGGTAAGCTTGGTGAGCCTAGCACCGAGCTTACCAAGGTGAAGAGCAGCCACCTTCTCATCCAGGTGCTTGGGCAAGACATAGACCTCCTTCTTATACTTGCCAGAGGACTTCTCCTTCCACAGTTCAAGCTGGGCAATCACCTGGTTCGTGAAGGAGCAGGACATCACGAAGCTAGGGTGGCCGGTGGCACAACCCAAGTTCATGAGGCGTCCCTCTGCCAAGACAATGATGCCCGACTTGGTGTCAGGGAAGACCCACCTGTCAGTTTGGGGCTTGATGGTGATGCGCTTCACACCAGGGAAGTTCTCCAGGCCGAGCATGTCAATCTCGTTATCAAAGTGACCGATGTTGCAGACGATGGCGTTGTTCTTCATCTTCCTCATGTGGTCGACCATGATGATGTCCTTGTTGCCGGTGGTGGTGACAAAGATGTCAGCCTCGGAGACAACATCCTCGAGGGTTCGGACCTGGAGGCCTTCCATGAGAGCTTGGAGAGCACAGATGGGATCGATCTCAGTCACAATGACACGAGCACCAGCCTGCTTGAGGGCAGCAGCGCAGCCCTTGCCCACGTCTCCGTATCCACAGACCACACCAACTTTACCAGCAATCATGACGTCGGTGGCCCTCATCAGACCGTCAGGGAGAGAGTGGCGGCAGCCATACAAGTTATCAAACTGTTTCAAGCAGGAACATTAGCTCAATGATTAGCTTTAGACAAACAAGAAGTAATTAGAACTACTCATCACTCTAATCAGACATCACTCGAATGATTAGTTTCTTTATAGCGAGTATAACACAGTTTACATATTGCCGAGGTGAATAACTACAGATGGACCCATCCTTCTACTAGCTCGCTAATTTACTTGGAACAGGTTACAAGAATCACTGAAGAGGCAGTCATGCCAATAAACTGCGATAACAAGATAAGTCTCAGATATTAATCAGCACACAGGATAAGAAAGAAGATCGTGGGTCTCTAAGTAAGTATAATGTACAACTTCTAATGCAGAGATAAGTCTCAGATCTTAGAGGTTCTTCCTCTTTTATCACACAGACATTTTATCAAACATGTTCTACGTTACTTTTTGTCAAGGGAAATGTACAGATCCATTGCAAAACAAGAGATTCAAGAACTCGAACGAATCAATCTCACGAAGTAGCACACAGGAGAGTATAGATCTACTAGATCTGAACCCACATAACCGAAAGGTACAAACGGAAACCCAGAAGAAAGAAACTGTACCTTGCTCTTGGTGACAGAGTCATTGACATTAATGGCAGGGAATAGCAGAGTCCCGTTGGCCTGCATCTGGTACAACCTCTTGACACCAGTAGTGGTCTCCTCCGAGACGCCGACAAGTCTCTGCTTCATCTTGTGATACCTCTTGGGATCGGTCTTCAACCCGTCCCTGATTATGGTCAGCACGATCTGGAACTCGGCGTTGTCGGTGGACGCCGGGTCGGGGAGCTTCCCGGTCTTCTCGTATACCTCCTCGGCCTTGACCCCCTCGTGGATGAGGAGGGTGGCGTCGCCTCCGTCGTCGACGATGAGGTCGGGGCCGCCGCCGGGGCCCCAGTCGAGGGCCCGCTCGGTGCACCACCAGTACTCCTGGAGGGTCTCGCCCTTCCAGGCGAAGACGGCGGCGGAGTCGCGGGCGATGGCGGCGGCGGCGTGGTCCTGGGTGGAGAAGATGTTACAGGAGCACCAGCGGACCTCAGCGCCGAGGGCGGAGAGGGTCTCGATGAGGACGGCGGTCTGGATGGTCATGTGGAGGGAGCCGGTGATCCTGGCGCCCTTGAAGGGCTGCGAGGGGCCGAACTCGGATCGGCAGGCCATGAGGCCGGGCATCTCGACCTCCGCGAGCTCGATCTCGAGGCGGCCGAAGTCGGCCTGCGACATGTCCTTGACCTTGTACTGGCGGCCGCTGGTGGTCTTCTCCACGGACAACGCCATTTTCCTCCTCAGTCTTCCTGTTGTCTGAAACACAAACCGCCGAAAGAGAGAGACAGAGGGGGAGGAGAAATGGCGTGAGTGAGCGAAGAAAGAGGACGAGGATGAGGGTTTATAAAGAGCTTTGAAAGGAGGGATGGACGGTCAGGATTGGAGTTGGGAGTTGGTGGGATCTGGTAAAAAAAAAAGGAGTTGGGGCCGGCAAAATGTCCGCCGCCACCGGTGACGAGGTTGGTTGATTCCGGTGACTTTGGGCCGTCGGAAAAACTTGCTCCGATTCTGTTTCATTGAGAAGCATTCCGACGAGGTTAACGAACCCGATTGGCACACTGCGGGACGTTTGGGGAGGATATAGATAGCGCCTAGGTCATTCATGTGACGATACGAATTGTGCGACCAAAAATAAAAATTAGCGTGTCAAAAATTTCGTAAGGTAAGGTGCTCACTTTAACTTAAGTGCCTTTAACAAAAGTTTCCAATCTCAATTTGGGTTTCGACGTAATAAATTTTTTTCAATCCATTTTGCCGATTTGAGTTTCGGCCCAAATTTGGCTGAGTTAATGAATTCTTGTTTACATATTTGCTGCAAATCCCGTCGATTCCTTACTCGAATTCACTTCCACGATTTCACGGCCAGCTCATTCCATGGGTAGTAACTATTAAAGTCTTGATTCATTTCCTCAATTTCCCTCTTTCCAACGCCTCGCTCAATCTCTTGCCGATCTTGCCTCTTGCCTGCCATACTTTCGAATAAAAAATGTTTTATGGTTTTATGCTGCCCGTGATCTCTTTTCGCGATTTTGCCGCCTCAAATCTCTCGAAACTTTCCTGTTACAGATTTCAAATAGAATCTCTTAAGTTGACATTTTAGATAGACATGGCCATGGGCCGTGAAACGCCGGTTCCGATTCATGAATCGACGGTTCCGGTTCGTGGCCATGATTGAACCAGAATTGGCCCTTGAAGCGGCGGTCTCGGTTCCGGGCCGGCTCAAGGGCCGGTTGCGGTTCCGAATTGAAAATCTAATTTTAAATAATAAATTATGAAATAAAAAAAATAAATAATAAATTATAATCAAATTTGTTGGGGGGGGGAAAAGGGAGAGAGAAGGAGCTTGAATTTAATGAATTATTATTAAACGCCTACATATTTTCTTGGGATAGAAGAATCAAAGCTCATGTAATTCTTTTACCTTTGATAACCCCAACTTAACTCATTGTCAATCGTTGCTACTCATTGTGGTACCCATGGTGGTGGTATCTTCACTATCATCATTGAAGAATTCATTGTCTCGATCCAACTTTTGTAGTCGAAATTTAGCCTTTGTTCAATCATGGACACAAGCTTGAGCCTCCACAAGCATCCGATTTAATCTTGAATGGCGGTCGTCCAAAATTAATCCTCTAGCGCTAAATGTTCGTTCAATTGCAATTGTTAAAGAAAGGGTTGCTAACATCTGTCTTGCGATGAGAGCGAGGACTATGAATTGGGTTGAATAAGTCTTTTACCATTCCAGAATTTTGAAATCTATGATGTGTTCGGAATCACGGAACTCAAAAGCAATGGTTAAATAATTTTCTAATTCGAAAATATTACCCGTTGTTCGCTTTTGTCTTTTTTGCCTACTAATGAGCATATTATACCCTCTACTAAATCTACCACTCTCTTTCCTTTGTGAGGTGCTAGGTTGAGAAGATGTACTATCACCTAAACCATATTTACTACAAAATTCATTATATAATACTACTATGGTGTCTTTAACCTCTACTTATATAGTTTTAATATCTCTTGTTTCATTCAAATGTAAATAATAATAATAATAATCATTCGGATAATCATACAAACCATTTAATTTAGTGCGTGGATCGAAAATAATAGCAATCAAATAAATAAGAGGAATGTATGCATAATAATGCAGCCATTTTGCTTTCATTGCTGTAATAGTTGGAGTTAATTGAACATCTTTTTCATATTTACAAAAAATACCAGCAATATTAACACATTTTATTAAAAATAAATGCGTAGTTGGATAATAAACATCGGATAAAGTATAAGTTGTATCATCGAAAACTTTCAAAAAATCCAAATTTTTTTTGCAAACAACCCAATCTTGCGGAAGTAAAGTAATTTCGGAAACATTATTTGAAATAAACGTACATAATAAATCTTTATAAGCAAAAAAATTAATGAAGCAACTTATAGGTAGAATTCTAACGAGTCGGAACATCTTTTGGAATTTTTTTTTATTTTTGCCCATGTGATTTACAAAATCTGCCTAATTCTTTCATAACTTGGGGACGACTTCATAAAAATTTAATTGATTTATTTATTGGGGTGAGAAAAGCCTCAAGAGTTTGTAAACCATCTTGTATACATAAATTTAAAATATAGCAAGCACATCTAATGTGAAAAAATTATCCGCCAAAAGAGGATTTACAAATATTTTCTAAATCGGGAATGGAAGCGCTATTTGACGCGGCATTATCGAAATCAACTGAAAAAACTTTATTAATCAAATTATATTCTTTTAAAACTTGCCTAATTATTCTATAAATATTATTGGCCGTATGTCCTTCATCAAACACTCAAAATGCAAGTACTCTTTTTTGAATGTTCCAATCGTCACATATATAATGACATATGATATCCATATGAGAATCAATTTGCCAAGGATCACTCCAAATGTCACTACCTATATGCACACGTCCATTGAAATCAGTAAAATTTTTTTGCAAAGCTTTTTTTTTGTTTTTTATAAACCCTAAAAAGTTCGCGTTTAAGAATAGTTCTCGAAACAAGTTTTGCTTGCGGAGTACATGCGGTGTTGATCAAAAAATTCAAACCAAAATTTTCACTAGTGGTAAAAGATTGAGCTAATGTTTCCTTATAAAGTTCATCACTATAACAAAATAAAAGAGAAATGTTAGGATTGGCGTACCAGAAATTTGTTGTTGCCTAGTATCGATCCCTACTTGCGTTGCATTTTTTTGGGTCGGATGCCGACGGTATGCTCCATAGCTGTCTCCTTTATTAAAATTATATGATTTCGTACAATATTTATAGTTTATCTTATATTTGTCTTTGCTTACATGTATCTTGTCGAAATGTTGCCATAAGTTAGATATACTCTTTCGGGCCTACCGTTCTGGCTCTTTTGCTGTCAACTTTTCTTCGACGCCTGTAGGAGGATGAAAACTTTCTTGCCTTGGGACGTGCTCGATGTTAGGAACATAGTTGATATTATCATCATCGTCTACCCAACATATAAACTCACAAAGATCATATTGATCATGAGGTTGAGGATAATCGGATTCCCCCATCCCCATTGGCATTTGGCTCTTTCCCTTGTCACAAGTTCCTCTTCCACTTGCCATTTTTGTCAAAAAATTGAGCGGAAAGCCGATTCAGAAAATTGACAGAATTGAGTCGAGATTGAGTGGATTGAGAGAATTTGAGAGAATTGAGAGAATTTGAGAGAAATTGTGAAAAAAAAGAAAGGGGAGTAATGGTATTTATAAGAAATACAAGAAGGAAAAAAAAAAAAAAAGGAGGGAGTATAATTGCAATGGCCATAAGGGGGAAAGAACCATTTTTTTGGGAAGTTCAGAATAGGCTTGTGAGGGGCCGGGCCGGTTCTGGTTCGGAACCTCCAGTCCCAGTCAACGGGCTGGTTTCGGTTATTCCACAGCCCAAACCGGCCCATGGCCATGTCTAGTTTTAGAGAACCATGGCAGAATAGAGCCGCTCCTCTGTTGCTCCAAGACAACAAATGGCGACTGTCTGCAGTAATTCCAGCGATTTGAAGACGGTGAGGAAAGCCCCTCACCGGTAGTTGATGCCGGTGAACGAGTTTCGGGCGAACGCCAAACTCTTCAAGCCTTCTTCCTGAAAATAGAGTGAAAACGGGAGGAACTGTCGCCGCCGGCCAACGAAGGCGGTGAACAGAAGGCGGCGTCGGTCCATAGCCGACCTAAGATATTGTCGACTGGTGTGGGTCAATAATTGTTGCCCATGTCTACTCATGGCCAGTTGGGTGATTCCTTCGGGAGAATGTCCAAGGCAGTGTGGTGATCGATGGTGACTGTGCGTGGGATGGCAATGGTTGTGCATAGGGTGATAGTGGTTGAGAGTTTTTTCTCAATGGAGGGGTGATGTATGGCGGGTAGCGAATGGCTGATGGTGGTGTCATTCGGTGGCAAGCGATGGCGGCTTGGAGGAGTGGTGCGATGTCATTTCAAGACAACCCAGCCACATCAGACTATTTTATTTTTTAAAAAAATGCCAACTCATATTATGTTTTTAATTATAAAAGCCACGTAATATTTTTGGTCATAATTTTTCACTATAAGCAATGATTTTTGGCAATAAAGTATTTGCCGTACGAAACTTTTAACACTACTACCATTCTTCCTCCTAACTTGTGCATGAACACAAAAACTGAAGTTTATTTTGAGTCCATTTGGGAATTGCTTTTTCAAGGAGCTTTGGGCTTTAATGTCCTTTAGGCAAATGCAAGCACTGTTTGACAAATGTTTTGGAAAATTTTTGGAGTGATGCAATTTCATTTCCAAAAGCCTTTAACCCAAGGCACGTTTAGAGGTATTTTGGGTTTTGAGCATTTTTGGAATACTTATATATATATATACACATGCGCGCGCGCGACCTAGGCTCGCCAGCTACTTATAAACTATGCACTTCTATTTTAATATGATATTATATATTATTAAAGGTGCGTGCCGAAGACTAATAAACAATTAGGCCATGATAGTTGCAACCACCTATCAATCACACGCGCGTAAAAATGAGGTTATAGCGTGCTTGGGTTACCTTTATTATATACCCCGTCACAATACATTTAACATTTTCACATGAACATCACAAAGTTAAGCACATAAGACCTAGACATTTACACATCAAACATTGACGACATCGATTACCTGACTCTCAACGCATTGAAATGATATGCTTATGCAATGCAATTCATTTCATTGTCGGCATTCTCATCGACGGCACAAAATGGATTCAATTTTTAAAGACAAGCACCGCCATAATCATAAGTATCTTGGCCTTTCATTTCCACAAAGCACAATCAAGCATATAGTTCAGAACCTACACAGGTAGAATAACGTAATCGCATTACGCATGACTTCAGGACCGAACTTTACTCTTCGTCTGAATCGAGCTTGATTAAAACCAATAGCCTCGTCTCATAACTCAAATCCACCATTCGTACATGTCGAGACTAACTCGACTTACTCAGATGAAGGTCAATCAATTCAAAATATGCGTAACATGATCCGACAATGTACACACTCAAAATTAACCTCTAGAAGCTACGCGAGTTAGAAATTTACTCGCCTTAGTCCTCACACGGATGAAGACCACCACGGATTGTTGCACCATTTGAGCTTGTTCTTCGCTTGACCTCAACTTCGAACAAGAACAGAGAAGAACGATGCCGGTGAGATGGAATCCGAGAGCTTGAGCGGCGGCGTTCGAATGAGCACATGAAGGTGTGAGCTCGTGGACTTGATGGCAACAACGATCGAGCGAGGCGATGAGGGCTTGATCTTTAAGAATGAAATGCCGAGTGATCGGCGTGCGGCAAGGTGAGCTCCACAATGCTTGGCCGAAGAAGATGAAGGAGATGAAGAACGAGAGAGAGAGAGAGAGAGAGAGATGGAGCTCGGTCAGGTTGTCCACAAAGAAGTGATGACGAATGAAGAAGAAGATGAGAACTAGAGAGAGGAGAGGGCGGTGGAAGAGAATGGGGCAGTAACACATGGGGGGAGGCGTAGCGTGGAGGGGGAGGGGGTGCCACATGCGGACAAGTAGCGGACATGTGGCACCACTTGTCCCTGGCGCCACGTGTCGACAATTCCGCCAATCGGGTCCCAATTTCGCATATTTTTAGCTCTATTAGGCCCGAATTTCAACTACAAAGTGTCCTTGATTTTTCGACACTAACCCTTCAGTGCCATTAGCTAGCGCACAAAAGTTTTCGGTCCACAATATCCATCATCGAAAATTGATTTCAGTCCTTTGATCACGTTGGCAAATTTCAGGTCATTGCCATATATATACTTTCGACTTTGCCTTTGTAACTTTCATAATTCTAGAAATATCCTCATCTCGCGCGATATTGCCGACAAGCTACATTTGGCTTGCTAGCAGCATCTTTGCCTTTGTAACTTTCATAATTCCGGAAATATCCCCACCTCGGGTGATATCGCCGACAAGCTACATTTGGCTTGTTGACAGCATCACGGCTTATGGCCTAGGGTTGCGTGATCCCATGCGATCGTTGTGTGGGGTCATGGGACATTGGTGGCACTCACTTAAGGTAGTCGATCAATAATCATGAAATACACAACTAGTCCATTGCATTGACAACTTCTCTATAGAATCGACATATTCAACCTAGAACCCATCGAACCAATTGTAGTCGACCTTGCCCTTTGCTTGTAGGAGTAAGGATTGCTTTAAATCAATTGATGAGATAGGAATTGAGTTTGAGACTTGTTCGATAAATGCTGATGCTCCTGCGTCAACCTCCCCAGGTTGATTGAGATTTTACCTCGAATCCAACAGGCCTTCATCTTTGAAATAAGGAGAAAGGTCTCCCCCAGTACAAGTATCAAGATGTCATATTCTCCTAGGATATCAACATTGTATTTACTGTTCACCAATTCTTTCGTACTTTAAATGGACTGTTTGTCCTAGGCATGAGCTTATTCCTCCGACGAGATGAAAACCTCTCTTTTCTCGAGTGCATCTGCACAGGACCATCCGGTCGAAACCGATCCTTCTTCCTATGCTTGTTTGCTTTCTATTTACAAAGGTGTAACTTGGTGATTGATTTTAAGCAAATTCGGCAAACGCAATCTCTAAATCTTCATACTTCTAAGTCTTACTAAACATGTTGAGAAAAACCCTTCGCTAATGTTGAAGTTGACAAAACAATCCATGATCTATTAAACTGGGTTAATGCAATGAAATACTTGTTTCGTAGATTATCCATAGGTGTGGGTTACATAGGATTGAATCTGGCGTAAAAGGATCAGACGATACTATGAGGGAGTCGGATGCTGCATCGAGCTCGGACGTTGGAATAATGCTCAAGCTCTGAGAGTAGTATTTCATGTGCAATGATCGGATTATAAAGAGACATATTCAAGATGATTTAATTGACATATTACATCATCACAACGGCTAGTAGATCAAGCTGGATTCGTACTTGAAGATTCTTAATCATGAAGATCAATTAAGGATGTGGATTAACGGAGACAAGGATGACTCACCTAATAAAGTAATCTATCTATGGAAACTCGGGATTACGATTATATGGGCGATTTGATCCGAAGAGGTATTCTTTCTATGTTGACCTCAACAGCTACAAAATTCTTTGTATACAGTCTTGTCTAATCGGGGAAGTTTTGGAGAGTGATCCTCTAGAGATCTTGCAACGATCAGTTGGAGATGGAGGAATATAAAAAGATACTTCAAGGCTGAAGAACAACCGAGCAAGGGAAAATAGTTCAAAATTCCAAAATCAAGAGAGCTTCACATCCTTCACATATCTTTGATCATAAATTGTAATACTTAGAGAGAACATATGAGTGGAAGAGTGTTAGACGAGCAGTCTACTCACCATATTGTAACCTCCGAGTTATTCGCTAGTGGAATCCAGCCGATCGGTTGCTAGAGTGAAGAAATGGACATAAGCTTGAATAAAGCCGAACCACTATAAATCCTGCGTGCACATTCTCTTACTCTCACTCTCTCTAATTGCTTAATGTTATAGCTTAATTGTGCAAAGTGCTGCATCTCAGAATATCGTTGTATGAATTAGCTATCATCATCTCGAACGAAGTTCGAGCACTCTTATATATATTAAGCATTAATTTTTATAAAAATCTTTAAAATCACCTATTTACCTCCTCTACGTGATAACGCTAGTCATAACAAACCAAACTTCAAAGCACAATCGAACAGATATATCTACATTTATCTTGAATAAATTGATTACGGCATAAAGAAATCAAATTTTGAAATGTAATAAAACTCCAACCAACACACATGGCTTGCCCAAGATGCTAGTAGGGAAAGCAACGACAATGGACTCTGTCTAGCAAAAAGTCACATTCTCCCTACTGAGGGCATCATGTGCCTCGGGTCGGTGATCCACAACTTGGGCGTCCAACCTCGATCTTAGGCTACATATCGCGTGCAGACACGACATGCCAATAACTGAATCCATTCAAGTTTTGATTACAGCTGTAAAGTGCGTTTATTACAGCTTTATCAAATGATCTTTAGGCCACAAAAACCTTTGACAAAATTTTGAGGTGTCTAGCAGTAAAATTGCAATGGCCATTGAGGTAAACCTAGCATTTCCAAATGTCCTTAACTCAATGTAAGTCTTACCAAGTATTGATCTTCAGCATTTTGAGAACACTGCTTTCGGGGTTAATGAATTTTTTTCTTCCAATTTTGTCAACACAAATATTTTAAATATTTCTGTTTTGCCCTTGAAACCACTGTTTATCTTCTCTGTCGCTGAACCAAAGGTCCTAGATGCGAGTTCCAGATCCAGCTTTGGTCACCGGTCGGACACATCACTGATGTCCTTGCTTGGCTCGCCACGGTCCCCGACGGTGGCCAAGGGCCTGGGTCTGCATGTCTAGGTTGACGATGGGCGAGTCTAGGTTGTGGAAGACCTAGGTTGTCGAGGTCACACAACCCTCGACGTCGCCTTGCTTGGGCTGCCTAAGATGTGTCGCCTAGGTGTCACTTCACTCAACCTCTTCGACGATTCGATCGTTGCCATTGATGTATTTGCTTTTGCTTACATGATACATTATCTCCATTCTTCAGTACCATATCACTATATTTCCCTTTCTATTTCTTTTTTACTTCACAGCTACTTTGTAAAAAATATGTTAAGAGTCACTCAAATAATACTTGCTTTGAGCAATTGGAACTTGAGTCAAAGATTTTTGGTGAGTCATTTTCCCTAAACTCTCCCAAACGCAAAATTGATGTTTTATCAAGTAGCGGGAGTCCTATGTTACAAGAATAGTTCTCACATGGCATGTACTTTTAACATCCTTCCGAATTAATTCAGTCAACTCTATATGCTATCATAGAGGATATCTGCTACTTTTTCCCCCATAGGAGGTGTGTGGCACTTCATCTTCTATTTTCATGTGTAACGCCGATGGCATTTGGGGCGACTTCATATCACATCTTGGACTTTGGAAACATTTTGTATTCGGTGTTTAGTAGAGAGTTGGGACGGGTAGGCATTCCATGCCATTGTGTTTTCCTTCGAGGGTTTGTGCATAAATTAAAGTTAATATCATGAAAAATTCTAAATTGGTACATTTGTGATAAAGTTACTTCAAATTAATTTTTTGACCACAAAACTCTCCGAACCGATACACGCGTGATAAATTTACTAGAAACTATATTTTTTACCAACAAAAATCCTAAACTGGTATACCCGTGACAAATTTACCCTCTATTAGTTTATGTCAAATTGGATTAATACCACGAAAAATCCCAAACCGATACACCTGTGACAAACGGAGGATAATATTATCAAATTGGTACATCCAACAACTACTATATGTTATATAACTCAATAATTTGATGGTAAAATCTGACGGAAACTAACAGATGGTAACTTTGTGCAAGTACACCAGTTTAAGAATTTTGGTGATTAAAAGTTGTTTTGAAATAAATTTGGTTCATATTTTTTGTGATATGAACCTGAATTTAAAAGCGGTTCTATTTTTGGCTAATATCAGAACGAATAAAAAAAGAAAGAAAGAAATGAGAGTTGGGATTTGGAATTGTAAAGATCCATCGGTGCTTCAAGGCGAAAAACATTATAAAAACGAAAATATTTATGGGAAGGTGGGACATTTTGGTTCTGGTGCATAAAAATGATCATATTCCCAAGACAAGGCAAACCTTGTGTGGTCCTAAAGGGGGCGAATACTTGTCTAGATCTGCATCGCGGTCGTTGAATATGTGGAATCTACATGTGGATAACCCATGATCAACGATCAAGATTGGATCCACGCATTTTATGGATCCAGCCCATAGGAATGACGAATGAGTAGCCTTGCCCTCCATTAGATGGATCTGATTTACCTTTCTATTTTGCTAAAGCGAAACTTTTAAAGCAATAAGTTCTGAAGACTAGACATCACCTTGAATCCTACGTCTAAAGCCAAAGGACTAAGATTATCAATAGACAAATTATAGAGATGGCACAAGCAGTTCACAAGTGAGCAAACAGATCGTACCACGATGATCTTCCAAGGAAACCAACCCATTGTAGACTTTACAGAATTATGTTGATTCGAATCGAGATAAACTTAGTCGGGATCAAATCTAGGTTATACGGAGCGTCGGTCAAAATTATACTTGGGTCGAAAATGAGAATTCCAAACATTGCATGTCATAAGTATGGAAGAATAAGTTTCGGCATATAATCAAATATGATTTGCAGCATAAAAAAGTTCTATCTTACTAGATAAATTAGCAATAAAACGACAAAGAAACTAATTTTCCCCATTATCATTTGCAACCGTTTGTTTGCTCGTCGATGGCGGTATTTCTAGAATTGCCTTAGCCTTATTTTTATATCTAGACCTGGCATCTCATGATATGATAATTTCATGCAAACCAATTTCTATTTTTCTCGAATAAAATGATCAATTTGTTTTTAAATTTTTATCTATAAGTGCACTTTCACAAGTAGTCGCTAAGTTTCGTCGTGATATCGACTTCGATAAGGGAGTCCGTAATGGTCCTAGGATCACCTCGCTAGTTTACCCAATTAAGTGCCACTAGTTTACCAAATTGGGACCTAAATCTTTTCTTTAACTTTTAAACTAGATTTCCTTTACCTTTTTTATCACGGAAATGCATCTGTGGGTTCATGTGGTAATAGCAGAAAAAGCAACTTTAAAGACATACATAAACACACATAATCTTATATATATATATATATATATATATATATATATGCATGAATATATCTTACATCATGTATAACCTCCCGTTCATTTTTTTATAAACAAAATTCAAAGAAGATTACTCTCTCTCTCTCTCTCTCTCTGCTACTACCACAATATCTCACGGCTCTACACTCGCAACATAAGACTCCACTCTCACAACGAAGAGATGTCTTTTGAAAAACTGTCTTCTTTATCTATAATAGATATAGATAACTTTCAAGGGACATAAGATAATGAATAGTAACACATAGAAATAACATACGTTCCTTCACTCCTCTCTCCCACAAACAAACAAGAGGCTAAATATTATTACTTTGAGAATCGATCGGAATTTACATTGTGGAATGTGAATATTTTTCATTTGTGATTATATTCGGAGTATCGTAGGGTTGTAGATTTGCTGAGGACGTGCTGATAATTCAACATACATTCCTGGGTAATTCACGGTTGTGCATTGAAGATATTAGTAGAATTTCTTGATGAACAATTTCTACATTGGTATCATAGCCTTGGTTAGATTCATGCCTTATTTTTTCGTCGAGTTTTTGTTTTGTTATTTGATATGAATATTCGAAAATCGATTTTCTGAACCTTCTGCATATTTGACATGAAGTTATTGCTGTATGAATGGTTGTGTACAAATTGAGTGCTAAGAAACTCGTCTCGGGATATGTACTATTTGGCAACAATTGGTGTTTTTTCGCTTGATGAAAATTGATTTTGACCACATTGACAGATTCATCTCATCAAGACAAGAATTTTTAATAGTCATTTGCCTTTGGCGGATGTCGGATGCGCCGTTGAGCGCCATGACGACAACAAGCGGCCGAAGCCACTACGAAACATTGCACGTGCGCATATTTTCGTCTGTTGAAAATTATTTTTGATCACATAGATGGACTCATCCCGTCGAGACAAGAATGTCATGAGCTACCCCGTTGGAACAAGGCTTAAAGTCCGGATTGATCGCAGATTAATGGATTGCCAAGCCCATTTTTGAAGAAATGGATGGACTTCGACATGAGCCCTTCTAGGCCCACACCAAATCACAACGGGAGGAATTTTATATTGATTTCTACCTTAGTGTGGTCGGGTGACATGTGCGGCGTGTACATACCAATGGAGCCACCACCAACTAGTTTTTGAAGGGTAGATTGGAAACCCTATCGAGTAGTTGGGAGAGTTCGTTTTGTTCCATGAAAACCAGAGAAAAGGGTCCGAGGATTAGTTACACCGATGTTGAGATTGACACCATTTTGGTACCTAAGTTGGCTGATTTTCCTAATCAAGATTTTCTAGCAGATGTCTCGGGGTGAGGAAAGCTCTAACATGTAAAGGTTCATGCAAATAGGAGTGTCTAACCTATTAATCACAACCAATGAAAATAAGTGCGTGAATTAAGGAAGCAGACTAAAGGCTTAGAGAATGTACCATTAAATTTCAAGGGTGATTTGGAAAAATTTAGGACAAATTATCTAGAGGGGTAAAATGTTATCTTAGAGAAGGTTCGGGAACCAAAACAAACAAGAAGGGATCAAACCGGTTGAATGTGGTCATTTCCCATTTTTTTTGTGATTTTTGAGAATTTTTCTAATTGTTTTTTGGAATTTTTTTATGAAATTTTCCAATTTTTTAGAGTTTTAAAGATTTTTATGAAATTTTTTATTATTTTTTTGAATTTCATTATTATTATTCAGACCGGGTCAACCCGGCTAGCAACTCTTGGGTGCCCGACCTAGACCGAATGGGTCCGGGTCGGTCTATAGAAACGGCGCTGTTTTCTTAGAGATTTCAAAGGCTCCCCAAAATGACGTAGTTTGGGGTGTTTAAGAGCAACTTCATATTTCCCCTCAAATTCCTGAATTTCAAACGGACGCACCAGATTTTACCATGTGTTCTAATGGCAACTATCAGATTAGAAAATCTATTCTTTTTATTTTCGAAAATGATTTTACATTCAACTCAGAAAATATAGAAGGGATTGACGTTGGGGATCATTGTTGTCTTGTCACTCGCCTTGGCCTTGTGGATTAGTCTTTTGGATTGAACTTCCGCTAATACCACCATTGCTTTGAAGATGGTATGTACTCTTATTGAGGATTTCATTTTTCAATTTCACTCCTTTGAGGATTTTTATTAGAGACTTACAAAAATTGGTTAAGGATTTACAAGAATTTTGTACAAGAATTGTACACCACATTATTCATGTGTTTTTTTTAAGCGCATTGGCCTTATAGTCACGACCTAAAATTCGAAAAAACCTTAGGTTAATGGACTATTATGTTAATTAATGAACTAACCTAATACAGACTCTCCCAAGCCCTACCAATTGGCAACTTAGGTTTAATTTCATGCAAAGATTTATCTTAGAGTTACCACTAATCGTTTTTAGGAGGTCGATTAGAAACCTCAATAAAATAGCAGGAGAACTATTTTATTCCTAAGAACTAGAGATTAAGAGTTCATGGACTTGGTTACATTAATTTTTCAATTAATGCCCTTTCGGTATCAATTTTCATAAAAAAAATCCTAGATTTAGTGATTTAAGGTTTTCTCTTATTAGGTGTAATGCAAATGCAACTAAGTGCATTGCAGAAGCCACCATGGGTGAAATGTTGGCACAGTTTTTGTCACCCTATTTCTAAATTTCAACATGGCTCTTGCTGATCCAAGTCTGCTTTCAGCCCTTAAAGTTCAACTCCAGATTACGGGAGCCCCTCGGACTCCTAATTCTTTGGCTGCAACTCTTCATTACCGGATGGTTTATCGGGTTCAAAATCATGCTATAGACTTGAACCTTCCTAATTCGGATGAAGCTTTGATCATTTCAATTGATCATGACCAAACTTCTTGTGTCCCTGTACCCAGACAAATCCCTAGAGATCAGCTTGTTAAATTACTTCACGATAGTTGGGTAACAAATTATGAGAAGCTTCACTAGAATTCTCGAATTGTTCGGTCTTTTGAGCTCCAGTTTACCAAGAAAAAAGATGGTATTGTTACCATCAAATTTGCCAAAGAAAAAGAAGACTCTCCTTCTTCATTCCTTTCTTTCTCTACCATTTTATGTTTTACCCCATGTCCAACTGAAACAATCAGCATTGAATATCCGGATCCCAAGGAATTTGTTCGGTCCTTTGATACACATGGCCAACCCATATATCATTATAAGAACCCTTTGGGGCATTGTTTCTGGGATATAGATTGTTCATGTTCTTCTTGTTTGAAGTATGAAGATGAAGAAGACAGGCCTTCTTCCAAGAAGAAGAAAAGGAATTCCTTGTACCAGAGGTACCTTGACGGTGACCCTACTATCGGACCTCTTGGTGAAGATAGTGGAAGATGGTAGTATATGGTCCAGTATGACACACCGTAGTCCCCTCAGATTCCTGTACCATCACCTTGTGTTCCGGAAGACCAACTTCGGCCACCTCCACCACCTAACAAGCCTGTTACTTCACCCTTTTATAAACCAATCCGGAAATGGGTTAAGAAAAACCCATCTTATCCCATTGAGTTACCCAGGCCTTATTCATGTGCACCAAAAACAAATTTACTACCTATCTTGCCAAGTATTTGCATGTTTCAACATGAAGATTTTCCTCCATTACGGCCAGTAAGAACCGAGTCCAGTTCTTCAAAACTTCGGTTTCCTCCGTTGGAAAAATTTTCAGACCCCCAACAAAAATACTATCATGCTCCCAAAATACCAGCCCCCCATGATGTTAATGCGCATGGTAGAAGAAAAGGCCCGACTCTAGCAAAAACTGTTTTAAATTGGCGGACTGAAAATGCTTTGGCTCAAAATGTTGCATTTGACAAAGTTTCTACCCGGGTTTAACGAGTAGATCGGTGCACCACCTTGATCAAGAAGATGCTTGAAGACTTTCAAAGGAGGCTTTATCCGCTTGAAACTCAGCAGATTCCTCACCACTCTCTTGAAGATCGGACCCCCGAGATTGAAAATCTGTGAAGACAGATCTAGCTTCTTGAAGAACGAAAGGCACATCTTAAAAGACAGCCAAGTTCTTCTGAGAACGATTCACTCTTTCCATAATTTTTCCAATTCCGAACTATTCCAGAATCCTCCGATATTTCACCATTTTTAGTATCTTCCTCTTTTGCTGCTACTCTTGCATCCACACCATCCTTTTCTAAGACAAATGTCTTGGCTCTCAGAGCAAAATTGCAAGAAATTGAAAGGGAAAAACAAAAGAGAAAATCCCCTTCTCCCACTCCCTCAGCACCTCCAAAACCCGAAGAATCACCTCCCGAATCTTCCAAACCTCAGACCCATTCCTATATGGTGTCTAACCCTTTAGAAAGCTTTTTGAGACAACAGATTCCTTCCATATCTACTATCAATTCAGCAGATCCTCAAGAGTCCTCTGACTCTGATTTAGTTTCGTAATCCGTAAACATTGACCATGTTTCTTCATCCTCATCTGATACTTTTCCCGATAAGATCAAGCCGGTTGTTGAAATTATGATGGCCGATCCCACGTAACCCAAGGAAGAAGAAACAGAACTCCAAGTGACCATGCCCTCGGAAAACCGGACCTTATCGGCCTCTAGAACTTTCTTCACTTTTGATGACCTTCCATTCTATAAATGGCCTGACGGATTCCAGGGGTTTCATGCATGGATGATAGCCAGAAACTTAAGAGAGCACAGTACCTATGAAGTGCTTCTTGAGTTTACTAGCAGGCTTACAAGGACAATGAAAGATTGGTGGAATCTTGGTTCCGAACAAGACCAAATATTTTTTCTCATGATGAACTTCAACCAGGCTATCCATGTAATCCATATCTATTTCATTGGCCTGCTTGGCAATACCAAAGAACTTAAAAAAAAAAGGAGTTCTTTGAGCGGAAATGTTGTCCACATCTAAAAAAGACCTTGATCGTCACTTTCGTGAGATGATCAAACTCTTCTATCACCTTGGGGCGGATATAAACCTCAAACTTGTATTCATGGCCTCTATTCCTAAAGAAATTGCTGATGAAGCATAAAAAGTTTTACGGACCCGTAATAAGTTCATTGCAGAAGCCACCATGGGTGAAATCCAGCAAGCTGTCCATCTTGCCATTGAAGAAACATGCCATAGAAAGAAGCTTTTCCAGCAATTTCTTCGCGAGTATCGCAACCCGCACAAGAATTGCAACAAGTCATACTTGAAGATCAAATGCCCAAAGGATTGTAATGATCCATCTTGCCAGGGAAACAAGAAGAGAACTCACTTCAAGAAAGTTTCTTTTGGAAAAAGAAGAAGAAACAAAGGGAAATGGAAAGGGAAGTGGAAATTTCTACGCAAAAAATCTCGTTCCTCCGTAACGAGAGGGAAGTACAAGTCGGACAGGTGCTACATTTGCAACAAAAAGGGACACTTTGCAAAAAAATGTCCTCGGGCTAAGCACCGGGAAAGCTATATGATTCAGAAGATCTCGAAGACTACCGGCATCTCCCTCGGTGATGAGGATGTTGAATCGGTCTTCTCGATCGAGGATGAACCTTCATCCAAAACTCTTTGTGCCATAAAGGCCTATTCCTCTGACTTTGAATCCGATGATACCCCAGGAGACATTTTTGCTATTTTTCCTAACTTTGTTTCGGACTCTCTCCATATTAAACCTTATGTCTTTCACTCATCCTATATTCCAGGTCAAATTTTCCACCCGGACCAAGAAAGTCCCATCCAAGTGATTGCCCTTATAGACACTGGAGTTGCTGCATCCCTTATGGATATCAAAGTCCTACTAGAAGAATTTTGGATACCCTACACCAAGTATTTCAGTTACGCATCTAGTGATACTTTCACTACGAAAGTTCGCAGCAAGCCAATCACCCTCCGGCTTTTTCCTCAATGCTCAATCACTACAAAAATTCTTGGCTGCCCTCTCATGATAAAGATCTCATCATCGGTTGGGACATTCTAGCCCAACTTTCACAGCTCAAAATTCGGTCCGATGGAATCAAATTCAAAGATCATTTCAAAGAGTTTGTAGACATCCAACGACTCTTTATCATTCAGCCTGAAATTCTTGATCTAATCACCCAGACACTCTTACCCTGTTGTGCAGAATCCCACTTCCAATTTGTCCAAAATTGTCCTCATCCCCTTTGGACAAATTCAGACTTTTTTTATTCGTCTTCCATTTAAGAAGAATGGAAATGTGAATCCCATGAAAGCTAGTCATTCCGGGATGAATCCATACCACCTTACTGTAGCTAAAAAAGAGTGCTCTGAGTTGCTCTCTCAAGGACTCATTGAGCCATCGGACTCGCAATGGGCATGTGAAGCTTTCTATGTCAACAAGAGGGTTGAACAAAATCGTGGCAAACTTAGACTAGTCATAAATTATCAGCCTCTAAATCAATTTCTTCAGGATGATAAATTCCCTCCGCCACACAAAAATTCTTTATTTTCTAGCCTGGCCCAAGCTAGGATTTATTCCAAGTTCAACCACAAAATAGGATTTTGGCAATTGGTCATTGACCTAGAAGATAGGCCAAAAACTGGATTCTCCGAACCAACATTACCAGTGGAAGGTCCTTCCTTTTGAACTTAAAACAGCCCCTTCACTTTTCAAAAGGCCATGTGCAGAATCTTTCAGCCCATATTACCAAATGCCTAGATCTACATTGATGATATCCTTCTCTATTCGGTTGATGAAGAATCCCATTGCAAGCTCCTCACTCGGTTCATTGAGATTGTCAAGAAACATGGCATCATGCTTTCCCAAAAGAAAATGATCATAGCTCAAAAGGAAATAGAATTTCTTGGCATGCATCTCAAAGAAGGAACTTATCACCCGGGACCCCATGTTGCGGAAGACTTGCAAAAATTCCCGGATAATGATCTCGTAGTCAATCAGGTGCAAGCCTTCCTTGGAATTGTTAATTATCTAAGAGACTTTGTACCTAAAGTTTCGAAGGTACTGCATCCTCTCCAAAAAATGTTGAAGAAGAAAGCACCACCTTGGGGACCAAAGCAAACGAAGGCGGTTAAATTCCTCGAAGAAATCCTTCGGAATCTGCCTCCTCTACAAATTCCGTCTACGGGGAAAAGAATTTTGCAGACCGATGCCAGTGACAAATATTGGGCAGCAATCCTTCCGGAAGAACTCGATGGTAAGCGAAAAATTTGTGCCTACAAAAGTGGTCGATTTAGCAATGCAGAAATGCATTATCATTCCACTTTCAAAGAAATCTTAGTAGTCAAAAATCCATAAAAAAATTCAAATTCCATCTCATTGGTCACCATTTTCTTGTGGAAATGGATGTCTTCCTTTCCCCAAATATTAAAATTCAAACAAAAACAAATTCCTCACCCACAACTTTTGAGATGGGCCGAATGGTTTTCAAAATACTCTTTCGATGCCAAACACATTTCAGGGGAAAAAAAAGTCCTTGCAGACTTTTTCTCTAGGCCTAAGGAACCCACCTTCTCTATTAACATGTATGTGCAAAAACAGCCTTCAAACAGCACTTTCGGAATAGTTAATATGAGAGAACACCAATGGCCTTCCCATTAGTTTCCTCCCGATATTCCCGACTTGATCCCACATAATCGGTTTTCAGCAAATGTCCATCTCCAATTTTGGCACTACCACTATCACATCTTCAGAGATTATGGTGGATTGATGCTAAAACCAGGTCTCGATTATGATTATCCTTTCATCGGACCCCTTCAATGGTCTCCGGATGAAGAATTTCCAGAAGAACTTAAATGGATGTTTTGGTACATGTTTCATCTCTATCATGTTGCCATAGAATTTCCAACGGATAAACTCATCAAGGTTTTATCTCAAGCTCTTTTTGGAGACTACGTAACTCATGATCAAAGATTTCTAATGGACTCTTTGACATGGTTTTAACCTTTACAAGCATGGAACAATTATTTCAAAATGCAGCATAGAGTTGGAAAACCAGAACCAGAAAGACACACAGTTGTGGTTTTTCACAGTCCATGGTGTTTTACAAGACCAACAAGAGACAAGCGCATAGATGCAGCACAAGTTGGAACTTCAACTTTCAAACCAGATCTTTCATAACAAGTTGCTCGGATTCATCGGACTTTTGCAAAGACAATCATGGAAATTCCTTATGAATATAAGGAATTTCAAAGAATTCCATGTCAAGCAAATAGAGTCATTCCCCCGTAAATTTAGCCCTACTCGACTAGTTGCTCATGGGACAGATCGAGCATACATCCCAGCACATTCCAAGCTCTTGAAGAATTTCAAAGGAATCATCCAGACTCTTCCATGAATATAGATGATTCGCAGAGCTCATATGATCCATGGGGTGGTCCTTTATCCCAAGATCCTTATGAGTTTCCCCGGCCGACACTCCCCAGTCAACATATTCCGTCCAGCTCCGGAGATATTCCGTCTAGCGGTTTCCCTCATGATCCGGAAGCAGATAGATTAATCTCAAAGTATGAAGAAAGGCAATTATTGAAGGCCTACAAGCAGCAAAAGGACAGTCCAGATAGCTCTGACAGCTCTGATACCATTAAAGGAAGTGGAGACAAGCCCGATTTAGAAGCGTGTATGCTAATCCCATATGGCCCATTTGCGGGCGACTCTAAGGGATATGCCTTTTGGCTTCTAAAATGATTCTTGAAGCTCAACTCTTAAGACATCGGATATTTCTGATCCACGGGTTCCACAGATGCATTCTCGGGAGAGAATTCCGGGTGAATTTTACGACCTCTAGTCCGGTCGGTGCAACGTGCAAGTGTGGGAGGAATGCATCAAAGTGGCAAGTGGAGAGTATCTTGAACCAAATCGTACCGCTAAATTAACAAAAAGAATCGACTCTTGAAATACTTGTTTGAAGAGAAGAAGAAAGGGATTTAGTATTTCATGGTTTGGAATCACATTGATATTTCTGCAGGCAAGTTTTGAACAAGCGAGCTCTGTCTAACATCTTACATAAGGGGGCCTTTTATAGGCGATTTTACATGACAATACGACAAACACTTTGGATTGAGATCCATTGACATAAATGAGTGGTTGCGTGGATCGATAACCATGATAATGACAAATAACAACTCTGATAAACATTTCAAACTATTATAACAACTTTTGACCATGGCTGATCAATTATTTCACCACACACATTTTGACAAGGCCGAGTCGGTCGGCAGGTATGATTTTTCTTCACGAGGGGTAATAATTTGCATCATCGTTGTCCGAGCGCATAGATGCAGCACAAGTTGGAACTTCAACTTTCAAACTAGATCTTTCAGAACAAGTTGCTCGGATTCATCAAACTTTTACAAAGACAATTATGGAAATTCCTTATGAATATAAGGAATTTCAAAGAATTCCATGTCAAGCAAATAGAGTCATTCCCCCGGAAATTTAGCCCTACTCGACCAGTTGTTCATGGGACAGATCGAGCACATATCCCAGCACATTCCAGGCTCTTGAAGAATTTCAAAGGAATCATCCAGACTCTTCCATGAATATAGATGATTCGCAGAGCTCATATGATCCATGGGGTGGTCCTTTATCCCAAGATCCTTATGAGTTTCCCCAACCGACACTCCCCGGTCAACATATTCCGTCCAGCGGTATCCCTCGTGATTCGAAAGCGGACAGATTAATCTCGGAGTATGAAGAAAGGCAATTATTGAAGGCCTACAAGCAGCAAAAAGACGGTCCAGACAGCTCGGACAACGATGATGCAAATTATTACCCCTCGTGAAGAAAAGTCATACCCGCCGACCGATTCAGCCTTATCAAAATGTGTGTGGTAAAATAATTGATCAGCGATGGTCAAAAGTTGTTATAATAGTTTGAAATGTTTGTCAGAGTTGTTATTTGTCATTATCATGGTTGCTAGTTGCTGCAACCACTCGTTTATGTCAATGGATCTCAATCCAAAGTGTTTGTCGTATTGTCATGTAAAATTGGTTATAAAAGGCCCCCTTATGTAAGATGTTAGACAAAGCTCGCTTGTTCAAAACTTGCCTGCAGAAATATTAGTGTGATTCCAAACCATGAAACACTAAATCTCTTTCTTCTTCTCTTCAAGCGAGTATTTCAAGAGTCGATTCTTTTTGTTGATTTAGCGGTACGATTTGGTTCAGTATGCTCTCCACTTGCCACTTTGATGCATTCCTCCCACACTTGCACGTTGCACCGACCGCACAGTGTGTCGTAAAATTCACATGGAATTCTCTCTTGAGAATGCATCCGTGAAACCTATGGATAAAAAATATTTGATGTCTTAAGGGTTGAGCTTCAAGAATGATTTTAGAAGCTAAAAGGCAAATTCCTCGTAGTCGCCCTGAGATGGGCCATATAGGATTAGCATACTTGCTTCTAAATCAGGCTTGTCTCCGCTTCCTTTAATGGTATCAGAGCATGAATGATGTGCAAATAATGATATGCAAAATAATGATGGGAAAATGCATGACATGGAAAACATAATGCTAAACTATATGCTATGCAATGAGAATGATATTTTTGGTATTTTTTTTTTTTGAACTTTCGGATTTATGAAAGATAAATGTAAAAACTACCCTAAAGTGAAAATAACATTCATTATAACTTAAGAAATTGATTTATCAAAATCCCAACTTATATTAAATATTATTTTTGACATGAGAAGCATGAAAAAATGTGATTTACATTAAGAAAAATGTGTCATTTTTGGTACTTTTCAGGAATTTAATTAGAAAGGAAAAGCATAAAATTTGAACAAAAATAAATAATTTTGCCAATAATACACCTTAAATTTTGAAAATTCCAATTTAATTCATAACATCCTTACATTAGGGCTGGAAAACGAATTGAGTATAGAATTACTATTCTATTTGGAATTATCAATCCGCCCCCTCCAAATTGAGGATTAGAAGTATAATTCTCACATACATATGGGCATGATTATACTTCAAAGTAGAAGTCCAATTACATGTCTTAATATGCATATTCCAAAGGGACGAGGCACAATTGGGAAGCATGTATTATGAGCATGATTGTTTATTTAAGTGCAAACTTTTAACATAACATAAAAATCAAACAATCATATAACTACACTAACATGATCTATGCAAATAAAACAAACATGCGAAAGCAATGACATTCGAGAATTAACCATGGCATGATAAATTCGGCAATCAAAGGAGTAGTGCCAAAAATTCAAAGGTCCGTTTAACTCTA
Organism: Rhodamnia argentea; assembly: GCF_020921035.1. Classification (NCBI taxonomy): domain Eukaryota; kingdom Viridiplantae; phylum Streptophyta; class Magnoliopsida; order Myrtales; family Myrtaceae; genus Rhodamnia; species Rhodamnia argentea. The sequence continues at coordinate 14,997,343 of NC_063150.1, forward strand.
ATGCCAAAAATTCATGTCTTTTGAAAAAGATATTCAATCCATCCAATTTAGTCTTGAAAAATATATTAAATAATTCACAATTTTTGAGAAAAGACGTATTCCAATCAAATTAATCAATTTTCAAGAATGTGCATAATATTCGACACACTTTATCAACCAAAACTGAACTTTAAAAAAAGATCAGAATTTTTGTGCAAAAACTTCCAATTTTCGATTTTAGCCAAAATTTGTGAACCGAGTCACCTGTCAAAGAACAAACGATCTTTAACATACTAAGTCGTAACAAGTTTCAAGCGATTCCAAGTTGAAGCACGGCGCAAAGCGATCGGCGACATACATGGACGATTGAAGGTGATACAACAAAGCAACGTCTCAAAAGATTTGTAAATAACAAAAGTTCTTTCTTCTTATCAAAAACAGGTTTTTACTTTTCAATTTTTGATTGCAAATTATATGATTGTATGCAAGCTTCCAATCAACATAGCATGTTTTGCAATCAAAAGCTTAAAGATCTCACCTTTTAAAGACAAAAATTCTGCACTTGCGCAACCAAAGCAATTCGCCCAAAAACAACCACCTTTTGGACTAGATTTGCAACAAATTAAACTCCGAATCCGCCGAGATTCTAACACAAATTGGCAGCTATGTTAGATGTTGAATAATGATAAAAATAGGGTTGATCAACCATAAAACTATTGCTGATCAATAACTCGAGTCGGCTGAGTAGTGGGCAAGCCTTGCTGGCTGTCTACGGGTGGGCAATGACGACTCGAGTGGCTGAGTTGCTTCCGCCCGAGCTGGGTGGCATCATCTAGTGCTGGACGGTGTAAGACGGGGCTGGGCGGCGGTGGATGAGCTGGACATGGGGGTGAAAGTGGTTTACGGCGAGTGCTTCGGGACCAATGGGAGGGTGCTCGGTCGGGTATCCCTTTGTGACAACTGGAATTTTTTTTGAATTAATTAACAAGCGAATTGGTTATCTCAAGGCTAAGTCATTCAAGATTATGGATTGGACAGTTAATAAATTTTGGTGCGGTGGACAATTGGATTGAGTTACGGTGGTGAGCACAACTAAAGTTAAGCGAGAGACCGTTGGACATCGACTTTAGTTTTGGATCATGTAGTTTTGATCCCATGGAAATTGTACGAAATTGGATCGCGAAGCTTGCCCTCGTAGACCCCCACCGACCCTTGCCCCCTATATAGCTCTGTCTTCTCTCTCTCCTCACTCATTTTCTCTCCCTCCTACTTATGTAGATAGCCCCTTCCCTCACTTTTCATCTTCATCTTTGGCGACACCACCAAGCTCCCCCTCTTCTCGTGCGACGCCAGAGCTATCTTGGCTTGTGTACAGAAATTCCCATAGCTCTAAGTCCGCTTACCTCAGCTCTTTAATGCCGCTCTCCTTTCCCTTGCTTGGGTGGGCCCACGCAATGCATGCCAAGGGGGGAAGACGAGGGCTGTTTGAGATCGCTCGGAAGGCAAATCGAGCTCCCTTTTTTCTTACGCGACCATAAGTTTGGGAAACATGGATCTTAGGGCTAATTGTCCAGAAATTTGAGGGAATTATATGAATTTGAGATGCATCGAAGTAGGAAGAGGAAACCCATGATTCAATCGGTGCAATTTGAGTTTCGTTCGTCTTCGTACCTCAATCTAAGACAAATAGATATCTATCCCTACCACTAATTTGCTTGTTCTTTGTTCATGTGAGTTCGGATTGTCGATTTGGATGTGGGTATGTCATTAGATAGTTGAGCTTGCATGGTGAGGATATTGATGTTCCATAAGCAATCCATTGCTTGAATCGGTATCTCCGAGTTATGGGTAAGCGGAATATATTAGGTGATCGTTCGGATTTAGGGTCAGTTGGAAGCAATCGAAGCTGGACATTAGAGGGGGTGGTTCGGTTAAGTAGTGTGGGGAAAGAAGGAATTGCCGGTGAGGCCAATCGGTGGAGTTGGCGTCTCGGGGATTGGGTAGTTAAAATTGAGGCATTAATCGTCCTAATCGTTGTTGGGTTGCAACGAATTGAAGTAGGATCCTATGAGAGAGAGGTTCGCCCAATTGGTATAGCGAAATAGTTCGTGGGGTTCCATCATTGAATGAGGAAGTTAGTGGTTGTATAGTTACTATTCAACTTGGGGAGGTTGAAATGATAAATTGATCACCTAGCAAGTCATTTGTTTGGCGTGGACAAAAAGCGAGATTATATGGGGTTCAATCCTAAATTATGGATGGAAGGATCGATAGATTCATCTAGCTCCTCGTGTCCTTCATTCTTTACGTGGTTGTATTATGTATTACCTTCGATTGGGTATTCTATTGATTTGTGACCTACTTTGATTGGCTTGACTAAATGATTGAATGATGGCCTAGTTGTTCAGCTGGATATTTGTACTTGCTGAGCTCCGGCTCATTCTTGTTGATTTAACCCTTTTCGGATAGGCTCCACATTAGAGAAGTAGTGGATTTGGGCGACTACGTGGAACTCACAAACGATGAGAATTGTGGCAATAGCGGATAGTATTCTGGAGTAGTTTTCTTTGTAATCCTTTTAGTGTATTTTTATGTTCGTTTGAATAAAGAAAGATGTAATCAAACGGCTGTCTATTATGTAAAAATAGTTGTTTATGAGATGAGTGGTCTATGTGTGCTATTTAATGTGTGTTTTATACGGTCAAGGAACCCCAATGATAAAGACGTACCCTTAGGTGTTGTGCCCGCCGTATGTTTTTGACATGCACTTGTACTTTCTTTTAATCTTTCACATGCGCCTCTATATTATATGTATTACAATATTAAAACAAAACGTGATTAGTGAGCAAGTAAGGACGGCCTCAACCGAGTGGTTATCAAAGCGGGAGGATCGGGGGTGTCCTTACACCCTCGACCGAAGTTTCTCTCTCGCACTCTTTCACTTTTTGCTATGAAAATTTTGAATAGAGTATGTCTATTAATCCTAGGCTTAAGGATCCTTATATAGGCAATAGAGAGTCTTGGTCCTAGTCAACCTAGGATTCATAGCTAAGGTAGGATTCCTAATTTGAATAAATTCATATCTAATTTAAACTTTGGTGAGTCCAAAGCCTTTAAAACTCCTTATAAATTTCGGCCAAAGAGGGTATTCCATGAGGTGACCGAAATTACTAGCTCTTGTGGTCCATCTCGTGCAATTTCGGGCCTCAATCGAGCTTGATTAATTAAAAATTAATTAAATAAAAGCTTACAGGCTAAATTAAGTTTGAAAATAGGTCCAATCATCCTTTAAAATTGCGGCACACCCCATGATTGGGCATAACCGAATTTTCCTTTTAATTATGGGTTGATTCGCGCAATTTTGAGCTCAAATTAGGTTTTCTCCAATTAAATATGCATTTATATTAAGCCTTTTTTTTTTCATATCAATCATTTAAATGAGCTAAATTAAGCTAAAAAATAGGCTCCACTAACCTTGATAATTTCGCCACTTTGACGTCCTAGAATTTCGACTTCTATAAAATAACTGGACTCAGTTTAGGTCCAACTGTGAATTTCAATTTGTTGTATAAAATTAAATTTTTAGGATTTAAGTGACAATGGTTGGATTATTCTCTAAGACATCGGTTAGAATAGATTATGCTTTATTAGTTCGGTCATCGCGTGGTAGCTCCGAGAACCATGCGCCCAAGCCTAATCCCACCGAACCCTAGTCACGAATTTAGCAAAACACCCTCTGTCGATCGAGCCAAATGTACAACCAGTGTTAAATACCAAATGACTGTTTTGCCCTTGAATTCATGCACAAAAGCCAAAGAAATTCAAATCTTTGTGGGCCCTACCTATCTGTTCTACCATCCACTTGTCACTTCACTCTTACAACGATCACATCACATCTCACCTTTTTCCTTTTTCTTCTCTCTCCTCTCCCTCCCTCTCTTCCTCTTTCTTCCCACCCGAACTCCTTTCTCTCTCCTTTGGTTTGTGCGACGCCAACCCCCACCGATCGCCCTTTTGCTCCTTGTAACGCCACTGCCTGCTAGCCACCACCACCTCACACCGTCATTACCGACCAGCCACTAGCCACTCCATACCGCAAAGCCGCCCTTGTCATCCCACGCGAAGCCGAGGAAAATCAAGTACTCCCTTACCTCGGAGCCCTAATTCATTCTTGCTTCTCCTGCTTTGTCTTAACCGGTCCCGCCACCTCAATGACTCCACTCACCGCCTCCGAATGCCACCATCGGTCCCGACCTGGGAGGCCGGCTCATGTCGACTACTAGCCCCTTTGTGAGCCATGAGGCCCGCCGACCCCTTGATCCTCCAGCCACCCTCTGCTACTTTATCATCATGTGTTCACCATCGTCGCACCATCCCCCGAGCTGCCGGTCGTCCCCTTGAGCCACTGGAAGCCTAAGATCCCGCCGGCCTCATTGCTCATCATCGTCTAACGCTCATTGGACCCGAGAGTGTCAACATCCGCCACAACCACCGATTGCTGCACGCGAGCCACGCCGCCACCATTCGAGCCGCCTTTTTTGTTGTCGCCGTCGTTAGTGTGAGTTAGCCCTTAACTCTTGGTTATGACGCTAATTACGCTTAGGATAGGTAACTAGTTTAATATGGTGTTTAGGTAGATTAATTAAGGTTGGTTTAGGTTAGAACTTGGTTTAGGCTAAATGACCCTAATTAGTTAAGTTAGTCCGGTTAACTTGAGGACTATGGCTATTTGGTGATAGATTGAGTGATTGTGTCATTGTTGTGGTTGATTGTGAGTGAGCGATAGGTCAGAGCCGAGTGGACGATTAGTCATCCATTGGATTGGTCTCGTATCGACGAATTAATAATTACAATCAGATTAATTTAATATGTTTAATTAATCACCATGACCATTTGCCCGATTCGATGCTCTAGTTGATTGTTGAATGACTTGGGTGGATTTATGAGTAGTATTCAGCATGTATTAGAAGCAAAGTCTTGTGGATAAACTGTACATTCATATGACCACATGTAGAATTAAACTGCATGTTTTAGCATGAAAATAGCCTTAGGCCGAGTCTTTAAGCACAACCGTATGAGCATTTGACTAATTGTAAAGATAAGAATTGACTGATTGTTGGATGTGCTTATGTGGTCATATGATGGGATTGTATAGGAGCTTGACAAGTTCGTACCATGCCGGTCATACGGAACCACACTACTTGTTAGTTGCATGTCAATCGGTGCCCGTGCCGGTCGTACGGATTACATGGATTGTTGGATGCCGGTCGTAGCTTGTGATGGATCGATGCTCCTTACAAGAGTGCCTATTTGCCATGCCGTGCCACTCGCACCGAATACATGGTTTTCAGTCGCCGTTGCCGGAAGTAAGAGACGATACCTGGTTCTACAAGTCGTAGTGCTGAGGCCACACCGGTCGTGTGTGCCACCACGCCAATTGCGTGGGTCATCTATTAATAAATAGACTTTGTGTGGTGTCCTATGCATGTAAGTTGATGTGATATCGTGCCAGTTGGTTGTCTAATGTAACTATTGTGTCAAGTCAAGCATTGCATTATATATGGTTGAAGGCTGGTAAGCTCGCTAGTGATTGACGTATACACTGTGATTTTGTGTTTGGTTGATAGAATGCTCTAAGGGAATCAACGTCCTAGCCGGGCTTAGGCATTGACTCACCGAGATTATTATCATTTCGTTGTTTAACACTTTCGGGCTCCATGTAATGGAGAAACATGTTCGATTCAGCCTCCCTATCGATCGGTCTTTTTATGTCATCCACTATCCGATCGTGGGCAAGGGGTATGTTTGGGAGCACCACGTCATGATAGTGCGGGTGGATGAGGGGTTACCCCACCTAGTGGCGCATCTCTTTAAAGCCTAGTTCTTTCGTGATGAGGACTAGCTCTTCGGCCCGCTTCGTAGATTTGAGGGGCCACCTAACCTGACCCCTCATGTCCCGCCTAGGATCCGATGGATTTGGATACACCTGATGGGGAGGTAGTGGACTACGAGTTCGATATGGAGTCCGAGCCTTGCATGGCCACACCCTCTTTTAGCCAGGACTCTTTATCTTAGGCGTGTGGCAATCCTTTTTTGAGACCTCTGTTGATGCTCAGGCTGAGGGTGACGTAGCCCTCTTTTGGGAGTAGAAGAGAGATTAACCCCTTCCCAACCGCGGTATCTTTTTGTTGGTCTTAGAGGGCCACCCCGAAGAATGAGGTTGTATAGGTTGGTAGCTCTGTAGGGTTAACAATCATCCATTCGTATTAATCAAATTGTAAAATGTCTTTTGGTTGGATGACTGTGTTGTTTTCCTACTTTTCTATCGCTATTTGATAGTTTGTTCGGGAGTTGTACGTTTCCGCTTACGTAATAAAAGATAAAATGTTTGGGGTCGATAATGTGGCTAGGGCGTTATCCTTCATGACCTGTGGCGATTTGATAGGGATGTTGCGTACTCAAGAGTCAGAGCGTGACATCCTCGCCCAAGGTGGTTTCAGAGCAAGGTCAGGCTGATTCATCTAGTCATGAGCCTGGAGTGATAATGAGCAATGAGATTCGAGATAGTTAGTAGGATCGTAAGCTTTGTGCATGTAATTGCTATTTGTATTTCGAGCTGTTGAGTTGCCTTCTCATCGCTAGTTGCTTGGGATGAGCAAGACTCCATACGATACCCGTATAATGGGCGACCGCGGTGGAAGGGCACCTCGTGGTAGGCCTGCCAGGGAGGATCCAAGGATAGATGAGATCCCGCAAGCACTGGGAGTGTTAGGAGATCCGATACGACATCGGATGAAGAACCAGGCTGCTGCCGCTGAAGTCCCACAAGGATACCTGTTAGCTGGGTGTGGGAACGAAGGATACCAAGCGCAAAAGTTGGTAGAGCAGTTCTTGAAACCGAAGCCGTCTAAGTTTGCTAGGAGTAGAGACCCCGAGGCCGCCACCTCGTAGATCAAGGAATTGAAGAAGGCGTTCGCCCTACCGAGGTGTTCGGATGGAGACGAGGTTACTTTAGCCGTCTATCAACTACGGGAGAATGCGTGTACTTGGTGGAGAGCATCCAAGGATAGGATCTTCCCCGAGGGCACGGTCCCAACGTGGGGTGCCTTCATGGAAGCGTTCAATGGCAAGTACTTCTCGAATACTACAAGGGAACAGAAGATGGTTGAGTTTCTTCGCCTACGCTAGGACCAGGTGACAGTGGATCAGTACGATGCCAAGTTTACGGAGCTGTTGAAGTACGCACCGAGGATGGTGGAAGACCTTGTGGATAAGGCAAGGAAATTCGGGAATGGGCTAAAGCCCGAGATCGAGAGCATATTGGTGCCGTTTAGCCTAAAGGACTACAACAATCTTTATGCGAGGGCCTAAATAGTAGAATGAGACTTTGTAGAAAGGGATGCTGCATCTAGACCGCAATTCATGCCCTCGGGTAGGAGAGACATTCGGTAAGAAAAGAGGCCAATGTTCAATGGAAAGCACTACATCCCACCCAACGGGAGAAGAGGCTATTAGCAAGCCTGCTTTCCATCGGGATGTGGCGTGTCTCCTGTGCCGTCGAAGTCATGGACTTGGTCCATGTCCCGCTAGAAGCAGAGCCTGTTTTGGATGTGGTCAATTCGGCCACCAAGTTAGAGACTGCCCATAGAGGCTGCAAGGTAGGCCGACGTTGCCACGGCTTAGAGGACCGTCGAGAGGAGCTGCGCCGCGTAACTTCCAAAATCGGCTGCAGGTGCAAGGAAGGGTATTTGTTGTTACCCGGGAGGAGGCGAAGGACTCGCTGACCATTACAGGTACGATCCTCTTGCATGACCAAGTAGCTTATGCCTTGTTTGACCCGGGTGCTACGTATTCGTTTGTAGCCGTTAGATTTGCTGAGTTAGCTGGTTTGAGTTTGACATCGTTGGATGTTATCTTTAAAATTTCTATGCCTTAAAGGATAGTGTAGTCGCTACAGTAGGCTATCCTAATTGTAAACTGGTTATTGATGGCCACGAGGGTAAGATAGATTTGATTGTGCTGGAGATGTATGATTTCGACTAGATTGTGGAGATGGATTGGCTGACTAAGCAAAAAGCCATAATGGATTGCTATTGTAGGGCTGTTGAGTTTAATCCGTTGGATGGGGTTAGTTTTGAGTTTGTTGGAGGCCGAGGTAGAGCCTCGACCCTGTTAGTTTCGTCCCCGTAAGCGACACGTTTGTGGGAAAATGGATGTCAAGCTTATCTAGCAACCGTGGTGGATATATCTGTTGAGGAGCCGAAGATTGAGGACATAGGAGCAGTGTGTGAGTTCCCTAATGTCTTTCCTCAACAGTTGCCTAGACTACCGCCGGAAAGAGAAATAGAGTTCGTAGTAGAGTTAGACCCTAGGACAGAACCGATCTCTAAGGCACCATATAGGATAGTGTAGTCAAAGCTTAAAGAGCTTAAGATGCAAATGCAAGAGTTATTGGATAAATGGTTTATCCGCCCCGATGCTTCGTTATGGGAAGTACTGTGTTGCTTGTTAAGAAGAAGGATGGGTCTCTGAGGTTGTACGTACATTATAGACAGCTGAACTAGGTGACAATCAAGAATAAGTATCCATAGACCGAAAGCGGGGAGCTTCGGTAGGGAGCTTCAGTATTTTCCAAGATCGATATACGGACGGGATACCATCGATTGAGGATTAAGAAAGAGGATATACCGAAAGCGGCATTCAAGATACGTTATGGACATTATGAGTTCACAGTGATACCATTTGGTCTGACGAATGCTCCTGCTGCTCTTACGGATATGATGAATATGGTATTTAAGGAATTCTTGGATCGGTTTGTTATTGTGTTCATAGACGACATCTTGGTTTACTCGGAGAGTATGGAGGATCACGAGCAGTATCTAATGGTAGTTTTGGGAACCTTGAGGGAGCATCGGTTGTATGCAAAGCTTAGCAAGTGCGAGTTTTGGCTAGCTCGTATGACATTCGTTGGCCACATGGTTTTTGGTGAAGGGATTGTAGTAGATCCATCGAAGATTGAGGCGGTCATAGATTGACCGAGGCTTACGACAGTGACCGAGGTTCGAAGTTTCTTAGGATTGGCAGGCTATTATAGGCGTTTTGTGGAAATATTCTCTGCCATAGCCTTACTTTTGATGAAGCTATTGAAGAAGGATGCGAAATTTGAATGGACAGACAAGTGTGAGCGTAGTTTTCAAGAGCTTATGCACAAGCTAACTCTTGCTCATGTGTTAACGATTCCATCTGGTCTTGGAGAATTCGAGATCTATAGCAACGTATCTCTTAGAGATCCGGGTTGTGTTTCGATGCAGCATGCAAGAGTAGTAGCTCACGCATCTCGTCAATTGAGGCCACATGAGTTGAACTATCGACACACGACACCGGAGTTGGCTGCGATCATTTTTGCGTTGAAGATCCGGAGGCACTATCTGGTCGGAGAAAGATTCTAAGTGCATACCGATCACCAAAGCTTGAAGTACATGTTCTCTCAAAAGGAGTTGAACATGAGGCGGTGTTAATGGATGAAGCTGCTTAAGGATTACGACCGTGAGATCCTGTACCATCCGAGTAAGGTGAATAAGGTAGCAGATGTCCCGAGTCGGAAATTAGCCTTAGCTTAGATGATGGTGCAAGAGCAACGTCTTTTGGAGGATGTTAGGGATTCGGGCTTTAAGTTCGAAGTTGGCTAAGCGCCTAACTTGATGGGTACGTTGAAGATTGAGCCGGAAGTGCATGCTAAGGTAAAGGCATTACAGTCATCGAACCCCGCCATTTAGAGGATCCTTCAAGAGGGCTCGGCTAAGAGAAGGGTGGATTTTCAGGTAGCCAAGGATGGAATACTCAAGTTTTGAGGACGTTTGTGCGTTCTTGCCGACAAAGGTTTAACGGAAGAGATCCTATTAGAGGCATACCATAGCAGTTATTGTTAGGACCGGCAATACAACCTAGAGGGGGTGAATAGGTTGTTTCAAAACTTTTTCAGATTTTACGGAAAACTAAAGGTAGTTTGAAAAAGATCGGGTGAGCAAATGTTTCGCAGAACAAGATCCGGATGTGTGCAAGCAGAGATTGGCACACTAGATATATAGTGGTTCGGCTTATATACCAAGCCTACATTCAATCTACACAACTAATAGCCACAATACGGGGCTGGAATGTACTAGTAAACCGCCTCACAAGTTACAAATAGTACGTAAACCGATCTTTCACATGATAGATCACACTATCTTGATACAACCTCACTACTCTCGGATGTACACTTATTTCTACACGATTATGAGGTAACAACATATCACAAGATCTTTCACACTTTGCTTTTCAACTAGAACAAATTCTAGAGCAACAACATATATGCAATATGCCTAAACCCCCTCTCTCTTACTCTTGGCCTTCACAATCTCCTCTTTATATAATCCTTAGCAAACTAGCACTTGAAACACCTCTGGAGGAGCAAAAGAGCCGTTGTCTGATAGGACATCTTGTCCTCAAGCTGGAACGGCTTTTTCCACGTCCAACTCGATTTTCCAAAATAGGCGTTGACTCATTGTTCCTCGCCGACAGCTTTTCGCTAGCTTTGACACATCATATAACTATTCCTAAGAAGACACAATTCTTCCCGTTGGCCATTTCTAGCTCGTGCAAGCAACTTCAGCAAATCTTTTCGAAACATTGGCATGTGCTTTATAGTCCTCATTTCTCCCGATCTTTCAAGCTCCAACATCAAATATCCGGTGACTAGATCTTTTGAGGATGCTAGCAAATGTTTTCACGAAAGTGCTTCGGTCTTCATACAACTTATATTTAATGGCCATCTCATGATCCTTTGCCATATGCAATAAACATATGCACAACAATGGAAAATAAAATACCACGAGATAGTTTGAAAATCACCTAAATGTTTTTATGCGATGTTTCTCCAACAGTTAAGTATTCATCCGGGTAGCGCGAAGATGTATCAAAATCCGAGGCAGCACTACTGGTGAAATGGTATGAGGGCGGACATAACATGATAGACTTCGTGATGGGTTTGCCAAGGAGTCAGAGAGGTCATGATTCAATTTGGGTTGTGGTAGATAGGTTGACAAAGTCAGCACATTTCATTCCTGTTAGAAAAGACTTTGTTTTAGACAGATATGCGGAACCGCATGTAAGGCACATTATAAGGCTGCATGGAGTGCCGGTGACGATCACCTTGGATCATGATCCCAATTTCACCGTCACGTTTTGGAAGAGTCTACAGGCTGCTTTGGGGACGAAGCTACGATTCAGCATGGCTTATCATCTATAGACGAATGGCCAATATGAAAGGATGATTCATACCTTGGAGGATATGTTGAGAGCTTGTGTCTTGGACTTCAAGGGTAGTTAGGAGGAATAGTTGCATTTGGTGGAATTTGCCTACAATAATAGCTACCAGCAGAGCATTAAGATGGCATCGTTCAAAGCGTTGTATGGCAGAGCTTGTAGAACGCCATTGTGTTGGGATGAAGTAGGCGAAAGGAAGATTACCGATCCTGAATTGGTGCAACAGTCTATGGAAACCGTCAAGGTTATTAGGGATAGGCCGAGGACTGCTCAAAGCTGTCAGAAAAGCTATGCTAATCGGAGGCGCATGCCTTTAGAGTTTTAGGTGGGCGATCATGTCTTCTTGAAGGTATCAACTATGAAAGGGACATTAGTTTTGGCAAGACAGAAACATTGAGTTCGAGGCATATGGAACCGTTTGAGATTTTGGTGCGGATAGGAAATCTTGTGTATCGTCTTGCTTTGCCTCCAAGACTTACCCAAATGCATAGTATTTTACATGTGTCGATGCAAAGGAAATATGTGCCGAACCTCGTTCATGTGCTAAGTTATGAGGAGATCGAGTTGGATGAGTGAACGACTTACGTGGAGCGTCTAGTGAAGATCGTGGATAGAAAGGAACAAGTACTTCGGAATAAGATGATCTCGTTGGTTAAGGTGATTTAGCAGCATCATGGGACTGAAGGAGCTATGTGGCAAAGTGAAGCGATTACGAGGCGTAGTTATCCTTTTCTTTTTGAAGAGTTGTAACTGTAGTTTAATTTCAAGGACGAAATTTTTTCGGGTGAAGAGAATTGTGACGTCTTGAAATTTCGACGTCTATAAGATAACTAGACTAAGTTTAGGTCCAACTGTGACTTTCGGTTCTTTGTATAAAATTAGATTTTTAGGATATAAGTGACAATGGCTGGATTATTCTATAAGACGTCGGTTAGAATATATCAGGCTTTGTTAGTTCGGTCGTCGCGTAGTAGCTTCGAAAATCGCGCACCCGAGCCTAACCTCGACCGAACCCTAGTCGCGAATTTATCAAAATATCCTCTGTTGACCGAGCCAAATGACCGTTTTGCCCTTGAATTCATGCACAAAAGCCAAAGAAATTCAAATCTTTGTGGGCACCACATATCTTTTCCACCATCCACTTGTCACTTCACTCTTACAACCATCACATCTCACATTTTTCCTATTTCTTCTCTCTATTCTCTCTCTCCCTCTTCCTTCTTCTTTCCACTCAAACTCCCTCATCTTTCCTCTAGTTTGTGCAACGCCAGCCCCCACCGAACGCCCTCCTGCTCCTTATGTTGTCGCTACCCGCTAGCTATCACCACCTCGTACCATCGTTGCCGACTAGCCACCAGCCACCCCACACCGTGCCGCCGTCTTTGTCGTCCCATGCGAAGCCGGGGAAAATCGAGTAGTCTCCCGCCCCAAAGACCTGTTTCGCTGCTGCTGCTTCCCCTGCTCTGTCTCGACCACCCCCGCCACCTCCCACCTCAATGCCTCCACTCGCCACCTCCGAACGCCACCGCCGGTCCTTAGTTGTCGGGCCGCCTCACGCCGACCGCTAACCCCTTTGTAAGCCGTGATGCCCCGCGACTCCCCCGATCCTCCAGCCACCTTCTACCACCTTACCGTCCCGCATCCACCATCACCGGCCTATCCCCCGAGCCGCCGGAAGCTGGAGATCCCGCCGGCCTCCTTGCTCATCATTGTCCCGCACCCGTTGGACCCGAGAATGCCGAGGTTGGCCGTTGCCACCGGTTGCGGCTAACGAGCCTTGTCGCCGTCGCCGCTCGAGGCGTTCATGTTGTTATTGTCATCATTAGTGTGAGTTAGCCTCTGACTCTTGGTTATGACGTTAATTACGCTTAGGGATAGGTAATAAGTTTAATAGGGTGTTTAGGTAGATTAATTATGGTCGATTTAAGTTAGAACTTGGTTTAGGCTAAATGACCCTAATTAGTTAAGTTAGTTTGGTTAACTAGTGGACTGCGGCGATTTGGTGATAGATTGATTGATTGTGTGATTGCCGTAGTTGATTGCGAGTGAGCGATAGGTCAGAGCCAAGTGGACGATTGGTTGTCCGCCCGACTTTATGAAATCTGAATTAATAATTACAATCGGATTAATTAAATATGTTTAATTACTCGTCATGATCGTTTGCCCGATTCGATGCTCTGGTTGATTATTGAATGACTTGGGTGGATTTATGAGTGGCGATCAGCATGTATTAAATGCAAAGTTCGATAGATAAATTGTACATTCATATGACCACGCATGGAATCAAACTGCATGTTTTAGCATGAAAATGGCCTTGGGTCGAGTCTTTGAGCATGACTGTATGAGCATTTGACTAATTACAAAGATAAGAATTGGTTGATTGTCGAATGTACTTGTGTGGTCATATGACGAGATTATACCATGTCAATCGTATGGGAGCCCGACAAGTTCACACCGTGCCGGACGTACGGAACCATATGATTTGTTAGTTGCATGTCAATCCGTGCCTGCACGCGTACCCGTACCGGTCGTACGGATTACATGGATTGTCGGATGTCGGTCACGGCTTGTGACGAACCGACGCTCCTTACAGGAATGTCTTTCTGTCATATCATGTCAATTGAACTGGATACATAGATTTCATTCGCCGTTGTAGGAAGTAAGGGATGATGATTGGTCCTACCAATAGACACTACCGGTTGTAGTGTTGGGGCTATACCAGTAATGTGTGCCGATTACGCTTGTCACGTAGGTCAACTATTAATAAATGGACTTTATATAGTGTCATATGCATACAAGTTGATGTGATGTTGTGCTAGTTGATTGTTTGATGTGATTGTTGGGTCAAGTTGAGCATTGCATTATGTGTGGTTAAAGGCTAGTAAGTTTGTATGGAATTGATGTATGCATTGTGATTTTATGTTTGGTTGATAGAATGCTTTGAGCGAACTAACGTCTTAGTCGGGCTTAGGCGTTAACTCACTATGATTATTCTCATTTCGTTGTTTAACACTTTCGGGTTCCAGGTAATGGAGAGGCATGTTCGATTCGATGTCCCTACCGACCGGTCTTTTTATGTCATCCACTATCCGATCATGGGTACGGGGCATGTCTGGGAGCACCACGTCACGACAGTCAAGGTGGACGAAGGGTTACCCCACCTAGTGGCGCATCTCGTTAAAGTTTGGTTCTTTTGTGACGAGGACCAGCTCTTCGGCCCACTTCATGGATTTGAGGGGCCACCTAACTAGACCCCTCATGTCTTCTCCCGGGATCCGATGGATTTGGATACACCTGACGGGGAGGTAGTAGACCCTGAGTTCGACATGGAGTCTGAGCCTTCCATGGCCACACCTTCTTCCGGCCGGGACTCTTTGTCCTAGGCGTGTGGCGATCCTTTTTTTAGAGCCCTATTGATGCTCGGGCGGTGGGTGACATAGCCCTCTTTTGGGAGTAGATGAGAGATTAACCCTTTCTAACCGCAATATCTTTTTGTTGGTCTTAGAGGGCTGCCTCGAAGAATGGGGTTGTATAGGCTAGTAGCTCTGTAGGGTTAACAATCATCTATTCATATTAATGAAATTGCAAAATATCTTTTGATTGGATAAGCGTGTTACTTTCCAGCTTTTCTATCCCTATTTGATATTTTGTTCGGGAGTTGTACGTTTTCGCTTGCGTAATAAAAGATAAAATGTTTGGGGTCGATAATGTGCCCGGGCCGTTATCCTTCATGACCTGTGGCGATTTGATAGGGATATTGCATGCTCAAGAGTCGCGGGGGGAGGGGGGTGTGACAGGCACATAATCTCTTTATTGCCGAAAATTTGATGGGCTTGTAGTCCAAATTGCATATCGATCTAAGCTTATTCTTGCATCGCTGGTCCAAATGAATATCAATGCGATGCATGAATGCTAAAAATAAATATGAAAAATGATTTTATTATTTTTGGCAAGAACTAAAATTAGTTCTCAATGCCTATGCAAAAATGATCGAAAAAAGATTAGTCAAAATTTAGGTGTCAATATTTGCTCTTACCAGGCACACTGCTTTTTGTGCCCCAAATTTTCTATGGGATAGTCACAATTTAGGTGTCAACATTTGCTTTTACCAGGCACTTTGCTTTTTAAATGATCTCCTGGGTTTGAACCCTATTTTTAGAATTACAATATTTTTACAACTTTTGTTTTATTCACCTATTCTATACAATGGATGACTTAGCAAACTCAATGATTTTGCGAAATTCTGTGATCTCGGTTCTTCTTCAGTTTGTTCCGCTTGGAGATGACGTCATCTCCTTCATCTTGAAATGGGCAATCATCACCAACAGGGTTTAAAAATGCAAGCTCAATCGGGATGTACAAATAATATAAGTGCATAGGATAGAGAAACGAACGCTCTTCATTATCCTGAGGCACTTAAATTAAAGTTCAAGTTTAATGCAAAAAAACACTCAAATATTGATGTTAGTTCGAACAAGAAAATTTTGGACCATTTTCTCACCTCTTGCTATTGCTGAAATTACCTCCGTTTGGCCCCGATGTGGAGTGGTTCTCGATAGGGGTAAAGGAATGAAATCGCCACTCAAAGGGATTAGCAAAGGGTAACTTGTAGTATTTGGGGTGGAGAAATGAATGCATTCGTCACTTCGGCTATCATATCATTCGCGAGAAAATCATTTACCTTAGGGAATGTGGAATACTACCTACCGCTCAACTCACTGGGGAAAGTGTAAGGGAAAGGCTCGCCTTTTATCATCATTCGTGCCCCATTTTGCACTTTTGATGCATTCTATACAGTTTATACTCCATTTTCGGAGTTGGTAAATTAAACATGTAAAAATTATTTTTGATAAAAAAATATTATCATTTATTGACTGCAAATGTTTGAAACAGATATGAGAAATAAAAACAAGAATGGCAAACTCCTCAAGGATAGCACTTCTTCACAGATTTGGAATTGATCAGGTATGAGAATTATCGGCCTTCTACTTCGGTCACTATCAGGGCACCTCCGGGGAGTACTTTACTTTCTTCAAAATGTACGGTCCGCTGTAATATGAAGCGAACTTGCCACCGGAATCAGAAGCAATTTGGTAAAACCTTGCGTACGACAAGATCATTCACTTGGAAATGCCTCAAACGGACTTTGTGGTTGAACGAGCTGGCTACTCTCTATTGGTGACGCTGTCCGTGGCAAAGTGCCTTCAGCAAATACATCTGCATTGATCTTTAAAGTTGATAACAGCATAAAGAAATTAGTTTTGAAGAGTAATAAAATTCCACACACACATTGCTTGTCTAAGCATGCTAGTAGGGAAAGCAACAACAATCGGCTCTGCTTGGTGCCCGTCACACTCACCTGCCGAGGGCATCCTACCTCGATCTCAGGCCGCAATGTCGCGCGTTACGTATCAATAACTAAAAGCCGGCCAAATTCTGATTTTATGCGCCGTCTGGACGATTGATCCGTTTTCATACTCATCAATTTAGGTGAGTCGTAGGATGCTCAAGTAGCCCATTCGATGCACATTTCATTCGAATTAATCTAGTCAACTCGATATTACATTATATAAGATATCTTGTACCTTTTTTCCCATAGGAGGATTTTCTCTTCGATGTATAACGCCGACGGAATCTTGGATGCTTAATTTTCTATGCCATTGTGTTTTCCGTCGAGGGCTCCTGGATGAATTAAATGGGCGTCCATTTTTGGCCAACTTTGCAATAAATTGAAGCGGGAAATTGGAGTTGGGATATGGAATCGTGAAAGATCCGTCGGTGCCGCAAGGGCGAAAACATTTATAAAGAGGAATATATCTGTGACAAGGTGGGACAGCTTGGTTTGGACACATAAAAAATGAACACATTCCCCGGACAGAGCATATCTTGGAAGGTGGGGATTTGATGTACAATTAACTAGCAACTAATGCTGATGCCGTTGTGTGGTCGAAGGGGGGGCAAATATTTCTCTGGATCTGCGTCGTGGCCGCAGAACGCATCCCACATGATCAATGGCCATGATATGTTCGGATCCATGTGCCCGACCCCGTCCAAGACGGGTTGCACCGTGCGTGTTGGTGGGGTGCACGACTTCTCATACACCGACAAATTCTAGCGCTAAGCACGCATTCCATGGATCCAGCCTTACTATATTAAGGAGTTGCCCTTGCCCTCCATTATTGTTGATTCTCAACTCGTTCTAAGGTAGGTAGATGCGCCGTGAAAATTAGGGGTGGGCAAACAAACTGGACAGAACCGGTCGATATCAACTAGTTCTGGACAGTTTTCAATTTTTAAAAATTGAACCCAGTGAATATCGGTTCGGTTCTCGATTTCAAATGTAGACCTACTCGTTTGGATCGGATTGATATATATGAATATAAATATATATTCTCATTATTGTAAAATTAATAATCCTTATTATTGTTCTTATCACAAAAGTTACAGATGTGACCAAAGCATTTAAAAGTTTAACCAAAACGCTGAAAAGCCCAGGAAGCGAGAAATTCGGAATGAGACAAATCTATGTTCAAATTACTCACGGCCGGATCTTGGATCCACCCTGAAATCAGACCGGAGCGTCGGTTCCGCTCCTAATTCCATAAACTGGGTAACCAGCCTTTCTGTTTCAGTTTCCAAATTTTAGGATGATAATTGATCCACCCTAATATCGATCATCCCTATCCCTAGTTTGATTAATTGAAAGTCACCTTTATGGGAGCGTATCAGCGCAGAAAAGTCGTACGTTTTGAACTTTCCCTTGTATCTTCACTGACTCCACGATCACTTCAACGGGGCCCGAAGGTTGGTGAGCTGTTACCACTTTAATAAAGAGCATTTACAGGCAAATCAGGGAAGAGACAGGAGGAGCTCACATCAGTTTGACCAAGCCAAGCAAAGAGAGAAATGAACGACAATCCCTTGAAAATTGGTGGGGGATGAGATTCATTACCAACCCCGCCATCTCTTCTGGCCAATCAAGATGGAGTCTTGGGGATCGAGTTTGGTGCCCTAAGTAGGTGGGCTAATGGAAGAATTCTAGGGATTAACTTTTTAACTTAGGGAGACGAAATGTCACAACATATATCCGAACGTGGATTATTCGTAATGCCTATACAAAGTGTCGTATGATCATGAACATTTCGAGATTCATAGCGGCTATTTAGGGTTTTTGCCATTTTATATAAGATTCGCGTTAAATGAATTTCAGCTTGAAGTGATCGATTCTTCAAGCAATCTCACAGACATCCCTCAAATGCCTTTTGTCTGCGCGAGGTGAGGTGAGGAGGGAAGCGTCGACATCGGTGGAGTTGGTGGAAATGATCCAACCGATCTCCCACCTTCCGAATACCAACCCCCCGTTCAACTTTCTTGTACTCCGTTTGCCCGACTTTCTTATATGTACACCAACCAAAATGGCGACAAGCTAGCGTCATCACCAATTGATTTTCCAAGCCAGTTTAGAGTATCTACATATTAATCAATGCATTCATCTAATTATTAATGTGTCAATGAGATGGATATAAATCCATTATAAGCCCCATAATACTTCATTAGTCGTCCAACGTGGAACATTTGCCCACATCATCCTCTCCGCCTCTTCAGGGCTCCACGACCTTGCAGAATGGCCAGAGGATGTAGCCTCAGGCCACCAAACCCACCAGGGGACCGCAGTCTCGAGAATAAAGTGCCAAAAAGTGGGCATCTATGGAGCAGTTTCGAAAGAATTTAAAACAGCAGCAGACAGTAATCTCACATAATCTCAAAATCTATTCTCGCACTTAACTCATTTTAATGAGGCGGAATGTAAGATTCTTATGGTTGGTAGATCTTATCAAGTCTCGAAAGAGCTTAGTAGAAAATAAACTTTGCAGCCACAAAAGCTACAAAAGCCGCTCAAAATGCACGTTTTCACCAACTTCTTGACTCTTCCCTACGTGGATTGAGCAGGCGGGATATGGCTGCTTCTCTTCTTTCGTGGAATAGGAAGGTCTATAGACCTTGTTTGGTTCCATGGACGATAACTCGGTAACGGATTGCATTCTTTATAATTGTATTTCTTTTCGATTGTTTGAAATTTTCAATGATCTCAAATTTCTAACGTTCACTTGCAAGCGCATCCCAACCATTAAACGCTTGACGACTAAAACATGTTTACTAATTTTTTTTTCCTTTCATTTTTTCCTTGTCCACCCTTCTTCCCCACCCGACCTTGCGATCTAGGCCCGCTCCTCGCCATCTCCATATGCCGATCGTCACCGCCGGTGCCCTTGTCGTCGCGCCTCCATCCACCGGTGGTGCCGCCCCCTTCGCTAGCCAAGGTCATCAGTCGTGCCCTCTTATCTCCACGCAAAGGCTGTGACTGGTGGCCATGGAGCTCACAAAATCTCGCAGTCATTGAGCTCGCTAGACTCGGGAAATCATAAATCTAGGGTCGCGCGAGGCAAATGTCTCCCAACAGTGTAAAAGATGGATGATGTCTCTCTACTCTGCACGGTGCTCCATTTAGTGCCTTGATTAAAAAAAAAAACAAATCATGGATAACCTTATTTATATTAATCGATGGTTGAGATTTATTGAAATATCAAAAGTTAAATCTTACTGTACTTCTTAAATAAAAAAATAATTAATTTTGTCTAAGGTCATCTTTTTAATTGTATAAACTATAAATGATCATATAGGAAATAAATGTTTTCTATCTAATCATTAATGTGATGAAATAATTAATAAAAATTCCTCATAAACTTGTATAAAAAGAAAAAATAAATACTCCAAATAGTTCAAGAAAAGAAAAAAAAAACCGAGATATTCTATGTAAATTCAAGGGTTAGGAACAGCGAGCCCCTTAAACTATTGAAGACTGGAGGGTACAACCCAGCACAAAAGAAACTTTGTACAGGTCATTGTGGTAAGTTTTGCAACAATGGAATGTGAAAAAAGATTTGGGCAAATTTAATAAAACAAATCATCATATTACAACATTGAGAGTTTATTTACGCACCACAGATAAGTTTTATAAGACCCACATCCATTATGTGATCAAATGCAAAGATCGTTTTCATGTGATAGACGACTTGGAATTTAAAATTAAATGGTCGGATAATCATACATTTCCGGTATTTCAAATTTGAAATTGAATCTTTTTGTTGTATAGCTGTTGAGATTCGTAAAATGAATCAGACATGTAAAGTTTCTCTCTTACCTTAAATAATTGAAAAACATTTTTTTAAAAATTTTCCCGTACATGGGCACATCTTCTTTTGCTAGTATTGAAGAAAGATACACCACTTGGGTGAGAGATGTTTGCTTGGAGACTGTACGGCACACAAGGCCCTAAAAGATTGGGGTCAAAAAGAGATCACCATATGTGGTCACTCCCAGTATATGGCTAACTTCTTAAAAAATAGATAAAAAATCGCACTTTGCCCGCTATTTGGTAAATTCTACCTCCTTGTAATTTTGCGAAATCAAGTCGATCGAACTCAATTAAATAGAAAATAGGAAATAAATCAAGAAAACGGTTTACATGTCTCAAGCAACATATTTACATCCCCGAGGATAAGCATAAACAAATTTACAATCTAAATGCAATCACTCCGACACTCTCGGTGTTTTTAAAACCCAAATCAGATCCAATAATTTCATAAGTGATTATTTATACAAGTTTTTAAGTAACTTCCCCCTCTAGCCTCCTAAAGAATTCTCTCATAATTAAGAGACCTAAAACAGTTGCACCAAAATAAGACGCTGAGAAAAACCTGATTGTACTAAGGCTGCGTTTGGTTGTGCTGATTTGAATTAGGATAGGATAGTATAATGTCGGATTAGAAATCCACCAATATCCTTCAGATTGCATAAAATCTTATCACATGTTTGGTGCGATCCAGGATTGAATAAAAATCTTTGGAAATCTCACCTGTCCAACATAATATTTTCGCAATATCCAAACTGGCCCCTTAAGCACCCTCAAAAGCTGCTTGAGATCATGAAGAATCGTAACAAAAAATTAGTTTGAAGTAAATGTGATATTGATATACCAGTTTGACATTTTTTGTGAAATCAGCCCCTCGTAAACGTCGGGTAAAAGTTCAAGTAGTTGCAATGTCATTATTGCTTAATTTTCCCAATAAAATGAGTCCACAACACTGCTTTTTATGGGAATTGGCAGTCATCATCAAATGAAGGACGACATAATATTTATAAAAGTTGAACATAATTTAATTAGAAATATAAAAAGTGACGGATCTGCCACTCACTTTTCATTGTTCTTAGAACCGTTCTGACATGAAAATGACTGTATCATCATGCCAACATCTCTAATGTTAAGGGTCTGTATGGTAACGTTCCTGAAAAAGTATTTATGTTCCCAAAGTGTTCTCGGAACACTTTGGGAACAGAAATGTGTATGGTAAAAAAGTGTTCCCAAAGTGTTCTGGGAAAACTTTTGAGAAATAGAAACACTTTTGAAGCAGAAATAAGAAACAAGAAAAACTTGCTTCTGTGTTCCTAAAACACTTTTTAGAAACACATTTGGAACATTTTTTAGAAACAATTGGGAACAATTTTATTTTTTAACACACTTTTTCCTCTTTTGTTCTTGCATTATGTTGACACTTGATTTTTTTATCATTTCATTTTAAAAAATTAATTAAAAATATGAAAAAAAAATTCATAAAATTACAAAATCAACCTTGGAATCTTTGGCCTAGCCTTAGCAACCAATTTTGAACAAAAAATATTTTTTGTAATATTTGACATTTTGCAGATTTATTTTAATTATAAAAATAGCCGAAAATAAGGAAAAACAGTATTCGTGGTCAGAAAAATGTACAAAAATAGTCCATATTCTTATTTTAATTCCCTTTTCATTTTGGTCTCTTAAATTTAAAAAAAATCAGTTTGGGACCACAAGCCTCTTTCATTGAACATAATCCTAAATTGACTAAAAAATTTCATTTTAAATCATTTTAGCCAAAATTTTTACTTTTAGAGTCATGCCATGAGATTTTTGATACCTTGCATCTTATTTCAGTCCTCATATTTGGAAAAATTGTACAATTGGACTAAAAGGACTTAAATACACAAATATTTTTCATTTTAGTCCCCGATTTCACTCAAAGTGCAATTAATATTTTTCTAGGGTCCCCGTTTAAAGGTAATCATATTTTTAACTACTTAGAAACATTTACGTGTAACTCATAATTGTAATTTTTCCTATCTATAGAAAACATATTTGATGTTCTCGTTGTCTAATTCCAATTCGTCTTCCCTTTCAGTTTTTTTTTGTTAATAGTTGATCTCGTCCATATCATCATTTGATAAATCGTGTATAAATTACTTATACATATATTGGTCCAATTTGATTTAGTAAATTGAACAAATGCGATTTGATTTGATTTGATTTAGTAAGTTAAAAAGATAAAGATATTTTAATTTTAATATATATATAGTCCCCTTAATTAAATGAAAAAAATTAGGAACAATTTTTTTGCAGTTACTAAACGCATTTCTTTTCTTCTTCTTTTTTGTTCCAGAACAGAAATATTATACGGTTATCAAACGTGTTTCTGTTCTTTTTTTGTTCCGGGAACAAATTTTTTTTTTTGCAGTTACCAAACACGTTTTTGTTCCCAAAAATCGTTGCTGGAAACATAAATAGAGAAAAATGTTTATGTTCTAAAAGTTATTCCGGGAACGGAAACATTACCATAGGCAGCCTAAATGACCCAAAATGCATAAGCAAATGTAAGTTAGAGGAGTCGATTCAAAATCCCTAAAACAATTGAATGTGAAGTAATGCTATACTTTTTTGTTGGGTGTTAATATTATCCACTATTTATATATTTAATCATAGCTTTCCATTTTCTAAGTAATATAATTATAATTTGCTACATTTTAAAGGGCAACTACTGCTAGCACCTTAATTAATATGCTAGTTTCATCCTCTCCTTCTCAAGTTATCCATAATGAATGAAGCTGACTAGCATAACGATACTTGATGATTCTGGATCTCTTAGTCACCTAAAACTCATGTCGTGGTATAACAAGTTAGCAAATATGAGACTAGCCTATATATTACAAGCAGCAAAACAAAATTGTTTTTCTTTTTCTCGGCATGGAAAGAGGAAAAGCTTACCGAAATTAAGGATTTATAAGTTCCTCGGCTTTGTCAATTTAATGCTCATTTTAGATTTTTTTTTCCTCAGCAGCTTTTAATTTTCTTGATTGCACCTTCCCATGTGCAGAAACAGGAAGAGGATTCATCTTGATTTTGACCCCGGTTCGATGTGAATCACGGAGGCGTGGCCACTCACTTCATATCCACAGAATTAATGGTCGTGATTCATTCGAGTAAGAAACTTTTCATGCTTAACGGATCCGAGTAGATAAGGAGTCGATAACAAATAAAATACGTTGAAAATCTCTCTTAGATTACGATAGGAAGAACTCTCGCATTCACTCGATGTTTTGACCGGGTTCTCTGATCTTTAGATGACTTTGCGTCTGATCCGATCCATGTCGGGAGCAATATAAACGAAGACTAAACTTCTCCTCGTCAATGTCTCTTTCGTTATCGGGAGACCCCTCCACACATATAAAACTGCAGGGCCTCGCGCTTTTCTGCACGCCTCGATCCCGACATGGATATAGATCCACGTCGAACCATCGTTCGAGTAAAACGACTCTGCTGACCGTCTCCTGCTCGGTCACGACGATCCTCTACATCCCTTACAACTAAAGCTCTCTGATGCTGCAAGTATCTTCGACAGAAACCCCTCCATTAAACAAATCCACAAATGGTCAACAGACAATTTAAAAATAGATTGGACAAACGTGACATCTCGGGGAATTTGAGTAAAGTCTGATGGGAGAATGACAAATTCTTCGGAAAGAAATTCAAATAAAACGGAAAGGAGATGTGGAAAGCAACTTTAGGCTATTCCGAATCGGTTTCTTCTTGCTATAACATCGGATGAGACCAGGAATATCCCCCATGTGGGTATTTTCAAACTAGGACTGTCCAATTGGTAAGACTTGTTTCGACATGCAATTCGGTGTGGAATTGAAGCATCAAAAGCGGTCGTGGTCGAGAACGAGGAGCGTTCTCTCACGGCTACCTTTAGCCATCCATCGACTGCTGGCCGCCATCCGCTAGTCGCCCGCTAATCTTCGGTCTCCATCCCCCCATTGATAGTTGTTGACACATAAATTTTGATTTTTCCTTAAATCATTTATTTTTCATGAAAAATGAGAATTAGTTTTAATTCTCGCCAAAAACAATTAACTAATTTTCATGCATTGCATTTTGCATTTGGACTGGTGGCGAGGGAAATTGATCTTAAATTGACGAGCGGTGGACCTGAACTTACATGAAAATTTCAGCTATGGCATGCTAGGTGTGCCGAAAACTTTATGAAGGTTTTGACCTATTTTCAAATTTAATTCAGCCCACTTTGCTCATTTAAAATTTGAAAAGGCTTTTAATTGATCAATTATTTGAATAAAGCCTAAATTGAGCCCGACATTGCACAATCAAGCCCACAAGATAATGAAATTTTCGGCCAAGGTATCCTACCCCTTTGTGGCAAAAAATCTTGAGTTATTTTCGGAGGCCTCTCCAAGTTCAGAATATTCTAAATTAGGAAACTCAACTCTAACTAGGATTAGAAAACTTGAGCCCTAACCTAATAGAATCTCCTATACATACATGCTTACACCTTAGGGTAATAGAGGATATTTGGCATACACATTAGAGAGAGAGAGAACAAGGAGTCGGCTAAGACAATTCCCCTGACCACACGCCGATCACACCGTTATTTAGCCCAGACAGTACTGTTCCACCTCTGCCTGTCACCACCACTGTAGCACCATCTCGCCATCTGTTGTCGAGCCACCGAAGCCTTGCTGACATCCCTACCCTTCTTGTGACACCCTAAAAATTCGACTTATGTCTAGTAGTAGAATTCAGCAAATGGAATGACTGCGAATTCCAGTTTCTTGCTCAGAATTGAATTTCTAAGGACTAAGTGACGGAAATTGAAAATTTCCTGGTTCGTCGATCGAATTAGTTTAGGTATTGAACGTTCAATTGCCGCACCTTATAATTGGAATTCTAGCGCCCGAGCCTCGTTTTGACCAATCCAACTTGAGATTGGAGTAAATTACCCTTCGTTGGATTGCCGGATGTCAGAATTACCCTTGATTGCAAAATGACCAAAATACCCCGGTCAAATTGCAAAATTACCAAAACGCCCCTAGGATTTTATGAACTAAAGAACAAGACCATTAAGATGTGGACCCCACCTTATCACATAAGCCACCCCCAAGTCAAAATTCTAGACTTCTCTCTCTCTCTCTCTCTCTCTCTCTCTCTCTCTCTCTCTCTCGTGTACCATTCCCCCCCCCAAACCGACTCTCTCCCTCCTTTCTTCTTCTTTGTTTTTCATTTTTCTGGCGGTAACACCCCCTCACTGAACCACCATACCATACCGCCATCACCACAGAACCCCACCATCATCGTCGAACCACCACCGCATTGCCGGAGCTGCCGGAAAGTCGGCTAGAAGAAGCTCGAGCAGCCCTATCATGTTTCCGCCGGTTCTATCGCTTCTGCTGCTTCTGCTCGGCCTTAGCTGGTGCTGCTACTTCGTTTCTATGTCACCACTGCCCTGGCGACTTCCACCGCTTCATTCCCGACCCCCACCACCTCCTCTAATACCATTCCCCCCCCTGCGGTTGCCGCGAAGCCGCTAGACAACCTTAAACAACCCCAAACCGAAGACTCTATTTTGCCTCCCCTGTTTCACGCTCGAAGCTTGCTTTGCTGCTGTCCCGCCTCTTCCGCAACTTCCCCCAACCACCATAGCCTCCCTCAAACCACCTTCGACTACCTTGAGCCATCACCAGCAGTCCTACGAAGCCCCAACGCCACTAGAGACCGGAACGACCTCGAACCAACCTCCCCTATTCTGTTTCCTTTGTTTTGCTCCTGCTGCGGCTTTCGTTCACCGCTACTGACGCCTGCTCCAGCCACCAACCAACGCCACCGACCATCCTCAGCAACCCCTAAGGTCCCCTAAGCTCTCTACTACACGCTACCATCCCATAAGCCGCCGGAACACCCTACCCTGCCTCCTACCCTGTTTTGGCCGTGCCAAGTTTTAGGCCGAATCCATGGGCCAACCGGCCGGGCCATTACCCAACCCGACCTGGGCCGTATCCTGTGAAGTGGACCAAGAGCCTAGGCCCATGAGCTTGGTCTGTGGGCCAAGTTGGTCGAGAAATTTAGCCATTTATCCGGGATTTTAGGCCCGTGACCCAATCAAGCTCAAGTTCGTGTCCGAAGGGTTTTTTAGGACAGCCGTCACACTCGCCTCGTCTAATCGACCGCGAGTTGACCTCTAATACCTGGTTAGGACGCTAATTGTGTATGGAATTAGTTTAATTAGATTATTAGAGTGTTTAGGTGGATTACTTAGGGCAGATTTAGGTTTGAGACTTGATTTAGGTTAAATGGCTCTAATTAGCTAGGATAGACCGATTGGAGTCATTAGGTCCAAATTGATTGATTGAATGATTGTTATTGCTTGATTATGAGAGAACGATAAGGTAAAGACAAGCGTACGGTCGGTTAGCGAATTGGATTGATTATGAATAAATTGACGAACAATTGAATTATGGATTGGCGATTGTTTGATGCTGGTTGTTGAATTTCCCATTTATGCTTGTTTAATTTTCGATATCGATTGTTTAATTGAGTACTCAATTGATTATTGGTTGATTGAAAGACTGGCTGAGGGTCAAGCACCCTGTTTATAGATGCAAAGTCTAATGGACAAGTCTGAGTATTCATATGGTCATGTCTAGCATCAAATGCATGATTTAGCATGAAAATGGCCGAAGGCCAAACCTTGAGCACGATTGCATGAGCATACGGCTATACTTGAAGACAAAAATGGAATGGTTGTTGGATGGGCTGAATGGTCATATGATGGGACGATGATGCAATGCACGACAAGCTCGTACCGTGCCTAGTGTATGAAGCTACGTGACTTGTCGGTTGCACCACTCTCTATGTACTACCGGTACGGGGTTCATGGTTTGTCGGATCTCGATCGTAGCTTGTGATGGATCAATGCTCCTTATCGAAATGCCTACTCGCTGTGCCGTGCTAGGTGTCTTGGATACATTGCTTGTAGTTACCGTCGCCAAGAGGATATGGAACGATGTCTGGTCCTACCGGATGACAATATTAACTGCAGTGTGAGCCTCACCAATTATGTGGGTTGAACGCGCTAATCACGCCAATCATCGTTAATAATAAATAGACTTTGTGTTGTGTCCAAGTGTCGAATGATGATGTAAGGCATCATGAATGATTAAGTGCCTTGATAGTTGAGTCATACTGATATAATTGTTATACTTTGTTCATGTCACATTACGTGTGGTATCCTGGCTAGTAAGTTGCACGTAACTGAAATTGATTGCTTTGTGATATATGATTGATGAACGAGATGTTACGGACGAATCAACGCTCTAGCCGGGTTTAGGCATTGACTCACCGAGTTTTATCTCACCCCATCATGGCTAACATTTTCAGGTACACAGTGATGTAGCAACCTGTCGGGTTCGGGGTTCCAGTCGATCAATCCCCCGAAATCGTGTATCGTATGGAACCGGACGCAAATCGGACTTGGGAACTCCACATCACCACGATCCGGGTGGATGAAGGATTGCCACAACCTGTGGCTCATGTCTTTAAAGCTTGGATCTTGGAGGAGATAGAGTCCTTTAGTGGTCCATATCGTGGCTTTGATAGGCCGCCTCATCCGGCCCCTCGTGTCCGGGACCCGATGGATCTTGATACACCGGACGGGGAAATCGTAGACCCCAATACTGATCCCGACCCTAACCCCGACCCGATTGATGATGATATCGTTGAGCCTTCTTCTGAACGATCGTTGACCTCCGATTGCGACCCATCACCATGACTTTGGGAGTCGTAGTCTTTTTGGCGATTCTTGGCGGGAGCTACACCGACCTAGTTCTTTTTTGAGTAGATGAGAACTTAACCCTGCTGACCTTTAGTCCCTTTTTTATGGTCTTAGAGAACTGCCCCGGAGTGTGGGGTTGTATATGATAGTAGCTCTGTAAGGTTAATTATCATCTGCTTTAGGTATTATATTGATAGACATACTTTGTTCTTGACTGTCATGGATGATCCTATGTTACTATCCATGTTATTTTATCTGGTTGGGAGTTTATACGTTTCCGCATGCGTGTTATAATACCATGGGTCAATAGCGTACCTAAGACATTATCCATTCTGACCCGAGGCAATTTGGTAGTGATGCCGCGTACTCGAGAGTCGGGACGTGACACTTCCACCTTTCACAGCTGCAGCTCCATCGCCTGCAGCCTGATTTACGCTTGCTGCCGCACGGAATCAGCTACTGATCAGCCCTTGTTCGGCGACTAATCAGCCCCGTTTTTGTGCAAATCAAAGTCTAACCTTGCTACTACCTTGTGCTAGAATCCTTCACTGATTCGAGGTTCGTTTTGCTGCAAATCAAGTCAAAAAGAAGTTGGTTTTGGCGAGTTTCGTTTGGATATTCAACGCAAAATTTTGCTCGGCATTAATAGGCAATCCTCTTACCTTTGATTTGCAAATATGTAGTCATTTGATTGGAGTTTGCATATGTCCGTAATCTCTCTTTAATTGCAATGTCTTTTGCAATCGAAGATTGAAAACATGAGCCTTTTGTCAGTTGAACATGTTTTTCTGAAATTTTGACGATCAAAGAAAGCAACTTTTTGCAAGATCCATCTAAAAGTTCTAATTTTTATTGTGAAATTTGGAAAAGGGTTGCTTTGAATTGAGTTGGTTCACGTTTTTTAGCATATTTTTATGAATATAAACCCTTACCCAAATTAGGAAAGTTTTCTTTCCTAAAGGGCAACATATTTCCTAAATTGGACAAATCCTATCCGTGATTATTCGGATATGGTCCTCCGATTTAGTGAAAAATGGAAAATTAGTCAATCCAATCTATGATCATATAGATTCAATCCGCTATTTACAATAAGCCTATTTTGGATTAGGAAGAATGCAATGATTTTTCCTAAAAAATAAGAAGTTGATATTCATGATTTGGTCTTGATTGATTGCACTCTTGCTTTACTTGGAATTGTGGACCTATATCTTGATTGGATTCTATACATGCTAAAATTCCTAAAATTTTTAGTAAGATACGATTTTTTAGAAGACTTATCTACTTAAAACTTTAGGAAGATATGGTTTCCTAGAAGCCTTATCTCATTGAATTATTTGGAATAAAATCAAGATAATTGGATCACTCATGCACATCTTAAATTGCCAAAAAATTCATGTAAAAAAATACAAAAAAATGTCATCTTATCATTCTCATGTTTGCATATCTCACGTTTTGCTTGGCTCATGTTTGCATATCTCATGTCATCTTGCATATCATATTTTTTAGTATCACCATGTTTTTGCATACCAAATTTTTTTACCATCACTTGTCACATGGTCACATATTGCTTGTCATATTTTTTGTCATGTCGTATTTGCTTATCGTTGTGCCATGCCCTCTTATGCCATGTCATTCACATATCATATAGAATTCATGTTTAGGTTCATTCATTTTATTCTAGTTAATTAAATGTTTGAGTCATTTAAATTGCATGTCCTTTAAGTTAAGCATGAAATTTTCACATGTTGTGTGGTTCTTGCATGTTTAGCTCAATTGATTGCATATTGTTTGTATTGTCATCCATGTTATTCATGTCATGCATAGTTAGGATAAACTGCTATGTTATCTTGCATTCTTAAATTAGTTAGTTAAATTCTATATGTAGGGAAACATGACATAATTTTGCATGTCTTGCGTTCCATATCATCACATCATTTAGTCTAATTCTTTAGTCATTTGCATTCATGTCATTCATGCATACATTTAAGCAAGAGAAAACCCAAAAATCACCCCTTTTGAACATGAAGTGAAATCAATTCAAGTTGAGTTACTAAACTTAGGATTTTTCATGGAATTTAAGCTACCGAAAGGGCATTAATTTTAATTAATTAATGTAACCAAAGTCCCCAAACTTAAAATCTTTCGCTTGTAGAATGAAGTATTTCTCTCGATACTTTATTTAGGTTTCTAATCAACCTACCAAAAATGATTAGTGGCTATTCCAAATTTTAAATCATTTGAATAATAAACCAATGTTGCAATTTGGTAGGGCTTGGGAGCGCTTGTATTAGGTTAATAATTTAATTAACCTAATAATCCATTAACCTAAGAATTTCCTGAATTTTTAGGTCACGAGAGCTTGGCAATTTTACTAGAGATCGAACTTTAATTTTTTGAAAAAAATAAAGCACTAAATGGGGTACTTTAATTTTTTGGAAATTAAAAGCCTTAGTGGACTTTAGCCGATGAAAATTTCATGGAGACTTCTTTTGTTTGGAAAACTTGATTGAAACTCACTTTATAGGTGTTATATGTTTTTGCAGAATTGGGGTGATAAGGGTTGGAATATTTGCTAACCCTTTTCTAGCAAATTGAAGTAGGAATGTATGTTTGAGGTTTATGTTGAAGCGATGTTTTGATATAAACTCTTGTGCTTGTTTTTACTGTTTTAGCGTGACACCAAGTACACACTACCCGCCATTGAACCTAAATGGCTAGGCTTAGGATGGTACTCGATTAGGGCCACTTCGGCCACAATCATTTGGCCCGAGTCTCCCTTTTGAAGTCCCGAATTTTCAAATCGATGCTAAGAGTTACCACCTCCATCATTCATCATATGATGTGGGTTGTTACTTGGCTGAACTGGAGTTTACGGGGACGTCGACTCAGTTACACATCATAGTGGTTTGGTCTGGATATCCTTGGGGCTCCACTTTGTTAAACCATATTAGATGGAAATCGAACCTCATGAAGCATCTCATGTGCATGTCTATGTATTTGCTATCTTCGGGTTTTAAAGGCAGTAACTTCTTGAACTTCATATCCTTTTTGCTTACTTACTTTTTGAGTCGGTCCATGACAATTTAGGTGCATCATAGTGTCTTGAGCTATACATTATGGGGAAAGTCCAAATTCTTGCAATGCCGAAGGATCAATTGAAAGAATGGTGGCGCAAATTGGGGGAGGATGGTCGTGAAACCGTCAAATTCCGTATTGGCCAAATGCTTCCACTATTAGACATATGAGTTCATATTGGTTTGGTTCGCGCAATGGCACACTTACGGAGCCCGAAGTCTACTACTTTCATATTCGGTAAGCATGAGCTCACTTCAACTTTAGAAAAATATAGCATTCTCGTTGGACTCCGAATTAGTTAACCCACCAATTGAGGAGGAACAGGTCTTAGTTTTATCTAAATATATAAATGTCAACAGAGATGAAGTAAGCAAAGTCTTGAAAGAAAACCAAGGGAGTTATCCTTTCTCGTTTTTGAATCTATGTTTTGTAAAGGCTCCTTTCTCATATGATAAGGCCAAGATTTTTATGCTAATGTTCTTTGGCTCGATAATTTTTCTATATAAGCTGAATGCGATTGATCCATTGGTCGCATCTTTTGCTAAACAAGTTAATAATGGAAAAAATTTTGTCAATGCTATTTTAGCGGAAACCTTCATCTCTCTTACTAAATTCAAGTCGAATGGAGATAAAACACTTCTTGCTTCTCCTAAAATTCTCCTAATTTCATTCCTTTCTCACTTTTCTTCAAAAACCTTCTTGAGATTTTAGAAATTTCTAATGATGAACACCCCTTTTTGAAATTTAAAATTGAAGAAGACCATGTTCCTGATCGCCATTACTCACAATGGTTGACCTTGTTAACGGATCCCAGTCCTGTGAGTTTTCTCTTAAATGCTAGTTGGTTTGAAGTACCGTAGGCTCGGATCACTGGCCAAAGTGGAGTACCCGTGCCTTTATCAGGCATCACTGGCATCACCGAGTATTATCCGATTAGGGTGGCACGCCAATATGGAGAAGTGCAGCAAATTCCTCCGAGGTTAAAGAACGAAGAGGTCTGTATGGGTTTCGCCACAAGAAGCCGAAAACATGAGGAGCATGTTAGCCTTGTTCATGCCATGTAGTGTCGGCCTGCGAAGCTTCGTTTGCCCAAAGGGAGTTTGAAAGGGAAGATCAAGACATATCATGTCTCGGAAGATTATCTTCGAGATCATGTTATTCCATAGCATTTACTTCCGGAAGTACCTCAAGCATTCGCTCAAGCTACCAAGCGGGTTGAATCAATCATCTCAAGAGGAAACTCATTTCTTCGTCTTCCTCTTCAGGGCTACACAACCTTGCAGAACGGCCACTGGATGCAGCCTCGAGCCACCAGACCACCAAGGGACCCCACTTCCAGGAATAAAGTGCCAAAAAGTGGGCCTCCATGGAGCGTCTCGAAAGAATTTAAAATAGCAGGTAGGAGTCCCACGTAATGTCACAAATCTATGATAATGTATTCTTGCACTTAACTCATTTTAATGTGGCGAAATGTAATTTAAAATTAAATGGTCAGATAATCATAGATTTCCGGTATCTCGAATTTGAAATTGAATTGCGATTCGTAAAATGGATGAGACATGTAAACTTTCTCTCTTACTTTAAATAATTGAAAACATCTTGTTTTTAGGAATTTTTCCGTACATGGGCGCATCTTCCTTTGCCAGTACTGAAGAAAGACATACGACTTAGCTGAGAGATGCTTGCTTGGAGACCGTACGGCACACAAGGGTCTAAAGGATTGGGGTCAAAAAGTGATCACCATGTGGGCTCACTCACAAAGCATATCGCCCTTTGCGTGCTATATGGTAAATTCTGCCTCCTTGTAATTTTGCGAAATCAAGTCGTTCGAACACAATTAAATAGAAAATAGGAAATAAATCACGAAAATGGTTTACATGGTGCACGCAATACATTTACATCCACGAGGATCAGCATAAACAAATTTACAATCTAATTACAATCGATCTGAACCTCTGCATGTTTTTAAAACCCGGATCAAACACAATAATTTCATAAATGATTATTTATACAAGTTTTTAAGTAAGTTCCCCCCCAGCCTCCCAAAGAATTCTCTCATAATTAAGAGACCGAAAAACGGTTGTACCAAAATAAGATGCTAAGAAAAACCTGATTGCACTAAGGTTGCATTTGGTTGTTCGGATTTGGATTGGGATATGATAGTATAAGGTCCGATTAGAAATCCTCCAATATTCTCCAGCTTGCATAAAATATCATCACATGTTTGGTGCAATCCAAGATTAAAAAAAAAATCTTTGAAAATCTCATTTGTCCAGCACAATCTCTTGCCGTATCTAGGTCTGGCCACTTGAGCACCCTCAAAAGCTGCTTGAGACCATGAAGACTCGTAACAAAAAATTATTTTGGAGTAAATATGATACTAATGTACCAGTTTGAATTTTTTTTTTTTTTTTGTGAAATCAGCCCATTGTAAAAAGTGGGTAAAAGTTCAAGTAATTCCAATGTCATTATTCCTTAATTGTCCCAATAAAATCAGTCCATTACACTGCTTTTTATGGGAATTGGCAGTCATCATCAAATGAAGGAAGACATAATATTTATAAAAGTTGAAGATAATTTAATTACAAATGTAAAAAAGTGACGGATCTGCCACTCACTTATCATCGTTCTTTGAACCGTTACCGCACGAAAGTGACGGCATCATAATCTCTCAATGTTAAATGACCCAAAATGCACAAGAAAATGTAAGTTAGAGGAGTCGATTCAAAATCCCTAAAACAAATTGAATGTAAATTAACGCTATAATTGTTTGTTGGGTGTTAATATGATCCACTATGTGTATATTTAATCATAGCTTTCCATTGTGTAAGCATTATAATAATAATTTGCTACTTTTAAGGGGCAACTTCTGCTAGCACCTTAATTAATATGCTAGTTTCATCCTCTCCTACAAATCAATTTGTATGTGATCGAAAGACGACTTATGAAAAGAGCTAGGGGCAAATTGTCCATAATGAAGCTGACTAGCATAACGATACTTCACGATTCTAGATCTCTTAGTCACCTAAAACTCATGTCGTGGTATAACAAGTCGGCAAAGTTGAGACTAGCCTATGCATTACAAGAAGCTTTTCTTTTTCTCGGCATAGAAAGAGGAAAAGCTTACCGAAATTAAGGATTTTTTTTTCTGGTCAATAAATTAAGGGTTCAGAAGTGCCTCGTATTCGTCAAATTTAATGCTCATTTTCGAATTTTTTCCCCCCTCAGCAGCTTTTAATTTTCTTGATTGGAGACTGGAAAATTGTTCCTAAATGATCATTTATTAATTTCTCGTGTACCTCGGACCATCACATGCCGTATGTTTGACTCAAAGACATGCCCTTGTAGTACCGTGGCATAAGATCCAGCAAGAAGTGAAAAACACCAACCCCAACTAAACTTGCGAGAATCAAAAGGGGGGGAATCTCGCGATTGAAAAGAAAAACAACAGCACCATTGAATTAATCAGAAAAAATTACCAAACCACCGCGAGAATGAAACCCAAAGCTTGTAACATCCTCTCACTTTCCACAGAGGACATGTAGGGAGGAGGGGCTTTTATCAAAGGAAAATTTTACAATTTAGTAAATGAAGATGAAAAAGATGAT
This sequence comes from Rhodamnia argentea, assembly GCF_020921035.1. Taxonomy (NCBI): domain Eukaryota; kingdom Viridiplantae; phylum Streptophyta; class Magnoliopsida; order Myrtales; family Myrtaceae; genus Rhodamnia; species Rhodamnia argentea. The sequence continues at coordinate 15,032,303 of NC_063150.1, forward strand.
GATGATGGTAATACTAAGGATGGGGGATGATTTCTCTTGGGATCTAATCCTTGTACTTCATCTCGGACATGAGGAAACCGGGCATGTCGAAGGAGCCGGAAAACTTCTCGACATCGACCTTGAGGGCCTCAATGTCCTTGTTGTTGACCAGACCCTTGTTGAAGTCCTTCAGTAGCTTCCCATGCTGCTTTTGGATGCTCAAGGTGATGGTCACCGCCCGGTGGAGGAACTCCCCGATTTGCTCGAAGTCCTTCTCGACCAAGCCTCTAGAGGTCATGGCAGGAGTCCCTGAGAGATGACAAGCCCGTTAAATCGGACAATGCGATAATCATCGATTCGGCCACCAGTTGGCCTAAACGTGCTCGGTAGCTTTTGCCCAAAGAGCATCGGACAAACGGGGAAAAATGAATAAAGTCAGTGCAGAGGTTTTCCTTACCAATTCGTACTCCTCCAGGTGCCAAGGCACTGCTGTCACCAAAAACAGCATTCTTGTTCACGGTAATATTGCAGAGATCGCAAAGTTTCTCAACCTTATTGCCTGCAAGAGCGGCATTTGAAGTGATTAGAATCTATATATACCGTTGTTGTCAGCATCATCAACTCACTCAACCAAACTGATGCAATCTAACCGGTCAATCCAAGAGGACGAAGGTCCCAAAGAACGAGGTGGTTCTCAGTTCCACCAGTCACAAGCTTGTAATCTTTGCTCATGAGGTAGTTCCCAAGAGCAACAGCATTGGCTCTGACTTGCTTAGCATAGGCTTTGAAACCAGGAGACATGGCCTGCTTCAGGGCAACAGCCAGAGCACCGATCTGGTGGTTGTGTGGGCCACCCTGAAGAGAGGGGAAAACTGCGAAGTTGATCTTGTCCTCGAAGTCGTAAACCGCATCCTCAGGCTGGCCCTTCTTGGCGGGTTTAGGGCCCTTCCTGTAGAAGATCATCCCGGCTCTTGGACCCCTCAAGCTCTTGTGGGTTGTGGTCGTGACGATATCGCAGTACTCAAATGGGTTCGCAGCTTCCTACAGCCAGAAACAAAATTGCACCGACGATAAGAACATTTGGAACCTCGCAACATATTCACATCAGCACAGCAAATGTACTGCAAATGCAAAGAAGAATAACCAAATCGAAATCATTCAATTCGAGAAGAAACAGAATCACGAGCAGGACCAAAAAACACACTTAATTTCATTCAACTGCTATTGCAAGTTTGCAACATCCAGAGATGGGTTGTCACATTCATAAAACAAGATGCAAATCAGGGCCTCCAATGTATAGAGAACACAAGTATTTCGAAGGGCATAGAATAAAATTCCCAAAGATCTACGTAAGATTGAACATTAAATCACAAAATTCCACAAGGTTGCATGAATAGATCAAGCACAGGTGGATCAATGCAAATTCAAGCACAATGAATGGTGAAAATTTTAACAGAGATTGGCAAAGCTTGCATGAATACGTGAGGACGACAAATATGGAATGCATTCAACCCACACTTAATTCACATAGATGAAAGCCCAGGTGAGATCCAACAAGTTAAGGACACCGTCAACTCGCAGATACCCCAGATCCGGCCTCGTACAAATCACACTGTATAAACGAAAATGCGGATCCAATTTTCGGATCCAACACTGACAAACAAAGCTGCATGGGACAAAACGTCAAACACCATCCGTGCAGATCCAATTCTAAAAACCAATAAAACAGGGGGCAATATACCTGAGCGGCGACGAGGCCGCTGATGTGGGCCATGTCGCAGAGGAGGAGGGCGCCGCACTTGTCGGCAATGGAGCGGAAGCGGCCGTAGTCCCAGTCGCGGGGGTAGGCGCTGCCGCCGCAGATGATGAGGCGGGGGCGGAAGTCGAGGGCCTTCTCCTCGAGCTTGTCGTAGTCGATGTAGCCGGTGGAGGAGTTGACCTTGTAGGGGAGGCTCTCAAAGTAGATGGAGGTGGCGGAGATCTTCTTGCCGCCGGAGGTGTAGTAGCCGTGGGTGAGGTGGCCACCGGAGGGGAGGTCGAGGCCCATGATGCGGTCGTGGGGCTGGAGGACGGCGGTGTAGGCGGCGAAGTTGGCGGGGGAGCCGGAGTAGGGCTGGACGTTGACGCCCCAGCGGGTGGGGTCGAGGCGGTAGGCCAGGAGGGCGCGGGAGCGGCAGAGGTTCTCGATCTGGTCGATGAACTCGTTGCCGCCGTAGTAGCGGTTGCCGGGCATGCCCTCGGAGTACTTGTTGGTGAGGGCGGAGCCGAGGGCCTCGATGACGGCGAAGGAGGTGAAGTTCTCGGAGGCGATGAGCTCGATCCCCCGGCACTGCCGCCGCTTCTCCTTCTCGATGAGGTCGTGGATGTCGGGATCCACCGCCTGCAGCGGCGTGTTGCCCCACGCGGTGACGGGATCCATGGCAGCGCTCGGAAGAGAGAGAGAGGGCGATTGAAGATGGTTGAGGAGGAGGAGGAGGAGGAAATGGAGAGAGAGAGGTCCGCAGGTGGGGTGATGGAGAAATGTTGGGGGGGGCTTAAAAAGGGTTGGGGGAAAAAAGAGGGGCTGGCTAATAGCGCTTGATTTTAGGTGGTGTTGGTGAAGTGGTGGTCCACTCCCCTTCTCGGGGTTGGTGAACACCGAATTACCTTCTGTTTTCTTTCCTCTCTTTTTTTTTTTTTTTCTCATTTTCATCTTTATTTGAAATTAATTTTTTCTTAATTTCACTTTATTTTTTGGTCGGAACTTAATGTCACTTTGACTAACTTTTTTTCTTTTATCGAAAAGAAGTTGCCATTCATATATTAGAATAAAACCCGATGAGATCGAGAGTATACAGAACGCTTTCAAGCAAAGCAAATTCATTTGATCCCAAAAAAGAGGAAAAAAAAGAAAGCTTAGCATAGCAACAAACAAAAGCTAGAAATAACAAAGTACAATCTATAACTAAAGGCACACTCACATTCTTCAAGAATAGATATGTCACCGTAAATATTTGGCGGCCGGATTCGGTGATAAGCACAAGTCGAGATCTCATATTCCATTTACACAAATAAGGTAAGAAAAGAAAAACAAACTACTTCAAAAGGGAAAAGAGGGAGAGCATTGAGGGGGAAGGGAGAGAAAAGGAAAGGTCCCTCTCTCTCCCTCAATGACAACACTTCAGCAGTGGCTCTTATAGGGGAAAGGAAGAAACCTTAAGGAGACAAGGGTGGGGACACTTTGATTAACTTAATATGGGCCATATATTCCTTTTTAAAAATATATATGACGCATATATGATACGCTGAGTTGTTATATGTGTTGATTATACTTAATAAATGAGTTCAAACATAGTATAAGTATTAAATGAGTCATAAATGGGTTTACAATTTATTTGGACCTAACCCTCCTCTATGACTATATTTTTATTGTCTCTCATCCTTACTTGATATCGCACTCACTCATTCTGTACTCTTATCTCAACTTGGGTATAAGTTTTCCTAAATTGGGTTAAATATAAAAATGTTTAAGCAATATATGTAGGATTTACGTCATTAGATTTGCGTTTTATGGAAATGGGTCAAGACGGAATAAATGAGTCTATTTGGGTCGGACCATTTTCGACTCGAATCACTCGTTTGATAGGCTAGTCAATATAATCAGTGGACTCGATCATAGTAGGTGTCTTGACCCGATTTTATAGACCAAGTAAGGTAGAGAACTTGATTTTATAAACATACTTAATGACATAATATTTAGTAGCACCTCAAAAGTGCACCCGACCCACTATCCCAATAATATTTGGAGAGGATAAGTACAGCACAAGTGCCATAACTTTTGTATGGCGCTCACTCGATCTCTATACCTTTTTTTTTTTACCACGTAAGTGCTATAACTTCTAAAAAAAACGTTCACTTGAATATTATAAGTTTCAATTGATCACTTAAGTGCTAATTTTTTTTAAATGTTCGCCCAAATGCCGTAAATATGAAGTGGCATAGCACTTGTGGTGAACGTTTTTAAAAAAGTTATGGCAATCAAGTGACCAATTGAAAAGTTAAACGTCATTTAATTGAAAAAAAAAAGTTATGTTACTTAAGTGAGCATCATACATAAGTTATGGCACTCAAATAATAATAAAAAAAAGTTACAGCACTCACTTGAATGCCATACAAAAGTTATGATATTTGTGCCGTCCTTATCCCATAGTTAGAGTTACCATAAAAACACAATCACTTTAATCAAAGTAAAGCTAAACTAAATAGTCTCGAGACAAGAATAAACTAATATAATTGACTAATTTTTGTATGGTTTCGGGACATTCTTGCCTAGACCACGATTGACCTTGCTCAAGTTTATTAGTCTTGTCCATATGATCAACGACAGAGTTGGACCACTCTAGTGGACCCGAGTTTACACGTAGCGGAAAATAGTTATCACGCCCCGATCCCCGGGCCCACAACAATCCTATCAAAAACGCCTCAAGTCATAAAAGGACGACGTCCCCAGTACGTCATCGACCCATTATTTTTATCTTATTATTAAGCGCATACGGAATGTGTAACTCCCAAACAATTATAAAATACACGGGGATAGAAAATAAGGAAATCACACCAGACAATTCTTTTTATTTATTTCTCGTTAACCCTAGGAAGAACGTGTATATACAAGCCCCGCCTCAGAGCCACTTCCTACAACCCTAAAAAAAAATACCGGGTCGGGGTTATGGGTTAACATTACTCTGTGCTACTCAAAAAGAATCTACAAACACTTCCAACTTCCATGGCTAAGGACCTCAAAATTGTTAACAACAACGGGGTGAGATATAAAATCTTAGTGAGTCAACGCCTAAGTTCGAGTAGGACATTGACTCGTTCAAGGCATCCTAAACATGTAATACAATAACGATGGTAAACCAATAACGTGTGATCCTCGCAACGCTTTACCTATCACAAAATCGGATCCAAAATCAACAGTCCACCATCAAGTACATGCAGACTTATCCCACCTTGGTCTACACATGAAATAATTCATTTATAACATGCAATCAAATGCATATAACCAATGCACATAACCAGAACACTCATCATAAATTGCATGCACAATGCACCACACGTGTTCCAGTTATTAACGACAGTTCCCGATCTTAGCAAAACCATGCTCTTACGGCGGAACTAGGGACCGTTCCATTCCTTCGGCAATGGCAACCGACAAACCATGTGGTTCCAAGTACTCTCGGCATAGACTAACGATCAGGCATTCCTGTAGGGAGCGTCGGTCCGTCACAAGCTGCGACCGGCATTTAATAAGTCGTGTGGTTCCAAGTACCCTCAGCACGAACTTACCAAGCTCGAACCCTCGTACCCGGGGGTCGACTTTGTCCTCACGTACCCGAGAAGACGGTATCCATTATGTGACCACACACGCACGACAGGCAACCAGCCAATTTATATCTTTGCATTTAACCCAATGCACACACACAAACAATTGTGCTCAAAACTTGGCTCTAGGCCATTTTCATGCTTAAAATGTCGGTCCACAAATGATCACATAGATACACATATTGTCTACCAGACTTTACATATATATATATACATATATATATGTATATATATATATATACATATATATATGTATATATATATATATATATATATATATGTAGGATAATCATTCATCAAATTCAAATCGGTCATGACACTCAATAGTTATCAGCAAGTCACCCAACAATAATAATTCAATAATTAATTAACAATTAAATAATTATCACGGTACTAATTAATTGATTTAATTACGATTAAACTAGCAAATAATAAATCTCGAATATAAATAATTAAATCTACCTTAATTAATTAACCTGGCTTTCGTTAATTAATCCATATCGATCAATTAATCCGGACTTTGATTAATTGTCACCTTATTAATAAACTGACCCGACTTCAGGCAAATAATGCAATTTATAATTTAAACAAATACATCTAACACCCGCTAATTATTTTAATCGTAGTCCACATCAATTATTCTAATTCTCGAACGCAGTTAACACCCTAATCAGAGTTTAGGGGCCGACTCACAACTCCGATGTTTGATGTCGAGTCGGGCGCGACGGTGATGAAAACGGCGACACCGATTGGATAGGGTCTCGGGTTCTCGTTCGAGTCAGGTCGGGTTGGCGGTTTGGGTCAAATCTTGGGTTTCGGGTCGGGTCACTTGGTTTTGGGTTAGGTCGGATCGGTGGGTTTCGGGTCGGTTCGGATTGGGTGAAGTTCGGGTCGGGTCTCGCGAGCCTACGTTCACGGCATGGGGGTTTCGAGTGGGTGGGGTGGAGGAGGCGGCGTCGGGGGCTGGTGGTCGGAGATAAGACGGGCTGGATGGTGTGTACCAGCCGTGGCGTCCTATGCTTGTTACGTTCACTAGCGATTAATAACAATTAATTTAAAAATAAATGCACGGACGAATTATCATAACACAACACTTATTTATTTAGGGCTGATAAATGTCGAGTTCGATTATGTAAAACACGGGAGATATCCTCGGGTGGCATCCAAAAAGTGACATGTCACCCTACCCGTTATACAAAAGAACCCATAAAAGGACAACTATTCCCAAGTAAAAAAAAACTCCCACATCACCAACCCGACAATCTGTCCAATTCAAACCCCGGTCAGTGCTGTACTACATCATACCACTATTACATGTAAACGCTAGGGCCCACTAAGGTGCCACATAGTCGAATGGCAGAGGGCCTACAAAGCCCAAGCCATCCTCTAAGCGGCCATAAATTGCAACAAAACGGTGGCGGACCTCCCCCACATCCAAGCTGCCATTGACCCGTAAGGAAACCGTCACCCTCACAAAATCCAACTTTGGTAACCCCGAAACAGTGTTCGGGGATAATCTCCAGTGCATTCTAAGGGGCACCCCGTATGAAATGGTAGGCAAGCTAGCCATGATTACCTAAAAAAAAATCAACAATAATAGGGTGAGATAATTCTCAGCGAGTCGAATCTCTAGTGCATCGACTAATCAAGGCAACGAAAGGAGTAAGCGAGAAAGATATTGGACTAACAATATAGTATTATGCGACAAACGTATTAATAATAAACTCACACTAAAGAACAGCATTTCACGACGCAATGCACTAAAAAAAATGTTCGACACTTGAGAGTTTGGATTATTTTTGCTATTATACTTTCATGTTGCCTCGTACCGCCTTAGAGGCCGATCCGATCACATAGCGGGACCACCCGGTCACATAGCGGGGTCTTCCCATATACTCCATGGGGAATATGTTTAGGAGCAAACCCCACATAAGGAGCTGCCCTTGATTCACAATTGCCTTGCATAGTAATTTATACTTTCGGTAACAAAACGTGCTTATATTTCCAGGTAAGACCACGATCCCGAAGTGATGAACAATAATAACCAAACGACAATGCATTGCTCGGATTAAAGAACGTCGCTCCTAATACACAATCAAATCAGATAGACTAAAGACCAAGATTTTACATACCAATTCATATCACAACCAATGAGGTTATCAACAAATAATTTGTACAAAAATGTCCAGTTCTATCTTCCAATTTCCCGTTCCCTATTTTTATTCCTAATGTAAGACCCCAATTTCATATTTCAACTATCTCCGGCTTCATCTAAAGCTCTGCATCCTACTTTTCCTTATATGACCGGACTTGCTCCTTTTTTTTTATTTTTATTCAACGTCCTTATTAGATCCAGGATCTAAACCAAGAACTTGAGTGAGTCTCCTTCCCTATCCAACGCCCACATTCCCTAATTGCAACAAGTTTCCCCACTTAAAACCACACTACATGCCCTTGAACCATCATATTCCTTTCTAATATTATTATCGGTTCCTTCAACGACTAGATTCACGCCTAAACTCAACCCGGGACAACCGATTCTCGCTTATTTCTCCGAGATCAAACCGGTATTATCATCATCAACTGTTTTCAACTTAACTCCGGCAATTCCTCTTCAAACTACTCAACCCATAGTCCGAAGAAATCTGCTCGGTCATTATCGGATGTCCTCAACCGGTTTTGACCTTCGTTTACATTTCACCATTACGATCCCGAACACTTAAAAATAAAATAAACCCACGACACATTGGGTTCCATGAACCAGCCTCCATCTCGGTTTCCTCATGTCCCGATAACGTCTACTCTATTAAAATTCACGACATAAAAACTGAAACCCAAACCCAACCACTAACCACCTATTTCTCGACTTCTCTCTCTCGACTCGCGTTGCGAAGACTAGTTGATGGAGTAGAGAATCAACTTGCCTTATTTTCCTTTGTATGTTCGAACTTAAGTCCGTTGGTTGTTATTGTACGACGAGGTGGTCGCGCGCGTTGGACCGGCCAAGGTGTTGGAACCGGACGTGTCTTAGCGGTGGAGTAGACGAAGAGGCGTCCGTCAAACCGAGAGAGTGAAGATGCCTAGCGTTTTTTTTATTATTGTAACTCGGTTAAAGATCCTCCGCATTTCGTGAGTTGGGGCGGTGATAAAATAAAAGCTAACATATTGGGTTTTATGGCCCACAATCCCTGGCTGAAAAATAAGGGCGATTCAACCAAGTAAATGGGCTAGGCGGATCAAAGGTGGGCATATCCCTTTGCTAGGTGTCACCTACGAAAATGGATGGATCTTGTACTAAAAAGTAGCTAGGCGGCTATTAAGTGAGCTAGTTTCGCATTGCACGGATTGAGGTTGCCGAATCTGATATGGAAATTCCATTAACGAGTTGGGCCAATAATTTGGATGAGCCCCTCCCACCGGCCAGCCTTGATTCCAAGCCAAAATTTCTACAAACGGTTGAATCCAAATTGCGGCCGCTGGTCTTCCATTCCTCACCATGCGCAACACCAACCTTGTATTTAAGCCGGAAATTTTCACTACTTCTCGTCACAAAAATTAGCTTTCTAATCCATTTTGCCTAATTCTTGTTTATTCAAAATTATTAAAACGGGGTGTCACAACTCTTCCCCTCTTAAATAATTTCGTCCTCGAAATTATTCGCTTTTCTTACATTAGTCAAAAAGAAATGGATATCGCTCTTTCATCGTCGCCTCGCTTTCCCATGTCGCTTCTTCTTGATCATGATGCTGCCACAATACTTTCACTATCGGAATTGTCTTGGTTCGTAGTATTTGTTCCTTTCGATCCAAAATCGGGACTGGCCTTTCAACGTAGCGAACTCTTTCGTCAATTTCCACCGTATCGTGATCCAACACATGAGACGGATCTACACGGTATTTTCTCAACATCGAGATATGGAAAACATTGTGTACATTAGACATCTTTGGCGGAAGTGCCGGCCGATATTCCACCTCGCCAACCCTTTCCAATACTTCAAAGGGTCCCACATATCGCGGATTCAATTTTCCTTTCTTTCCAAACCTAGACATTCCTTTCACTGGAGACACCTTTAGAAATACGTGGTTGCCTACCCGAAAGTGCAAAGGACGACGGCGGTTGTCTGCATAACTTTTGTGTCTACTTCGCGCCATCTGTAGACGCTCACGGATTACAATTACGGCGTGCGAGGTGATCTGAACCAACTCGGGTCCCGTCAATTGCTTTTCGCCCACCTCGGACCAATATGCGGGTGTTACGCATGTCCTTCCATATAATGCTTCGAATGGTGCCATGCTAATGCTCTGGCGATAGCTGTTATTATATGCAAATTCCACTAAAGGCAACTTTTCATCCCAACTACCTTTAAAATCTATGGCACAAGCACGTAACATATCCTCAAAAATCTGAATTACCCTTTTAGTTTGTCCATCTGTTTGAGGGTGGAAAGCAGTACTAAATTGCAATTTGGTCTCCAACGCTTCTTGTAATCCCCTCCAAAAATTAGACGTGAACTTCGAATCTACGTCGAGGTAATAGTAATCTGGAACACCATGTAATTGTACAATATGTCTAACATACAATTCTACAGGCTTTTCCATTGGGTAGTCCACTCTCATTGCTATGCGGTGGGCTGATTTGGTCGGGCGATCGACTACTACCCAAATTAAATCATATCCACTTGACGTCCTAGGCGGTCCTTGAATAAAATCCATGGTAATATGCACCCATTTCCATTCAGGAATTTCCAGTGGCTTTAACAACCCTACTGGTTTCTGATGTTCTGCCTTAACTTGTTGACACGTCAAACACCTCGCTACATATTGGGCCACACTTCTCGTTATTCCATTCCACCAATAATTTTGTCGAAGATTCTAATACATTTTTGTACCTCCGGGATGAATACTGTATTTACTTCTGTGAGCTTCTCGGAGAATTTCTTCTTTTAATTCTTTATTATCTAGCACGCAGATACGTCCTCTAAAACGGACAATTCCGTCCTCCGATATCCCAAAATTTGTTTGTTTTCCTGCTACCACTTCGTCCCGGATTTTCAAAATTTCTTCGTCTATCTCTTGCAAGATTCTAACTTTCTAGACCACCTCGGGCTCAATTCTTAGCATCGCCAAAATGCCGGTAACTTCATCAATTTCCACTTTAAACTCTGAATTTGGGATTTCTTGGAGCAAATTCCATGCTCGCTTTCGCAAGTTTGCTAGGGACGCTGATTTTTGACTTAAAGCGTCTGCCGCCCTGTTGGCCTTTCCATGGTGATACAAAATATCACAATCATAGTCTTTTAATAATTCCAACCATCGTCATTGCCTCATATTTAATTCCTTTTGAGAAAATAGGTACTTGAAGCTCTTGTGATCAATGTAGATTTCAAAATTTTCTCCATAGAGATAATGCCTCCAAATTTTCGGTGCGAACACTATCGCCGCCAATTCTAAATCATGGGTCGGATAGTTCAATTCATATGGCTTTAAGCGTCTCGAAGCATACGCAATGACTTTTCCATGTTGCATCAAGACACACCCAAGACCTTTGTGTGAGGCATCACTATAAATCACAAACCCTCCAGATTCGGACGGTATCGTTAAGATTGGAGCTATAGTCAATTTCTTCTTGAGTTCTTGAAAACTCTTTTCACATTCTACATTCCATTCGAATTTCACATTTTTCCTAGTTAACTAAGTTAAAGGACCGGCGATCCTCGAGAATCCTTCCACAAATCTTCGATAATACCTTGCCAATTCCAAGAAACTACGAATCTCCGTTCTTGTAGTCGGTCTTGGCCAATTAAGGATTGCTTCTATTTTAGCTGGGTCTACTAACACCCCTTCTCCGAGAACGACATGACCCGGGAAAACAACACGATCCAACCAAAATTCACACTTTCTAAATTTAGCATACAATCGATGATCTCTCAAGGTTTACGACTCTAACCTCAAATGCTGCTCATGTTCCTCCCTCTTCTTAGAATATACCAATATGTCATCAATAAACACGATCACGAATTTATCCAAGAAGGGTTTAAATACTCAGTTCATCAAATCCATAAAGGCAGCATGGACGTTAGTTAATCCGAACGGCATTACTAAAAACTCATAGTGGCCATACCTCGTCCGAAATGCCGTCTTCAGAATGTCCTCCTTTTTAACTTGCAAATGGTGATATCTTGAGCGAAGATCAATTTTTGAAAATACAGAAGCCCCACATAAGCGATCGAACAAATCATCAATCCTGGGAAGTGGATACTTATTCTTAATTGTCACCTTATTTAACTGTCTATAGTCAATGCATAATCTTAGTGATCCATCCTTCTTTTTCACAAACAATACCGGTGCACCCCAAGGTGACGCACTAGGTCTTATGAATCCTTGATCCAACAATTTTTGTAATTGCACCTTTAATTCTTTCAATTCATTTGGAGCCATTCTATAAGGTGCCTTAGATATAGGCTCCGTTCCTAGAGCCAGTTCTATTGCAAACTCGACTTCCCGTTCCGGGGGTTATGCTAGCAATTCTTCGGGAAACACATCTAGAAACTCTCTGACTACATGTATCTCCTCCAGTTCTTTTTTCGGCTTTTTCTTATCATTGACAACTACTAAATATCCATAACACCCGTCACCCAACGGTTGACAAGCTTCGATTGTAGATATGAATGCTCTTGTAGCACTTACCCCATTTCCTCAAAATTCAAAACCCAGTTCATTCGGTGGATTAAAAGATATCCACTTTCCATGACAGTCCACCGTTGCTCATTGTTTGTTCAACCAATCCATACCAATGATAACATCAAAGTCATATATAACCAACACCACCGGATCAATTACCTGTCTTCTCCCTTCAATCCCAATTTCACAATTTCTACAAATCAAGGTCGATAGTACACTTTCTTTCACCGGTGTCGTGACAATTAGCAGTACTTCTAACCGACTACATTCCAACCCATGCAACTTCGCAAACCGAGCGGATACAAAAGAATGTGTAGCACCGGTATTGAATAAGGCATATGCATTATGACCAAGTATAGAGATGATACACGTAATGACGTTCTTGGAAGCCTGGGCCTCCTCCTGTGTCATCGCATATACCTTCCCTTGAGCTGGTGGCCTTTGAGGGTTCCGTCGTTCTCTGCCCATCGGTGGTCCTTGAGGCTGATAAGGAGGAGTCGGCCGCGCTTATAGCCCATTTCGTGGGCAATTCCTCACCATATGTCCTGTTTGACCTCAGCCAAAGCACTTCTTCAATGTTGGACATGGAGCAGAATTGTGAAACTTGCCACATCGATGGCATGCCTCACCGGGGTTTGGTTTCCTCTCTACAATCCGTACTCCTCCTTGCGTGCCAAAATTCCCTCCGAAACGCCTTTTATTAGGGTTGAACTGAAATTGACCCGGTTACATTAGCCTCTTACCACGATTCTCATTACCCCGGGTCACTGGAGGCATCGGTTCCATCTCCCTTTCTACCATCTCCTGTTCCTCATATTGTGCCTTGCTATAGATTTCTCAATAGGTCATTGGCCCGAACGGTGCCAATTGCTTTCGTATCTCCGACCTTAGGCCTTTCAAAAACCTCTTCGCCTTATCCTCAACATGCTCGACTAGGCGAGGAGCAAACCTTGACAATTCAGAAAACTTCGCCTCATATTCAACCACGGTCTTATTACCTTGCTTTAGTTCCACAAACTTTGTCGGTTTTCTATCTCTTGTGCAACTCAAGAAATACTTCTCATAGAAAGCGATAACAAAAATTTCCCGGTCAATCTCTGCTCTTGCGGGGAATACCGCGTCCTTCATCGCTTGCCACCAATACATAGCATTTCCGTCCATCCGATACTTTGCCGGTGTCATCTTATCTATATCAGTACAATTCAACAGCCTAAATATCTTCTCCATTTCGTTGATCCATCGTTCCGCCTCTTCAGGCTTTCCAGTTCCTATGAACTTGGAAGGTTTCAACTTCAGAAATTGTTCCACTAGTCCTTGGGTACGACGTTCACCCCCATCGGCATTGACTGCAACTTGTTGCTGCGCCTGCTGAGCCATCGGTTCCCCCACTTGGGTCAACTCCTCCAAAATGCCATCCACTCTCGGGTCGGTATGGGTAGCTCCTATTGGAGGTACCTCTGTTCCACTCATTTTCGCGTTCCCCAAATAGCTATTTGTTAATAAGTAACAAGTTCAACTTGTCACCGACACTAGATGAATAATACGATTCGAATCGAAACCTAACATAATAGCTATAACAATCACATACCCGGTCTCCTTAGACTCTAAAGTTTTAGCGCACCTTATCACTCCGGGTAAACTTATGCTTTGATACCATTCTGTACTAGCCGTGGCGTCCCGGGCTTGCTACGTTCACTAGCGATTAATAACAATTAATTTAAAAATAAATGCACTGACGAATTACCATAACACAGCACTTATTTATTTAGGGCTGATAAAGGTCGAGTTCGATTATGTAAAACTTGGGAGATATCCTTGGGTGGCATCCAAAAAGTGACATGTCGCCCTACCCGGTATACAAAAGAACCCATAAAAGGACAACTATTCCCAAGTAAAAAAAACTCCCACATCACCAACCCGACAATCTATCCAACTCAAACCTCGATCTGTGCTGTACTACATCATACCACTATTACACGTAAACGCTAGGGCCCACTAAGGTGCCACATAGTCGAATGGCAGAGGTCCTACAAAGCCCAAACTGTCCTCTAAGCACCCATAAACCGCAACAAAATAGTGGCGGACCTCCCCCACATCCAAGCCGCCACCGACCCATAAGGAAACTGTCACCCTCACAAAATCCAACTCTGGTAACCCCAAAAGATTGTACGGGATAAGCTCCAGTGTATTCTAAGGGGCACCCCATATGAAATGGTAGGCAAGCTAGCCATGATTACCTAAAAAAAAAAATCAACAATAATAGGGTGAGATAATTCTCAGCGAGTCGAATCTCTAGTGCATCGACTAATCAAGGCAACGAAAGGAGTAAGCGAGAAAGATATTGGACTGACAATATAGTATTATGCGACAAACGTATTAATAATAAACTAACACTAAAGAACATCATTTCACGACACAATGCACTAAAAAAAATGTTTGACACTTGAGAGTTCGGATTATTTTTGCTATTATACTTTCATGTTGCCTCGTACCGCCTCGGAGGCCGATCCGATCACACAGTAGGACCACCCAGTCACACAACGGGGTCTTCCCATACACTCCATGAGGAATACATTTAGGAGCAAACCCCACATAAGGAGCTGCCCTTGATTCACAATTGCACTACATAGTAATTTATACTTTCGGTAACATGGCGTGCTTATATTTCCAGGTAAGGCCACGATCCCGAAGTGATGAACAATAATAACCAAACGACAATGCATTGATCGGATTAAAGAACGTCGCTCCTAATACACAATCAAATCGGATAGACTAAAGACCAAGATTTTACATACCAAAATCATATCACAACCAATGAGGTTATCAACAAATAATTTGTACAAAAATGTCAAGTTCTATCTTGTTCCCTATTTTTATTCCTAATGTAAGACCTCAATTTCATATTTCAACTATCTCTGGCTTCATCTAAAGCTCTGCATCCTATTTTCCTTATATGACCAGACTTGCTCCCTTTTTTTTTTTTTATTCAACGTCCTTATTCGGTCCAGGATCTAAACCAAGAACTTGAGTGAGTCTCCTTCCCTATTCAACGCCCACATTCCCTAATTGCAACAAGTTTCCCCACTTAAAACCACACTACGTGCCCTTGAACCATCATATTCCTTTCTAATGTTATTATCGGTTCCTTCAACGACTAGATTCACGCCTAAACTCAACCCGGGACAACCGATTCTCGCTTACTTCTCCGAGATCAAACCAGTATTATCATCGTCAACTGTTTATAATTTAACTCCGGCAATTCCTCTTCAAACTACTCAACCCACAGTCAGAAGAAATCTGCTTAGTCATTATCGAATGTCCTCAACCGGTTTCGACCTTCGTTTACATTTCACCATTACGGTCATGAACACTTAAAAAGAAAATAAACCCAAGACACATTGGGTTCCATGAACCAGCCTCCATCTCGGTTTCCTCATGTCCCGATAACGTCTACTCTATTAAAATTCACGACATAAAAGCTGAAACCCAAACCCAACCACTAACCACCTATTTCTCGACTTCTCTCTCTCGACTCACGTTGTGAAGACTAGTGGGTGGAGTAGAGAATCAACCTGCCTTATTTTCCTTTGTATGTTCGAACTTAAGTCCGCTGATAGTTATTGTACGACGAGGTGGTCGCGCGCGTTGGATTGACCAATGTCCGGGAACCGGACGTGTCTTAGCGGTGGAGTAGACGAAGAGGCGTCTGTCAAAGCGAGAGAGTGAAGGTGCCTTGCGTTTTTTTATTATTATTGTAAGTCGGTTAAAGATCCTCCGCATTCCGTGAGCTAGAGCGGTGATAAAATAAAAGCTAACATATTGGGTTTTATGGCCCACAATCCCTGGCTGAAAAATAAGGGCGGTTCAACCAAGTAAATGGGCTAGGCGGATCAAAGGTGGGCATATTCCTTTGCTAGGTGCCACCTACGAAAATGGGTGGATCTTGTACCAAAAAGTAGTCGGGCGGCTATTAAGTGAGCTAGTTTCGCATTGCACGGATTGAGGTTGCCGAATCTGGTCCGGAAATTCCATTAACGAGTTGGGCCGATAATTTGGATGAGCCCCTCCCACCGACCAGCCTTGATTCCAAGCCAAAATTTCTACAAACGGTTGAATCCAAATTACGGCCATTGGTCCTCCATTCCTCACCATGCACAACACCACCTCGTATTTAAGCCGGAAATTTTCACTACTTCTCGTCAAAAAAATTAGCTTTCCAATCCATTTCGCCTAATTCTTCTTTATTCAAAATTATTAAAATAGGGTGTCACATGATTGCTCGATGAAGGCGAGCTCAAGCGACGGGGTTGCGAGCTCGCGGATCCGGGTCGGGCGGAGGTCGGAATAGGGTTAGGTTAGGGTCGTAGGTGAGCTCGGGTGGTCGTCGGGTCGGGGGGTGGGGGGTGGCCGACGACGGCTAGGATGAGCTTGGTTCACGGCGGCATCAAAGGCGACGAGACGGAGGACGGGGTGCTGTGGGTCTCGGGTGCCGAGGGTGGATGTCAGGTCGGGGTCGCAGCGGTAACAAGGCGGTGGCGTAAAGAACGACTAGCGGGAGTGGCGCAACAACGGACGAAGGCCGAGGCCGGGTGGTGGTGGCGTGGTGGTATGGACGGGCGAGTTGCGGAGAAACGGAAAAGAAGAAGTTGAAGGCGAAGAAGAAGATGTATGGTGGGGGCGAGGGAAGCGGGGTCCGGTCGCACGAAGAGAGAGGAAGAAAGGGAGAGAGAAAAGAAAAGAAAGAAGGGGGGTCGGTCGGTCACGTAGGGGAGGGGAAGGGAGAGAGAGAGAATTAATGGGAGAGAGAGAAGAAAAGTTAAAAAAAAACAAAACTTGGGGAAGAGGAAAAATCACGTGGGTTGGTGTAGAGAGAGAGAGAGAGAGAGAGAGAGAGAGCACATAGGGAAGGGGGGTTTCGGTCAAAAAGAAGAGAAAGAGTGTGGCCCAAAAATCAAAACTAATTAATGGTTTTGTCCTATGTGCATAAAATCTAGGGACAAATCGGTAATTTGGCAAAATGGGTACCGGTAGTCATTTGGCTCAATCGACTAAGGGCAAAATTAGAATTTTGGCATTTAGGGTTCGATCAAGTTTGAATTTGCGCGCGAAGGTTCTCGACACTACGAGTCAACGTTTGACTATTCAACTTGATTTTCTCTGACGGATGTCCCGGAACAATTAATCATCGTCTCTTAAATCTTCAAAATCCAAATTTTATTTTCCGTGTTGGAATTCATGCATTTGAGCAAGTCTCGGTGGCAACGCCAAATGATATGCTAGATTTCCAATCCGCTCCAAAATTTCAAATGGTCCCACATATCTTGGGCTTAGCTTTCCTTTCTTGCCAAACCTAGATGTTCCACGCATCGGTGACACTTTCAAAAATACATGATCTCCCACTCGAAACTCCAAAGGTCGGCACCTCTTGTCCGCATAACTTTTACGTCGGCTTTGTGCAGTCTTGAGTCTTTCTCCGATGACCTTAACAGCTTTTAATGATCGCTATATCAACTCGGGACCGGTGATACTTCTTTCACCGACTTCGTTCCAACACGTCGGCGTCCCGCAAGCTCTACCATATAACGCCTCAAAAGTTGCCATTTTGATACTTTGCTGAAAAGCATTATTGTAGGCAAACTCAACCAAATGAAGTTGTTCCTCCCAGTTGCCTTTAAAATCCAAAACGCAAGCTCTCGGCATGCCCTCAAGCGTTTGAGATGTCCTTTCAGACCGGCCATCTATTTGCGGATGATAGGCCGTACCGAACCGTAGTTTCGTCCCCAATGCATTCTGCAAACTTTTTCAAAATGTGGCGGTGAACTTGGGATCACGATCCGAAGTGATTGTCACCGGCACTCCATGCGATCGTACTATATGTCGCACATACAAGTCAGCATACCTATCCAAAGTGAAGTCTTTTCGTATGGCAATAAAATGAGCAGAGTTTTTCAATCTATCTATTACAACCCAAATGGAATCATTGCCTCTCTGACTTCTTGGCAATCCCATGACAAAGTCCATTATGATATGCTCCCACTTCCACTCTGGAATTTCCAACGGCTGCAGCAATCCACCGGGTTTACAGTCTTGCGCCTTAGCTTGCGGGCACGTCGGGCACTTCGCCACGTACTTAGCTATATCAGCCTTCATACCATTCTACCAAAATTGTTGTCTCAAATTCTGATACATCTTCGTACTACCGGAATGAATACTATAGCTACTCCAATGTGCTCCCGATAAAATTTCCTCCCTTAGACCTTCATCGCCAGGCACACACGGACGTCCTCAAAACCTTAGTATTCCATCTTCAGTCACTTGGAAGGCAACCTTTCGTGTAACCGAGCTCTCTTGAAGGATCTTTTGAATGGCGGGATCCGTCGATCGCAAGACCTTAACTCTCGCTTACACTTCCGGCTCAATTCTCAACGTAGCTACGAGGCTCGATAGGCAATTTACTTCTAATTTAAAATCCAAATCTCTCACTTCTTCAAGAAGACACCATTCTTGGACTAGTAATTGAGCAATCATTGATTTTTGACTTAGAGCATCTGCAACCTTGTTAGTCTTACCCGGATGGTACAGAATCTCGCAGTTATAATCCTTAAGCGGCTCCATATAACGGCGCTGCCTCATGTTCAACTCCTTTTGAGAGAACAAATACTTCGGACTACGATGATTCGTATACACACGATATCTTTCACCAATCAAATAGTGTCTCCGGATCTTAAGAGCGAAAACAACGATTGCTAACTCCGGATCATGCGTCGGATAATTCAACTCATGAGGCCTTAAGCGACGAGACGCATAGGCAACTACCCTTCCATGTTGCATTAGCACACATCCCAATCCTTTGTGTGACGCGTCATTGTAAATCTCAAATCCTCCAAGACCAAATGGTATTGTTAAGATAGGAGCCATAGTGAGCTTATGCTTCAACTCTTGAAAACCACGCTCGTACTTGTTTGTCCACTCAAACTTTACGTCCTTTTTCAACAATCGCATCGGTGGCATAGCTATAGCAGAAAACCTTTCCACGAATCGTTTGTAGTAACCTGCCAATCCCAAGAAACTTCGAATATCTATTGCTGTCGTAAGCCTTGGCCAATCTGTTACCACTTCGATCTTAGTTGGATCCATAGAAATTCCTTCACCGGACACCACATGACCTAAGAATGCCACACGAGTCAACCAAAACTCGCATTTACTAAACTTGGCGTACGGTTGATGGTCTCGAAGAGTTTGTAATATTGTCTTCAAATGCTGTTCATGATCTTCATAACTCCTCGTATACACTAAGATATCGTCAATAAACACTATGACAAATCTATCCAAATACTCCTTGAACAACTTGTTCATTAAGTCCATAAAAGCGGTAGGCGCATTTGTTAGACCGAACGGCATTACAGTAAACTCATAATGACCATAACGCGTCCTAAATGCTGTTTTCGGTATATCCTCCTTCCGAATCCTCAGCTGATGGTATCCCATCCGTAAGTCGATCTTGGAAAATACCGAAGCTCCTTGAAGCTGGTCGAACAAATCGTCAATCCTTGGCAACGGATACTTATTCTTGATAGTCACCCGATTAAGCCGTGCGTAGTCTATACATAGGCGCAACGATCCATCCTTTTTCCCGACAAACAATACAGGTGCTCCCCATGGTGACGCACTAAGGCGGACAAAACCATTATCCAACAATTCCCGCAATCGCACCTTCAGCTCCTTCGGTTCTAATAACGCCATCCTATATGGAGCTTTAGAAATCGACTCCGTTCCAACGATTAACTCAATCACAAATTTGATCTCCCTATTTGGTGGCAAACCTGGCAACTCTTGGGGAAACACATCAGGAAACTCGCACACAATTGCGATGTCTTCCATCCTTGGCTCCTCAACGGATGTGTTAACTACGGTTGCCGGATATCCTTGACGACCACTTTCCAACAAACGAATCGCTTCTAGTGACGAGATTAACAAAGTTGATGTGCTACCTTCACTTCCAACAAACTCAAAACTAACCCCATCCAGCGGGTTAAACCGAATTGCCTTATGATAGCAATCCACCGTGGCTCTTTACTTTGTCGGCCAATCCATACCGACAATTACATCAAAATCATACATTTCCAGCACAATCGGATCTATCACTTCTTCGTGATCACCTATTGTCAACTTACAATCGGGACAACCTACTGGAGATATTACACTATCTTTTAGCGGCGTGGATATCTTAAAGATTGTTCCCGGTGATTTCGGACTCAATCCAACTAATTTAACAAACTGATCAGCAACAAAGGAGTGCGTGGCTCCGGGGTCAAACAATGCATACGCTATATGATCATGTAAGAAGACCGTACTGTGAACGGTCGGTGAATCCTTTGCCTCTTCCCTGGAGATCGCAAAAACTCTTCATTGTGCTGGAGGTCGGCTCTGGTAATTCTGCTGCGTATTCCCACGCGGCTATCCTCCTTGTTGTGATGGCGTCGGAATTCCTCTTTGCCTCTGTGGGCAATCTCTCACTTGGTGGCCCATCTGACCACAACCAAAACAGGCTCCATTCCTGAAGGGACACGGGGCAATCCCATGCCTCCGATTGCAAAATCGGCATATTCCACCATGACCAAGAACCGGCTTTCCCACGGTATTCCTCCGGTTAGGTGGGATGATCGGCCTTCCTCCCAACATTGGCCTCTTGCCAAATCTACGTTCATTTCTGCCAAAGGGCACAAACCGTGATCCGGATGCAGCAGCCCCTTCTATCATATTTCTCTCGATCAGCTAGGTCCTTTCGTACGGCTCATTGTAGTCTTTCAAGTTCAACGACACCAACCGATCCTTCAGCTCCGGTTTCAACACATCTCTAAACCTTCTTGCCCCGTCCATAGGGTCTTCCACCATTCTAGGTGCATACATAGACAGCTCAGAAAACTTGGCCTCATATTGGTCTACAGACATCCGATTTTGGCATAGGCGCATGAACTCTGCCATCTTCTACTCTCGGGCACACTCGGAGAAATACTTATTGTTAAACGCCTCCACAAAGGCATCCCATACGGGGGCCGTACCCTCGAGAAAGATTCTACCTTGCGTAGCTTGCCACCAGGTACTAGCATTCCCTTGCAACTAATAGGCTGCCAATGTCACCTTATCCTCCTCATTGCACCTCCGTAGTGCAAAAGTTTTCTCCAGTTCCTTAATCTAGTGAGTGGCGGCCTCGGGATCGCCAACTCCGGAAAACTTTGGGGGCTTTAACTTCAGGAGCTGCTCTACCAATTTTTGTATCTATTGAGCTCCATTTCCGTTTCCAGCTAATGGGTTCTCAGGCGGAGCGACAGCAGCAGCAGCTTGATTATTCACTTGCTGCCCAACTATATCACCCAAAGCTTCCAATGCTTGTAGGATCCCACCCACTCTAGGATCTCCTTGAGCTGCTCCTCCACTTGGAACTGCGGGATTACGGTTGCTCATCTCACGGGTCGGTTACGGAGCCCTGTTCACCCCAAGCAACACGTAATGAGAACTCACGCTTACTGCCATAAAACCTTAAGTAACAATTACATGCACGGGATTTCAATCCTACTAACTATCCTATATCCCAACGCTCCGTATTATTCTAGGCCATGACTAGGTAGTTCAGGCTGACCTTGCTCTAATACCACCTTGGGTAGGGTTGTCACGCACCGATCCCCAGGCCCGCAACAACCCTACCACAAACGCCTCAGGTCATAAAAGGACGACATTCCGGGCACGTCATCGACCCATTATTTTTATCTTATTATTAAGCGCATACGTAACGTGTAACTCCCAAACAATTATAAAATACACAGCGGTAGAAAAGCAGGAAATCACACCAGACAATTCTATTTATTTATTTACTGTTAACCCTAGGAAGAACATGTATATACAAACTCTGCCTCGGGGCCACTTCCTACAACCCTAAAAAAAAATTACCAGGTCGGGGTTATGGGTTAACATTACTCCGTGCTACTCAAAAAGAATCTGCGAACACTTCCGGCTTCCATAGCTAAGGGCCCGAAAATTGTTAACAATAATGGGGTGAGATATAAAATCTCAATGAGTCAACGCCTAAGTCCGAGTAGGACATTGACTCGCTCAAGGTATCCTAAACATGTAATACAATAACGATGGTAAACCAATAGCGTGCGATCCTCGCAACGCTTTACCTATCACAGAATCATATCCAAAATCAACGGTCCACCATCAAGCACATGCGGACTTACCCCACCTTGGTCCACACATGAAATAATTCATATATAACATGCAATTAAATGCATACAACCAATGTACATAACCAGAACACTCATCTTAAATTGCATGCACAATGCACCACACGTGTTCTAGTTATTAACGACCATTCCCGGTCTTAGCAAAACTATGCTCTTTCGGCGGAACCAGGCACCATTCCATTCCTTCGGCAATGGCAACCGACAAACCATGTGGTTCCAAGTACCCTCGGCATAGATTAATAGTCGGGCATTCCCGTAGGGAGCGTCGGTCCATCACAAGCTGCGACTAGCATCTAATAAGTCGTGTGGTTCCAAGTACTCTCGGCACGAACTTACCAGGCTCGAACCCTCGTACCCGGGGGTCGGCTTTGTCCTCACGTACCCGAGAAGATGGTATCCATTATGTGACCACACACGCACGACAGGCAACCAACCAATTTATATCTTTGCATTTAATCCAATACACACACATAAACAGTCGTGCTCAAAACTTGGCTCGAAGCCATTTTCATGCTTAAAATGTCGATCCACGCATGATCACATAGATACACATATTGTCCACCAGACTTTGCATATATATATATATGATAATCAGTCATCAAATTCAGATCGGTCATGACACTCAACAATCATCGAGTGATCACCCAACAATAATAATTCAATAATTAATTAACAATTAAATAATTATCACGGTACTAATTAATTGATGTAATTACGATTAAACTAGCAATTAATAAATCTCGAATATAAATAATTAAATCTATCTTAATTAATTAACCCGACTTTCGTTAATTAATCCATATCGATCAATTAATCTAGACTTCGATTAATTGTCACCTTATTAATGAACCGACCCGACTTCGGGCAAATAATGCAATTTACAATTTAAACAAATACATCTAAGAAAGGCGGCTCGGGCGACGGGGTCACGAGCTCGTGGATCCGGGTCGGGCGAAGGTCGGAATAGGGTTAGGTCGGGGTCGTAGGTAAGCTCGTGTGGTCGTCGGGTCTAGGGGTGCGGGGTGGGCGACGATGGCCGGGATGAGCTCGGTTCACGGCAGCGTCAAAGGCGACGAGACGGAGGACGGCGATGCTGTGGGTCTTGGGTGCCGAGGGTCGATGTCGGGTTAGGGTCGCGGCGGTAACGAGGCGACGACGTAAAGGACAACCGTCGGAGTGGTGCAACAGCGGATGAAGGCGGAGGCTGGGTGGTGGTAGCATGGTGGTGTGGTCGGGCAAGTTGCAGAGAAGGGGAAAAGAAGAAGTTGAAGGCGAAGAAGAAGATGTACGGTTGGGGGGGGGAAGTGGGGTCCGGTCGCACGAAGAGAGAGGAAGAAAGGGAGAGAGAAAAGAAAAGAAAGAAGGGGGGCAGCCGGTCATGTGGGGGAGGGGAAGAGAGAGAGAGAGAATTGATGGGAGAGAGAGAAGAAAAGTAAAAACAAAACAAAACTTGGGGAAGAGGAAAAGTCACGTGGGTTGGTAGAGAGAGAGAGAGAGAGCACATGGGGAAGGGGGTTTCGGTCAAAAAGAAGAGAAAGAGTGGGGCCGAAAAATCAAAACTAATTAATGGTTTTATCCTATGTGCATAAAATCTAGTGACAAATCGGTAATTTGGCAAAATGGGTACCGTTAGTCATTTGGCTCAATTGACCGAGGGCAAAATTAGAATTTTGGCATTTAGGGTTCGGTCAAGTCTGAATTTGCGCACGAAGGTTCTTGACACTACGAGTCAACCTTTGACTATTCAAACTTGACTTTCTCTAACAGATGTCCCGGAACAACCAATCATCGTCTCTTAAATCTTCAAAATCCAAATTTTATTTTCCACGTTGGAATTCATAATTTTTCTTATAGACACCAAATTTCCAGGACGTCACAATAGTTTAGGACGCACATAGCAACACTTCTGCTTCAAAATCAACTTCTTGCCAAGAGTTATTTTTTCTACTTGTACTTAGAAGCCGAAGTTGATTTTTGATTAGAGAAATTTGTTTGGTAACGATTGAAAATTTTTACTTCTAAAACATTTCTAACACAAAATCTTCTATTAAAAATTATTATTGGTGGCCGAAAAATTTCTACCTCATTTTTTATCTTTTTAATTTTTTTTAAAAAATAATTTTTATTATTAAGAAGTATTATTTACTTTTTAAAAATAATAATTATTCATTATTTTTTACTTTGGATGCCGGAGATGGCGACTCAACGGCGACGGTGGTGGTTGGTGGTAAATTGTAGCGGCGGGCGAGGCGGTAGTGGCAGTGGTCGGCGGTTGGCGATAGTCGCGAGTGGCGGCCGACGGTGGTCGGTGGTGGTTGGGATGGGGGGTGGTTGGCTGTGTTAAGTGACTGCGCCCTCGAGGATCCCCCCATCCGATCCAATTCGAGCCCCGCGAGGTTGTCGTATGTTGGGGGTTTCGGGACGGATGAGATTGATCCGGTGGGCAATCGTCATCGAGGGTAGTTGCCTACGCAGCGATGGATCGACAGCAAACCAGGAGAGAGAGTCGACCCGGATCGATTCAACTTCGCGGATGTTTCGACACTTTCCGATGGCCTTTCCCAGGAGGCATGGGTGCTCCCTTTAGCCCCGCACCCGGGTTGGCGACTATTTTGCTTTTAGTTTTCGAAAAACTCTCTTTGATTAGCAAAAAAATTCTTTTGAAAATGACTTTGGAGTCGCCACTAACCTTTTTGGGGTTGGTTAGAAACCCGATTAGAAAGGGGAGTTCCTCGTAATCCTTTCGCAACCAAAGATTTAGGATTGGGGACTTGATTACCGTAGTATTATACTAGAGCCCTTGCGGTTACAGTTTGGAATTTGTTGTTAGCTAACTTGTGATCATGCGAGGTTTTTACCCTTTTTGACTTCTAATCATGTTTTTGTGAGTCGCTAAGTGCTTATGCAAATGTTCTTGCGGGTGGATATTTTTTATGGCATTTTCTAGGTTTTGAATGTATCCTAAAAAAGGATAAAATCATCCAAAGCAATCGAAGGGTTAACGAGAATGCATGCAATAATTAAAACTAATCTAAGGACAAATGAAAGAAAACTCACAACTCATCTGGTTAATAATTACAAACCAATTGAACAAACTCGAGACACAATTGAGGGATACGACAAAAGGGGGACCGGATTGGACAGCGATCGTAAACCTCCATTCTCCATGGTATCAAGCCAAATATCAAACAAATTAGAATGATAAGCTACTCAATCAAACGTTCATGATCGCATTTACAAAGCACATTAATATCCACAAATCAATGAGACAATCCAAATCACTCGAGAATGGGCCTCGGGATCGGGCTTTGTATGCACACGTCCCGATTACCCATTTAACCCCGTTGACTCGTTTAAGGAAGGTTTGGTTTTAAGGTTCCCAGTTGATTACCCACGAGTCATGCATCGATCCTAACATCCATCTATCAAATCACATGCAAAGGCTTCTAATTAAACCATGCACTTAGGCTTTTCGAACCTTAGACGCCAAACAATCATGAGAGACTTAGTGAGCCCACAGAAGGATCAATGAAGACAAGGTCCGATCAAGACAATTCAAGCACTCAAAGAAAGCTTAAAACATGTTAATTGAACTTCATAAGACCCACATTTATGTTTTCTAATCATTAGCATGAAAAATGCAAGTTAGATCCTACTCTTCAAGAACATGCTCAGGGAAAAACCGGTAATCATAAAATGCATGCCAAAGTTTTGAAATTGTTTGTATGAAAGGGAAAACATATCATTGACAACTTTCATGTTTTACACTGTTATTCAAAAAGCCCCCATTCTAACGTGGAAAATCATCTTTCATGAGCACTCAATAGCAAACCATCAGATTCCACAGAATAGGCAAATTTCAAGATTAAGCACAAATGTACACTTAAAACATCCAATTAATGCATCAAACTTTCCAATCTACTAAAAAATACCCTAATGAACAACTTTCATTTTTTGTGATTTTGGAAACAAAGACTCTAATCAAGCCATTATTGCAACTTAAGATAGACATGCACTGAATGAGACACAAACTCCAGATCAGTCACAGAAATGCACGATTTCATTAAATGCATTAAAAATATGAAACACTCATGAAAATTTTTGAATTTTTTTTATAGGTTATGCATCATAATGTTATGAACGACTTTTATGAAGACGTTTTTATGAACAAAGTCTGGAGAAATCCATGGAAAATCATGAAGCACCAAAGGTCAAGTCAGAAAACTCAATCTCATATTCAAAACTACAAATTCAAGCTTCAAACTACGGGACCCTTTTGACATAGTAAACGGTATCCATTTTTGACGCCATAATATATCAAATCGAAGATTGAGATGTGCTCTATGAATCTCTAGAGCACTAATCCATGGAATAATCACACTTGGACCCTCAAATCTACATAACAGCAAGATCAGACATTCTGATCCGAGAACACCGTTGACACCCGATTTTTGATCAAGTGTCTCTCAGCTTTATCTCATAAAATTCACAAAAATTCATAAAAAGTAAAAAAAAATTCAAAAATCAAGTTTGGTAGCCTTGGCCAAGCATAAGGAACCATTTTTGAACAAAAAATAATTTTTCATATTTTTCGCATTATTTTTAATATTTTTGGAAAATAGGAAAATACGAGAAAATCCATAAAAAATTCTTCCCGAGGTCACAAAAATATAGAAAAATGTCCCATATTTTTATTTTAATTCCCTTTTCATATTGACCTCAAGAAAAATTAAAAATTTAATTTAATTTTAGGTGTTTCTTCACAACACCGTGGGTTGAATTCGCTTAAAAAATACAATTTGAGTCATTTATTTGCAAACTCTACATATCTTGAGTCAAGACATTCAATTTTAGTCCTCTACAACTTCAATTTGATCAATTTCGCCCTCGGTTGCATGAATTACACGAATTGGGCAAAAATCCCCAAAATCTTTGCAATTTAGTTCTTGGAATTTTCAATTTTTGAAATTACTTTTAATCCAAGGATTTTCGCAATAAAATTGGACTACCTCCAAAAATTTTCATATGCTCTGAATCGATTGGCAGGGGTAATTTGATCCAATTTGACCATTTGAGCGCCCAATTGAACTTTTCCCCGATTTGTAATTTTAGGAAAATTTGGGATTTTTATAGAAATTGATGAAAAATTTTGGGCAAAATCACATATTTAGATATTTTTAGGCCCCTAAGTTCAATTTTGAGGTTTAATTGTAAAAATTCCCTACTGATTTTGATTAATTTTGAAAATTGTAAGTCTGAACCGATTCGGACCGATCTGACCCTTTGTCGGACCGGTTGAACCGGTCCAGAATAGTGTCATCTTCTTCCCGAGTACGCGCCTTTTTTGTAGATTTGAGAGGCGGATTTTGATTGACAAATCGAAGACCAATTTCACCACACGTCGGATTTTGTTCCTTGAATGAACACACGTCGATTGGGACCAATTTCACCACCGGAGATCGCCGGAGCACGGTGGACGGAGTGCTTAAAGTCCCGGCGCATGAAAAGTCAACATTCTCAAACCGAGTGAAATTCGTGCTCGTTTTGGTTCGACAGAGGGCCAAACGGACTTGGATGGAATCCCAGCTGATTTCGTCACCGTCCGACGACCTAATGGCACTGCGCAGCCACGAGATTGGAGTCGGCAAAGCTCCTCCAGTGCGCGCCTAAATTCAAAGTTGGTATAAAAGGCTCGGGAAGCTTTGCGAAAGAAGATGAGGCTCATTGTGATCACACGGTAACAGAATAGAGAGAGAAAGAGAGAAGGAAGAGAGAGAGAGTCTCGCGAGCTCCATTGCCTCTCGCCGGAATTCGAACCGTGAGCTGCTCGGCCGAGCGATTCAGGTCAAATCAAGGCATCGGATCATCACCGGAAGTTCGCCCGAGCTAGGAGAAAGCGATCGCACCAGCTCAATTGGTCCGTAGCCTCCGAAACCGGTGAGTCTACCTCTCGGCCTTCTCACTGTGCACTTATGGCGGAGCTCATCTCCGGCCACTATTCTTGAGTATTATTGAGGCGTTTTGCTTCTGGAACATTACCGAGCATGTTTACATTCCTATTTTGCATCGATTTCGTGTGATTACCATGAGTCGAGCCTCCAACCGGTCACGGTCGGGTCGAACTTCGACCAGGCATTTCTAGCCATTGCGAACTCAATCGGAGCTCGAGGTAAGTATCCTCACCTTGATTTGAGTGTTTCTAAAGCTCCGATTGAATAGTTATGCTCTGGTTTGACCGTTTGATTGTTCGTAGCCGAGACATGTGCGAGCTTGATTCGTGTTTTTTTAGTGGATAAAATGGCTAGATTTTGTGATATGTTGATCCGGAGGTCTAGGCGAGTTGATTGGTTCCGGTTTGGGGTCGATCGACCAAGATTTCACCGTCGGATCTCGCCGGAAAGTCTCGGCCGTCTGTTTGGTCGTCGTCGCGAGGAAGAAGACGAAGCTATGTTGGCAGGTCAACGAGTCAACAGGATGAGGTGTCGAGTTGTGATAGGTCAAGCTCGAGGTCCGATCGGCTTGGCCGTTGGCGCGGATGAGCCGAGTCGGATTAGATCCAACGGTCGAGGAAAATAGGCTAGTTTGATTGTGAACCGTTAGATTAGAATTTTTAGAATTTTAGATAATTAGTTTATTTGTTAAAAAAGCAAAAAATGTGGGACGGTGTTGTTTTAGTTAGTAGGCGTGTGGCGTCGTTTAAGTCTAGGGGGCCCGATACGTCGTCGTTTTGCAGCTTAGGTGAGTCGACGGTCGAGATTATATCTAGGCTTAGATCGTGGCCGTCCATTTAGTCGTGAAGCGGCGTCGCTGCATGCGTAGGGCAGAGCTGATCCAGTGCGGCAAGGCATACGTGGGCGCGAGTGAGCCAACGGTCGAGATCATTTCTAGGATTAATCTTAGCCGTCCGTTTATTTTTGGTATTTTCGGATATTGGAGAAATAGTTTTAAAAAATAAAAAAAAATTGATTAAATAGGATGCGGTGTCGTTTTAGTGTCGAGCGGGTCCGAGTCGGGTCTGGGTCGGGTTGACCGGGCGTTGACTGGGTTGGCCCGATCCGAAAAATTAATAAACAAATTAATAAAAATTTTCTAAAAAATAAAAAAAATTCATAAAATTCATAAAAATTCCTAGACTTTCCTAAAAAATTTCTAAAAATGTGTAGGTCGATTCGGGACTCTTATAGTCTAGATCGAGAAATTTCAAAGTTCCGATAGTCGATCTACATTGATCCGGAAAATTATTGATTTTTCAAAAAATAAATAAAAATTCCATAAAAAATTAGAAAAAATTCCAAAAAAAATTCTAAAAAATCACAAAAAATGGGAAATGACCACATTCAACTGGCCCAACCTTATTTTGTGATTTTTGGGTCTCGAACCTTCTAAATGACCATTTTACCTCTCTGGGCCTTCGGCCCCAAAAATTTCCCGAACCATCCCGGAATTCGAATAGGTCTTTCTATGGGCCAATAGGGCCATATTAGACATGCCATACTTGATTGATTGTATGATTTGATTGAGATTATCTTGATTGCGCCATTTATATTCTTGATTGTGATTGATGTGGTAGAAATTCCCGTTTGCATGACAACCTTAGATCGTTAGAGCCTACCTTGTCCTAAATTACATCTGCATGAATTCTTAGGTTAGAAAATCACTCAACTCCGGTAACCAAAAGGGCGTCGATGTAAATCTCGGCGTAACCAAGTCCCCGGACCCACTTCTTTGGTTTTCGTAGAATCGAACGGTTTCTCCCGACCGTTCGATAGGGTTCCCGATCATACCCTCCAAAAAATTGATCGGTGGCGACTCCATATGCACGTACACTATGCACATGACACCCGATCACACTAAGGTCGATCCCGATATCTAAAAAATTTCTTCACATTGCGATTCGAGTAATGGGTCTTGGGAGGGACCCACGCGTCAAGATTCACCGCCAACTAGGTCGGAAGCACGACTCGTTAACCTCGCCTCGATCGTCGCATCCCGACGACGACAAAAAAAAAGAGGAGAGGGTCGCGACAAACACAAACATGTCATAATGTGCCATATAATCATCCAAATCCCATAGGCATGCACAAACAATATAGCAACATTGTATCCACTAACCACTCAGCATTCTCAATCAACCAAAGCCTCCGATTCACCTCATGTTTAGGCTAATAATCTATCATCCACATACTAACTAATAAACTAGGATATTAGAAACAAACCGCTTTGCCCTTCATCACAAACCTGTATGGACGAAATGGTTGCACTAGGACAACAAAAGATCATCATAGAACGTCGGCACAAGGAGGGATCGACAGACGGAAGTCGTTGAGGGGTTGAAAATTAGCTAGGCGTAGCTCGGGAAAACACCACCAGCATGTGCACAGGTGATGGAGCCAAGAGGCTCTCAGCCTCCTACAAAGCTCGAATGGCGGCGGTTCAGCAAGATACCGGTGTGAGGAGGTCGGGTGAGGTGTAGGGAAGGTTGTGGTGGTGGTGGTCGGCCGAGATAGGCCGCTGGTTAGCCAGAATGCCGGCACAAAGGTGGCGGGGTTGGGCGGTGTGAGAGGTGGCCTAGAGAGAGGGCTAGAGAGATTGAGTGAGTGAGAGTTAGAGAGAGAAAAATTCTGCTCAAATGAGCCTCCCTTTTCTTAGGATTTTCGGCCATCATACAAGGTAAGAATGAGAGAATGTTCTAGGTTGACAAATCCCTAGGTTGACAGTCCCCATAAATTCCTTGTACCACAAGAAGGGATATTCTTGATCCTCTTGACAACTCATCTATTTTGTCTTGACATGGGAAGTTTCTAAAGCCTCTTGTGATAATCTTGATTAAGAAGACAATTAGCACGATAATTGGCAAAATTGACTATGCCCAAAAAGGTGAAATAGGTTTTACCATGGTAAAATTAAAAGCTTTTGGATTAAATGTCATGACCGACTCAAAAAATGATGAGAAAAAGCTTAATTAATTAATCATTTTTTTAGCTCAATTAAGGTATTAAATCTCTTGATTTAGAGAAATTATGACTCAAATCGAAATTTTTGGTGAAATAAAATGGCTAAAATGAAATTAAAATTAAAATTAAAATATTGATTATTTTTTCAAATTTTTCGGGTCACAAATGCTATTTTTCCTTTTTTTGGGGTATTTTCGAATTAAAAAAATATTAAAAATTGAAAATTAATTTTTTGTCAAAACTGGTTTTTTAGGCTTGGGCAAGGCCTCCAAACTTGATGTTTTAATTTTATAAATTTTTATGATATTTTTAATTAACTTTCTAAAACAAAAGGGATTAAAATTAGGTGTCAATAGGCGAGTGGTGGCGGTTGTTGGCGGCGATGAGCAATGGTTCGTAGTGGGTGGCGGGCGATGGTCGCCACGATCAGCGATGGTCGGCGGCAGTGGCGATTGGCGAGGGTTGGCAGTGGTTGCGAGCAGCGGTGGGCGACGGCGAAGGTTGGCGGCAGGGGTGGTTAAAAAGAGGGTGAGGGTGTAATGAAAATAGGGTGAGGCGAAAAGTACTTCTTGAGTTTTTTTTATTTTTTCTGAATACTTTTTGAGTTGAGAAGTAATTTTTTTTAACTCCTCAAATTAGGAGAAAAATAACTTCAAAAGTGAAAATTTACTTCGGAAGAAGAAATTTTTTTCATAAATAAAATTTTTTACCAAACTGATTTTTACTCCATAAGCACTTTTGGAGTAGAAATCCACTTCCATAAGTGTTATCATATGCATCCTTATCTGTTGGTCATACTGATGATATGGCATACCAACCCCTAATGTTGTTCATGGCCATATGCATTTCATTCACATTTTGCAGTTAGATTTCAAAACTCTTCATTTTATTTGGACTTAGCTTTAGAAGAGTGGGGGCAAACTCCCAATTCATCTTTCGAAAACTTGAAATATGTCGAGATTGCTAAATTACTTTTGACCTAAAAAAAATTCTCGTCCACATTAAAAACTTTTAAAAAATTATACAACTAAGTCAAAAGCAGATATTGTATTTGTAAATTTTCCCTAACAAACCGATAAAAAAGAAATCAATACAAGAATGATGAAAAACATATCTATTGACAAACAAAAACCACATTTTGTTAAATTTTATTGAAAAAATTGTCGGAAAAGTCCTAAACCTTTTGCACTTTTGCCAATTTAATTTTAAACCTTTTAATTACATTTTGCCGATTCAGTCTTATTAGCAAGAAATCAACGACATGGATGCCGGCCATCCTACTTGGCACCGCTGGCACTAACGAGGAATAATTTTTAATAATTTTTTAAATTTTTTTCAATTACATTTACTAATTTTTTTCCTTTTCCATTTTTGTTTCATTTTTTTCTTTTTTCAATTTTTTCCTCCGCTAGCCTTAAGAGAGGGCTGCCCTCGCGGGCCTCCGGTAGTGGTCGTCCTTGTCTGCGCGAACGAGGGTTGCCCTCACTAAGGGCGGTGACGGCTGCCCTTGCCGGCTAAGGCGATGGCTACCCAAGCTAGGGTGACGATCGCCATAGGTTGGGCTAGTGGAGGGGAAAAAAAAAAGGAAAAGGGAAAAAAGGAAAACATAAAAACCAAAAATATTAAAAAATATTTTAAAAAATATTAAAAAATATTAAAAATATCCACGATGGCGTTGACGTTACCATATAAGACCGCTGGTGTCCACGTCAATAATTTTTGGCCAATATGACTGAATCGGTAAAAAGTAAAAAGGTTTAGAATTGAATCGATAAATTTTAAAAGCTTAAAACTAAATTGGCAAAAAAACCATATAATTAAGACTTTTTGACAATATTTTTCATTTTATTTGATCAAATTTTGCCACCACCGGCAAAAAAATCTAGGACCACCGTTTGGGTGACACCGTAGTCGATTATCGGGAGAGGATGATACGAAGGAGAATCATCCCCGTCAGCTTGATTGTTGCAGTTGCCTCTCAAGCAATTGTCCATGGTATTTCAAGTTTAGATTATCATCAGGCTCTCTACTAAAATCCGAGTATTTAGTTTCTTTCCATCTAAGGGCCCGTATAGCAACGATTCTGATTTGAAAAAGTGATTCTAATTAGAATTATTTTTTTATTCTATTTCCTAGATGAGTTTTAAAGAATCATAACATGTTGGGTAAATGCACAAAATTTCTATTCCTGGAATATAAACGCATTTGGTAATCGCACAAAATTTTTATTCTCGAAAATAATTTCTCTTCCCAATTTTTGCCATTTAAGTCAAATAATTACATAGTTACTTTGTAAAATTTCATCCTATATTTTGAATTAATTGAACATTAATTCATATTGATTTTCTTATATAGCATATAGCATATTTCTATAATATTTTTTTTTCGTGCTATTCCGTCTAATTATCGTGTTATAATGAGTCATTTTAAGTTTAAAAAGGATAAATCATATTAGTTTAGTGTGTGATTTCAGATTAGCTCGGGCCCTCGCAGGCCTATACTAAATCACAAAAAATAAATATCAAATTCGATCTTAGTGTGATCGATGGCATGTGTATGTGCAAATGCAATGGAGTCGCCACCAATCTTTAAGGAATGTAGATCGGGAACCTTATCGAAATATCGGGAGAAATCGTTTGATTTTATGCAACTAGAGAAATCTAGGGTCTGGGAACTTGATTATGCCGGTGTTTCCATCGACGCCCTTTCAGCACCAAAGTATTTTCTAAACATTTTTCATGCAAAATTTTAATTCATTTTTAAACCTATGAGGCAGGCCAATACTAAGTGTTTGCACATGTTGTTTTTGTTTTTTTTTTTATTATTATTTTCTAAAATTAGACCAAGTCAAAGGTACTTAAACCTAGGCAAATCGCAATCAATGAAATCAAATGTGCAATCAAGAAATCATGACATTGATAAATTGCATCGTAAAACCCTAGTGAGGCCCTAAGAGCTTAGAGAAATGTGGTTCGGGTTTAATTTCAATAGTGTTTATGAATTTTCTAAAAAAGGAATAAAATCTATGAAAACTAGGGAATCAAGGCCCAAATTTATGAAAATGAGGTCAAACTAGCATAATCTAAGCTTCTTATATTTTTAGGGATTTTCTGAAATTTTTCTGATTTTTTAGAATTTTTTAGAATTTTTTATTTTTATTTTTTATTATCTTATATATTTTAGATCGAGTGAAAAATGATGAGAGAACCGAAAGGGAAAAGTGAGAGATGTGGGGCTTCATTCTATTTTGTGATTCTCAAAAGTGACTTTTTTTTTTTCAAAACAAACTTTTTTTTATGTTCTTGTTTTGCTTCAAAACTGTTCCCGAAAACATAATCATAATCAAAATCACTTACATTACCAAACACGATTCCCATCCTTTTTTGTTACAGAAAACTAGAATAGTTGCCATGCATGCCCTAAATGAAACCACGTCATCATTTTCACAAGCATTTATAGGTGTCGGTGATGACAAGATATAACACCGAAAATTGGAAAATAAAAATAAAAATTATTGCACGTTCCAAATTCATAGATCCAACTAGAAAAAGCATATAAATTAGGCGAAAAAATCCAAAAGTTGCTTATTAACCAAATCAATTTTGACAACAACAACAAAAAAAAAACAATCTTTAGATATTTTTAGTATGATTCTTGCCTCTTTAGTTGTACCTTAACGTGTAGATCTATCTATCCAGACGACTATAGGCTTACGTCCGCCGACAACTTCTGGAAATGGCCACATGAGATCTTGAAAATCTCCGCGAGTTCAGCCCAACAGTCATTGTTGACGCTTTAGCCGTCGTAGCCGAGATTTGCCGCCAAGTTAAAAGGCACTTTCTTATTTATTATGGTGATCTTTGGATCCAATTATTTTTGGATCCATTCAAAAACAATGTGACTTATTTTTATTGTATTTTAATCTTTTATTTTGCAAAATTTACCGTGAGGGATGATTAGGATATTTATTTACATTTGAAGTAATTATGATATCTTCCTTGATTGTCTGCATTTCTCAAGTGCCAATATATCTCACTTGACTGTGGATATCACAGATTGACTATAACTAAGGCCCGTTTATTTCTCGAAAATTTGTCAAAGGAAAAAGAACACCTTTAAAGGTGAGCTTTTTGAAAAGAGGAAACCGTTTTCCCACATCTTGTTTTTCACCTAGACCAAGAACGTTCTCCCCATACACTCATTTTAATTATTTTTTTAATTTTAAATTAAAATATTCTTTCTTAGAAATTAAATTTTTAATTAATTTTATTTTAGTTTTTTCTATTTATTTCTTTCTTCTTCAACTTGTTGCTGGCCGTGGCAACAGCCGACGAATGGAGGCTGTAAAAGAAGGTTAAAGAAAAATAAAAAAAATTCAATTTTTTGAAAAATAAAATAAAAAATAAAAAAGCTTATTCAAAGGAGTGCAAGGAGGAAAATTAAATCGTATTTTCCATAAAAAAATGTTAAAAAAAATATTTTCTAGTTCATTTTCAGATTCCAGCCAAACACGAAAATATTATCATTTCCTTAAAAAAGGATTTCCTCAAAAATATTTTTAAAAAATGTCACATCTTCTATGAAATGAATGGAGCCTAATATCATGATTATCTTGTTGCACTTGCTCTACATTATAACACTAGATATATAGAAATTTCGCATTTCTCTTTTTATGTATCAATCTTAGATGCACATGCACACGTGAGTGCACACTCCAAACGCACATGTTATCTCGTGTTTCCTCAATGTCGATTCTCAACATTGTTCGACTCTCCAATAGCCACGCCGGCTTGCTTAGTTGTTGTGAACTCTGTACAGTTGCCGTGACGACAGCCTCTAGCATGATGGCAACCTCTTGTCGCATTGATGACTCCAACCTGCACAACAACCATGACAACACCAATAGCAACGTAAGCGGTTACTGATTTTTGTATTATCTTGCTATCTTAAATAGACATCTTTTCTTTTTGTTCGACCAAAAAAAAAAAAAAAAATAGACATCTTTTTTTTATTTTTAATCTGCTAGTTGTACTTTTTCACAATTGCTAAAAATTACATTTGACTTGAATATCAACCAATTACATTAAACAAAAGAAACACATTTTAATGTTCACATTTACATTTAAGAAGTGCAACGAAAAGCAAATTATTGCAAGCCTGCACGACTGGGTCAAGCAGGCAACAACATCGACGACTTTATGGCAGGTCATTACATTACCTTAAGACAACGATTGTGGTTGATTGGCGGCAACGTGGAAGGAAAGCAAAAGAAGATCAAATAGGAAGATCTATGTCAGTAAGTGATTATTTAATGGACCTGTGCCGCGTCTCTTCAAGAGATTAGTGTTTAATTACTCCCTAAAATTCAGATGATCATCACTCTTGATTTATGGATTGAGGATCATCACGTTACTACTCACAACTGGATCTTCGGCAAGTCATGTTGGCTCTTGCGACTCACAAGTAATTGGAGAGTGCTTTGATCTGGGCTTGTCTGAGGTGCTTTTTCTATGACCGCCTGATGCTAAGCATGCGTAAACAGGGAATTTTCAAACTTTTAATTTTTTTTTCCTAGATGGTGCCATCTCAAGTACTTATAACGACTGCTCCTGCTAGTATGAATAGTGTTTGTAAAGATCTTTAGGGGGTTCAGCCATTTGAACTCTCGCATCCAAAACGATCACTTAATGTACATTGCTTGCACAATTGTTGATCTATATAACTGAGTGGAACATTTTCTCATGACCTACTTTCTTTCTTTCTTTCTTATTTGAGAGCTGTGCATGCACCTTTCAGAATTGATGCATTGCCCTCGAGTCGATTATTGTACTACTCGTGGCTGAGGATAGTACATGCCGCACAATCCTTTGAATCTGGCCACTTGGACTGTGACATTGGGTATCCGAGCTTGAGTTATAGTGAAAGACTTCGAAGTCATGATCGACAATCGAACAACCCAAAATTAGAGACGGATCGAGGATTTGAAAAGTAAGTGAATGCCCTACATGCCCTCGAGGGCACCATTCAAACTCAATGAGTGGATCGGGTCCATTAAGGGATTGCATCATGCTGTGAACAATCAAAATTGTTATCCTTGATGACGATGTCCGAGAGACTATACGCGTATTCCGCGAGGAGGTAATGCAACTTGACCATACGAGTTGCTATGCTCACTAGCGCAGCGGGTAATGCACCCAACTTTCTGTTTGACATAGAGCAAAACTTTGGGCACAAGTCAATACATGGTGTTGATGCATCAAGGCTGCACGATCTATTTTTTGTTGAGTCAGTTTGTTAAAGTCCTATTTTGTAGGGTATTTAGCTGCATGTTATCTATTCTGTTAGTTTATTGTAGATTTATTCTGTTAGTTGTTGCTCACTTTTGTAGATCAAGCAATCTGTTACTTAGATGGCAATGTGTGTTTAGTGGGCAACAAAAAGCTTTAGTCTTTATTTAAGTAATTTTCAGTTTTCTGAATGAAGAAAAAGCACTTTTCCTTTCCATATGATCTGCTTGCTGCAAACACACAGCTTTTGCTGTCAATTCTTCTTTTTTTCTTTGAGAAAACAACATTGGTATCAGAGCCTTCTTGATCTTAAGGAGTTGTGAGTGACTTGTGAGATTGATTGAGAGGAGTGTCTGCATCGATAGAAGCCGAAGGCAAAATGGAGGCAAGATCGAGTGTTTTTTCAATGGCTCCACCAGTGTTTGATGGAGAAAATTATCAAGCCTGGGCAGTGAGAATGCGAGCCTATCTAGAGGGTTGTGATTTTTGGAAAACTGTGGAATAAGATTATGAAGTTGCTCCCCTTCTTAACAATCCAACCATCGATTAGATCAAGTTTCACAAGGAGAGGACAACAAGGAAAGCAAAGGCAAAGTCTTGTTTAAATGCTGCTGTCTCACTTGCTATTTTCAGCAGAATTATGGCTTGTGAATCAGCCAAAGCTATTTGGGACTTCCTCAAAGCTGAGTATCAAGGAGATGAGAGGACCCGAAGCATGAAGGGGCTAAATTTGATCACGGAATTTGAGAGACTGCAGATGAAGGAGTCTGAGACAATTAAGGAGTATTCTGATAAGTTGATAAGCATTGCAAATTAGGCAAGAGTTCTAGGCACCGACCTCTCTGATAATAGGCTAGTGTAGAAGATTCTTGTCTCTTTGCCCGAAAGGTTTGAGGCAACCATTGCCTCTTTAGAGAATACCAAGGATTTGTCTTAGATCAAGTTGGCATAATTGCTTAGTGTTCTGCAAGCACAAGAGTAGAGGAGGTTAATGAGGTTGGAAGGAAGTACGGAAGGAGCTTTACGGGCCAAAGAACAACAAAATATAAGAGGGAAAGGCAAGAAGTGGAAAGGAAAGAAATGAAATGGCAGTAGTGGTTCAGAAGCTACTGTAAGAGAGAATAGTGCAGGCAACTCCAAGAACAATTGGAGAAGGTATTTGTCATGTCAGCCTTGTGGAAAACAAAATCATCTGCACTTTAGATGTTGGAAGAGGCCAGATGTAAAGTGCATAAAATGTCATAAGCTTGGACATATTGAGAAGTTCTGCAAAGAGAAGGGAGATCAACAGCAAGGTGAGGCACATGTTGCAGCCCAGCAAGAGGTAGATCAACTGTTTGTTGCCTCTTGTTTCTCTTATAGTACTCTATGTGAAAGTTGGCTTGTTGATAGTTGTTGCACAAACCAAATGACAAGTGATGAAAAGTTATTTATAGACCTTGATAAGTCATTGAAGTCAAGAGTGAGGGTTAGGAATAGGGAGTACTTAGAAGTGAAAGGTAAAGGGCTGTAGCAATAGAGAGTTATGTTGGAACTAAATTGGTTTCTAATGTGATGTATGTGCCTAAGATTTATAAGAATTTGCTGAGTGTGGGGCAGTTGGTAGAAAAGGGATTTAAGGTGATATTTGAAGAGGGGAAGTGCTTAATCTTTGACTCCAATGGTTAGGAGTTGTTCAAGATAAAGTGTTTAATCTTTAACTCCAGTGGTTAGGAGTTGTTCAAGATAAAGATACAATAGAAGAGTTTTTCTCCGAATCCTCTTGAGAAAGAGCAGGTGGCATTCATGTGCCAGGCCAATGATTCGGAGATATTGTCACGACCTAAAAATTCAGAAAATTTCAGGCTAATGGATTATCGGGTTAATTATTTAACTAACCTAACTCGGACTCTCCCAAGTCCATATCAAATCGCAACTTAAGGTTTAATTGATTAACATGCAATATATTTTAATTTTGGAGCCGCCACTAATCATTTTTGGTAGGTCGATTAGAAACCTAAATAAAATAGCGGGAGAATTATTTTATTCCTACGAACCGGAGATTAAGAGTTCGAGGACTTGATTACGCTAGATTACTCTAACGCCCTTTCGGTACCATTTTATTTCATGAAAAATCATTTGAGAAGGCAACATTAATTGATTTTAACCTAAGTCACTAACAAAGGTTATCATGCGGGTGCATAATCAATTAATGAACATCCATAAGTCAATATAATCAAGGGAGCATGCGCCACACAAAATTATTTTTTTTTTTTTTTTTTCGATTTTTATATGAATGCATGAAAGACTATACTATATGTGATGCAATGTCGTGATGCAAATGCAAGACTAAGCTAAATGACGTGCAAAAGATGACATGCAAATGAAAATTAACTTCGTGATGTATGAATTAAAATTTTAAATATGCAGTTTTAAACTAATGTATAAAGATATGCTTCTAGTTTAATTAAATTGATTACGTGATGTTGGAATCAATTAAATTAACCTAAGCATACAATTCTACATGCAATGCAAACTAATATGCAACCTATATGACATGGTATGAGATGACATAGCAAAGATGAATTTTTTTTTTTCGGATGAATTTATTTCCTAAAATAGAACTATGCCAAAATAATTTTTATCTTGCATATTTTAGAGTTTACATTAAACTAAACCCTAATATATTAAAGATAAATTATTTTAAACATGAGATTCTATCTAAACATGCAATTTCTATTCTAGTATGCAATCTAACCTAATTATTTACAAAAAAAGGATTAGATATGCAATGATCTACATGATGCTATTTTTGAAAAGATATGTAATTTTCAAATATGGAAAATGAATGAATGCAAATCTTTTAGAATTTTCGAGATTACATCATACGACGGATATATTCTAAAAAATATGACAATCAAGCAATTCAAATCAAAAGAGGAAAGTGAATATACCAATCAATGCTAATCAAGAAAGTGGATATATCAATCAAGTTTTGAAATATTTCGTGAATATTTGAGTCAATCTTTAATTCGTAATCCTACAATTAACGATTAAACCCAAATCCTTGCCTAATCGAGTATTCTATCAATAATCCTAAAGATGGACGTTCTCGATCGTATGACAAGTTGTGGATTAGGAAAAGAAATTTTCCTAATCAACCTGTATTTTAAAAAATATCCACTTTGATGTAATATACTCGCGATATACAAATATATGACAAGATATGCTCGAATTAGGTGAGTGAATATTCAATTTGAATATAGGAAATATTTACCTTATCTTGCAAATTTATGCTTTCCTAATTTGGACTAGACCAAATTTTGTACTCCGACGATCGGTTTAGTGAGGACACATTCGGGCAAGAGAAACCAACGTTGACGTTAAATGGCCCATGATCAACAGAGAACAGCAGCAACGCAGGGGCAGTTCAATTGGGAAATAAGAATTTTTGGACCTTGATTTGAGCTCGAAAATATGCACTTCAAAGCTGTGAATTCGCTCGTATATCACCTCCAAAAAGTGCTATTTTTTTGACGTAAAGTGCAGCAAAATAGCCCCTTGTATTGCCGAGCAAAACCTTGTGCTTTGGACCTGAACGGTGGAAAAATTAGGCCAATTTGGAGCAAAAAATGACACTTGAACAGCAGCCAAGCGTGGACCAATCAGCAAGGGTTTTCCTCAGCTTCTCGTCCCCTTTGCAAGAGCAAAATGTGATGAAGAAACTACAAAGACAGATTGCAAAAACCATAGGGACAGAGGAGAAAACCGCAGTAAAAGCTCCTGGATCCGCAAGGAAGAGGGAACCAATGTTCCTTCGTTGCCAGAGGAATCCGCTTCTCACTTTTGCGTTCTCCTTCTTCCTTTTCCTTCTTATGTGAACTCTTCTACTATTCTGAATTTTCCGAATGGTAGAATCCCCCTTTGTGAAGGTCCATGACATATGTATATATAGGCGTGAGATTAGGGTTTGTTGCCCATATCTCTTTCCTATTTTCATTCAAAGGACATATTCTGATATCTCTACGATATTATTGAAACAATTGGCTCATTTATCCTTTAAGATTTGAAATATTATAATATCTAGATTAATTGCCCCAAACCAATATTACAAATTTTAATGAATTAATTGCTTCCGTCGCCGGTCCTATAAAATGGAAATGTAATGCATGAGTGCTAAAATTAACGATAAAAATGATTTAATTATTCTTTTGTGAGAGCTAAAACTAATCCTCTTTTTTTATACAAGATAAATGATTTAAGAAAAATTAAAATTTAGGTGTCAACAGATATGGCACAAGAGGCTAGGGCACTTTCATCACAAAGGCGTCTTGTTCATGTAGAGGAATGAAATGGCAACTGGGTTACCAAGCCTGGAGGAGCAAATCACAAAGTGCAAGGCTTGTTTGCTGGGCAAACAGACAAGACTTCCCTTTAAGGAATTTACTTGGAGAGCTACGGAGAAGCTGCAGCTGATTCATACAAATCTCTGTGGTCCACAAGTGATTCCTTCACTAAATGGTAGCAGGTATTTCATTATTTCCATTGATGATTATACCGGAATGTGTTGGATTTACTTCATGAAGCAAAAGTCAGAAGTTGCTGAGGTATTTCTGAAGTTTAAAAGATGGGTTGAGAACCAAAGTGGTTGCAAGATTCAGGTCATTAGATATGATAATGGAATAGAATACACCTTGCAGAGGTTTAACTCTTTCTATGAAGAGGCTGGAATTGAGCATCGGCTTACCGCTTTTTACTCTCCACAGCAAAATGGAGTAAGTGAAAAGAAGAATATAACCATTATGGAGATGACTAGATATCTGCTGCATGAGAAGAATCTACCAAAAGAATTTTGGGCGAAGCGAAACAAACAAGCGGTTTGTCTACTGAATAGGCTGCCTACAAGGGTATTGGAGAAGAAAACTCCCTTTGAAGCTTGGTTTGGTGTCAAGCCAATTTTAAGAAATTTGAAGGTGTTTGGCTATTTGTGTTTTTCTCATATTCCATAGGTCAAGAGAAACAAGCTGGGGGAGAAAGCTGAACCTGGAATCTTTGTTGGCTACGGTTTAGTGTCAAAAGCCTATAGGATCTATCAACCATAAACGGGGAAGGTGATCATTAGCGGGGATGCTTAGTTCTTGGAAGATGAGCAATGGATCTATCAACCATAAACAGGGAAGGTGATCATTAGCGGGGATGCTTAGTTCCTGGAAGATGAGCAATGGGACCGGACAGATGAGTTACAAGGCAAGCATAAGGAGGTATCACTAGAACCTAACGAGCTAGTAGATGATGTTCCAATTAGAGGTACCGGATCTCTGACTGATATATATCGGAGGTGTAGTGTGGCTATTTTAAAACCTACTGGTTATGAGGAAGCTAAAAATGATTAGAGGTGGATGAATGCAATGAAGGAAGAGTTGGTCATGATAGAAAGAACCGGACATGGGAGCTAGTGGAGAAGCCTAAAGACAGGAAGGTAATTGGAGTAAAATGGGTTTTCAAGACCAAACTCAATCCCGATGGCTCGGTGAATAAGCATAAGGCCAGGTTGGTGGTGAAGGGATATGCACAGGTTTGGGGAGTTGATTTTTCAGAAACCTTTACTCCTGTTGTAAGGCTGGATACAATTAGAATAACTCTTGCTTTGGTAGCTCAACAATGATGGAAGGTGTATCAGTTAGATGTGAAATCTGCTTTTTTGAATGAAGTGTTGTAGGAGGAGATTATGTTGAGCAGCCAGAAGGTTTTTTCATACCAGGCCGGGAGGAGAAAGT
Source organism: Rhodamnia argentea (assembly GCF_020921035.1). Classification (NCBI taxonomy): domain Eukaryota; kingdom Viridiplantae; phylum Streptophyta; class Magnoliopsida; order Myrtales; family Myrtaceae; genus Rhodamnia; species Rhodamnia argentea. The sequence continues at coordinate 15,075,564 of NC_063150.1, forward strand.
TTATTTGCTGATAAAGGCTCTTTATGGCTTGAGGCAAGCTTCCGGAGCATGATATAGTAAGATGGATGAGTACTTGCTAGGTCTAGGTTTCAAGAAAAGTCTTAGTGAATCCACTCTATATGTCAAGAAGTTAGTATCTAACTTAGTGATGGTGTCTCTTTATATGGATGATATGCTGGTGACGGGAAATAATAGTGCTCGGATTACTGCACTTAGCAAGAGGTGATGAAGATGTTTGAAATGACTGATCTTGGTGAGATGTCGTATTTTCCGGGGATAGAGGTTAAGCAGACTCATAATGAAGTTTTTATCTGTCGGAAAAAGTACTTGAAGGAGATCCTAAAGAGATTCAACATGGAGGAGTGCAAGAGTGTGAGTACTCCAATGGGTCAAAAAGAAAAGCTTCAAAAGAAGGATGGATCGGAACTTGCAAATGAAAGAGTTTATAGAAGTTTGATTGGCTGTCTTTATGTATCTCATCGCAACTAGGCCGGACATCATGTTTCTTGTAAGTGTCTTGTCTAGATTTCTTAATTGTGCAAGTCAATTGCATATAGTAGCTACAAGGAGGGTGTTGAGGTACTTGAAAGGTACTCTTTCATATGCAATTAAGTTCTGCAAAATTCAGGAGTTTAAGTTGCGGGGGTATTCTGATAATGACTAGGTAGGATCAGTGGATAATATGAGGAGCACTTCAGGTTATTATTTTACATTTGGGTCGGCATGTTTTTCCTAGTGTTCAAAGAAGCGGGAAATAGTAGCACAATCAACTGCAGAAGATGAGTTCATTGCAACTACTGCAACTATGAATCAAGCATTATGGTTGACAAAGCTGTTGGATGATCTACATTTGGAGCAAGAAGAAGGCATAGAAGTATTTGTGGACAATCAAGCTACTCTGGCCATTTCACGGAATCCAGTATTTCATGGAAAAATAAGGCATTTTAATTTTAAGGTCAGGTATTTCTTCTTGAGAGAAGTGCAAAAGGCTAGAGAGGTGAACCTGGTGTATTGCGGTTCAAAAAACCAAATTACAGATATATTCACTAAGTCATTTCATGTTGGTCGTTCAAACTTCTCAAGGCAAAGTTAGGAGTGTGCAACACTTGATCCAGGGGGAGAGTGTTGATGCATCAAGGCTGCATGATCTATTTTTTGTTGAGTCAGTTTGTTAAAGTCCTATTTTGTAGGGGTATTTAATTGCATGTTATCTATTCTGTTAGTTTGTTGCATATTTATTTTGTTAGTTTGTTGCTAACTTTTGTGGATCAAGCAATCTATTACTTAGTGGGTAACATGTGTTTAGTGGGCAACAAAAAGCTTTAGTCCGTATTTAAGTATTTTTTAGTTTTCTTAATAACGAAGAAGCAGTTTTCCTTTCCATACGATCCGCTTGTTGCAAACACATAGTTTTTGCTGTCAATTCTTCTTTTGTTCTTTGAGAAAACAACATATGGGATGAGTTGGAGTGACAATGGAAGTGAGATATAACACTCTGAGGGCGTTACATGCGCAGCAGAAGTTTGAGAGAGCCCAAGTCTGAGTCCATCAACATATCCAGTCGAACGACTCACCTTCACTCAAAAGCTAAAGCTAATGAGTTAAGGGTCAACTTGGATATATTAATTATTCAACACCATATTAATTCTCCGATGTGGGGCTTTTCTAACACTAATGTTGGACATTCATAATGTGTCCGAGCTGCAGACATAGCAAGGGACATAGCTTTGGCACGAGCCGAGGCTAAACGCAAGAGTTGTCAAGCCCCGAGAACCAGCAATAGGTCTAGATAGGAATTCACACCTCAGAAATGCCAAGACCTTGGTAAATAGAAGCAGGTGACTGCTAGCTTGCTTCAAGTGTAATGGACGCATAAAGTTGCGGAATTCATGAAATGTGCGGTGAACGCGATGCAAGAGAGAGTGTTGAGCTACCATGTCAATTCGGACATTGAGGGAGAGCATAAATGAGATGGCCCGAGGATGGGGGGCCTTTCACTTGCTTTATGTTGTTTTGTGCTAAGCTATCACCAAGGGAAAAACGAAAGAAATTAACAAAAATAAGTTGATGTATGCAGAATTGCAAACTAATGGCAAAATCGAATGGGCCATGGTTGATTCGGGAGTAACCTATAACTTTGTGTATGTGTTTGAAGCCAGCAAGCTTGGACTTGCATCGGAGGCTTGATGCGAGTCGGATCAAAGCCATGAGCTCTAAACAACACTTGATCCTCGACGTGGTCGAAGGAGTTTCCATGATGATTGGAGAGTGGAAAGGATTGCTCGGCCGCATCTTTGAATGACTTCCCCATCATTCTTGATGGTCCCTCCAAAGTCGGGTCAAAGTGTAAATCTGTCATGCCGGATAAACTTCCATACCAACTCCCCCATTACGGATAAGTAGATCACGAAGTCGAGCTCATGCCAAAGTCAAATCATCTGCTCAAGTGCCTATCGGATGGTCCCTCCAGAGTCGGTTGAGCTAGTTGCTAGAGGCAAGTTTCGTCCATTCAAAGGCCACTCATGGTGCCCCATTTTTGTCCTAGAGGAAGTGAGATGAAAGCTTACAATTATGTGTTGATTACAAGGCTTTTAACAAGCTAACCGTGAAGAATCACTATCATACTCTATTGATTAATTACCTGTTCAATTAAGCGAGTGGAGCCATGTACTTTACCAAGCTTGACTTGAGATTGGGCTATCATCAAGTTCGTATCGAGGGGAAGAGCCCAAGACAGCGTGTGCGGCGTGCCACAGAGCCTGGAGTTTTGGTCATGCCATTTGGTCCGTGCTAGACACATGCGGTACCTTAATGAACAATGTCTTCCATGACTACCTTGACAAGTTTGGAGTGTATCTGGATGACATCCTGGTGTGCAGCAAGACTTCAATCGACCATGAGAAGCACCTGTGCTTGGTACTTGAGATGCTAAAAGAAAATCACATATAAGTGAAGTGCGGCTATTGCTCGTCTTGCCAAGGAAAGGTTTGACCTCCTTGGGCAAATCATTGAGTAGGAGAGAATCGACATGGACAAGAAGAAGGTTAAGGCCATCAAGGAGTGGCATGTGTCGAAGAATGCGGGTGAACTGCGCTCATTCCTTGGTCTTGCAAACTATTATCGCCGGGAAAAGTACACTAGGAGTGCCATAACTTTCAAAACATTCACTTAAGTGCCATAACTTTTAAAAATCGTTTACTTGAGTGCTACGTCGGAGTAAAATCGTTCACTTGAGTGCTACAGTAACTTTTCCGCGCGTGCCACGTCGGCTTTCCAGCGTGCCACGTCGGTTTTCCGGCGTCTACAGTAACTTTTCCAGCGTGCTACGGTAACTTTTCTGGTGTCTACAGTAACTTTTCCGTCTACAGCTTTCCGGCACTTCTAGTGTACTTTTCCCTATTATCGCCAATTTATGAAGGGATACTCCAAGCGAGCGACACCACCGATTGAGTTGCTGAAGAAAGATCGGTTGTGGACTTGGAATGGGGAGTGTAATGGTGCATTCAAGGAGCTAAAGCACGCAGTGATGGAGGATCCTTTCCTCCCACTCTCGGATGTCATGGAGCCGTCCGAGGTACACACGAATGCTTTAGACATTGACCTAGGAGGTTTATTGGTGCAAGATAGCCAATTGGCGACCGAACGGATGTGCGCAGCTTGAGACAAATAGTTCTTACTGTTGGAAAATAATGTGCACATGTTAACGTATCGGGGAAATACGTAACACTTGTTTGTTGTAATTAGAAAAATAATAAGACGAAAATGACAATAAAACTTCAATAACATTGACAAAGCCAATAATTTTATATTAATCTTTACATATAAAGATTACAAAGTGTCACGACCCGAACCCTACGAGCCGTCGACATCCCACCCGGCCATGACCGCGTACGGTTCTCTAGGATCCAAAGGCCAACAAAATAAAATTTCGCATGCGGAAGCAACAACAATCCTCGTACTGATTCCAGCAAAACTACGATAACTTGGGATGGTAAAACATACTTATGTACATATATACATAACCGCTACAAACTCGTCAAACCTAAGGCTTCAGGGGCCACCGTACAAGCCCGTGACCACCTATAATAAAAAGAGATGTGGTTGAAGCCCGCTACACAACCAAAATACAACACTCTACAAAAGCTGAGAGGCCAACTATCCTAAGCCTCGTCCTCTCTATCTCAAGCGGCTACTCATCATCCAAAGGCTCCACAACTTCTCCGTCTTGTTCGGGTGCCACGACCTCTGGACTGGGCTCCACGTCATTAGGACCAGCATCCGGGTACACTACAACGCCGTCTAGAGGGGGAGTGCTAGTAGGATCCCATTACCCAACACCGTCACGGGGAATATCAAAACCAGTTAGTGGTCCCACTAGCAAGTCCTCGTGGCGGTACGTCCACGCCACGTACGTATGGGTCTTCCAAAAGGGCTCTCCGGTGTCCACTAAAATGGTAGTAACATGCCTATAGTACACCTTGTCCTCTCCTACTGGGTATTTTGTCACCACGGTTTCCATGTCTCACGGGATCCCGAACCTTTGAGGCGGGTCGTTCATGGCTGAGGCGGAAGGTCCGAAAGAAAACAACGAGCCCACGACGGGGTGAGATAAAATCTTAGTAAGCTAGCCCCTAATCCTAGATTAGGGCTCTAGTGCCTCTAGACACATTTTCAGTGAACAATTTCCAATAATCCTTCTTTCTCACCAAAAATTCCACAATTAAATTCCATAAAATTCCATTCTTTCTCCGAAAATTTCTCACACCTTCTCAAATATTCTACGTTACTCCCGTTTCAGCGTTCCACGCCTTAGTATGACAATAAAATATTCCACGTGCTCTGGGGCCCGCGTTTAACGCATTAGGCCATAATATAAATATCCACATTGATCTAAAGCCCGCGTTTAACGCATCAGGCTGTCATAGAAAATTCCACGTTACTCCACCGACATCATACAAGTTCATAACACTGAGCCTCGGACCTTTATAGAACACGGCTCTATATATATATACCAGGGTCTCAAACACAAAGGAACACGATCCATAAATCTCGGTCTCGGACACATAAGAACATGACCGGATTAAGTCTCGAACAATTAGTCGAACACGATCCACTTTGGTCTCGGACGACTTAATTGAACACAACTTTCATACCTTCTCGGTCTTAGACAATCGGACGAATACGGCTCACTTTGGCCTCGGACGACTTGATTGAATATGACCCTCATATTTTCTGAGAATAGATTGGGACCACGTGATTCGCTCACGTTAGAGAATTAATAAATCGGAACCACCCGATTAATTCACGCTAATCCATAGATTAATCCAGACCACACGATCAATTTATGCTACCACAGAATTCAATCTACGCCATACGACCATATTTATGCTAACGTAGCAATAAATAAATAACATACGATTAAAATTATACTAACGTGCAATTAATACGCACCATACAATTTAATTATACCAACGTGGGAATTTATCGGGGCCGAACAATTTAAATATTCTAACGTGCAATTAATTCACTACTATAATATTAAACTATAATAATACCACATTTAATTAATTCAATGGCATAACAACATAATGTCACATAAAAGTAACTATAGTTAAAATATAATCTAACCATGGTTAAATAATAGCATAAAGTAACTAGAGTTAGCAAAAGTAACCATGGTCCAACTTTGACCATGCAATATCCTCTTGAATTCACTATTCACTTCAAGAACATGATTTCTCTCTCTTCACTCCCTCTATTTTCGGCCAAGGCATAAAAATGGCCAAAAACAACCAATTTTTCACCCAAATCTACCAAATCTCAAGTCCATTAGCACCCTAGGTACCTAATATAAGGTTAGGGACCAACTTACAACAATTTTTGCAAGTTTTCCAGCGAGAAATGGGCGAAGAAATCTTGGTTCCAACTGGCGACTCCGGCGACTCCCTTGCTCGGCTAAAAATCCACAAAACTCGGGCGGTTCAAGGTGGTTCGGGTGGTAGTCGAGCTCCGGCGATCCAAGGCAAATCCGGCGAGGCTTAGGAAATTTTTCGGCAATGGAGGTGGGAGGGAGAGTGAATTCGGCCAAGGGGTGAGGTAGAGAGAGAGAGAGTGCTCTTGAAAATAAAGAAGAAGAAGGCCAAAAACATTAATTAATAAAATGTTGGATAATGCAAGGGTGGATATTTTTGATGTCTTGAATGCAAGAAGGGCAAATTGGTAATTTCCATCAATATTGACTAGTCAATTTCGGCCAAGAGAGAGGATTGACCAAAATGCCTTTCGGTCCAAATGAAAAATTGGGTCTTCTCCAAGGGCAAATGGCTAATTTCTCATTTCCAGTCCAAATTTATTTTTCCCGAACCTCTTGGGGCGAACCGCGAAGAAATTTATACATTGGATGAGGAAACGTCCAAAATTTATTTATTGAAACCCCTGAAGGTCCGACATCAAATTCTGAAGCTCGATTCGCGATCAATCTCGATCAATAGAATTTTCAGCATATCTCAAACTAACGGGCGGCTTTTAGGAGTTACACGTATCGACCCGTGATTAAAATCACGTTTAAGAATTACTCGAGCCATGGCGACCTTGGTTGTCATTCAATTGCGAGGGTCAATCACTATTCTCGATGAACACGATCGTTAGAAAATAATTCGGGGACGTTCGGAACCCATATGAGGTCAAACAGAATCACCCGTGATCCAAGCATAGGGTATTATCCAAATCGTTGCTTAATTATTCTAAGATTGGCCTATATTGATCCAAAATATTCCCTCGACAATTTTTATGACCAAAGAGTTGGTCCAGGATCAAGTTCTTAGGTCTACGTACTTAATTTTCCTAGCTAGCCATTCCCATTTGGTTAGTCCGGTCGAGAGGGATCAACTCCGAGTGAGATTAGACTGAAATACGTCGATGAGACTTTTCATTTATTCAAGGCTTCAAAACGAGCCGGATTACGGGATGTCACACAAAGAAAATAAAATTACTAGATAGTAAACTCGAAAAGAATAGGAGAAGAGGTGAGATACGGCTAACCGAATCTCCTCAAGGCAATTAGTTCACGCCAACGGTGCTAACCAACTTCATGAACTATGCCTCCCAAGATACAACACCTCGAACCTATTTGTATCAGCACTATACGAACAACACTCTGTTGAACACTTCATGAAACCATCACACTTGGAGGACGACTACGAGAGATTGAAGGAGTGTGATACAAGTTGTGAGTTGTGATTCTAAACTACGGAAATAGTCTATTTATAGGCGAGGAAAACGTCCGTTGTGCGACATTAATCCACGTCGGTTACGCCGACATTAATCCACGTCGGTTACATCGACACTAATCCATATCGGTTACTTGACATTAAGCTATGTCGGTTACGAAGACATAAGTGCATGACGATTACGGCGATATTAAACCAGAAAAGTCGTAACCGCCGAGAGACATAAATACAATAATGTCTCCTTAATGTTGAGCCATTAATATCCAAAATTACAACAATCCCCACATAATGGCTCAACAGAACAAAGACTCGAGGAATTCCAAGTGTGCTTGTGGAAATACACTACATCAAGATAGGTAGCTTTCGCTTTGAACCTTCTTTATTGAAAGCCTATCGGACATACTTAACCGGTCAGTGAACTTAGTCTTGAACCGCCCGCCAATCATTGGTGTAAGCCCGGACAATAGACCTCACACAAAGTATCTCCGAATCAAGATTGCTTCTCGGTTGCATTCATTCTTTCGGCCCTAAACCGCTCGGGATTCATGTGTACTTTAGAAAATTCAGCCTTTAAAGATTTTCATAGAGTTGGCTAGCTCCATGCACATAGGTGCATTCCTATTAAAGGTATTCTATCATACCTTACTAGGATGTTAAAATCCAAGTTATAGGAATCATTAAACGCATAGCGTACCCTTAAAATGCTGTAGGAAGTACCTTTGCATCATGGGAATGGGAGACAGTGGTCTCTCTACAGTTTCTGAAATTTATATTGTCCTATTGAACCTAGTCCATGGGATCTCCAATCACATAAGTTAGGTTTCCACCTTGGAAGCTCTTTATTGGGTTAAGACTTTTAACCCATTCCCCTCGATGCGCAATTTGCTTGCTCTCTCGATAAACCTTTTATCAGGGGATCCATAATGTTTTCCTTTAACTTCACAAAGTCCAAAGAAATTATTCGATGTGAAAGCAACTGCCTTACGTATTATAGTTATGATGAATGTGTCTAGACTTACCGTTATATATCACATTATGTACCTTGCAATAGTTGTTTGATTATCACAATGAATGCATATTACAGGCACATGTTTTAGCCACAACGGAGCATCTTCTAGAAACTATCGAAGCCATTCCGCTTTTTCAGCAGCTTTATCCAAAGCAATAAACTCTGATTCCATCGTGGAACGCATTATTAGAGTTTGCTTTGAGGATTTCCATGATATTGTGGCATCTCCTAGCGTAAATACATATCCGCTTGTTGATTTCGATTCATCGAATTCGAAATCCAGGTTGGCATTACTATAGCCTTCCAACACAGCTGGATATTGACCATATTGCAAAATATAGTCTTTGGTATTTTTCATATACCCTAATCCTCTCAACAAAGCATTCCAATGCTCGTGACCTGGATTTCTTGTATATCCGCTCCGTTTTCCTTCTTGTGTATGCAATATTTGGTCTAGTGCAGTCCATGATGTACATGAAGTTGCCGATCACTTGAGAGTATTCCAACTGCCCGATACTATTTCCAATATTCTTTCTTAAAGCTAGGTGTGGTAGAAAAGGATTATTCGCATCTTTAATGTCAAATCCTTTAAATCTCTTAGTTACCTTTTCAATGTAATGAGATTGTGTTAAACCTAGGCTATCATAATTCTTTAGAATTTTGATGCCGAGTATAATATCCGCAATACCTAAATCTTTCATCTCAAAATTCTTCTTGAGCAGATTCTTGGTAATTTTGATAATATCAGCGTTATCTCAAAGGATAAGCAAGTCATCGACTTATAGACAAATAAGTACATATCCAATGGACATAGATTTGGTTTACACACATTTGTCACATTCATTGATTCTATACCCATTTTGGATTATCACGTGGTCAAACTTATGATGACATTGTTTAGGAGCTTGTTTAAGTCCATACAATGATTTAACAAGTCTACACATGTTGTGTTCTTGTCCTTTAACCTTGAACCCTTCAGGTTGTTCCATATAAATCTCCTCATTGAGATCACCATTTAAGAATGCAATTTCACATCCATCTGATGTAATTGCAAATTGTATAGCGAAGCTATAGCAATCAACATCCTAATCGATGTTGTCCTTATTACTGGTGAATAAGTATCAAAGTAGTCCGGATCCTCTTTTTGTCTAAACCCTTTGGCAACAAGCCGTGCTTTGTACTTATCAATGGAACCATAAGCTTTATACTTCTTCTTGAATATCTATTTACATCAAATTGGTTTATTTTCAGGTGGAAGATCAATCAATTCCCAAGTATGGTTACTTAGGATATAATCAATTTCATTGTCAACGGCTTCTTTCCGGAAAGAAGCATCCGGAGATGATATTGTCTCTTTGAAGGTTTGAGGCTTACCTTATAATTTGTACGTCAGAAAGTCGGGTTCGAAAGGTTTTGCAATACACCACCTCTTGCTCCTTCGAAGTTCGGCGTCCTCAACCTCAACTTCATCATTCTTAAATTCTAAATTTCTGAATCTCTTCTTAAAAGGTTCACCTTAATTTTTTTTCGTAGGATATGTACCCTCAAAGAATTTAACATCTCTTGATTCTAGGATAGTATTGATATAGATTTCCGCATTTTCAGACTTGTGAACCAAAAATCTATATGCGCTGCTATTTTGAGCATAACGGATGAATATGCAATCCACCGTTTTAGGTCCTAATCGAGTTTGTTTAGGAGGAGGAATCGCCACCTTGGCTAGGCACTCCCACACTTTCAAATAATTGTAGGATGGTAGCCTTCCATTCCATAACTCATATGGAGTCTTACCCATTTTTTTGTGGAGTATTTTATTAAGAATATAGTTCGCGATCAGCACTATCTCTCCTTACAAGTTTTGAGGTAAACCATAACTTAAAAGCATGGCGTTGGCCATCTCCTTTAGATTTCTATTCTTTCGTTCAGCAATTCCATTTTGTTGTAGAGTATAGGATGCAGTTGTTTGAAGAATTATTCCCAAACTAGCACATAACTCCTTTAAAATTGAAGAACGATATTCTCCTCCTCTGTCAAACCTAAGCACTTTGATTCGTCTATCAAGTTGGTTCTCAACCTCATTTTTACACTTGATAAGCATGCTCATAGCCTCATCTTTGCTAGTAAACATATAAACATAGTAAAATCGTGTACGATCATCCACACAAGTTATGAAGTACTTCTTTCCACCTCTACTTTCTATAAACTTTAAATCACATAGATCACTACGGATTTGTTGTAGAGGTTCACTTGTTCTTTCAATGAATTTGAAAGATTTCTCAATAAACTTAGCCTCAACACAAGTCTCATACTTGAAATGGGCATCCAACTCAAACTTTGGAATTAGCCTCAAGTTTGATATCGTCTTCATTATACCATAATTTACATGTCATAATCTACCATGTCATAAATAAGGAGACATAACAATGTAAGCTGAAGACTTCTCTTTACCAGTAGTGTTTGAGTACAAGAATTTTGAGTTTACATCAATGACAACTACATTGGCTTTAAACAGGTCATTACTCAAGTATCCTTTCCCTACATACATTTTCCCTTTAGAAAGTACAAACTTGTCGGATTCAAATACAATTTTGAAGCCCTTCTTGACAAGTGTAGGGCCAAAATGAGATTCTTCCGGATTTCCGATACATGCAGCACAATTAGCGGGGCAATCTCCTTGCTAGAGGTGAACTTAGGATCACCTTTCCTTTCCCGGCAATTTTTATTGATGCAGAGTTAGCCATATAAAGCTTCTCATCTTCCTCAGCCTTCTTGTACGACGAGAACAGGTGTCTGTCCACACAAATGTGATTTATGGCACCTGTGTCTAACCACCAATCGGTATTATTTGACACTAGGGATACCTCGCACACCACTACAGCAGTCAATCTCTCATTATCTTCCCGCTCCGCCAGATTCAACCGCTTGGCTACACTCTTGCCCTTGCCTTTGTTTGGGCACTTCTTGCTATCCTTAGCATGATGGCCAGGCTTATTGCAAATAAAACATGTCCCTTAAAATTTTTGGGATTGTTCCTTCTACTTGCCTTTTCCTTGAAAAGACTTCTTTCTTTTCCCCAATTGCTTGGAATTGAAAGACTCAACTATGTTAGTCTTTGGTTCCATAGAAGGGTTTGCATTCCTCCTATTGTCCTCTTCAATTCTGAGGCGCAGAATGAGATCTTCAAGGTTCATCTCTTTCCATTTGTGCTTCAAATAGTTTTTAAAGTCTGATCACCTCGGAAGTAGCTTCTCAATAATAGATGCCACTTGAAATGATTCATTGAGTAGATTCCCTCAGCAAAGATGTCATTGAGAATTATTTGCAATTCTTGGACTTGACTCATCATAGATTTAGAATCCATCATCTTAAAGTCCAAGAATTTGGCAACCACAAATTTCTTGGTGCTCGCGTCCTCATTCTTGTATTTCTTCTCTAAGGACTCCCATAACTGTTTAACAGTTTCAATGTTACAATATACATTATAAAAGGAATCTACCAAATAGTTAAGGATATAATTTCGGCATAGGAAGTCCCAGTGCTTCCAAGCCCGTAACGCCTCGAGCATCATGACATCTTGCTCATTTGGATTAATTATTGGGCACATCTCCGATAAGTACTTAACCAGATTCAGCTTGGTTAGATAGAATAACATCTTCTTCTGCCATTGCTTAAAGCCCACACTGGTAAATTTTTTTGATTTCTCATTCGGTGTATGAGATGGTATCACCAAGGAAGGCAAAGCCTGTTGATGTACCAAAAATGGTCTCAACCTGAATCACCAAAAATGGTCTCAGCCCGAAGGCTCGCAGCATGTGCTACCACAACACTAGGCCTCGAGGTATGAACCTCTCCACCAACCACGGTCGAATCGACCAAAGGAATGTCTCCAGAGACATTTGAGACATTATTGGATACTTGATTGTTATCAGCCATCACGATTTTATGATAAAACCAAACAAATAGTAAGTATAAATGCTAATCGCCTTAAGATTGTTGGAAAATAATGCGCACACGTTAACATATTGGGGGAAATACGTGACATTGTTTGTTGTAATCAGAAAAATAATAAGATGAAAATGGCAATAAAACTTCAATAACATTGACAAAGCCAATAATTTTATATTAATATTTACATATAAAGATTACCAAAAAAAAAAAAATTGCTAGACGATAAACTCGAAAAGAATAGGAGAAGAGGTGAGGTATGGCTAACCGAATCTCCTTAAGACAATTAGTTCCTGCCAATGGTGCTAAACAACTTCATGAACTATACCTCCCAAGATACAATATCTCAAACCTGTTTGTATCAGCACTATACGAATAGGACTCTGTCAAACACTTCTTGAAACTAGCACACTTGGAGGACGACTACGAGAGAATGAAGGAGCGTGAAACGAGTTGTGATTCTAAACTACGGAAATAGTCTATTTATAGGCAAGGAAAACGTCTGTTGCGCGAAATTAAACCACGTCGGTTACGCCAACATTAATCCACGTCGGTTACTTGACAGTAAATCGTGTCGGTTACGAAGACATAAGTGCACGACAGTTACGCTGACATTAAACCAGAAAAGTCGTAACCGTTGAGAGACATAAATGCAATACTGTCTTCTTAATGTTGAACAATTAATACCCAAAACTACAACACTTACAGATCATACATTCCTCCCAGTATGGAAGTGCTATACGCTTGGATCCAAGTTTGTGGTCAAAACTGATAATGTGTGCGCTATCCACATCTTGATAGAACCAATAGTCATTGTCAAGCATACCAGTAGTTTTGGCCGAATTTGACACTAAGATCAAATACAAGAGAGGCCGAACATATTAGGTTAGCATACACTTAGCCAACAGACCTTGCACCTTGGTGAGAGTGAACAACTTGGCAGCGAGCCAAGTGCACTGACCACGTTCAAATAGATTCGGATGCATCTTGAGAGTGATCCCACAGCAAGAAACCTTCTTGACTTGATCAAGGGAGGAAATACGCGTCGCGACATGCAATTACCGGTTGAACGGTCCAAGCTATGCATGACTTACAAACTTCATTACCAGATAGGTGGCCAGATTGAATGGTTCAACGAGATGCTGAAAGAGTAGATGGGGATCCATATGAGTGCCAACCAAAAGAATTTGAGTGAACTTGCTCCAAATTTTGCTTCAACATTTGGCGGAGCTGCTCCTCCAACAAAAAGCCAGTAGTTTCAAGTGGTGACCGCCGGCACCCGCAGCTTCCTCACCTAGTGGCAGTGCTAGATGCTGACATTGCCCGAACTAATCTTGAGAAAACCTTTAAGAGAATGAAAAAAGTGGGCTAATCAAAAGAGGCGGCCAATCTAGTACCAGTTGAGACGACCTGTCATGCTAAGGATCCTTCTTGAGCGGTTGTGGTACCTTAACAAGAAGGATCGACGCATTCGGAAGTATGAAGGGCTAGCGACGGTGCTGGTGAAAGTGGGCAAAGCTACTTATCTGCTTCGGTTGCTCCGCTTGGTTGAAGATCCATCTGGTGCTCCACGTTGGTTCATCCAGACGTGGAGGACCAGATGCGAGATGTGCCGATTGGCTCTGGAGCGAAGATCAACTTTCCAGTGGGTTATGCTGTTGGAAGAGATCCTGGCTAAACAGCGGCCAGCCAACGGAAGCCAAGCCAAGGAATCTCTAATTCAGTAGATAGAGCCGAAGAACCGAATACACCATTTACGAATTGGAGGAAGGCCTCAAATTGGTCTTCTAATCACAAAGAACAAGGCAAGTATTCAATGTCCGAGGACATCAACAAATTGAGCGATAGAGAATGTCACAGGCCCTCGGGAAGCGTTTGGATCTACGCTCGTCCGAGGCGTTTCGTCCATGGTCACTTGGGGTTGAGCCTGCATTAAGCGGACAACTCTACCTGATTGGTGCCAGCCTAGGGGCACCTTTGACTTTTCATAATTTTCTAATTTTTCATAATCTCTCGATGGTATTAACTCAAACACTTGTAAAGGTCACTCATCTTAGACTTTTTTTTTCTTGATCAAACTCATCCTATAATTGACAATGCTTGTAAACCTTTTCAGGGGAATTCAACTACTTAAAACTCTAATTTTCAGATTCTGACCCCCCCTTAAAAGAAAAAAAGCTCTATTTCCAAATAATCTTTTGATGTACATTTGATTTTATCGTTGTCGATTAATAAAATTGAGTAGAATATTTTCAAACGATCTTCTGTATTGCCTATACCCTTTAGAATCGGGGTGTTGCGCGCTTGGGTAGATTGATATAATATTCATGCTCCGAGAAAAGTATAGTACTTCTGATCGAGGATTGGACAAGCGGTGCGACCTTTTGAATTGTGCCTAGAACATGATATTGATGCACTTGGTAATATATTTGAATCATGTTGAGAGCTATTCACTAGGTAAGTTGACTGTGGTTAGAAGAGTTTTGACGACCTACTCCCTACATCTTTTTTAGGCTAAATTCCAAATAAGAGCTTGAAATATTTTGATCTTCTCAAATAAGGATTTGAAATGAACATTTTTTCAAAGAAGGCCTTGGTAGATAGATATTTTCTTCTTTGACCATTTTAAATTTTTTTCCTTTTTCTTTTTTTCTATTATCATTTTCGATTCTTTTATCTTTTTCCTTTTTCTTTCCGTTTCCTTAGCGATCGCCAACCTCACCTAATCTGGCGAGGCCAATGTTGAGGACATCGACCTTGCACACCAAACAAGGTTTAGGCACGAAAAGATTTAGGCTTGCTCACCGAACCAAATTTGAAGGAATCGTGATTTTTAGGGACATCGAGCTTCCTCATGCGCATCCTCATGTAAGGATCACGGGACGGGAAGAGGTTTTTCACGAGAACGCCATCGGAGCCCTCAAAGACTCGCAATTTCATGATCAATTCATGCACCTCCATGTTCGTCTCCTCAAGGGAACTGCTCACATAGCCCTCCCCCTCACCTGGGCTGGCGAGGTTGGCCTAGGTGAGGGTCGCGCAACGGTGGCATAGGCAGCCCTCACCTTAGGCCATTGTTGGCAAGAAAAGGGTAAAGAAAAAGAAAAAGAAAAAGAAAAAGAAAGGAAAGAAAGGAAAGAAAGGAAAGGAAAAGAAAAAAAATAAAATGATAAATGACAAAAATATTCTTTGTTCATACTCTTTTTTATCTTTTTTTAAGTAAGATCCATTTTAAATTTTTATTTAAGAAAATCAAAGCACTCCACGTTCATATTACTTTTTGATTTTTGAGAGGGCAACCTAATGACTCCTCGATCAAAAGGGCTCGCGCCGTGCTGGCCAGTCCATCGACATGACGTATGATTTCAAATTCGAGCTTGCTGTCTTCTGTGAACTAATCGTTTTTCCTACCGATTGCTTGAATTCGGGCTCCCTCCTCCGTGACTTCGACGCCGATCGCAGATGAAAATCGCGAGCGCCGACGGTGACACTCCCACCATTGTTGCCAACGCTCGCTCAATCGGCGCCGAGTCGGTCCCGGGTTGGGACCAGCCCTTCACCGACCAAGAACTCGACGACATCGAAGCCGCCGTCACTACCGCCATCTCCAAGAAGCGACGGCCCTTCTCCGGCACCGGGAACGACGACGACGAGGACGAACGTCCCGGTGGACCCCGACGGCGTTTGCCCGGGTCATTTTCTTTGCAACGTACGAATGAGACCCGTCTCACTTTCATTTCTTTATGGTGTTACAGATGATTGCCGTAGAAATCCGCAGTTTTTAAGAGTTTTCTCGCTCTCTTTTCCGTGAGCAAGAGATTTGTCGCCAGTGGGGCTGTGAAAGGGTTTTGGATAGGATAGAACTTTACTATAGCTGCATTTTGTTAGAGCAATTCTGGGTTATTGTAAGACAAGATGTTGGTTTTCTTATTTATTTTTTTAAAATTTTTTTAAGATTGCTAAACTACAAATTAGTAGCTTTGATTGCTTTGTTCTATAATTCACTCTCCTGTTTCTGCGGTTTCGGCTTAGTTAAAGGCTTGTCCTCCTTTAACTGAGAAGGAGAAAAGTTCGATTTGTAGTGTTTATGTGCATATGTGATGGAACTGTTATTCATCGCCTTTCACATGACAGATAGTATGCGGATTAAACTCCCTGTGATGATATTCAGAGGTCGGATTACGTACAACCGGAGTGCTACTGGTGTAGAGAGAGCCGCAGCACAGCTTTTGAGCAAAATTGATGCAATGAAAGGTGTAATGGATCAAGTCATAATTGGTTTTGACATTGAGTATAGGCCCACTTTTCAAAGAGGTTTGGTCAGTTCTGCTTTCGCATTTTATTTAATGGTGCTTTGAGGTCGGCTTAGTAGTGATTTGGTTTTGTGTTTAGATGGAATTTACATCTCTGTGATTATTTCTTGATTTCTGTTCAGCAGCAAGACTTGATATTCTTGCAACTACTTTAATGAAATGGTACAAATTCCCGCACTTGAGGGGTCTGTTAACAGTTCTTTCCTGCTATGAAAGTGGTATTGTTATCTATTCTTACATTGTGTACTAACTCAATTCCAACAAATTTTGTTTCTTTCTACAAATTGATGAGCTTTTCATCTGATCTTCTGAAATATTAGTTTCATTTCTTTCAATTGTGCTGCGGTATCCTGGTTCTGGTCACATGTAAAAAGTTATTACGATGATGTACATTCGAAAATCTGTATTTCGCTTTGTATATCTACAGAGATCTGTTTTTAACTCTATGTATTTCAGTATTGTGCTTGTTTCTTGTTCCTTGCCTCTGGCATTATTGGTAAACAAGGTCTTTTGGAGTAACTTTTACTTTTTGCCATTTCATTTTCTTTTGGTGTCTGAAATTTGATGTTTAGCTTATGTCAGATGCTTAACACCTTAAAATATTGACGATATATGACGATGAAGAGATGTTTCTATCTGTTTCTTCAATTTCCCTAGGACTGTACATTATCTGTACGTTTTCAAAATTTTAAAGGGAAAGCTAAAAGGACTTCTTTTAAGTTTCAAATAGGTAATTAAGGTTTCTGAGTGGCATAAACAAAGTTTCTTTTTCTTCCTCATCCTTTTTTCTGTTTTTTTTTTTTTTTTCTAATTTGATGTGTTTTTATTTTTATGGTCTTGGATGCATGCTCAGGGGATAAGCTTGCATTTTTCTCTTGAGGAAGAAAAAGGAAGTAGAAATAGAGATTAAAATCACTACATTTTATTGCTCAGTCATTATCTTAATGCAAGACTTGCAGGTGTTCCACCTCGGAAGACAGCAGTAATGCAGATTTGTGGTGACAATGACCACTGCCATGTGATGCATGTTATTCGTTCTGGCATTCCTCCTAGTTTGAAGCTTATTTTAGAGGATACCGCAGTATTAAAGGTTGGCATATGTGTAGTTTTTAGTGGCTATTGGTAGATGTCTAGTTGGTTTTGAGAAAATGTATAGCTTAACTGCATAATGATGTTATGCTTGCATGTACAGGTTGGAGCAGGCATAGCTGGTGATGCTAGGAAGGTGCTTAAGGATTACAATGTATCTGTCAATGGTTTTCAGGATCTTTCAGAACTTGCTAATCAAAAGCTTGCTCTGCCTCGTAATAGATGGGGTCTTGCATCTCTAAGCGAGGTGCTTCTAAATAAGCAGGTTATAGATCAAGTTCTTTTGCAATTGTCATGGCCACTCATGAATAATTTTCTCAATTGCTGTCTAAATGCTGGACTTCAGTGATAAGTCCCTTTGACAAGGAAAGGCTCAACCTAAGTTCCTTGATCCATTGCTAGGTATAAGTTAAGTTATTTGACCATCATATACTTGTTGAATTGACTGTTTGGACGGTTGTAACTCTACTTATTTGATGGAGCACACATTCTGAATGCAACTGATTATTAATTAAAGTTTCTTTGAGTAGAGTTAACTGGATGGCTAATGCTACAAATGTGAGAGGATTTGGCAAGTGTAATCAAATCGTATCTGCAGTGCTTTTTGTGCTGTATTAAGAATATACTTCATGACGCATAATTTGTAATCTTATCGCAAATTGTACTCCTACAGGGACTAAAACCTTCTTGTATTTCAAATTGAGATCCGTTGTTCTTCCATGTTCATTGAACCTGGCTACAAGTTGTTCTAGCAAAAGCCAAAAACTCATATTTTTGTTTATATCAATGGTCTTAATAGCATTCAAGAGACCAAACCAGATTGGTTATACACAGTTTAATTGGTGGAAGTGATTATGTCGCCTGGTTTTATTTTAACTGAGTTCTTCAGTTTTCTCTTATACATAAAGTACCACATCTGACGTGCATCTTGAGTGTGACAAAGATGGCAAAGGTGCCCAAAAGCAAACCGAAAGGTGTGAGTATGAGTGTTCCTTAGTGCCACTTTGCTTAGTTTTCAAAATGGGGAAGAAAGTGTGCTAAAACAGGCCATCAGTCCAGTTGGTTGGCGTGTGGTTCTTAGTCAGCAGAGAAGGGATTTGAATCGATGCACAGTAGATACCCAATTTGATTTCTTGTAAGGTCACGATCCCATTCAAAGTAAAACCAGCCCACTGGTTGAACTGGGATTGATCTGGTTCTTGACCAGTTTTGACCTTTGATAGTTTAGAGCATATACGAGGTTGGTGGTACAACAGGTATCCAATTGAACTGGCTTGTCAGGTTCGATTAAAAACACTAGTTTATAATGGATTTACTGAGTCATGTGTTTCTTGTCATGAATATTCTCAATGGCCATGTTCATTTCTTTTCGAACATCAGCTTTAGATTTAGAGTTTGCAATGGATGCTACATAATTGTGAATAGTGTGGTTTAGGTGCTAGTTAATTGCTTTTACATTTGCGATATCTTAGATTCTGTTTGATGGCTCAATTAAGTACCAATAAGTCAACCATTGTATATGTATATAAGATTCAACCCATTTGTTATCCCTAATTTTGGCTTAAACAATTAAGCAAAAAATCTACTAAAGGAATTGGTTTTTTCATTTGTTTAATGGATAAGTCTTGGGGACATTAGAATCTTTCAACATATAAACAGTGTTTACAATTGCACATTTCGTAAATATTAAGCGTTCAGTTCTCAGTTATTTTCAAACAACTTGTTTCCAATTTTAGAACTTGAGATCGTAAATGCATAAAATTGAAGTTATGAATTAGTTCTAGCAAGTTGTTGGAAAGTCCTAGCGGAGGTGCTTGAATTTTCCTAGCGGAGCTCCTCTAGAAAAATTTCGTCAATTATATATATGACTGAGTTCGGGCCAAAAGAACTTCTGCAGCATTGACTTATATGTAAATTATTAATTTGTATTTTGCGTCATTGTCCACGTCAATGGATGTATACCTTGCATCAATGAATATGATGAATAAGCTGTGAAATATGTTGAAAGATAGCTTCCATCTTGATTAGTTTACAAGATGTTGCATGAGCTTATTCATGCGATGGTTGAATGGAAAGGATCAATGAGGATCAAATGTGGTTCCGGCATAAGACTGCATGCTGTAGGCTGCTTCTCCATTAAAGCTGGCCTTTTAAAATAAGTGAAATTGAATGTCCATGGAAGATTTGAGCTGGCTTTAATCGGAGTTTTTACATCTTGCAGCTGGAGAAATCCATGAAAATTAGGTGTGGAAATTGGGAAGCTTTTTTTTTATCAGAAGAACAACTACTTTATGCTGCCACCGACGCATTTGTTTCTTGGCATCTATATCAGGTAAAGCTGTTGCTTTGAAATTGGATCATCACTGTCCTGGTTATGTTTCTTTGCTTAGTTAAAACGCAAGCTGGATTTGCCTCTATAATCTTATGCATTGGAGGTGCTGATTCAAATGAAATGAGATATTTATGGAGGTCAATTAGGTTGAGGATAAAAAAACTCTTGAATACGCTTTATATCAAGAGACGTACTTGGACCGCAATTTTGTTACATTCTGAGGATAGTTGTTTATATATCGTGTAGTTAGCACATCTTTCCACCAGGATCTCGAGGGTAACATTTGGGCATTTTATGCTTTTTCTTAATACAAACAAATTCAGGTTCCGGTAGCTGGGCTAGTGCCCCTCCAGGTATAGTCACTGGTTGGCCCTCGGGCTAGACACCGGGTGAAGCCCGGTGGGGCTGGTGGATCCTGGACTATAAAAAAAAGAAAGAAAGCAAATTCAGGTTCCTCGCAATTATCTTTAATTTCAACTTCAATACAAGTATTTGTAAAAGCTTCTAACTCTTTATAACTTGGTGCATGTTCATAGTTTGATCCATGGATATCTTCGTTAAATTTCGTGCTTCAGGTAAATATTAGAATAGAAAAACATTATAGCACATTTTCATGGATTTTAGGCATGTGTAAGCATCTTTTCACAATTACCAGGAAAAAAATAGCAAACAAGAAAAAGATAAATTGGCTGCCAGCTTTTGATTCCAAGATATGTTGGAATTTTTCAAAAAAATTGGAGCATATTAGTTGCTGGATCAAAGTCCGAAATTGAAATTTATAATGCCTCCTTTTTGATTGAATCCCGGCCTTAAAGAGCCCTTCGAATAGATCTTTGAATATTCTATCACGTGTGTGAGATTTTGTTGTAGTGCCAGTGGACAGCTAAATCTTGCGTTGTCTGGTTGCATAATTTTGCATCAAATGCAGGTCTTAAAGAGCCTGCCAGACGCACGAAGGAACAACATTGAGAATAACGAAGAGAAACTGACTGTGGCACTGCCATAATTACCTTTGAGGTACTTCCAATCTCGGCACATCATTGTTGTTTTCCTTATTGTTTCTTCTCAATCTATTCAGTGTGACTTGGGTGGAGCATTCTTCCCTCCGCTCCTTCCAGCTTCCTATTTATTTTTCAATACGATTCATGAGTTAAGAACGAAGAGCAGATTTAGGAATACATGCATTTAGTCCAGGGCCTCAAAAGCTTATGTCTGGCAGCATCTATGTTTATCTATCAGATCATGTACACGAATGCTATTGTTTTCTGATATCTTTTTGGAAGTTTCTTGGCAATATTGCTTATCATTGTACCTGCTTGTGGTACCCTCTTCACCATACTTTCTAACTAACTAACTAAACTAGAAGCAGCACAGGGTTGTTCTGAACTGTTTCGTTGGTCAGCAAGAGTTAATAATTAATAACTGCAGTTGCTACTTGTTCTATTGTTGAGTCACTAACAAAGAAAAAGCTGCAACTCTTGCTTGGCATTAACACTGCTGATAGTCTTGAAGTGTCTGGCAGGAAAAATTGTAGCATGCGCTGGGTTCATGTGAGCCAAGTGTATAATAACTGTTAACTTTGGCAGGTCCCATGAGGGATCGACGAGATCTGTGCTGGGCTCACACAAACTCGGTGCATGCAATAATGGCTGATTCAACAGTCAAGTTTGTTTTCTGACTTCTGAGTTCCTTGGCTGGAAATCTTAAGGTCGTTATTATTGTAAAAGAAGAAAAATATATGAAATTATTTAAGATTGGTTCCAGATTTTGTTCCGGTGAATCAAACAGAGATTGGAGCATTGTGTTTTGGTTCCTTTTGTCATAATTGCATCTTGGTTAAAACAATCAAACATATCTTATGGTGTGTTCACATAATTTATGCTGTTGCTTAGCACTGTACTAGCGATGACGCGAATTTTGACGGACTTGATCATTTGTTGTATTATTGTATGTTCACCCCTCAGTTACTAAAACCTGCTTCGCTTGCTCATGCTGAATGTGCCAACATACAAAACCAAAATAGCTTTTTTGGTGACCTAAACATATGTAGACACCACTCTTCTGATGTTAGGGCAGAAGTTGGTGTTGGAAACCTAGTGAAACTTGCATTTGATCAATTGACTGTGGATTTTCAGTCTGTTCAAGCATGGTGAGACCCTGATTTGCCTTTATTCTTTTGTTTTTCCGGCACCTCTTTCTCATCGTTCAGTCCGATTTCATGCCATTGAGACGAAAACAGATTGTGGAAGCAGGGGAGTCACAGCAAATTGCACGGTTGTGACGGTTCACATCGTTCTTCCATTCTGAGCAATAAAGTACGAAATCAATTTCATTACCATATGTTCATGATGGATGAGAAGTGCTTTGTCCCACACATGTTGGCCCAATTTCAGTGTGAAGTGACCCCTTTCACTGGAGTTGGAAAGATGGCCAGCTCTAGAATTGTGGTCTATGTTCCCACATATCTCTCTCTCCATGAAAAAGTGAGGAAGGCTGAACTTATTGTATTGCCATGTATGAATTGGTTAATTGGAGTTCGGAGTTTAGAAATAAGATGAGCTCCGAAACCAAAATTAGGCCGGTCACTGATCGGAAACTTCTCGAGTAGTAAAATTTGAGTAGAATGAGTTCCTGTTGGTATATTGCATATAGGTAAGATGTGGAAATTCAATTGTGCCCTGTTGTAAAACCAGCACACGCCCCATCGGCATCATGTAAGTGCAATACTTTTGATTTGGATGCACAAGTGATCTCTATTCTCCAGTAGAAGAAGAAGTCTTCTGAGCACGGTTTGGTTAAAGCTGTCTGCCTAAGTTGAACTCTTTGAAAAGAATAGTGTTAGGTATGTTAGGATCGATTTACAACACTGATATTATAAATTTATGTGATAGATTTTCACTAAGCATCGACTATGACTAACTTATTGAAATGTCTGTAAATTCATCTCGCATACTGGACTAAGCACACTTAGTATAATCATGCATATTTGGTTAATGATTTACTATTTAGAAAGTACTTTTATTTATCATGAAGAAATTTCACTGAAATAAGCACACCCAAAGAGTGATTTCACATTCAAAGCAGTACTTGCATGTAAATATGATTATACGAAATAGTCAAGTGCTAAATGAAAATGTTTTGATCTTTTTGGGTTAGGAAATTCGATTTTCCTAACTTTAAGCATGCGTATTTGCTTTGATCGCAAATGATTTTTCACTGACCGATCATTTTCAGTAAATCAAACTAGTGATAGTTCAGAAAACTAATTTGTGAAGTTCTGTTTACTCAAGCAAACATACCCTTCATTTGGTAAATTCAACGAGTGTCTTGAACGCATTCATAGATACGGCATCTACAATACCGGTGGTGGAGCTTATCCGATCAGGTCGGTTCAGTTCCGCGGGGTTCATAGGTTCAGAAGGTGGTCCAGTACAGGAGTCAGTGGTCATCAAGAGACGTCCGATGAACAAAATTTACTAGTGCTAACTATGGACACATTAAGCTTCAGGGCTTTTTCCTAGAGCTTCTTCAATGGGGGCATCAAAGGGCAACTTGGTGGGCTCAGTCTTGTCTATCGGAGAATCAATGATCAATTGGTATTCATTGCTGATTTGCTGGACCGACGCCAATGAAAGCTGCTGCATCTGCTCTTTCGTCCGTTGGCTATGCCCGGCCACAGTGGGGACCCAAAAAAAAAAAAAAAAAAGTTGAAGGAAGGAGATTGCCAAAAACAAAAGATTAACCTAATCTAAGAGAGTATCAAGATCATTTTTTTTTTTTTGGGCAAAAGGACATTAGAAGTGTCAATATTTATGTATGACACTTATTTTAGTGCTCATATTTTTTTTTGGATCACTTAAGTGCCAATTTTTTTTTAAAAAACGGTTATTTCAATGCCAACTCTGGTGAGTTTCACCAGAAATTTGATGTGGCATCCACGTGACTAGTCGGAGCTGCCAAGTCAGCAATAACAAAAAAACCAAAAATTTAAAAAATTAAAAAACTAAAAAATAAGCTAAACAAACTAAAAAGAAAACTTGCAGCGACGGGGGGTGGGGGCTGGCCTAGGGGGGTCGGCGAGGCCCGGCTGTGACCAGCGAGGATGGGGCAAGGGCGGCAAGGGCTGTGAGCCGTCGCCGCTGCAACTTCTACTTAGTTTTTTTTTTAGGATATTTTTCTGTTGAATTTTAATTTTTGAAAAAAATTAACCATTTTTAAGTTGAACAATCCAGGTAGACGCCACGTGGACCTCACGTGGCATCCACATGGACATTTTTTTAAAACAAATTGATAGGTAATATTAACAAATTAATAAAAAAATGTCACGTGTATTATTTGGCCGGAATTGACACTTAAATGATTGTTTTTACTTCGATTCGACACTTAAGTGATAAAAAAAAAATATTGGCACTAAAGTGAGTACCATACACAAATATTAACACTCCTAGTGTCCTTTTGCCAATTTTTTTTGTTTATTTTTATACCCACCACACGACTGCTAGCTTCCGAGTTCACGGAATTGAGCTAAGCGATTTATTTACTTAAAAACTGTAAATTCGTAAGTCGAGTCATGACCCAATTTCGTAATTTGCTTAGTGACATGGAGAAACAAACAAAAACAAACTGAGGCCAAATGGTTCGACTCTAATTGGGAACCCCAGAGGGATTTATCAAGTTAGTTGGGAGGAAATTCCGGGTCCTAGGCAATAAATAAAGTCAATAAGTACGCAAAAGAAGATTGTGGTTTCACAACCTTAGGACAAAATATCTAGGGCCGATATTGATTGTTGACATGACACGACAGGACTTGGTCCAAACACGGTCGATTGATTAAGAGCATTGCACTTCTTTGCTAACGAGTCGTACACATGGTGGACGATGGACGTCCGGATTTATGGGGTTGCAATCGAAATCGACCGACAATGACTAGTGAACACGGCACATGGAAGAGCACATGGCCTTTGGAGACAGAGATATCGACATCCCAATTTCGGTCTAATGTGACCGCAAACGTAAAAAATAACAAAAACAAAGAGAGAGTATGTACCTAAAAGGGTTGCATAACATGCATGAAAAGTAAATCAAGATGACGAGTCCCCATCGATGCTCATGGCTCCCACTGCCTGCCCATGACGTGCAATGTTTCCACATCTGACCGGTTTTCCTTTTCAATGCTGGGGTTAAAAATGAGCCCTCCTGTTTTTTTCTCTCGCTTTTCGTGATGCATTTGTCGGCTATTTCGTGCTTGTGCATGGTGGAAAAAGATGTGCGATGATCAGGGTACGTTCATATGGGAAAGTCGTACTGTTTATTGGGTCGACCCACCGGCTTAAGTGATCTTCAAAAATGTGGATTCTCGAAAGTTAGAAGGCTGCATCCATATCAGAAATTTACTCTCTCTCTACTAGGTTGACACATTGGCTCGGGGATAACCGTCCAGAAAGTCATAAATCTATTGTACGGCAACCAATTCAGTCATAAACTTTTCAATTGTGCCAATGTAATTCTAAACCTTTTGATAAATTGTTAATTCAATCTTGAACATTGCAATTATGTCGATTTAGTTCTAAACCTTTTGACAATTTGCCGATTTGGTCATGAATCTTTTGATAATTAAAAGATTTAGATCTAAATCAGCAAATTGTCAAAATGATTCGGACTCAATTGGCACAATCGAAAAATTTAGGATTAAATCGGCCTTTGTACAATATGTTTATAACTTTTTGGAGAATTCTTTCCATTGGCCTAAGTAACATAGTTTTGGATGTTTATTTTTTTTCTTCCCTTTCTTTTCTTACACTTTTTTTTTATTGGTTGTCAACCGACCATTACAGGCCCCCAATAAAAAAAAGTGTAAGAAAAGAAAGAGAAGAAAAAAAACCAAAAAGATTATTAAAAAATAAGGTTAATATGATAAAAAAAAATCCCAAACAGGTATACATGTGACCAATTTACCCAAAATTATTTTTTTTACCACAATATACCCCAAACCGATACACATATGATAAATTTACGTCAAACTATTTTTTTTACCACAATATACTCCAAATTGGCACACATGTGACGAATTTATCCTAAACTATTTTTTGGCCATAAAAAACTTCAAACCGATACACTTATGACAAATTTACTATTCGTTAGTTTCCATCAAATCATGTTAATACCAGGAAAAATCCAAACCGATACATTGTGATAAACAAAGGGTAAAATCTCCAAACTAGTACACTTATCAATTGCCACGTGTCATCCAACTCAACAATTTGATGATAAAGCTTAACATAAAACTAAGGAAAGGTAAATTTGTTAGAAGTATACTAGTGTGGTGTAAATTTTTCATAAGTGTACCAGTTTGAGTTTTTGGTAGTAAAAAAAATAGTTTGGAGTAAATGTGTCATATGTGTACTAGTTTAGGGTTCTTTGTTGTCAAAAAAATAGTTTGAGGTAAATTTAACACAAATATATTAGTATAAGGTTTTTTGTGATATTAGCCGTAAAAAATATTAAGAAAGTCCACGATAGTGCCAGCCGTGTCACATAGGACAATCGGCCTCCATATCAGATTTCAGTCAAAATTGGTCAAATAAACTCAATTAGCACAAATGAAAATGGTTTGGGACTGAATTGGCATAAATGTAATAGATTTATGGCTTTTTTAACACATTTCCCCAACTGAACGTATTCATGTAATATCTTAGATAGAGAGTTTTGCTTCAAAAGTTTCCAACAGATTTCTTAAAAGTCCTCGAATTAATTATCGAGATAAGTTGCTAGTCCTATTATGCGTGAGTGGGTGGGTGAGTGCCGTTTTGAGTGATGGATGAAGGAAACGAGAATAGAACAAGATGTATTGGTGATGGATATCAATAATTATATGCGAATGCGGGACGGATATCGATGGATGAGTCGGTGGAACACGATAAAGTAACCGATAGAATACGATCTACACCGAGGGCGTAAATGACTCACCACCGCTTGACAATACAGATCGGGATTGATAAAGCTCACCACTGAGGCCTAAAGAATGAACCACAAGCCAAGGATAAAGCACTTTGGGATAAAAGAAGCTCAGCCACCAAGGTCTAAAGATAACACCAACCAAGGATAAAGGGCTTCTTGGCTCACCATGGAGGAGTAATTCATGCTCCAAGGATAAAAAGACCATATTAGGAGTTATCCACTCTCCAAAGATATTCATTCACATAGAAGAAAATCTCATATATTCATATTGATCAAATCAACAAGTTTTCTGCCTTACAATGGAGATTTTGCCTCACTATATAGTGGTATTCAAACATAGGGACTAGACGAAATATTAAAACTCCGAAATCACCCAACTAAGACATGGAAACTAGAAAAGACATTAACGTAACATGGGAACCCAAAAGCTATTAAAAACCTAGAAATTTAAAAGCATTAAAAGACATAGGAACTTAGAATATCATTGAAGACACGGAGATTTGATCTTGACTCTTCGGCCTTGCTATTCTCCTCTCTAATTTCATCACCAGTGTAGACCAGCAAATAACCAACTTGGGAGATCAGCAAATGGCTAAGGAAATGACTCAAAATAGTCTCCCAAAGATATGTTGTTGGTTCGCATTGAAATCAGCAAATATTATGGTGAAACGGCACAAAATCAGCAAGGAAGAATCAACAACTCCTTATTTGATGATTCAACCAATAATCTTCACGTCGATATTTTCATTCTTGACCAATCAAAGCAAGCTTTAGCCAAAATCTGCCTTTGCTTGAAAGAACATCAATTGTGCTAGAATAGCCTTTGATGCATGGTGGTTGGTTAGTAGACTTAGAATCGAGATTGAACTTATATATCGATATCTCGTTAGTCTATCTACAACTTGTCCACTAAATCGACAACTCTCTTGTAGAATCGACATCTTCAGCTAGGCCCCATTGAATCAAGTTTTTCTTGAAATTGGTCTTTTCATGTAGGGATAAGGATTGAGCCAGATCTATCAATGTGTTCAGAGTGGAGCTTGAGAATCGATCGACACAACTTGGATGCTTCCGCATCAGCTTGAATAGACACTGATGTTGCTAGGCCCCAGTGGACCGTCGTACATTACTACCATCTTATTAGTTATGAGAAGGAAGGTGGTGCCAACGTCGTTGGTAGACTCCTCCATTCACACAGAATTCAAAGTACGAATAACACTGATCATTACGTGCTCGCGCCCCACTCTCCCGCCAAGTAAATACAAAACCATAGGCCACCGCACAGAACACGTAGAGGTATCCCACTATATGTAAGGTCTCATTTTCGAGGAGATAATATGATGGACCAAAACCACCCACCATACAAAAACACAGAGGAAATTACGAAAATCAAACTTCGATTATTTTGTGTAGAAAGAATAGTTTGAAAAATATTCTGTCAAAAATGATAACTTATATTGCTAACAAAAAGGATTATTGTCCACGAAAATACTTAAACATAAATTGTAATCGATAATGGAAATAATTTTCATCGATTAATTATTTCAAGTGACACAAACAATCATTTTTTAAGATAATATTTGGTAAGTCATAAATTTTTTGCGAAACAAACGAAACGTGTTGTGCTATTCTCTGATATCAATTTTGTTCCATTTACTCTATCTTGTGACACAATTAGTCTGCAACTTTAATTCCTACAACGATGAAAGGAAAAAATTCACTTCAAATGAGACTTAAAATAGCACTTGCTCTTATTTAATAGTTGATATGTATGTGTATAGGTGTCATACTTTATGTTGACGACTTCATTCTAAAATCGCTTAAGATCAAGAGTCGAGGTTAACATTTGATACTAATAGCCTCCACATAACACGGACGTGTCTTTACAATCAATATGATGCAGACTCGTTAATGACACTATAATGTGAACATGCCGTGTGGACCATCGTTGCCTATCAAATTGTTGACAAATTGCCTAAGTTCATGACCATTGACTTGGGCTTAATAAGACCGAGCAAGAATATTAGGGTTGTAATTTGAGTAAAGCACCACCAGTCAATCAATGAATACCAGTTATTCTATTTTTATTTTCTAGTTAGAGGTGTCAAACGGGTTGATCGGATCAGGTCGGGTAGATTATGATCCGACCCATAGCAACTCCTTTAACCCATTTTGAACCATACCAGACCCGACCTATATCCCGATCCGATCTATATTGTTAAAACACTTCAATAGTAAAGTCCAGTTTAGAGAAATTTGTTATCCTTAGACAATCAATTGGAAATTTTTTACATCGACATAGGCATTGTACAATAGTTTCGACACCGATGCCGTTATTGTCCCCTATCCACACGGATTATGGAAAACGCTATATACATTAAATCAAATTCTCTTTTTATTGGATGGAATCTTATGGCACGCCCTTATTGCAGAGGTTGCGGAAAAATTTGAGTGAAAATGCGAAATGATACGAGTCTTGAAATAGAGGCTTGTTCGACACATATGTCAATCATCCAGCTGCATTCAATTCAGCCACATTTGATTGGATTCCACACTCATCTATCGTCCCTTTTGGATAAGGGCTGTCTTAAGGGTCTATGTCCTGACTTGAATGACCTCAGTCCGTTTACGACAGATCTAGACACATACGCAGACGGAGTGACATCTAGCTGGGTCCTATAATAAGAATTTTATAGAAATACACATAAAACATTTGTTAAATTGCAATATAAAAAAAAAAACCGGAGACCCCATCTCATATTTTAATAAATTTTCAATCAACTTGATCCTGTCTGGCTGCCTAATTTTCTGACGCGTTCTCTTTAGCTATTGTTGATATATGCCCTACCATGGACTTATCTGTCGGTAATGTCATTGGTCCTCCATATTCCATAAATCAGAATTGGGTAGGCCAATCTTCACTTGTTCGGTGTCAAACTGCCAGAATCGACATTCAAAGAGCCAATTTATTATTCCATTTGAATGATTGCCTTTGTGGATGCGAGGAACTTTCCAGGAAAAACTACGTGATTCTTGATCTTTCGACCAATCGAAATAGGGAAGGGATCAACATTCAATCGGGATTAGTCGGGATCTCGATGGCATGAAACCTAATTGGTCACCGTCGAGCTTTGAAGCGATCAAATCTGAAAGTCTCATTAATTAAAAACACTCTTATCCTTCAAAAACACTTTAGAGAGGTTTAAATGGACTTAATTTCAGAAGATCATTTCCAGATAGTACTAACATGCACATATCAAAATACTAATACTAACACGATGGAACTGACAGCCATTGTGCTAAATGTTCTGATTGTTTAGGAGAAAGTGTTTTCCGTCCGATTAGATTTTATCGATTAGTACCACACAAATGGCGGAATAGACTCAATCATAACAATACCAATAAGAAGTAAAATAAACATAGGAGCCATGGCATTCAATCTCATATAGCAAGAGATCCTCTTGAGTCAACATGAATTAAAAAAACGAAATAGAATGCATAGGACTCAAGAAACAAACAGAAGTACCTAAAATTAATCCTCCATTTTCCTAAGTAGAAACTTAAAAACTTTCCGTAGAAGGCTCTAAATTGTATGAAACTGGTATCATTCGTCACTAAATCTATAGTGCTTTCTTGCGAATAATACATGACCAGATTGAAGCACAAAACCCTCTCAAATATCTTTCTAGACCCCCAAAATTCTATGGGTAGATAAAACATTTTCGTTAATTGCTGGATGAACCTCAACTCCCTTGAGATAATCCTTCATCAATTAGTCGCGGTCTGAATTTGAACCTATCCCAAACTCAATTAGGGTTTCTAAATAGAGTCTCAAACTCATCGTCATTACGGACATAGAACATGAAACCAACTTGAAACCCACCTAGACAATTGTGATTTAATGAATAACAGTATTATGCAAGAATAAATAACAAACTCACCTAAATAAACTGTTATCTTATATACGATTTCTCTGTGGCAATATATTTAGCCACGTCTGCATTTTGGGATATCCACCAACTAAATCCCATACTCTATAATATACTTTCTTTTGTTTAAAAAAAAAAATCACAAACAAATCTCCCATGAAATATCTCAGATAATATTATCGATAATTTTACGAGGTTTGAGTGGGTCAGGAATCTGATTACACCCCAACTACTACCATCATTGAGACCCTACATTACTCTTTTCACCACCCATAAAAGAAGTGTTTAGGTGTAGATATGAGGTGTGTTAAAGAAATCCAATGTCGAGGAATGAATGTGATTTAAAATAGTTAATCTTAGTTAACTTATAGCCCATTGACTTAAGTTTTAGTGAATGTGTCTAACTAGATTTGTTAATGAGCTCAGACTAGGCTCTCTCTTAATGATTTCTATCGTATAAGATATCGTTCTTCTCCTACGTTGAGTTGTGTTAAAGTTTCGATGATATATAGGAGAGAGAGAGAGAGAGAGAGAGAGAGAGAGAGAGAGAGAGAGAGAGAGAGAGAGATCACCATTGACACGGTAGGGTGACGGTCGGGAGCAATTGGATTTCCAAATTAGTTGTTATTGAGAGACTATGTTTAATGTATAACATGTTCGCAGGGAATTATTGATTGTTTATTATTGTGTAATATCAAGATAGCCCACTAGGTAAGTAAATCTTGAATCCATTAAATATTTCACTAGGCATTGGCCTCCTTAAACTTTTTACTTGTTATTAATGGAAAGAGGAGATTTATTTTGAAAGCAATCATATAATAAGAGTTATTTTTAAAGCAACCACATAATTAGATTGTCTTAGAAGTTGAATTTAAATGGTTAAAGTTGCATAATGCAAAATCAGAGATTTATGAGAGCGCATGGTTGTTATATTTTAGCCCTCCTAGGTCGGTGTTTTTTCATTTTTTTTTAATAGAATATGGTCATATTTATTTCACAGCAATTAAGCGAAGATTGCTGCTTATCTTGACCGTTGATTATGTGGACTTTATGACAGGACTCAAATAATTAATTGATTTCCCCTGTTGACATTATATCAATGACGGTTATATAGCTACTTAATAAACTTTTTATTTCGAAACGTGAGTCCGGGTTCTCAAAACTCGCATTCATCATTTTCATCGGTCATTTTCTTGATTTCCTTCTTAGGTTATACATTAGTTGGGCAGCTTATTAGGTGGGCGAAGAAAATGAAGATAGAGAAAATGAAAAGAAATTGGGCATTTGTGGAAATTAAATCTTGGCGACTAGACACAAATGGTTCTTGAACTGTAACCCAATATGTAGTGTGATCCCTGAATTTTTAATTTGACCAATACGGTCTCTGAAATTTAGCCCAATATGCAATGCAGTCCCTGAATTTTTAATTTGACCAATATGATCCATGAACTTTTAGAATATGTTTAACTTAGTCCCTAAATTAAAGGAAGATGTTCAATGTTTTTTCATTACTCCAAGTTCGGGGACGACATTGGACATTTTCTTATAATTCAGGGACTAAGTTGAATATGTTCCAAAAGTCGGAAGACCACACCGAGCAAATTGACAGTTTAGAGATCATATTGCACATTAGGCTAAAAAGTTCATAAACCATATTAGTCAAATTAAAAGTTCATGGATCACATTGCATTTTGGACCAAAGTTTATGGACTATTTGTGTCATTTTTCATTCTCTATTTTTATCCGAACAAATATTCGGTACTCCCAAAATAATTGGTCTGTGCTCCATGAGCAACTACAAGTATCAATTTCAGAAAAAGGGCATAAACTTTTCTCCATTATATCTACTTCTTCATTAGATAAATCCTAGAATATTCATGACATATTTTATTAATTTAACTACGGAAAGCATGACGCGAGTAAAAAATAAACTCTAGGTAATACAAAAAAAAATTAATTATATATTTGTGTTAATATTATTACAGATCTTTCCTCCAGCAGACCAATCATGTGATCAGAGAACCAGTTGTAATTGAATCATTCCCCATCTTGACCCCTCCAATTTTTCTCTTTAAATTCCTGGTAGAAATCATTAACGCTTTCTTGACTTTTAAGCACTCATGCTTTTTCGGTGAAATGACTTAAAAGGCTTGTTTAATTCCCAAGTGGGCGACTTTGAGAGTGACCTATGAAACTTACAATCCCAGACAACAATGAGCTAGTGGAACATTGAAAAGGAGACTTGGAGCAATCAAGGTCCACATCTCTTAGATAGATGCATCCTAATCCTTTGAGATTGGATTAGGTTCTCACTCATAGAGCTTAAAATAGTTCTAGAATAGTGGCATGAAGTCAATAAGCAATCAATCTAGGCGACCCGCACAATGGAAAATACAAACTCACCCCGTCGTGATAACCCGTGTGTCCGTTAAAAATAAGTTCTCTTCTTTGATATTGAATTGTGTGTCATATGTCGAAAGTATAGCCAGTACTTATGATGATGCAAGGATCCATTTGAAGCAACTTTAATTTATCTTGCATTTTTTTTACTGTCTTCAAATGTCGTGATTTTTATTATTATTATAATATGAAGTGAGATCCGTAAAATTTATCAAAAGAGTAAATGTATCATATGAAGAAATATAGATAATTTTATTTGCGATTATTTCGAGTTTAAGTAAAGCTATGTACTCTGGCGGGGAAAGCGACTAAGTAACTTGCCTCGAAAATGCAAAATCAACGCATTCAGTCAATAAATACACATTTTGGGGAAATCCTAGCTAAGATGATAAGCAAGGCATGTGTATTAAATGGACGAGTCACTGTATCTCTAAAATTATTACATGATAGCTTCGGATTCCACATTCTATTCTTGTCCAAAACGGATTCGGGTAACGCCAACAGAAACTTTTTCAATTTCTCCTAGTAGCATCATTACAAAAATTGGAGCAACAACTTTTAATTATTTAAATCGGCTGGGGTACAACTCATATTACTCGTGTTGAAAAAGAAGAGCCCAACATTTTTGTTCGCGGATTTTTTTTTTTTTTTGGTCCGACATCGGGGTAAAAATAAGTTACGCATTCACGGTCGGACGATTGATACGAGAAAGAACTCGATCATAAAACTAGCTACAAAACACATGTCACTCACCGAACCATAAATGCGAAATGATTGTTCTTCGAATGATGACCCTTTTGTTATTTCTTCTTGTTTTTGTCGTTTGGGCTGCTAAAAAATTACACGGTCGGATAATCGTGATTAGGATAATTTCGCAAACGACAAAGATTAGTAAAGTAAAATTCAGAGGCTGCTAGAACGTAGAAAGTTCTGAAAACCCCTCTGCCGACAATCTAGAGAGAGAGCGAGACGTTGAGACATGTCTCTTCCGGCTTTTTTATGAGAAAGACAGAGACTTTGTCGCTGTGTGATATTAATAAATTATAGTTCTAACAACAAAGAATTTTGATCTACCGTGTCGGAGGATCTTTTGCATACAAGTTAGAAGAGTACGTGCATAGATTTTGCTTGCACCTGAAAGAAGTTGACAAAATGGTAATATTGATTTGAAAAATTAAGTTGTTCGCTTAAGTAGACGTTTATACATAGAGAATATTGAAGATTGGTAGTATAGTTTCTCTAGATCTTACAGACCGATCGGCTTTTCGATATTAAGTCGATCTTTTTGTTGTTTTCAATAATGTTCAGTCGATCTTTAGTAGCGGCTTTTCTTATCATATTTGGTGTAGAGTGTCGAATTTATAACTATTTAGCAAGAAATTGTTATTTCGACAAAAAAGAAAAAGTAAGAAAATGTTATTAAGTTCTATACAAAAAGAAAACAGTTTGATAAGATTATAAATTATCTCCGCATTATTATGTAATGCCGACATGTACTTTTATGTTTTTTGCTTATTCTTTGTTCAGGCAGTAGTCTTTTTATTTTACTAATTGTGTTTGAATATTTGAAAATATATAACATTTATATGTTAGGAAAAATATTACAGACTGCCTTAACTTTAGAGATAGTGCAAATTTTTCCCGTAGCCATCAATTATTACACTAACCCTACTTTCACCACCGCAATAGTGGCCGGCGTCTTGCCTGATCTTATTGTTCTCTCTCTCCCTGTATCTCTGATTCTTTTTTGTCACAATAGGAGCATAGCGACGAGGGCGACCACCACTTGGTAGTCGTCGTGAAGAGCGACCACCGCAGTGGTGGTCACCGTTGTTGATGGCAGCCACCGGGGAAAACGATCTTCCGTGGTGGTGGCCATTGAAGCTTTTCGTCCGGGCGAGAACGATCTTCTGCGGTGGCTATTGAAGCTTTTAGTCTAGTTCCCCGGCCTACAATCTTTTTGTGTGTGTGTGTGTGTGTTTTTTTTTTTTGCCTTTTTCATGCTTTAGTTTTAATTTTTTTCAATCTTATCCTAAGTGAACTAGATAGATAATGGATTACATCAGTCTATATCCACGGGAAATTGCAAGATAAGACCTAAATTTTATGCATAGAATACAATCGAGTTCTAAACTTTTAGAAAAATTTAATCAAGTCCTAGACCTTTCGTGGTGAGTTTGCACCTGATCTCAAACTTATCAATTAGTTCAATCAAGTCATAAACCTTTAGTGAAAGATGTATATAAGTTGCAAAACTTATGCTAAGAAGTGCAAATAAAGGTTATTGTGTAGGCAAATTTTAAGTGACACATAGAGGCAATTTTAGGTACTGCTCATCTAAATGATTTAATTGTACATTTTGAAAAAGGTTGGAAAAATTGTTCACAAAATCTTAAACCTATTATATGATGACCAATTCAGTCCTAAACTTTTCAAATGTCATTTTAGTTGTAAACATTTTGACGATTTGCCAATATAGTATTAAACCTTTAACAAATTGCCAATATAGTGCTTTTGATTAATTTTGGCAGGAAATCGCTGAAGATAATCAATGTCGGCTATCCTACGTGGCACAACCGACAATGATGTTGACCATTTTCGTAATTATTTGTAGGTTTTCGACTTTTTTTATTTTGTTTTTTTCCCTTTCTTTTTACACGAGTCCGACGGGAACAAAGGACCAATGACACCGTCAGCCACTCAACGAGACCGAGGACCTACATCGGCCCTTGGGCGAGGCCATGCAAGCCCTTGTTGCCACCGACGAGGGTATTGTCTGCCCTCCCCATGCCCTTGCGGACCACAGCAAGGGCTTGGAGCCATTGCTAGATTCAACGAGGGCCACGACCTTTGCCCGCGCCCATCGAGGGTTTTGTAGCCCTTGCCTAGGGCCCGACAGTGCTCGCATAGTGGTCGGCGGTCCCATCTGCCTTGTGTAACAAGAAAGGAAAAAGAAAAAAACAATCAATAAAAATTTTGAGTTTTTCATTAAAAATGAACAAAAATTGTCCACGTTATCACCGGTCGTGCCATGTAAGATGACCGATATTGATTGGACCTCCACGTTAGTGATTTCAAGCCAAAATGAGCCGGAAGAACTAAATAGGACTAAATTGACAAATAGACAAAATATTTGGTATTGTATTGGCATAATTAGAAAGCTTAGGATTGAAGTAACGATCGTATACTAGATTTACCACTTTATGGACAATTTTTCAAAAAGGCTTAATTGAATCAATTAAAATATGATTTAATTGAATCCAATTATGCAAAATTCAAGAATTCCAATGCACTTTTACCTCCATATCGGCAATCTTATTCCTGACAAATTAAGGGGAAAAACAATTTGCCCACTAAAACAAATGCTGTGCCTCTCTGGAAATAGGAAGGAAAGTCAGTATTTGGCCCCACCAGGCACTGAACATAGCATATGTATCCTCTCGTTGCAAAAGATGGAAAAAAAAAATATATGTGATTAAAATAATAATGCAAGCTACAAAGCCTATTCTTTAGGCTTACCGTTACATAACCAACAATGTTTCTATCAGTGATTAATGCCACAGTGTCTTCTCATTAAGGTTACGTTATTTTATCATCCAAATCAAAAGCAGGTTACGCCATTTTTGGTTTGTCGGTACGTGACGATATAATGCTTTAATGCATGTAGACTAGGGTTCCAATTTCTAGCATGACATAAAGCCCAACACGTCAGGCCACGAAATGTTTGATTGAGAGAGATATGGTCGTAACGTTAACATCGAAATTGGAAATACTATCAAAAAATCGTAAATATATTTTACGGATATAAATTCAGTTATAAATTTTTTAATATGACTAATTTAATTCTAAATATTTTAATAATTTATCTAATAATATTTATGATAATTTTTATAGGAAATTAGTGATCTGGACACCAACCATCTTACGGGGCCGGCGCTAAAGTGATTTTCGAATATTCTAAAATTTTATGAATTTGATTTTTTTTTATTTTCTATGTTATTTTTCATGGGGCTGCGCGACCTTGCAAGTCACCACCCAAAATGAAAAAGAAAAGAGAAAAAAATTACAAAAATTTAAATATTTTTTAAAATTTTGAAAAAAAAATTCACGTCGGTGTCGGCGGCTGTCATCCACATTGCTGATTTTAGGCTAAAATTAGCCGGAAGGACTACACTGAAAAATCGTCTTAAGAGTTAAGACTAAATTAGTCAAATTGAAAGGTTTATAATATAATTGACATCCATACAATATATTTGGGACTATTCAGTCATATAAACGGTTTGTAAAAATTAATTTGCATTTCAAGTAATAAGGAGATATTTAGCACAAGTCCGTTTCGGCATATATGGAGGGGAAAAACACAAATATAAAAAATGGAGAAAATCATGTGTTACCTCGAGATGGTTGGAGAATCATTGCAATGGATGTTGGTGCAGATCAAGTGTTAGCGAAGAGGCTAAAGGCAAGGAATTTTAATACATAGGCAAAATTAATGAAGGGTCAATCAAATCATTCACCATAAGCTTCGAATATATCAAATGAGATAGAGTCTAGTCTACTTTCAATTCTATTTCAAGATCTTTCTTTGTTCTAGATCTTGCCCTGCTTGTTTCAATTCTTCAAATTGACTTATAGATGAGGATTGCTATGCCAAACCTCCTTGACAGCAACGTATCTTCAGCCAAAAAAGGAAGAAAAAAAATGCTGGAGGGACTAGCTTGTTTTAAATAGATTGCTTAATCAGCCATGTCGTTGTTAAGTATTGAGAGTCTGAATTAAAGTGTGTACACACACACATATATATTTGTAATATCCATAGATTTCAAGATATATGTCAATTTGACCTATTTTGTTAGTATAAATAATATTTGTAAATTTGACTTAACTTAATATGCACATAGTACAATTAAAAGGGATGGAATTTGTAAGCGCACTCAACAATAAAAGGGATTATTACATGGCAAGTCCTAAAACTTGTCAATTTCGTGCATTTAAATCCTTCATTTTGTTCTCACAAAAAAAAAAAAAAAATCCTTCATTTTGTGCATATGATCCTAAAATTCGTAACTTTTAGTTCAATTGAATCTTGTCGTCAATGAAGGAAGGACTCGCGCACTAGAAATGCAACTTCTAAGACCTTAATGAACGAAATAAAGTTATAAGGATTTAAGTGCACGAGTTGACAAGTTTTAGGAATAAAATGCTTAAAAACATATAATAACTTTATAAAACAATGTTTTAATATCTAAACTTTTCATTTTTGCATGATTACGGTCTCCAGTTTCCCGATATGATCAACAATATAAGAAAATTTTATGTTTTTTTTTTCTAGATTGTCTATGTTAATGATCTACTTAATGTTACGACGACGACATGAGAATTCTAACTTCAAAAATTTTGTTCGCTCAAAACGTTAATTTTTAGTCATCTTATGGAACAATGTGGAAGCTTCAATCAATCGCGTGCGGTACATGCAAATGATGGAATAGACCAAAGGGCATAGAAATAAAAGTCTAGGGACTAGATCCTTTAATCTTTTAAGATAGTGAGCTAAATTGGAAAAGGTATCAACCTTTAAGATGATGGACATATTATAAATCCTTGCTTTATTTTATCGACCTTTCTTCTTCTCAAGAAGCAAACGAGAAAGAAATTTATATTGCACATTGCAAATGCCATCCTATACCCACAAAAGAAAAAGAAAAAAAAAAGAGAAAATGGCATTAATTAATACCATTGCACATGGTAACAGCAATTGCAGTTCCCTCAAGAATGGGAAAGGCCATAAATATGAAGTCCCCGTGTAGTTGGAAGGTGCCTTCATTGAAACATCTTGCCCCCAAAATATCAATCACTTCCATCCCCCGTGCAGACAAAAATTGTAATATTTAAAAAATTGGAATTTTTTAGGTCAAGTCCAAATTCTTTCCCTTACTATTTTTTTTTTTTTCGGTTCAAAAGAAATCTCCAACTTTCACTCTAATTCCAGATCTGCACATCAACAAATTTTTTTTTCAAAATTATCAACATCATATGCTGCTATTGTTCCATACAAAGGTAGGGGTGTTGATGAAGATGCGGATTTCGATAACGCGCCTCTAACTGGCGCTGATGTTGATAATCTGGAAGAAATTAGTGGCGACTTTTGGGCAGGTTGTCAGATTTAAGACTAGAGTAATCATTTGAGATCTCAACGAAAGCTTGGGAAGTAGTTGAAGTTGGTCCTGAAGTTGAGAACTTTTAATGAATGAAGCCAATACAAGAATATATTGCATTTATTTGGAAAATAAATCTCTCTCTCTCTCTCTCTCTCCATGGAAATAAAGAGAGACCGACGTCTATCACGGAATTATGGTGGGGCAAGACCCTAAATTAAAGTGCATTATGTACCCTCACATTTCCTTCTGATTAGGGTAGGCAGAGGACACTTCCAAGTGGGCGGGCATTGGATTGGTGCCCACATTCACATCATGGCCTTCAATTCTTTTTATTTATGTTTTTTGTTGCTTCTTTTTCCCCGGGGGGGTCCATTATTTTTAATGCATAGTAGTTATGCAAAGCGTGAAATCACACCCACAAAAGAGGGATCGCTTTCAGTTTGTTGCAAACCAGGGGCCTTATCTTAGTCAAGCAAAAATCTGTAACCTAATGACCATTTGGCCCCTATATCCAATGGAATTTACAATTTCGAGTAGTACGAGGGGAAAACAAAAAGAGTTTAACAATTCCGCGTCGTATTCATGCAAGGTCATCCCTCTAGATTAGATACAAAAAATCGAATAATTCTCACCTTCTCGTACTGCAGGTGAAAATTGGGTCCGAGAAGAAGTATGCAAAGTAATGAAAAGAATCTGGTTGAACGGTCTATTGATATCCCTAATCTTACATTTGAGTGTATAGCTGCATATATTTTGAGTATTGACGGTCTGCACGTGTTACCATATCACTATTTTGCATATACTATTTTCGTAAGAAGATTAACTTTGCTTGGTCGCGTTGGTAAATGTGATCTTCAGGAGAGATTCTTTCTTCTTGCAAGCAGTAAAGCAATTTTGTCTGATTTATTTAGGGTACCTGGAGACATGGTTGACAAGATAGAGCATTTATAAGAAAGTACATTGAAAGAAAACATGCACTGGGATGGAGACTTTGCAAGAATACTGTTTTTGCTTCAAAAGACTATTTCACCATTTTGAAGGTCAATTATATAATTAAGAGATTTTCAACTCATCAACTGAAGTTCTCACTCTAGTTTGATGGGAAAAGAACATCACAAGTATCGTAATTTTGGTAGAACGCTTACTGAGTGCACAATTTTTTTTGCAATAATTTGAAATCAATGCCTTCACACCTAGAAGTGTCAATTTAAGTCTTTGATCCACTTTTTAACTCATTTTTATTTACTTGGATCATATATGAGTTCAACAAATTTGAAAAACGAGTCAAATATGGATTTAGGCTTATAAAACTTATCCAAATATGGGTCTTAACCTAACCCATTCTCGATCCATATTTTGCCATGGCCTGTAGCTTCCCAAGCACAACTTATAAGTGGGCCTCAAGTATATTAGTTTATAGTTTGTAATTTATATTTTTAATAAGTAAAATAAAGAAAAAATAAAATGTAAAAATGTTTTGGAGTGTTGCGGTTGCAGCCCATCGCCGATTCTGCTACACGGTGTCGCCACCGGCCACCGACCACCCCCGAAAGGCAGCCGTCGTTGCCGCCCATCGCCGACCACTGGAGACAAAAGAGTAGAAAATAAAATAAAATAAAATATATACTTTTCTAAAAAAAAAGTAATATTTTTTATACTAAAAATGTTAATTTTAGAAAATAAATTATAAAATTTTAGTACAAAAATTATTTTTTAAAACCAAATTAATTTCAAAATTTCAAAAATATATTTTTTTAAAAGAAAATTTCAAAATTTCAAAAAAATCAATTGCACAAAAATATTTTAGCAATATTATCTTTCTTAAAAAATTGTAAGAAACAAATATTCTATAATTTGCCTAAACATAAAAGTATTAAAGTAATACGGGTTGGGTCGGATATGAATCCTTTAAATTTGTACTGTATGAACTCATATCCGATCCGACACACTTGTTTGACACTTCTATTCACACTTAATTAAAGAAAGCTTGTCGTTTTCGATGTATCGTCTCCCTCCTATCATTTGTAATCGGTGCATTGACGGTTCTCGATAGGCATGGTTAACAAGTATTCGAGATACCAGTTGACAAGACAGTGTATTAATACTACAACAAAGTATCTATTATGTTGTGGATAGAAAATTTCTCTTTAATTACAATACCCATATATCGAAAAAAAAATGTAGTTTGAACTTTGAAGTTACCATGTTTTTTGTTTTTTGTTTTTTTTTGGGTCAGGAAATTACCATGTTAGGAAGCTAGAGAAGATGTAGGAGGAGGAATAATTCCAAGATTTTAAATTAATCTTAACATAAGCTCTTCCGGCATAACAAATTTGGAAAAATTTCCCCGAAAATCCATGAAACCTCGGGACGAAACGAATCCCGAGAGGGAGCAATCATGCACGAGTGAGTGGATATTGCAACGGCGATTCAGACCACCGACACTTCGCGTAGTTTTCTTTCTTTTTTCTTTTTCTTTTTAACCACTTTAATCTGCAGAAGCAATTTCCACGTCGGACGTCGTTGACAGGAAATTACTTTTTCGTAATCCAAGATAAATCCGCATTAGTTTCCGCGTAAATTCTGGCATCGATCGCATCATGTCCCCGATAAAACAAAAAAAAAAAAATATTTTTTTATTTTTTTTTCTGAGGAAAAAAAGGAAAGACCTGTCGGTGACAAACGGTCACGCGCAAACAGACACGAGGCGGCCAGGTAAATCAAATGGTCCGAATGCACCTTTTTTAGGGTCCCACGAGCATGAGCAGGAGGAGCACACCTTTGACCGTTGACCCCATTACCAAATTGGTTTTTCTTAAAAATTGATTAAATAGAGATCAGACCGGGTTTAGCCCAGTTAAGCCCGATTTTCAGCATTAATTGCCACATGCAAAAAAGAAAAGAAAAAAAGAAAAAGAAATTAATCTAGTTTTGATCAAATATATATATACAGACAGAGAGATTTGGGGTTGTGTGTATTCATATCCAGGCACGTGCGCGGCACATGGTGCGAGATCCTAAAAAGCAGACCGCTTGAGCTGGCAAATTTTCGTTTTCCACTCCCCGCTATGCAATTATTGATTGGGAGG
The DNA here is from genome assembly GCF_020921035.1 of Rhodamnia argentea. NCBI lineage: Eukaryota > Viridiplantae > Streptophyta > Magnoliopsida > Myrtales > Myrtaceae > Rhodamnia > Rhodamnia argentea. The sequence goes on from NC_063150.1 coordinate 15,118,014, forward strand.
GATGGCATTATCGTGAATAATGTGCAACGGCGTGGGCGATTTCGTTTCCCCAATTATGGGTCGTTTTCTACGTGGACGCTAGGCAGAGACTTTAAGCCCGGAAAGTGGTGGTCTCCAACCAACACCACCCCCCCCCTCTCTCTCTTTCTACGAAATTTAAAAATTAAATAAAAATAACTCAAATGAAATAAAAAATAAAAAATAAAAAATAAAAAAGGAAATTAAACGTCCCCTCATTTCCTGATATTTTCCTAGATGAAGCCAAAATACTCGACGGCGTCCCAAATTACAAATTGGCAATTCAGTGTACCGAGTTAACGTTCGACCCCCCGACCCGGATCTATTGCACAAATTATCGCATCGGTTTCTTAAATACTATACGCTACTAAATATGCTTAGTCCCGAATTATAAATGGGCGATTCCTTGTACTGAGTTATGTTCAAGATCCGACTCGGATTTATTACACGAATTACCGCATCGATTTCTTAAATATTTACGCTAAATCTGCTTAGATTAGTTCATAAAACTGATTTTCTAACCAATGTGCGTATAGCAGATTACGAATAAAAAAAGTTTATAAAGAAGTCTTAATAGCTCTAGCATTTGTCTTTGTTTTTTTTTTTTTTTTTGTAAGTAAGTGTATGGATAGGTAGCATTGTCCGGTCTTCTTTCCTTTATATACCTCCCGTCTTCCTTCTTCGCAAATTTAGGGGCTCAATCACACGAAAGCACCCTTCGACTCTCTCGATCGATCTTACTGGGGCACACATCCACAGAATCTGACCGAAGAAGGAGAAGAAGATAGCCCAGCCCCATTGTTGGGTAGCTCGTCGACAATGGCGCCGCCCCCGGACATGGCCAAGACGGCGAAGCTGGAGCGGTACAACAGCTACATCCGCCGCGTGAACAGCACCAAGCTCCTCAACGCCTCCTCCAAGCTCCTCTTCCGCGCCACCCTCCTCATCGCCCTCGTCCTCGTCCTCTTCTTCACCCTCAACTACCCCACGCTCTCCTCCGACCACCTCCCCCTCCGCCGCTCTTTCCTCTCCTCCGTCGGCGGCGCCGCCTGGGAGAAGCGGGTCCGCCACTCCTCCACCCCCCGCCGCCCCAACGGCTTCTCCGTCCTCGTCACCGGCGCCGCCGGCTTCGTCGGCTCCCACTGCTCCCTCGCCCTCAAGAAGCGCGGCGACGGCGTCCTCGGCCTCGACAATTTCAATGACTATTACGACCCGTCCCTGAAGCGCGCCCGCCAGTCGCTGTTGCAGAAGCACCAAATCTTCATCGTGGAGGGCGACCTGAACGACGGGCCGCTGCTGACGAAGCTCTTCGACGTCGTCCCCTTCACCCACGTCCTCCACCTGGCGGCGCAGGCCGGCGTCCGCTACGCCATGCAGAACCCCCAGTCCTACGTGGCCTCCAACATCGCCGGCTTCGTCAGCCTCCTCGAGGTGGCCAAGAACGCCAACCCGCAGCCCGCCATCGTCTGGGCGTCGTCGAGCTCCGTCTACGGCCTCAACACCGAGAACCCCTTCTCGGAGCTCCACCGCACCGACCGCCCCGCCAGCCTCTACGCCGCCACGAAGAAGGCCGGCGAGGAGATCGCCCACACCTACAACCACATCTACGGCCTCTCCCTCACCGGCCTCCGCTTCTTCACGGTGTACGGCCCGTGGGGCCGCCCGGACATGGCCTACTTCTTCTTCACCAAGGACATCCTCCAGGGGAAGCCCATCGACGTGTACCGCACGCACGACGAGCGCGAGGTGGCCCGCGACTTCACCTACATCGATGACGTCGTCCGGGGCTGCCTCGGCGCCCTCGACACGGCTGAGAAGAGCACCGGCAGCGGCGGCAAGAAGAAGGCCCCGGCCCAGCTCCGGGTCTACAACCTCGGGAACACCTCACCGGTCCCAGTGGGGCGGCTGGTGACGATCCTGGAGGCGCTGCTGGGGGCCAAGGCGAAGCGGCACGTCATCACGATGCCGAGCAACGGGGACGTGCCCTTCACGCACGCCAACGTTAGCCAGGCGTGGCGGGACTTCGGGTACAAGCCCACGACGGACCTGGCGACGGGGCTGAGGAAGTTCGTCAAGTGGTACGTAGGGTACTACGGGGTCCAGCCGAGGGCAAAGAAGGAACTCCGCCTCGGCACCACCACCAGCACCGACCGCCCTGGGGAATCCGACTGACCGATCACGTTCACATGGTGGTGGTTTTCGCCCGTCTTCAATTTTCTTCCCCATTTCCCTTTTTCTTCTTCCCATATTATTATGATCTCGTGGGATCGAAACTGTGTCTAAATTATTTTTTTTAAAAAAACGTTAAATTCGCCTGTAAAATTGGGGGAACCAATGGGTGTTTTTTTTTTTTTTGTAGCATATTTTTATATGGGGGGGAAAGAGATAATTATAAATAGATTATTCCACCAAATAGAGGAAAGAGAACATAAAGATTGTGAAGAAGATGATGAAGAGAGAGAGAGAGAGAGAGAGAGAGAGAGAGAGAGAGAGAGAAAGGCTGTAGATCTGTGAACTTTTTGGGGAGAATGTAATAATGTGCGGTAGGGTCTACCAAAAAGGGTGGTAGATCACCGCTTGATTGTTGCAACCCATGAAAGAAAGAAAGGAAAGAAAGGCAAAAGAATTGTGATTGAACAGCAAATGTTGGATATCAAGATTCTTCTATACTCCCTCCCCTCTCTTTCTCTCTCTCTCTTGTATGATATTGGATTAGATTTTCTCCTTTATTGTGGATTTTCAAGGGTGATCTCACTATCCTTGTGGCTGTCTCTCTCTTTCTCTCTAGCTTACTTTTGAAGATGTTCATCAATGGCGATGAACATTGTAGAATCGGGCCCTGTCTGCAACATTCGATTCACATAGCTTGAAAGCGTTCACTCCCTACTATGTAGTCAAGGCGAGCGAGTGGGGGGCTCGTGGTTCATGTGGATTGGACTGGGAAGGTTCGATGTGAATCATCATCGGGTGTAATTTCGCCACGTCCCTCTGCGCCATCCGCATAGATTTGATTTGGCGACGTGAAGAGGCGTGTGCGACCGTGATTGACTCAGGGCATGGGGGTATAGAGTGTGAAAATAAGTAAAATAGGAGCCCCCTTTGGAAATAACACTTAAAAGGGTACGTTTGAAATTGAGTGTAAATTCCGACCAAAAAGGAATTGGAGTGTAAATACCGTAGCTCTCGACCATCGTACGTACATTGCAATGGGATCAAGAGTTCATAAGTAGGAGCAATTATACTTGCCTCCTTCACAATTTTGCCCCCATCAAGTTAATTGCAATGCATTAATCTACTGATGAAACCCACGGAGGCCAAGTGGAAATAAAAAAAAGAAGAAGAAAAGATTAAAAAAAAAAAAAAAAGGGTGGCTAGCTAATGGAGTTTAATGGACTTAAAGAGTGGGGAAGCAAGCTAGACAGGACGACTAAGGCAGGACACAAGCACGAGTGTCTTGGCGGCAAAGCATTCTCATTAGTGGGGAAGTCGGTCTGCCAGTTGCCACTAATCGAGTGCAGATTCTACCAATAAAATATGACAAAAAAGGACATTGACCAAAGTTATTTGCCAGTCGTTATGATCACCGTTTAGGTAACATCTCACCTTTGGTTTTGACTGATGAAGAACCTGTCATTGTCATTTCATGTTCATCAAAAGATCTCCGGGCAAGTGTTTGATATTTCCTAATTTTGCCCCTCCTCACCACCGCGTCGTGGTCAGGGGGGAACTCATTCACACACATCAAGCGAGGCTTCATTCAAGATTATTCATAGCGTAATTTGGACTAAAGATTTATCAGTTCTACATTTAAAACTCAACCACTCAATCAAACTTCTGAGTTCTGACCAAAAAAAAAAAAAAAAAAATCAAACTTTTAAGGTTTGTCTTATTCTAGGTTTACGTTTTTTAACTCCCACGTTGCTAAGACAATGCGGTTCATTGAGGATCCATTAGTACATACCAAAACCAAGGTTTAAGGAATGCCTTGACCATGCTCCAAATACCAAGAGATAATTTCGGAACTTTCCGAAGCAATATTTATAATGCAAGATTCGTTCAACTACGAGATTTTTCCTTCTCGTTCAAGAGAGACGCATCTCTTTGAAATAGAGATAGTATCCATCTCCCGTGAATGCACAACAGAAGAATAATGGCAAAAATAGCAGCTTAACCATATCAACATACTTACTGTTGATGAATCATGATCGGCTCATGGAGTTTAATGGATTTAAAGAGTGGGGAAGCAAGCTAGACAGGACGACTAAGACAGCACACAAGCACTAGTGTCTTGGCGGCAAAGCATTCTCATTAGTTGGAAAGTTGTCTGCCTGTTGCCACTAATCGAGTGCAGATTCTACCCATAAAATATGACAAAAACATTGACCAAAGTTGTTTGCCAGTTCTGACCAAAAAAAAAAAAAAAGTTGTTTGCCAGTCCTTATGTGCACCGTTTAGGTAACATCTCACCTTTGGTTTTGATTGGCGGTGTCAAAAACATTCACTTTTGTTCCTTTGAATCAAATACGGATTCAACAAATTGAAAAAATAGATCAAATATGAGTTTATACCTATGAAGCCTATACAAATATTGGTCTTAACCCAACCCATTTTCGATATGCAACCTATAACTTCGTAAGATCACTTTCATTCACTTGTAAATCACCGCCTACCACCTACGCACCCTCGTCGCCTGCGGTCGCTGTTAACCCAACCACCTGCCGCTGCCCGTCCGCTCGTCGCCGCCGCCGCCCGCCCACCCACCCGTCGAAGGCAACGTGGCATGACTTCTAGTCCTGAATCACTAACAAGCACATCCTCGCACGGTTAAATAGAGAGCAGAATGGGAAGGCGAGACGAGGATTGCTCTTGGCATTATGCTTCATCCCAAAGATCTAAAGCATGAGCAGGCAAGCCACCACCTGGATCCGCACCCCCGAACGAATCCAGACTCACCACCCAAATTCCATAGATAAAAAGAAGGCCGTTAAGAAACAGAGTAGCTCCAAGAAAGCCTTTACTAGACTAAAGAAATAGAGAATCTGAGGCATTGGCGGAAATTGCAGGAGGTGTAGACACAGGGGAGAGATGCATTAGAACAGGACTTGCGAGTAAAACCTGTTAGAGAGAGAACCCCTTATGATGTTTTGAAGATGAAAAAATAATCAAAGGGTACTGATATGTTTATTAGTTGAGTAGAACTAGGTGAAATAAGCACAAGCAATTATGCAGATGGTGTATTAACAGAATGTCCGAAGGTTATGAGTTATCTATCAATAGTGAATAAGGCATTTAGCGTAGAGGTGTCTACAATTTTGAGGTACCTAAGTAGAAGATGAACAATCCTAAAACGGGAAGTTCGGTAAAGCTTGGAAGGACTTGGATAGATGAACAACGAGGTAGAGCCGCAATTACCAATACTCTTGGGGGGACCGGAAGATGGAGCTCAAGATATTGCATCTAAATGATGCATTCTAAAGACTAATTTCATTTATAAAGACTGTTCAGACACAGTGAAATATTCAAATACAAAAGACTATTTCTACTTTTGAAGTCTGTTTTTGAAGGTTGTTCAAAAGCTGCGATATATATTGATTCCATATTCTGATGACTCACGTCCGACATATGTCCGTTGCTTCTGAGGTATTTATGGAAGTTTGTACTCTTTGATCGACAGAATTATTCTATAGCATAATTGATAGAATATCCTTGATTGGAAATTACCTTCCATAAGACAAGAAAAATTTTATATTTGAAGAACTCCACTTATGGAAATCGAGGATTGAGTTGTGTGGATGACTGAATCCGAGAAGTTCATATTCAACACTAACAGTCACCAAATCTCCCTAGATACGGTCTCATTCAATCAAGATTGATGGCGTCCAATCAGCGATTGAGGAACGATCCTTTGAAGACCTGTCCAACGGCTAGTTTGAGGGTGAAGGAGTATAAACGGATATACATGGTGCTACTATGGCACATGATTAGAATCATAAATTTCAAGGTGCTAGAGTTATTCGGATTGGGAAAAGTACACTAGAAGTTCCATAACTTTTGTACGGCGTTCACTTGAGTGCCATAACTTTCAAAACGTTCATTTAAGTGCCATAACTTTCAAAAATTGTTCACTTGAGTGCCATGTTAACGTGGCAATCGGAAAGCTGACGCGGCACACCGGAAAAGTTCTCGTAGCACGTCGGAAAGTTACTATAGCATGCCGAAAAGCTGACGTGACACACCGGAAAAGTTATTTTAGCACTCAAGTGAACGATTTTGCTCCGACGTAGCACTCGGGTAAACGATTTTTGAAAGTTATGGCACTTAAGTGAACATCTTAAAAGTTATGACACTCAAGTGAACGCCGTATACAAGTTATGGCACTTCTAGTGTACTTTTCCATATTCAGATTCATACTTGTCCTCGTGAACTTTATACGACAATCATTAAGAGGCTTTATAAGAATGATTGAGAAAGGATAGTGTGATCTCTCAAAGAGAGTATCATCACTTGTTGTAAACCTCCATTGATTCATATATTGAAATCTAGCCAATCGGCTATCGGCGTGGAAGAGTGGACGTTGGTTTGATCTAAGCAGAACCACTATAATCTTTGTGTGCAATATTCTCTATCTCTAAACTCTTATCATTGTGTTTGATAGAATATTGCATATTGGTGTTCATATTCTGAATCCGCATACCCAGAAATTGCATACTCGCATTCAGAATCAAAAGCGCACATATTCAAATTCAGATTCTATGTACATTTTGACTTGATTCTTTTAATTCTGCATTTTCTAGTCAAAATTATTTAAAATCACTTATTCACCCCCTCTAGGTGACATTGCTAGATACAACAAAACCTTCGCTTCGAGAATGGGTTATAGCTGGGAAGGTATATTAGCCAAGAGTGAAAACCATGGCGGCATTGCTCGGTAGCGGCGATGGTGGGTGGACAGCGATGGCAGCCGGTGGGCCGTAGTAGTGGCGGCGTTGGAATGGCCATAGGGGAGGCCGATGGTTAGTGAAGGTGGGCTGGCAAGCCGCGGTGCTAGCGATGGTCGGTGACAAGCCGCGGGGAGTGGCGATCGGCGAAACAGTTTTTATATATTTTTTTAAAGTTTATGAAAATAAATATTTCATGATTTGGTTAAATATATAAGCATTATATAATACGGGTCGGGTAGGGCATGGGTTGGATCGGGTATGGGTCATAAAATTTATACTGCATAAAAATGGGTCAATATGGGTCGAGTCAAATGTCGGATCGTATTCAACCCAACCCAAATCCGATCCGATCCTCCCACTTGACATCTCTACTTTTGACTAATGGAGAACATGTTATTTCGTGTTCATCAAAAGACCACCAGGCAAAGTGTTCGAGATTCTTAATTTTGCCCCCCCTCACCACCACGTAGTGGTCACGGGGAAACTCATTCACACACATCAAGTGAGGCTTCATTCAAAAAGGCGGTGGACATCCTTCAAGATTATTAAAAGTGAGAGACACCGTAATTTGGATTAAAGATTTATCGGTTCTAAATTTAAAACTTAACTGCTCAATCAAAGTTTTGAGGTTTGTCTTATTCGGTTTACATTTTTTTAACTCCCACATTGCTAAGAAATTGCGGTTCATTGAGGATCCATGCATTGCCAAAACCAAGGTTTAGAGAATGCCTTGACCATGCTCCAAATACCAAGATATACTTTTAGAACTTTCCGAAGCAATATTTATAATGCAAGATTCATTCAACCACGAGACTCTTCCTTCTCATTCACAAGAGACGCATCTCTTCGAAAGAGAGATAGTATCTCTCTCCTGTGAATGGACAGCAGAAGAAAAATGATAGAAATAGCAGCTTAACCATGTTAACATACTTACATATTTTTTTCTTGTTGATGAATCATGATTAGCTTATTGTATATACGATTTGACCTTGAAAATCCGAAAGAGGCATTCGTTGGTTTTTCTGGTTTCGTGCAAGAAAGCAACTAAAGCTTATGACCCTCGAAATAACGCAACTTACAATTTTTTTTCTTTATTATAATCATGTGATGCACTTGAAAATACTACGAGCTTTTCCTCGTTTGAACCTCGCCATTTGCTTTGCAATCATAAAGTGCTATTAAATGGAAGATTTTTGCTTTCATTAAACTATATAAAAAATGGATTTGCTTGACGTCACATGCTTATTGGAATGCTGAGAGCACGCTGGAACAATTGGCAAGCGATGCAAGTTTCACATTCCTTGGGGTCATGCACATGAATTGATTAAGTAAATTTCTTCTTTTACATTTACATGACTCCAGCCTCACAAAAATTTTATAAAATGAAGAAAATGTTCATCAAAATATGAAAGAGTTAGTTCGCAAAATATAAAAGTGGAAGTGAAGAAGGAAGTCAGACTTAGAGAAGTCATAGTGAAAGCCAAAAAATGGTCAACTTCGTGAGAGATTATTGCTCAAATTTCTCCCTTAATAAACAGTATAGTTATTATAAATACAAGGTCGTTTATAAAGGGTGACTATGTGTTGCGACCTCGCCTTTGGCCTCCCGCGGAGGGTCCGGCGGGGTTTAGAGGTATTGCCATATGTCAATGGCATGGACTCTCCCAAGTCCTACCTCGCGTGACATTAGATTTCTTTTTACTAATTAGCAAATTAAAATACTATTAAGAGTCGCCACTAGCCTATTGGGGTCGGCTAGAAACCAATCGAGACACGGGAGGATTATCTCGATTCCTACGCAACCAGAGCTTCTAGGTTCGGAGACTTGTTTACGCTAACTAGATAATAAGCGCCCTTTCGATACCTAACCAGTTGACATTCCCTAAGGTGACCACACATTCTGCATATCATTTTATGCTTATTAGGTATCTAACCAGTACTAAATGATCATGCATAATTTTTTTCCGTCATTTCGTGAAATTACCTATTTATCCTTAACCTAATAATATAGGGAAAGCGATTAACAGATAATTTTTCAAAAGACAGTGTTATAAACACTTAATCATATAAATATGCCAAATAAAGATCAAGATAAGCACATGCAGACCAAATCTATAATGGCGATATTTAAACAAACAATTTCGACGCGAAGGTTGAATTACAACGATTATCGGACCGGATTGGACATCGGTCTTCAATCAACACCAATTTAAGGTTTAAAATTCACATTAGGGGTAAAAAGGTCATGAAAATCATTTTTTAATTTTCTGAAATTTTTCTAATTTTTTGAAATTATTTATTTATTTTTTGATTTTTTTTTTTATTATTATTATTATTAATAATTATTATTATTATTATTTTTAATAAGGGACCGGGTCCAGGTTGGGTTCTCGGACCTAGGCCTGGATCGGGTCGTTGGGCTTGATCCGGTCCGGGAGAGAGAACCCGAACCGGGCCCTGTTGCGCAGCAGAAGCCCAAGCCCATCTCTTCAACACTCCAGTTTTAAGTCTTGGCCCACTATAAATTCAGCCTTTGTTCTTCATTTCTTTTTTCGGGCCAGCCCACTCGAGCCCAATCTTTTCTCCTTGGAACAGCCCACCAATATCAGCCTCCCTCTTATTTTCACGCCGGCCCACTTGAGAAGCAACACAAACCAAGCTCGACAAATTTTCTTTTCTCCTTTCTACCAGCCCACCATTCAGCCCAATCTCCTCTTCTTCTTTTTTCTCAGCCTGTCCGATCAGCCCACCATTCAGCCCAATCTCCTCTTCTTCTTTTTTTCTCAGCCCATCCGATCAGAAATAGCCAACAAAAACGTGAACCAGTCCTCCCCATTTTACTGTTCATCATCTTCTTCATGTGCCGCGACGTTTTCTTTCTCTCTGCAATACCCGATTGCAACGCTACACCCCCCGACGCCAAACGGTTCCGCCGCTCGCCTTGCCGCCGCACCGCCGGGACTCGTTCACCGCATCACTACCGAGCACACTACCGTGACTCACTCGTTTGGACTCGTCCGCTGAAAATATCACGGAACAATGACGTCGAGATCCACCTTCAACGCCATTGGTTCGGGTCTACTCGCGTGTTGCCACTAGTTCGCGCCGTCTCTGGTCTTGTTCACGAGGCTGCTGATACGAGCTCACGTCGTCTCCGTACCTATTCACCCTCGCGTCGCCTTCGGTTCATGCTTACATCGCACTTGCCCAAGCTTGCATCACTTCGGCACCTACCTTCCAACGGCGTCTGAGCTCGCGTCGCCACTGGGAACTTTCGATTGCAGCCAAAATCGTCCAAGGTAGGTCGCAAACATCGTCGGACTTCTAGCCCTCAACAACTCATCACGAATATGTAGGACGCCCGCCACCACCTCAGGCCCGAACTCGCATCTCCATGCCGGCTCGGTCAATCTCGTTCACGGCACTAAAAAAAAAAAAACGTCACCTTTTTCCTTTGCCACGCTAAATGGCAACACTACATTCTCGGCACCACTAGACTTCGTTCACTTCGGCGCCGCACCTCCTGGACTTGTTTGCTAGAACCAACACCAAGCCACGCTCCAACAAATCTTGACCGTCCGAAGGACCGACGACCCCCAGCGACGAACTCGACCAACGACCACCAACGAAGGACTCGACGGAGGCTCAAACTTTCATTAACTCCCCCGCCTCACAAGATGGAGCCTCGCCGAGTGGTTGATCACTCAAATAAAAATCATCCACAGTTGAATACTAAACCAAAACAGTAAGCTAACAGGCAAACGAGTGTGACCACGCGACAAAATAAGAGAAGGGGTCGAAAGTTCACGACCGGATATGAGTATTCCAACTACGGCAAACAAAGAACTCAACAGTAAGACCTATAGCGGCCAAGACAAAGCAGCGACCCGAGGCTCGCCGGTCCGAGAAATGGAAGCTCTCGGGCCGGCGAGCTCCACGACTGAAACACTGCAACCAAATCCAAGAGAGAAAGCCCACCTACAAGAACGAAGTGGCTGGTGAGTTCCGGAGATCAATTGCAAGAAGGGTTCTTCTCCTTTCACCGTGCAGCTTGGACTTCCCCTCCTTCTTGGAGCCGAACGAACCAACCCTTATGCTCCCACTTTCTCTCCCTTTTCTCTATTTTCTCTCCATCTTTTTTTTTGGTCGCCGAACGGAATGCCCGAGCCAACCCCGAGCTTGCCCTCCTCTCCTTCTTTTATACTCGTCTTGCCTCTTTCCCCAAGTTTCATTCTGTGGACGAGCATGAATTCCGGTTGATGTAGACGGGGTTTAATGAGAGACCACGTGAGTTGTGTGGTGAAATTATGAGTGATGTGATAGCGTGCAGTAGAGTGATGTGAGAGACCAACGTGAGTGGGCTAAAGAAGAAAAATAAATGGGAGATGGACTTTGGGAGGAAAGTGGGCTGAAGGGAAATAAGAAAGGGAGATGGGCTGAGAAATAAAAGGAAAAGGTGGGTTGAGGAGAAAATGGGTTGCAAAAAATTAAAAAAGAAAAGGAAAGTCTGGGCCCGATTTGGTTGAAAAAGAGTAATGAAGTGGGCCATGTGAAATGCGATAGCCACGAGCGGGCTTGAGTCGAACTAGCCCGACCCGATATTTTCTTTTTGTTTTTCTTCCTCTTTTTTTTCTATTCTCTCATTTCTTCTTTTTAATTTTTTTTGTTATATATATTTATTTTTTTTTTGTTTTTTCTATTTTGCAATAAGACAAAAATAAATTAGACGTATTCTTATTTAACGAATAATAATAATAATAATAATAATAATAATAATAATAATAATAATAATAATAATAATATGGGATCGTCAAAATTAGGTGTCAACAGCTACCCCTCTTGGAATGGGAGCTCGAAGAGGTTCCATTCCAAGACGAAAGGACACCTAATTTTGTCAATAAACTAACCTAACAGTACTTGGGGAGAACCGCCAAAGCAACTATTGAGACCAAAAATGGGGAGACTCGCTCGGAGAATATGCTCTGGGGCTCCAAGCCTCTCCGTACCTGCGCATGCAAGGTTAACCAAAACAAACAAAACTCGGGACAATCTGTATAAATGATATAGGCTTGGTCCTCGGAGGAAAATGGCACGACCGTATAAACGATACGGGCTTGGCCTTCACTTGGTAATGCGTTTGCTCTGGGCTTTAAGGCTTACCGGACTTGAGGGGACTTGCTCGGGGAACCGGCTCCGGGGCTCATGCCTCTCCGTACCTGTTTAAACAAGGTTAGCTCAAACAAACACACCTCGGGGACGACCGTATAAACGATACGGGCTTGACCCTAAAGGGAACGTCACGGTTCACGGTATTCTGACCCGTGAAAAGGAGATCAAAAAGTCACAATTCAGGGTCTTTGACCCGTGAAAAGGCTATTGAAAAGTCTCATTTCGAGGTCTTTGACCCGTGAAAAGGCTATTGAAAAGTCTCGGTTCAGGGTCTTTGACCGGTGAAAAGGCTATTTTGAAAAGTTTCGGTTCGGGGTCTTTGACCCGTGAAAAGGCTATTTTGAAAAAGTCTCGGGTCAAAGTCTTTAACTCGTGAAAAGACCGTTGAAAAGTCTCGGTTCGGGATCTTTGACCCATGAATAGGCGATTTTGAAAAGTCACAATTCACGGTCTTTGACCCATGAAAAGGCTATTTTAAAAGGACTTAGTTCCCCTCAGCATTGTATCTGCTTACCCGAGTGAGGAACCTGTTTATGGAACGGGCTTTGGGAAGCTAAAGTTCACCTTACCTATCCAAAGAAGGTTAGCCGACAAATAATAATTTTAATGGGGAGAGAGTGCTACTCGAGGTTGAACTCAACTTCGGCTTTTGGAGTACGTTCTCTAGATTGCACAGGACGAGCTCTCGACCTTAGCGCTTGCATGTCGATCGGAACTCTGAATGAGGTGGAAATATCGCCAACGAACTCTGCCGTCGCGAGTGACTCACGTGACTTGGCTCTTGATAAGCACTTGGCATCATATCTGTCCAAACAAGGTTAGCTCGAACAAATACTAACACTAATGAACATCTATGATATGTTCGCTCACAATTCGAAACCCACCGCAGATAGCTGAACTGCTCAAACCGGGTCCCTACATAACTCGGGACTTATGAAACATGTTCGTAACGATGGGTAGATGACATTAAATGCATGAGCAGATAAAGTTGAGTCCACTCGTCGGGAAAGCTACTTGGCCTAACACAATATCGAAAACTTCTCACTCGGTTAGCCGATATCGCCGACCTTTAAACTCTATGGGGAAAATTAATTGAAGGGAGAACTGTCATTCCCGAAAATGAATTTTTTTTTATAATGCAAACCTTGATTCAGGAAAGACAACAATTTTGTTTAATGAAAAGGATTTATTGAGCATGCCAAGCTAAAATCCTTAGTCCGAAAGGGCTTCTCACACACTCTCGCTGGGGGATATTCTATTGATCCCAATCATTCACTTGAGAGTTTTGGGACAAATATTCTCGAGACCTCGCACTCTTCTCGTGTCTAAGGTTTCGGACATATTCGCAACGCATACATTATTGATCAATCTGAAAGGTCTTTCGGGGACCGTAATGTTGGCTTGGTCACGGGCTTACACAAGGGGCTTATCCCGCTTTGAGGCCACACTGGGGAAATATTTGAAATTACTACCTTCATCGGGTTTACAAGTTAAGAACCTGGAAGATAATACAAGAAATGATTGACTCCACTCCTTCAAGCGGCCGCTTCTTTGTAAAGTCTTCATGTCAAATCGAAACATCTCAATCGGAAGAGTCTTTGGATGGGTTGTAATGTCGATTTGGGAAGGCTTATAGGCTTTGATTTTTTTTATGGGATTTATGAACTGGTGACCATCTTGGTGTTTTTACCAATCTTGCTCAATCTGGGGAAAGCATCTGACTTTGGGGATTACAACCCGCCTCAAGAGTCCAATGAGTCGTCTGTTTTTACTTGGCAAGAAAAGAGTTTCTCTCTATTTTCTGCATTTGTTTCTGTTCGAGGTAAGCTCAATGCTTTTTCGTATTTGGCCTTTTCCTCTCCGGGCTTTGGCCTTGCTTTTACTAGGCACTTTGCTTTTTTAGCCCTTTGATTTTTATTTTCCTTTTCTTCTCTTCTTTGCTATTTTCATGAGCTCCTTGGACTCTTGAAACATTTGACATCGATACCGATTTTCCGGTAAATCACATGTCTTGCCCCAATTTGGGGAAATGATCACCACTCTGGTTTAGAAATGAATGATTTCAGGCTTAACTTGGCTAGCAAAGGATATTGGTGTTTGGGTAGAGAAAGAAATGCTCTTCTTCATTTTGGGACGCTTCGAGCCTCCATAAAGATTCACCTGAAGTTACACACAAAGGTTAACGCAAGTGAAGGCAATTAAATCTTTCTTACCTTTCTCCAACTGATTTTCAACTATAATCTCCTGCATTTGCCTAGGTGTGGGGTGGTTCTTGACAAGGGTATTTTGAATTTCTCCTTTCTCGGGCTCAAAGTGGCTAGCAAGGGATATTGTGTATGGGGAAAAGAAGGAATTGACTTTCATCACTTCGACCCATGTATACATTGCGAATGAATCCTCTGTCCCAAGACACGAATTTTGTTCTCACTTCACTCGGTCTCAGAGTGTATCAAGGGTGTGTTTAGGTGGGGCTTGCCTTTCATCCTAAGCACTCTCACTTGGCAAACTCAATACCTCCGCTTCATTTGGTAAAAATCATCTCATCGGATGAATCTGCAAGGAATTTCAATGCAAGATACATGTATGCATGAATGGATGCACCAGTTACGTGGACGTAAATTTTAAATTTTTTTTTTTGTTAAAATGAGCTGAAGCATGAACTCCAACTGTACTAAGGATGAGATTTTTTTCTTTTTGCTTTTTTTTTAATGATTTACAAAGTGAACATTTATTATAATCCAACCGGGGATGAAACATTTGAACAGTCATGCTTCTTGCAAAATTTTTAGGAGAGGGATACCTACCCGGGCCGCAAAGACCAGTTGACCCTTTGTGTTCACTCTTCCGAGGATCTGTGCTAACAGAGCATCTTGGAATTTTACGAACTGTCCCATTCCTGAAAGTTATCAAAAGAGTTTGGTGCATCAGTGTAGTAACCGATGTGGCGGGGGTACTTCTTAAGATGGATAGTGACGTAGTTCTTTGTTGCTCCAATCGTCCCGATTTCATTCCAGGAAAATGCTCCCCTCCTCTTGCAAAAAATAAAAGAGGTGCAAAAAGTTTTTTATTATTGCAAAAAATGAAGCGAGTGCAAAAAGTTTTTTTTTCTTTTTTTTTATTTACAAGGGAGCCCCCCATTTTTACAATGGGGCTCACGGGGATGCCATCTCCGGGGTTCGAACCCCGGTCGCGTCCGTCACTTGGCTACGGCGCTGTTGGCGCCAAATGGGGGTTTCGTTTTTATTTAAGCGATCCCACCGAGGCGGGGCACGGTTTTCCATGCGGCTTCGGGCGTCGGTCACTTACCGGTTTCCTTTACCTAAGGCGCTCCAGATTAAGTTAATCCAGTGATTTGGCTCGGATTCGTTGAGTATCACACCTAAATTTGCAACACAAATATGATATGCATGTATGCATGATATATATGATGTTTTATAATTAGAGTGACTCGGATTTGCACGGGAAAAGGCCATCATAGCCTCTGATTTTATTCATGGGAAATACTTCTTCACCATATCGGCATTTACGGGACTCGACCGGACACGGCCGTCCATCTCGGCTAAAATCAATGCGCTACCAGGGAGGACTTTCTTAATCAGATATGGCCCTTCATAGTTTGGCGTGAACTTGCCTCCAGGGTGCGGTATAAATGCCAATCTCTTCTTCAACACCAAGTCACCAATCTCGAAAACCCGGGGACGAACTTTACGGTTGAACGACTTTGCCACACGCTTCTGGTAACATTGATCATGACAGATAGCCCGCAATCTTTTCTCGTCGATCATATTCAACTGTTCATATCTCTGTTGAATCCACTCTGCTTCTGATAGTTTCAATCGTGACTGAATCCCGAGTGATGGAATCTCTGTTTCCACCGGTAGCACCGCTTCCATACCATATGCCAACAAGAAAGGAGTTGCCCCGGTTGAAGTGCGGATCGATATCCGGTATGCCATCAGTGTATAGGGGAGCCTCTCATGCCAATCCCGATAATTCTCTGCTGTCTTGGACATAATCTTCTTGATATTCTTGTTCGCCGCTTCTACCACACCATTCATCTGCGGGCGGTAAGGCGAAGAATTCAAATGCCGAACGCGGAACTCACCAAGAACCTCATCAACCACCTTGTTATTGAGGTTTGAGCCGTTGTCGGTGATTATAGCCTCCGGCGCTCCATATCGAGCAAAGACATCTCGACGCAAAAACCCGGCTACGTTCTTGGCTATGACATTGGCATACGAACTCGCTTCAATCCACTTCGAGAAGTAGTCAATTGCCACAAGTATAAAACGATGTCCGTTTGAAGCTTTGGGATTAATTGGCCCTATGACGTCGATCCCCACATTGAGAAAGGCCACGCCTCGGACATCCGGTGCAACTCATTGGGAGGAGCAGCGATTCTATCTCCATAGACCCGACACTAATGGCGGGAACGAACATGTTGAATACAATCGGCTTCCAAAGTGAGCCAGTAATATCCCAATCTCATGATCTTCTTACTCGGTAGGTGGCCATTCATATGGGGGCCACATTCACCCTCATGGATTTCACTCATCAACTGATTGGCTTCCTTGGCATCAACGTACCTCGGGAGAACGGAGTCATATGACCTCTTGTACAACGTATCGCCGCCGAGGAAAAATTTTGAAGACAGTTTCATCGGATATTTCCTGTCAGCCGCTTCACTACCTTCGAGAAACTCTCCGGTTTGCGGGTAAACCTTAATATCTTGATACCGGGGCTCTCCATCCGCCTCTTCGTCTATTGGCATGGAGTAAGCGGAATGCTTCAAGATTTCAATTCTCAATGGCTCGATGTCCGAACCTGCAGTCACTTGAAACATTGAGGATAAGGTGGCCAACGCGTCTGCGAACGGGTTCTGGGCTCTAGGAAGATACTCGAACGCTATCTCATCGAACTCTTCGATTATATCTTCCAGAAACTCGTGATACGGGATCAACTTCGGGTCACGAGTTTTCCACTTTCCTTCTATCTGAAGGATAATGAGGGCAGAGTCGCCATAAACTTGCAGTCTCCGAATTTTCATCTCTACGGCACACTGTAGCCCAAGAATGCAGGCCTCGTATTCAGCGATGTTATTGGTACACGGAAACAATAACTTGGCGGCTACTGGATAGTGTTGGCCATTTGGGGAGATAAGGACCGCCCCCGTGCCAGATCCGGATAAGTTAACAGCTCCGTCAAAGTACATGACCCACTTTTCTACAGTAACCAGTAAAACACGATCATCAAGAGGGTCTATTTCATCTCCCGTTTGTAGTCCCGCAGCATTCTCTGCCAACATGTCTACTATTGCTCGACCTTTCACCGACTTACGTGTCATGGTCTGCACATCGAACTCAGAAATAAGAATCTGCCACTTGGCCAATTTGCCAACCAACGCCGGCTTTTCTAGCGGATACTTGATGGGATCACATTCGGTGGTTAACATGATCTGATGGTGAAGGGTATACTGCCGCAATCTGTGTAATACCCAAACTAAAGCTATGCAAGTCTTCTCGACCTCCGAGTAATTAGCTTGGGAATCAAAGAATTTCTTGCTGAGATAGTATATCACACATTCCTTTCCATCTGATGGTCTTTTCTGCACCAATATAGCTCCCAAGGATTCCTTATGGATGGTCGGATAAAGGATTAGAGGCACGCCGGGAACAGGTGGAACCAGAACAGGGGAATGAGTCGGATATTGCTGAATCTTCAAAAAAGCGGTCTGACATTCGATATCCCACACAATCTTCGCATTCTTCTTGAGAAGCTTGAAAAATGGTCTAGCAGTCTCTGACGGATGGGATATGAATCTTGCCACATAGTTCAATCTCCCCAGCAACCTGCGAACTTCCTTCACAAAAGACGGGGGTCGCAATTCGCATATGGCCTTTACCTTGGACGGATCAATTTCGATGCCCCTACTACTGACCATGAAGCCCAATAATTTCCCGGACCTTGCCCCAAATACGCACTTTGCGGGATTGAGGCGTAATCGGTATTTACGTAGGCGCTCAAATAGCTTACGGAGAATCGCAACATGGTATTCGCCTAATCTTGACTTTGCGATCATGTCATCGACGTATACTTCAATTTCATTGTGCATCATATCATGGAACAAGGCCACCATGGCTCTTTGATACGTGGCACCTGCATTTTTCGGGCCGAAAGGCATGACTCTATAGCAAAAAGTTCCCCATGGGGTTATAAAAGAAGTTTTGCTTCTGTCTTCTTCTTTCATCCAAATCTGGTTATAACCGGAAAAACCATCCATGAAGGAGAAAAGCTCAAACCCAGCCGTATTGTCAACTAGCACATCAATATGCGAGAGCGGGAAGTCGTCTTTTGTCCGGCCTTATTCGGATCACGATAGTCAACGCACACCCCGACTCTCCCGTCTTTCTTCATCACCGAGACGATATTCGCTATCCAATCCGGGTAATTAGCGACTTCAATGAAATCGACTTTCAGAAGCTTCATTACTTCCTCTTTAATCTTTTTAGACAACTTAGGCTTTATCCTTCTCAACCGTTGTTTCTTCGGTGATATATCCGGGTTAGTCGGTAGTGCATGCTGCACGATATCTAGATCCAATCCTGGCATGTCGGTGTACGACCAAGCGAATACATCTTGAAACTCTTGAAGAAGACAGACCAATCTGGCGGCTTCTGCTTCCCGTAACCCCGCCCCGATTTTGGTATCTCGGATATTGTCTTCATTACCCAAATTCACTATCATGGTCGGTTCAGCTGTTAACGGCTCTGACTCCTCGTGGCGATTCCATTAGATCTTAATCCCTTTCGGATCGTCACTATCATTGCCCGAGTCCGAAGAATCGTCGCCTGGCGAATCCGAGTCATATGTGCTCTTATCATGAATATGAAGAATGCTATGCCCGAGACATGATGCAGAAAGGTTAATTCATTTCAATGACATATAAATAAAAAACAGAAAAGTGTGTTTTTGAAAACAGATTTGCAACAACATTTTTCGGATGGGTAAGCCCCGGGAAATACCCTCATATCATCGGGTCATCCGGATTTTTTTTAAAAAAAGCCAAAACTAGGAAGCGTGTGAAAGTCCGGTCCTCAGGCTTATACTTAGGCTCATAATCGCATCGTCATGGGACCGGCAGTATACTTTCACACGTCCTTAATAAACATGTGCTCGTTTTATTTAATTGGGAGCCGCATTACAACATGTACTTCCCCCAAGCCAACGGCTCGAGACCCGGGGGTATCCAAAAAACGGTTAGCACATCAGAAACACGGTCCTTGGCAAGAGCGGGAAAAACATATGTACATGACAAAAAACAAACAAACCCATGATCCTACTCTAGAGAGTTGGGGGAACTGCCTGACGACTCCACCTCCTCGAATGCCGGAGGCTCATCCGGAATAATCTTTCGAGAATCGGTAGGCTCACCCTTGAGAGTCTGTTCTTCAAAGAAGGTGTTAACATCAGCGAGTGTGATGACGGTGTCGATACCAAGTTCTTCGAACAGCTGTGCTATCCCTTCCAAGTTAGAGAGGCTTGTGTTATCTAACATTTTGGGCGGACGGGGAAAAAACAACCTAAGGGGATTTCCAATGGGCTGGCGACTAGAACTCTCACCCACCACCGGGCGAGCGGTATTATCCGTGCGACCTTCCTCGTTGCCCCGACTTCCTCGACCACAGCGACTACACCAAGTGGGAGATGGGTAAGGATTAGCTGCATTATGACGCCTACGTTGAAACAGACGAGCCGTGGGGCCATCAGATCGGTTACGGCTTCCAGAATAACCAAGTCCGAAAGGACCATTATCGAGTTCTACACGAATGGGTTCGGTGATGCCACGACCATACAATCCCAAACCTTCTCCAGGGATATGTCCGTATTGAAGCAACACTCTGCTAGACATAAAGGCGGGGCCAGACAGCGACGGGGGTTAAGTGACGGCATCTTCCGGGACATGTATTGTTGATACCGGTTCGAATATATGATAAGCGGCTTCTTCTTCAGCCTTAGGTGGAATGTATGAGACGACAACTCCCTCAGTAAGTTGCATGTCCATTTCTCCATTAACCGTTATCATTTGACCGTTATCAATAAATCGAACCTTCTGATGGAGGCTTGAAGGGACGGCCCCGGCCATATGAATCCACGGTCTACCCAGCGGCATGTTGAAGGAAGATGGAATCTCTAGAATTTGAAATGTCATTGAGAATTTGGAAGGCCCAATTAACACTTCCAGTTTAGCCTCACCAAGGACATTCTTGCTCATACCATCGAAAGCCCTCACATTTGACCTAGATGGATGCATCCGTAACTCTTCAAATCCCAATAGATGGTATGTACTCGGGGGGCAAATGTTCACCGCAGACCCATTGTCAATAAGGACTCGTGAAATCATTCGCTTCAAGCATTTAATGGAGATGTGGAGAGCATTGCAATGCGAAGGACCACCGGACGGAAGATCTTCATTAGAAAATGATATTTGATCATTCAGTAGAATAGAGCCAACGAATTCCTCCAACCGAAGTGCGCCAGTAGTATCGGGAACACGCACCTCGTTGAGCACCTTTAGAAGGGCTTCTTTATGTTTTTCCGATGATTGGAATAACTCGAGGATGGAAATCTGGGCTGGCATTTTTCTAAGCTGATCCACCACGGAGAATTCACTAGTTTTTACAACGGATAAAAGATGTTCAGCCTCCACTTCTGTCACTGGTTTCTTCCGAGACGGCCCCGGAGGTGCATAAGAACGACCCGTCCGGGTGACCGAATCAATCGCCTCGGTCCCATAATCCCAGGCCACTTCCTTATTGTCGATGGCAATAAGTGCGCCTTCACTTGCAACCGTTGATGGTGTATCAACCGTGATTGGGCATAGGCTGCTTCCCACGATGCCCAAGCTAGCATCCAACCGAGCCCCCATACGGATGAATTCTTCGGAAGTGAGATCAATAACTATATGGCCCTCATCTTCAAGTTCGTAATCACCTAGATCTTCTACGACGGTGAGGTCTATTACCGGAGGCTCTACCATAGCGATGCGTGTCTCATTCAGATCCGGCACTATCTCCGGGGCAACCGTATCGTCAAGAGCGGCCTCTTCTGTTCCAACACGCTGTTTCGCTTCAATTAGCGCAACCGCTTTGTCGGTGGGCTCCAAAGCGTCGAACTCATCCCCCCACTCATTCCAATACATTCGTGTCTCGGGGATTGGCTCCTCAAAGAACCAAAACGGTGGTGAATATTTTACTAGAAAATCATATCCACCACTGGGCCGTCCCAAAGTGTCAACGATCTCTCTCCCGGTATATGCGCTTCGCAGGAATTCTTGATCCCAGTAGTGTGAGTTGTACGAGGCATCGGCTATTAGATCGTGATTCTCATCTGGCTGCGCCAACGCTACCTCAGGTACGTTCACGTTTTCCGGCTCGACAAAGGCGTTTTCTGGCTTGACTACGACGGTTTCCAATTTTGGCTCGACAGGGGCGGTTTCGGGAATACCAACCACATGACGGGTTGAAGAGCCAATGACTTCATTTGGAGTAGCCCGAATTACTCCGGTTCGGACCATCTCGGCGATGCGCATACGCTTCTCTTGGATGGGGATTAAATCCGTACCACTGTAATGTCCAGCCGAAACGAGTGCTTGATACATTTCCACGACATCTATTCGGAATCTCTTCTTGGTGACGCTTCTCACCTCTTCAATGATCGCCACATTTGGGGTGTGGCCCGGTAGCGGGTTTCTCTGCACATTCGGCTCGAAGTCCTTAAACGACAAACGATTTCCTTCTAGAAGATCCTAGACTTTATGCTTGAGGACGTAGCAACCGTTAACGTCGTGCCCTCTTTCTCCCGTGTGGAAAGCGCAGGATTTGGAAAGGTCGAACCCACGATACTTCGGGGGGTTAGCTCGAGCAACTTCTTTAGTCACAAGTTGTTTGCCTAATAAAGCGGGTAAAAGTTGTGATAATGGCCTCGGCAATGGAGTAAACTGTCTTGGCTTTCTGAGCTGAGTATTCTGATATCCGATATTCTGATAACTTCCGGATGCGGACGCCATCTGATTGGGGGCAGGTTGGGAAGTTGGCGTCAATCGGGTAGCCGGAGCTTGAACAAAGGATACTTCAACCTCCTTTTCCTTTCTGATTGGTGCCTTTCTGCTGGTACCTTCCGCTATTCTTCCTTCGTGCATTCCACCCTCAATTCTCTCCCCAGCTTCGACGAGCAAGGGAAAATTTTGAAATCCTGCTCCAACGAGCTTTTGATAAAACTCATTTGGAAGAGTTTTTACAAACATGTTGATCATCTCGGGTTCCTCGAGAGGTGGACGAACTTCATCAGCCAAAGCGCGCCATCTATGTGCAAAAACCCTAAATGACTCGTCTCTCTTCTTGATCGTACGGGACAACACTTCCCTTGTTGGGGCCATCTCGGTGTTGTATTGGTATTGTTCTACGAATGCCTTAGCCAAATCTTCCCATCTTGTAACTTTATCTGGCTTCGGATCCAAGAACCAGTGAAGCGCTGCGTCCTCCAAACCGTTCGGGAAAGTCTGTATCGGTAAAGGAACATTCTTGACCTACCGACCCATCCGATTGGTGTAATAAACTAAGTGTGCCCTCGGATCGCCCTTGCTAGAATACTTCGTGAAGTATGGAACTTTAAACTTATCGGGAAAGTCGATCTTGTCATATCGGGACAGATCCCCGACATTTTTGAGTCCATGTTTATTCTTGAGCTGTTGCTCCGCATTAGCAAATCATTTTTTATTTTCCTCCTCTAATCGGGCCGAGATGGCTGCTGAAATGGGATCAAGAGGAGCGGGCATAAGGACTTGAGTTACTGCCTCTTCAACGACCGGATTTGCTGGGAGGTCATCAACAAGACCAGGCATCTCAACCGGCGGCGGAAGCTGCACTTGATTCCGATTTCGCTGTGCTGAAAGCGCTCCGACTTCGGTAGATAACTGGATCAACATAGCCCTTAAATCTTGGATCTCCGCGAAGGCGGCGGCTCCTAGATTTCGATTTTGCGCTTCATCATCTGCACGGGCTTCCATACGTGCTGTTACGGACCTAGTGCGAATGGGTGAACGCGTAAAGCCCGCAATATCTACTCGCAGAAAGTGAAATTCATCGGTGACTTCGAATAAAAACGTACACGATTTCCTTTGAAAATATAAACTTTTGCAACGAACTCGGGACATGTAAATTCTCCAGCAAATCTGAATTGAGAGAATAGACTCTATCACGGGTCGTTTAGAAAAGAATACATTCTCAAACGGAAAAACACGTAATAATTAAATTAATAAGAATGTCGGTAAGGAAATAAAGGCTTCATATAATAAGCTTAAGAAGGGTTTTTAACAATTACACAAAAACATCAGCTCGAAAAACACCAAAATATGACATAAACTCGATGGGTAACGGTTCCATCGATATCAAAATGCCCGCTCCCTTGACCACAAAATGGGAGTTTCGAGCGATCTATCCCTGTTTCTTAGCCTATTGACCATCTTCTCATTGTGGCCCAAGATGAATGACTTCCGGGGGGATGACGGGCAAAATGATTCGGCAATTAGGATCCTCGGGGTGGTGAATGTATGCCAATGATGCTTGATGGAGTCCCATCTCGCCCTCTAGTTCGGGAGCTTGAACAATGGTCTGCTTAAAGCAACTCTCCCAGGCATTCTTGATATTGTCAATGTCCACTTGTCGAAGGGCGCTTTCCTGCTCATCCATCTGCTTGTACGGGAGGTTAAACCTGAATAATTGCCCTCTCGGTGGTGGCGGGATATCTTGGAGAGCCCCATATTGTTTGAATGTCCTCAATGGGTAACAAGTAGTGGCCCCGGTGAATCCCAATAAGGGTGTGGGATCAGTATGGGCGGCAGCAAGGCGGATGCTTTGGAATTGGGAACCCCTAAATTTCCATTGGATTTGGTTTGGGGCTAAGCTCCTAAAAAAATGAAACCAAGTGCGGTATGACCGTGTATAAGGTTGCATCTGCAATTGTATAAGCTTTTCAAGTGGGTGAGTGCGATGCTTGAGATCAGAATATATCATGTGGAAAGATGTTTCATGAATATGAGAGATAAACCAGGTATACAAAAGTCCAGTATGCGCATGAAACACTTTCTTCCCATTGGTATCAGCTTTAAAATTGTTGAGGGACAAGAAAGATTCAGCAAGGATCATAGGGATGAAGTCCCATTTAATGTAGACTTGTCTCACAACATGGGCAAGGAGAGGGTTCTTAGCAACCGTAGACACGGGAAAAATTATGAAACCAAAGAAAGCTAAAAGAAAAGCTTGAGCGGATTTGGTGCCATCCTTTTTTGGCAGCTTCGAGAATTTCCCAAATAAAAAGGTCGGAGGACAATGACCAGCATTGCTTTTGAGCACTTTGGTGATCTCGACTTTGGGTGTATCGAGGAATTCAGCAATGGTGCTTGCAGGATCACGACCTAAAGGGGGTTCAATCAATCTTTCTTCTCGGCGTACACCACTTATGAGGTAGTATTCTTCGATGGTGGGAGTTAATTCATGGCCATTGAAGATGAAGGTGGACGTGATCGGATTCCAAAAATGTGCCATGGCTTGGATGGCATGGGCCCGACAACGAACCCAGAGTAAATGTATCGGGTAGCCAACCCGTTCTTTGACATATCGCTGATTGTAACATCCATACCCTCCCACCATGTCATCAAAAGTCTTTCGGGGATAGGGATAATGGTGATATCATGCTTTCCCATCGAGTCTATATCATATATAAGTACTTGAGTCGATCAATGGACATAACAAAACATAACTGAAAGAGACATAGGAAAAATTGGGATAAAGTAGAGATTATACTTACTGTGGTTGGTCAATGGTATCTGTTAATGGCATAAACACACGCATGCTAACAGTGAGGTTTGACACATAGAGGGTAGGGTAGACTAATGGCTAAAGGCTCCCACCACAACGAAATGATGTACCGCCCCCAAAAACGCCGACAGCATAATCGAGTCGGGGCACACATTTCGAGGTGATGAGCGGGATCAGAAATGATCGTGCCATTTGCGGACTTGCGTATGGCCCAATCTATTTCTGATACCTCCTAAGGATTTCCTAGGGTCGCAGTCCGGGTTTGACCACTGGATGTGTGTGCAAAAAGTGTAGTGTATGAAAAACATGCATAGCGGGGTATATCAAACACCGCTTCTATATACATATAGAAAACATACATTCCTACGACTCCTCGCAAAACAAACATGTCAACAATCACTTCGCCCCTTATAACTCCCAAACCTGCAAGAACAACTAAACAAAAAATTAGCAGATTAACATGATATTTCTACCAACACAGCAAAATAGTGATCGAGTTAGGAAATAATCAACTGGTTATTACGGCCTAAGTCTACACGGGTTTCTAACCTATTGTCCCCAGCCCAGTCGCCAAGGCGTCGCGACCTCACCTTCGGCCTCCCGCAGAGGGTCCGGCGGGGTTTAGAGGTATTGCCATAGGTCAATGGCATGGACTCTCCCAAATCCTACCTCGCGTGACATTAGATTTCTTTTTACTAATTAGCAAATTAAAATGCTATTAAGAGTCGCCACTAGCCTATTGGGGTCGGCTAGAAACCAATCGAGACACGGGAGGATTATCTCGATTCCTACGCAACTTGAGCTTCTAGGTTCGGAGACTTGTTTACGCTAACTAGATAATTAGCGCCCTTTCGGTACCTAACCGGTTGACATTCCCTAAGGTGACCACACATTCCGCATATCATTTTAAGCTTATCGGGTATCTAACCGGTACTAAATGATCATGCATAATGTTTTTCTATCATTTCGTGCAATTACCTATTTATCCTTAACCTAATAATATAGGGAAAGCGATTAACAGATAATTTTTCAAAAGACAGTGTTATAAACACTTAATCATATAAATATGCCAAATAAAGATCGGGATAAGCACATGCGGACCAAATATATAATGGCGATATTTAAACAAACAATTTTGACGCGAAGGTCGAATTACAACGATTATCGGACCGGATTGGACATCGGTCTTCAATCAACACCAATTTAAGGTTTAAAATTCACATTAGGGGTAAAAAGGTCATGAAAATCATTTTTTAATTTTCTGAAATTTTTCTAATTTTTTGAAATTTTTTATTTATTTTTTGATTTATTATTATTATTATTATTTTTAATAAGGGAACGGGTGCAGGTCGGGTTCTCGGACTTGGGCCTGGATCGGGTCGTTGGGCTTGATCCGGTCCAGGAGAGAGAACCCGAACCGGGCCCTGTTGCTGAGTAGAAGCCCAAGCCCATCTCTTCAACACTCTTTTTTTAAGTCTTGGCCCACTATAAATTCAGCCTTTGTTCTTCATTTCTTTTTTCGGGCCAGCCCACTCGAGCCCAATCTTTTCTCCTTGGAATAGCCTACCAACATCAGCCTCCCTCTTATTTTCACGCTGGCCCACTTGAGAAGCAACACAAACCAAGCTCGATAGATTTTCTTTTCTCCTTTCTACCAGCCCACCATTCAGCCCAATCTCCTCTTCTTCCTTTTTCTCAACCCGTCCGATCAGCCCACCATTCAGCCCAATCTCCTCTTCTTCTTTTTTTCTCATCCCATCCGATCAGAAATAGCCAACAAAAACGTGAACCAGCCCTCGCCATTTTCTTGTTCATCATCTTCTTCATGTGCCGCGACGTCTTCTTTCTCTCGTAATACCCGGATTGCGATCTTGCACGCCCCGACGCCAAACAGTTCCGCCGCTCACCTCGCCGCCGCACCGCCGGGACTCGTTCACCGCATCACTGCCGGGCACACTACCGTGACTCACTCGTTTGGACTCGTCCGCCGAAAATATCACGGAACAACGACGTCGAGATCCACCTTCAACGCCACTGGTTCGGGTCTACTCACGTGTTGCCACTGGTTCGCGCCTTCTCTGGTCTTGTTCGCGAGGCTACTTATACGAGCTCTCGTCGTCTCCGCACCTGTTCACCCTCGCGTCGCCTTCGGTTCATGCTTAGATCGCACCCGCCCAAGCTTGCATCACTTCGGCACCTACCTTCCAACGGCGTCCGAGCCCGCGTCACCACCGGGAACTTTCGATTGCAGCCAAAATCGTCCAAGGTAGGTCGCAAACATCGTCGGACTTCTAGCCCTCAACAACTCATCACGAATATGTAGGACGCCCGCCACCACCTCAGGCCCGAACTCGCATCTCCACGCCGGCTCGGTCGGTCTCGTTCAAAGCACTAAAAAAAAAAACGCCACCTTTTTCCTTTGCCACGCCAAACGGCAACACCGCATTCTCGGCACCACTAGACTTCGTTCACTTCGGCGCCGCACCTCCCGGACTTGTTTGCCAGAACCAACACCAAGCCACGCTCCAACAAATTCTTGACCGTCCGAAGGACCGATGACCCCCGGCGACGGACTCGACCAACGACCACCAATGAAGGACTCGACGGAAGCTCAAACTTTCATTAACTCCCCCGCCTCACAAGATGGAGCCTCGCCGAGTGGTTGATCACTCAAATAAAAATCACCCACAGTTGAATACTAAACCAAAACAGTAAGCTAACAGGCAAACAAGTGTGACCACGCGACAAAATAAGAGAAGGGGTCGAAAGTTCACGACCGGATATGAGTATTCCAACTAAGGCAAACAAAGAACTCAACAGTAAGACCTATAGCGGCCAAGACAAAGCGGCGACCCGAGGCTCGCCGGTCCGAGAAATGGAAGCTCTAGGGCCGGCGAGCTCTACGGCTGAAACATTGCAACCAAATCCAAGAGAGAAAGCCGACCTACAAGAACGAAGTGGCTGGTGAGTTTCGGAGATCAATTGCAAGAAGGGTTCTTCTCCTTTCACCGTGCAGCTTGGACTTCCCCTCCTTCTTGGAGCCGAACGAACCAACCCTTCTGCTCCCACTTTCTCTCCCTTTTCTCTATTTTCTCTCCATTTTTTTTTGGTCGCCGAACGGAACGCCCGAGCCAACCCCGAGCCTGCCCTCCTTTCCTTATTTTATACTCGTCTTGCCTCTTTCCCCAAGTTTCATTCCGTGGACGAGCATGAATTCCGGTTGATGTAGACGGGGTTTAATGAGAGACCACGTGAGTTGTGTGGTGAAATTATGAGTGATGTGATAGCATGCGGTAGAGTGATGTGAGAGACCAACGTGAGTGGGCTGAAGAAGAAAAATAAATGGGAGATGGACTTTGGGAGGAAAGTGGGCTCAAGGGAAATAAGAAAGGGAGATGGGCTGAGAAATAAAAGGAAAAGGTGGGTTGAGGAGAAAATGGGCTGCGAAAAATTAAAAAAGAAAAGGAAAGTTTGGGCCCGATTTGGTTGAAAAAGAGTAATGAAGTGGGCCATGTGAAATGCGATAGCCACGAGTGGGCTTGAGTCGAACTAGCCCGACCCGATATTTTCTTTTTGTTTTTCTTCCTCCTTTTTTTTTCTATTCTCTCATTTCTTCTTTTTAATTTTTTTTTTGTTATATATATTTATTTTTTTTTTTTTGCTTTTTTCTATTTTGCAATAAGACAAAAATAAATTAGACGTATTCTTATTTAATAATAATAATAATAATAATAATAATAATAATAATAATAATAATAATAATATGGGATCGTCAAAATTAGGTGTCAACACTATGAAAATACTTTGTTGTTCATTTTTTATGTATTCATATTAACTAAGATTATGCTTTTGGTCCTTAAAAATTGGTAAATTACGGTTGGGGAGGTAAATGGGGTTTCGAAAGATTCTAATTCACGACCTCATGCTCTAATACCATGTAAATATTCTACGATCTTCAAGAGAAAGGAAGAGAGAGTCAATAAAGACTGCATTTTTACTTAATTGACATCTACATTACACTTTATTAGAGAACGATACTTATATTTGCACATATACATATAAAAGGAAATAAACTATCCTAGAAAATAATGCATATCAAATAACATTCATGTTATCAAATTATATTCTCTAACATATTCTTTGATAGAGAAATCCTTAATTTCCATAAATATACTTCGTCACTCTCCCTCAAACTAGAGCATCGAGCTTGCATAGGACAGGTGCAACCTTCTTCCAAAGTCTATAACCGTGTGCCGGGTAAGCTAGACCTTATACTAAACAACCAGACTTGACAAGCAACGATAATAAAATTCTCACATCTTTCTCATACAACCTTAATTAAACAATGAGAAAATCCAATTTGAACTACGGTAAACTAAACTGCACCACCCCACTACGTTTATCTTTGGTTACTTGATGAGGGTGTGCTCGACTCCGACGCTTCCGGATACTTGATGACATCACCCACGAAATTCATTTTTGGCTGCTTGATGAAAGTGTACTCAACTCTGGCACTCAGAGCTACCTAAATATTTGACGGCGACTTCGCTTGTTGATGACGCTCACAATTAAGAGAGCACCATAACGAATAACGTCTATGATAGTGTTGAAGAATGTTGACAAAATGAAGAAGTTATTGAAGATGAGATGACTAACGACAGCATAAAGGAAGAAAATGATATGATTTTATTTGATTCATTCTCTCTTGATTCCCTCACCACACACACACACACTCTCTCTCAATCCCTTGTGGCCACCCGAGATGATGCGGATATAGCGACCCTTATGCTAAGTCTGTTTTAAGCTGATATTATTAATAATATTGAGCGCACGTGGAATATTGGACTAAAAATAACACAAGTGCATGTAAAACAAACACATCGTGTACAACGCCTAAGGATATGAGCTCATTAGGGTTCCTAACATGTAGCATGCATACACAGCATTCAAACCGTAAGGCCATTCAATAAATTATTAAAATAGCTACTTTTACCAGTTAGAAGGGTCATTTACATCATCTTTAGTAAATGAAACCTACAAATTACACCGAGAGGAGTACAAAAGGAGAAGCTCTACGCCCATGTACTAGGCTAACAACATCTTCAAGCTCCGTCCCCGCCTCCCGTAGCGGCTAGAACCTAGCAACCGGAAAGAGGGTAACAACGAGAGATGAGCTGAAGCTCAACAAAAGCAGTACTAATCTAAACGACTAAATCATCTACCTCCCAAGATCAACGAGTAATCAAACAACAACAGGCACCTGAATACACAAGGCCAAGACGACACCACCGTTCATCCATAAGTCCACTTTTGACAAAAACAAGCCACCCACACTCTCGGAATACCCACATATCGATCGGACTCTACAAAGCAAGATTTCAAGCATCACAAATTGCCCTCAAGTCCTCATGGCCAAATTCATATATAGCCCCAAGCTCCCAATTACCTTGGCTCACTCACCTCTAAGACGAACAGTCCACAATTTTAGGCCACCCAAATCTCATAGATGCTATACCAAACGAAGAATTCAACACACAAGCCAATAAACTGCTCTATTCGGCCCTTGAGGCTCACGACCACCGACCCATACCCATATGGTTCCCAGCTCGAATTCGACTATATCCAAAACGATCAGCCTTTGAATCCTAGTCACCCACGACCTCAAGGCTTCAATTCATCAAACAAACCCAACATGCAAGGCTATTCATTTCGTACGCGCGAACGAGAGATAGAAAGAGAGAGAGCGAGTTGTGGGCGAAACCGAGGGCGAGGGAGGAGCTATTGTTGTCGAAGAATGAGGGCTTAGGAGGCGTTGGCGAAGACAAAGATGCGGGCGAGTGAGAGAGAAAGAGAGAGGAGTGGGGGTTGGGCAGAGTGAACGAGAGAGGGAGGGGAAGGGGGTCGTCCACGCAAAAGAAGAGGGGGAGGAAATGAGGTGGAGAAAAAGAAAGAGAGAATAAATAGAGGGGGTGTGTGATGACTCGGGATCATCCCCTTTAAACTTGTCCAATGCAATTCATTTATTTCAAAGTCCTGCGTAATGGAACTTTCCCCACTAATCTTGTGCACGTTGATAAGGAGTAATCAAAACATAGGATATGAGCTTCTTCATTAGAGTCTAACAACCCTCTTTATTTAGTAGATAACATCTATAAAAAAAAAACATTACATGTTTTCCCTAAAGAATCTCACCTAGTCGGGATTATGGGGAAAAGGATAAAGGGTCGACTCACAACTTCTCCCATCAATAAACACGCATAGTTAAACTTCTAACTAAACAACTTGACCTATGAACATCACGACACACTATTACATTAGCCAAGCTGAAACTCCATGGTAACTCACTCCCGTGCAGGCGACTGTCCTTCTTGGAAACCCAAGGGTCCATCAAAGTCCTAGATGGGTCCGACTAGCCTACCATTGTCATTCAGAAATCAAGTCACGAATTGCGCTGCAACTCATTCTACTATACCCACATTAAGCCATATGATAGACTTTATTCTAATAAATACAATATTAGAACCTATGCACTCTAGGTCCCTCTCTTGAATGTCCACTCCGGCAACTATATCGATGCACGAGACCGATTGGACCATGCTTAATTCCCTGAAAAATGAAGGGATGAGCACACAGCCCAGAGGGAAAATCATTAGTTTCGAGATAGTGTAGAAGTTATAACACACGATGTCGTGAATCACAAAGATATCCTGTGATCCATTACTCAAATTCTTCAAGCACAACATCGGTTATAATATTAAGCATGCACTTAATACATACCATGAGCTTTACTTTTCTTCACTTTCAGGTCATAATTTGCCGAACCTTTCATTCCTCATGGCAATCTTGCTTGACATCAATCATCACACCTGACACTAGACAATGCATACAAAATGCATTCTTTTCTTTTCACTTTCATGGACATCCTTTTTCTCAAGGTTATATCGAGACTTCCGATATCGGGTTACGTCGGCACTTTACGCGTCCGACGGCACATGAGTTCAATCACTTGATAATGATAAACGACGTCTATAAGATCGCCTCAAGTAAACTTTTGAGGGATGACAGCACTTGCTTTTCCGTTATCTTGAGCAACGGTCATTTGAAAATACATCATTTACCCCCGAGCCCCTACCCCGTAGCTTCTCAAGCTAACGAAGGTACATGGATATCTTTTAATGCCACACAAAAACTTACACATGCATGTTCCTTTTATTATCTTTGTTGAGGATCATCACATCATCCACACGTTCTAAGAAAAATTCCTATACCGCATGCAGTACATACTTATGCACATGAGAATGGCATAATTTCTAAACCTATCTTTAGTAAGTTTTACACACATGTTCTGGCATGCATTTTATTTCATTCATAAAGAATAACCATGCAATCCACTTCAACAAGCATTAAACTAACATCCCTATGTTAAAACTAGTAATACACTACCTTATTGATGTAGAAACTACCCAAGAACATGCGAGGGCAACCAAGATCATCGCCAAACAAGCAAGAATATGTGAGGGACAAGGAGATGGGCATGAAAGCTAGAGGACATGAGAGAGAGAGAGAGAGAGAGAGAGAGAGAGAGAGAGAGAGAGAGCAGAAAAGAAAGAGGGAATGGGCTTATGAAAAAAATTGAAGAGAACCCACCCATATTTATAGTTATTTTTTAGCTTGCTCTTCAAGTTTGCTAATGTGAAATGCATTTAATTCATTTGGACTTTTTTGCTATCTTCTTTCTCAAGTTTCGTTAATGAGCCTACTCCTTATTGGTCCACTTGTTTAAGCTAGCTATCTTAGGTCTTAGAGTAGCCACTTACTCTCATTTGATTGGTCTACTTATCTAAGCTAGTTATCTTAGGTTTTAGAGTAGCCACTTATCCTTATTTAGTTGGTCCACTTGTATAGTTAATATTGATCCTTGTCTCTACATTTAATGCTTGAAAATAACATTGATCTTATCCTTTAGAACATTTATAACATTTGACTTTTCTAACTTATTTCCCAAGTTTCATTAATGAGCTTGCCTCTTATTGGTCCATTTGTTTAGGTTAATTGTCCTAGGTCCCTAGAATAGCCACTAATCATTACTTAATTAGTCCATTTGTATGCTTACTTACCTTATTTAATCCATGAAAGTGACACTAATCTTGTCCTTATCTAATTGGCTTTGCATTGATTTAAACATTGACTTATCAATTGACTTATGCATTAACTTGTGCGTTGACTTACTTTTTAACTAATGACTTTTGACTACTAAGAATTGGGATAGAGACGAAACCTTGGCGATGTGACTGGACGGTCGGCGTCGGTCAAGTGGATGGCCGTGGGCGGTCCATACCGAACTACCCATCACCACACCGATTTGGCATGGTCATGTCGGCTAGGTGTACACCCTAACACTGTTGAGCTAGACCAAGTGAGGGTCGGCGGTCCTCGCCTTGGCTCGTCTCTTTCTTGCTCACTTGTCATGTTTTCTAAATTTTAAATGGTTAATCAAAAGTCTATACGATTTACTAACCGCTAAAATCGGGGATGTCACAATTTCACCCCCTTAAGAAATTTCGTTCTCGAAATTTAGACATACCGATTCTCCGAATAATTGGGGGTACTTGCGTCTCATAATTTCTTCACTTTTCCATGTGGCTTCCTCTGCACCATGATGTTGCCATAGAACCATGACTAAGGGGATGGTTTTATTCTTTAGGACCTTTTCCTCTCACTCTAGAATCTATACTGGTTCCTCGACATAAGTTATCCTTTCATTCACATCAATCGTCTTGTAATCCAATACATAAGTAGGGTCGGGTTCATACTTTCTTAACATGGATATGTGGAATATGTCATGAATATGGGAAAGTTTAGGAGGTAGAGCTAATCGGCAAGTCGGGTCTCCTATCTTCTCAAGAATTTCGAAGGGTCCAACAAACCTTGAGTTTAACTTACCTTGCTAGCTGAAGCGCAACACACCTTTGATCGAGAAAACCTTTAGGAACACATGATCGCACACTTTAAATTCCAACGGCTTTTGTCTTTTGTCGACGTAACTCTTTTGTCGACTTTGTGCTGTTTTAATTTGATCTCGTATGATCTTCACGGAGTCTATGGTCATTTGCACAATTCTGGCCCTATTAATTGCCTTCCTCCAACTTCGTTCCAACAGATTGGAGTTCTGTAGGGTTTGCTATATAGAGCTTCAAATAGTGCCATCCCAATGCTTTGCTAGTAGCTATTATTATAGGCAAATTCCATAAGATATAAATGTTCATCCCAATTGCCCTTGAAATTGATCATGCGGGCTCGTAACATATCCTTGGGATGATCGAATCAAATGATGTCCCATATCCATTTGTCAAAGTTACGTTTTTGGCCTAGTATTTATGAGTAAAAAACGAAATTATTTATGTGTGTAAATTGAAGTTTGTGGGGGCCTATTTTTTTGTTTATTATTATGTTATTTACTTCTGTTGGTGTTATATGGCTAATTGGTAAATGGGATTTGAACAAAAAGAAAGGTGGGCCCCACTCCCAATTAATCCCAAGTAAATCTTCATCTTCCTTCTATTTTTACCCCAGCCGAAATCCCCTTTAACTAGATGAATTCCTCTTGTTCCTATTTGATTTTTTCTTCATTCATTACGTCATCGTAATGTGATGTCGAGCCAAAAACCTCCTACCCAAGTTTTCCCTCACCCACATGCCTTCCTTCTCTCTCTCATCTCTCTCTTTTTCTAGTGAAGCGACAGAACCCCCTCCCACCATCCAACTTCATCTTCTTCCTCCAGCTTCTATTTCAAGCTTCCTCTTCCTTTTTATTTTTACCGTAACTTGCCCGACTTCCACCCCCCGGTGACGCCCACAACTCCCTTCACCACTATTACTCGACCACTACCGAACACCACTTCCCTCGCACCTCCATCTCATCCCGTTGCCTTCCACCCCTAACCCGTACTTCACCTGAAGCCGTCACACTACACGCGGGCCGCAACAAGGAGCCAACACGGCTTGCGCCGCCATGCTCCATTCCAATCACTTCCGGACACATCTAGCTCGAGCCCGACAGACTTGCGACTCTCTTTCTTTGCTCATCGCCTCATCTGTCCCTACGACCCGACCCGAAGCTCCTCCGTGTCGTGCCATCCGACGCTTCAGTATTGCTGCTCCGACGACAGCGTGCCACCGATTTCGTTGTCCGGAGCCGCTGCCAACCCGCCGGTTCATTGTCCCGAGACCCCCATACCACCGAACCATAGCCTCCATAGCCAAAAATGAACTACTCTTTTGCTATTCGTCGCGAACACCGCCAAACCCGAGCCTCCAGCCGCTAACCCGTGAAGTGCGAGCTCCGTCCGAACCTCACACCCCGACTCGTGAACGTGAACCGACTCGGACCGACGCCGCGCCAATTCGAGGACCCGACGTGCGAGTTCCGTTGATTGCTGCGAACCTAAACGTGGATTTATTTTGAACTCACGTCACCTTGCGCCCGATCCGACATCGAACGCGTGAGTTGTGGTTAACCCCTAAACTCTTAATAGGGTGTTAACTGCGTTTAAGGATAGATTTAATATTATTAACTACTAATTAGATTATTTAGTTGGGGCCGAATAATTTCATTGTCCATGATCGAATTATTTTATCCGAAATCGAGTTCGCTAATTATGTGGGTAATGTTAACTGAAATATGGATTAATTAATCTCGTCGGATTAATTAAGTATGATTAGTATAGTTAATTACGTTAATTAATTATTAATATGCGATTATAAATATTGGGTGATTATTTTATCATTGTGTGGTTATTTGATGACTATGGAATATTATGACTTATGTGCACTTGATGATTGGTTATTCTAGTTGTAAATGCAAAACTTGGTGAATGATATACGTGTATATGTGATCGCATGTGAACCAGAATTTTGAGCATAAAAATAGCCTTGAGCCAATTTTTTAGCACGAGCGTTTGTGGATTCATTTGAATTAAATGCAAAGATATAAAATTTGCTAGTTACATGTCGTGCTCGTGTGGTCACATAATGGGTACCGTATTCCCGGGTACGTGAAGGTGAAGCCGACCCCCGGGTACGAGGGTTCGAGCCCGGTAAGTTCATGCCGAGGGTACTTGGAACCATACGATTTATCGGATGCCGGTCGTAGCTTATGACGGACCGACGCTCTTTACGTAAATGTCTGATTGTTAGTCCATGCCAAGGGTACTTGGAACCACATGGCTTGTTGGTCGCTGTCGCCGAAGGAATGGGACAAAGCCTGGTTCTGCCGAAAGAGCATGGTTTTGCTAGACCGAGATCGGTCATTAATAATAGGAACACGTGTGGTGCATTGCGTATGCAAATTGTGATGAGTGTTTTGGTTATATGCCTTGGCTGTATGCAATTGATATCATGTTTTATGAACTGTTCATGTGTGGGCTAAGGTGGGATAAGATTGCATGTGATTGATAATTCGATGTGATATTATGCCCGATCATTACAGTATGATGCGAATTGCACGTTATTGCTTTGCCATTGATATTACTTTGAATGCATAGGATGCCTTGAGCGAGTCAGTGTCCTATCCGGGCTTAGGCGTTGACTCATAGAGATTTTATATCTCACCCATTGTTGTTAAATATTTTCAAGACCGTGATGCCATTAGTCCACCCAGTGAGGTTTGGAGTCCTAGTAGACCAGTCCTACGATGTTACTCATCTCCCTATTCCCCGGTCCTACCAAATTTATGAGCACCATATTACGACCATCCGGGTTGAGGAGGGGCTAGGCTTTTCGGTACCTCACATTTTTAAAGCCTAGTTCCTCCGAGATGGTGACATTTTATATGGGCCACTCCGAGGATTTGATGAACCACCTTCTGCGCCCCCAAGCCGGACATGGGACCCTATGGATCTAGATACACTAGACGGGGAGGTTGAGGATCCGAATAGTGATGTGCACTCTGCTCCTGGACCCTCGCCAAGTTTCCACCCTTGAGTGTGACCATAGAGACCTTTTTGATGCGACCTTTTATTGTGACTCGAGATGGTGAGGTTAGCCCCTCTAGTTGTTGTAGATACGAGTTAACCCCGATAATCGCTATTTTTTTTTGTTGGTCACGTGGAGGTGCTCTAGAGAGTGGGCTTATAGATATTACTGTGACTCCCAAGGGTTAAGAAGTATCTATAAAATAAATAAAAAGTTGTTGCTAAATTATTTGATGTTATGGTTACCCTACTTTTCTATCCCTATTATATGATTATTGTTTGGAATTGTACGTTCCGCTTGCGTTAATTAAAAGATAAAAATAATGGGTCGATGGCGTGCCTAGGACGTCGTCCTTTTATGACCTAAGGCATTTTGGTAGGGTTGTTGCGGGCCCGAGGATCGGGACATGACGTAAGAGAAGCTAGAGAACTACTATAAATAGAGGAAGGGTTCCTTCATTTCCAACATCCACCGATCATTCTTCTCTCTTCGCCCTTATGTGTTTTCTCTCGTTTTCCCCCATCCCTCTCTCAGCCACACCACCGAACCGCCACCTATTGCTACCGCCGCCTCATGCCGACGCCGTCGCGTCGCCTCGCGTCTTGTTTTATTCATCGTAGAATAAAATAATCCGAGATACATGTAAATGGGATTACTAGATCTATTGCGGTAATGTCTGTTTGTTACTTAAACGAAGTATTGCATTAGATTGACATGAATTGTGTGCATTTCGTGTGTGATACGAGTGTTATTGCATCAAGCCATGAAGATATTTCTTGGATTAAAACGATTTGAATCATGCAACGATGATATTTTCTTGCATTAAAATGATTTGACGCATGTGCCTGGAAAAATGTATTTGTGCAGATCATCCAAGGAACGACGTATGCCCGGATAGGCAATGTTCCCTTAACGTCTCAAGAGTTTGCATTGTGGGTATATTGAACTGTCGTTCCCGTGAAGGTGATTTTGCGAGACATTTACCATTTGGTAACGTTGAACCCACAAGTGAGTGTTCTCGGGATATGTCTTACTAATTATGTCCTAGATAGGCAAATATTTATAGCCCGGATAGGCACAAATTAGCGAGCCAGAAATGGCTGTTCGATGTGAATTGCATGAATTGTTGTGTTCATGGCATATGAACAAAAGTTATGTGGTAGATTCCACACATTTGATGATTCAAAATGAAGATTCACATATTTACAATGGATCATAGGATAGCTTTATAGAGTATAAAGCTAACATTCCTGCTTTAGGCCAAGTAATTTCATTTACTAGGCTGCTCGCTCATTCATTTATTTTTCGGGGAATTGATGGACTACCACGAGCTCCTCTATTCGGCCAGCCTACCTATATGCTTAAGAACCAGCGTGACGTTATCGATATGGAGTCCAATATTATATATATTAGGATTAAGGTGTTCGTCTTCATTGAAGTAGGATTGTCCATACCTATGACCCTCAAGTTCATATCATGGTACCAGGATATAGACGGAACGATTTTAGGTCCATTAAGGAACTATGATGGACCACCAAGGTTCGAAGGAGGAAAGTCACCTTGAAAAAGTATGTCTAGTACCGCAAATGGGATTGTAGTCTTGTGATGTGGGAAATAGAGAGAGAATAAGAGAATGGGTAGTAACCTCCTTTGTATTTTGTTTATACAATAGTAAATGGGAGGTTAAATATTGATGTAAGAAATATTGATGCATATATAAGATTATATGTGTTTATGTATAGAAGTTGCTATGTCCGCTATCTCAGCACACCCACTGTTAAGAATGAAGGTTAGCAGAAAATAAATAAAATAATAAATGAATTAGATAAATGGAAGAATAACGGGATATAGTTCCTAGGTCGTTACATCCCCGTTTGAGTGGTATCAGAGCCTAGGTTTATTGGTAAATTGGAGTTATAAGGATGATTTAGTTGTGTTTGAGTCTTTGGAATAAACATTGGGAAAAATGCAAATGAGAGTGGCATGCCAACATTTGGACTCGTCGGTGAGCTAAGTGCATTCAATTGCTTGAATTTATGATTGCGGTATTATTGATTTTATGACGGGATTTTTATTTTTCACGTCATGACTCTTAGGAATAAATATTTAAAGAAAGCGATTTATGTCGCCATCGGCGCGATAGCCTGGTGGTAAGGGAATGAAGTGGGTCCGAGAATGACCGGGGTTCGATCCCTGAAGATGTCACTGTGAATAGATTGTAAATAAATTATAATTATAAAAAAAAAAATTTACTCGCTCGGACCGACAAGGTTAATGTGAATTTAGTAAATTACGAGTTTTCGTACAGCATGAGTTCTAAGGTTGGAACCTCTAAGGGAAAAGGAAAGGCTACGAATGACCACCATCCGGAGTGGATCTCGCAGATACTTTGAAACTTGAGGAATCTGGTGAATCAGCAAGCCCAATAGCGCGCTAACTCTAACGCAATGAATGGTGACCGTTATTTGCAAGGACTAGTTGAACAACTCTTGAGATTGAAGCCAGCAAAGTTCGCCGGTACAAGAAATCCTGGCGAGGCAAAAACTTGGATTGATGAACTTGAGAAGATCTTGAGTTTATTGGGGTGTTTCGACGTTGATAGGGTAGCTCCGACAGAGTACCAACTCTAGGGAAATGCCAATTCCTGGTGGAGAGCTACCAAGAGAATAGTTTTCCCTACCGATACTACTGTCACATGGAATACTTTTGTTAAGGAATTCTTCGAAAAATACTTTTTTGATTGCACTCGTGATCAGAAGATGAAAGAGTTCTTACATCCGAAGCAAAATGATCTAACAGTGGACTAGTATGAAGCAAAGTTCGCCAAATTGTCCCGATTCACCCCTAAGTTGATTGAAGAGCCAGAGGATAGAGCGAAAAGATTCCTAGATGGATTGAGGCCGACATCAAAAGTACACTAGTGTCACTAAACCTGGAGGATTACAATGAGGTGTATGAACGTGCCCAACCGGTAGAAAGGGATTTCATAGAGATATCCTAGATGGTTGTACCTCGGGGACGACGTTCCTTTCTTCAACGAAACAAAAACAAAAAGCGGCCCTTTACTAAAGGCAACAACAGAGGGTTTAAGCGACCGGTGATGCAAAACCGGACATGCCGAATATGTGGCAGACAACATGGTAATGTGCCATGCAGAATTCAAACTAGATCCTACTTTAGATGTGGTCAACGGGGCCACATGGCACGTGATCGCCCTCTACGAGTCCAATTACTTGCACCAAATGAACATCCGAATCAAGGTGGACATACTCTACTAGGAGATACGTAGCGACTATCGGCTCGGGGCCGAGTATATGCGGTAACCCAAGAAGAGGTAGAGGCTGCTAAGACCGTTATCTCGGGTACGAACTTAGTACATGATAAGAGTACCCATGTCTTATTTGAAGCTGGTGCCATGCATTTAATCGTGTCTAAGCAATTTGCATGACTAGTTGGATTACAACCTAAACCACTTGAAACACTTCTTAGTATTTCTACTACATTAGGGAAAGTCTTTTTGTCTACAACGATATGTGAGGGGTGTAAGGTTGTGATCACTAGGAAAGAACAAGTGACCAACCTTATCGTATTAGCTATGTACGATTACGATGTCATTTTAGGCATGGATTGGCTTAGTGTGCAATGAGCCAATGTAGACTGTTATGGGAAAGTCATTCAGTTCCACCCACCCAATCACCCTAGTTACGAGTTCATGGGAAATAGAGGAAACCCTTCAATACCTCCGGTATCGGCACTGGAAGCGTGCCAACTCCTTGGGGATGCTTGTCAAGGATATTTAGTAATCGTAGTGGACAAGTTACCGGGGTTAGAATTGGAATTGGAATTGGAATATATCTCTATTGTGCAAGAGTTTCCAGATGTCTTCCCAAAAGAGTTACCGGGGTTGCCTCCGGAACGAGAAATAGAGTTCGTTATTGAGTTAGCTCCAGGGACAGAACCCATTTCCAAAGCTCCCTACCGAATGTCTCGGACGGAGCTTAAGGAATTAAAGGTTCAGTTACAAGAATTACTTGATAAGGGTTTTATCCGATCAAGCGCATCACCATGGGGAGCACCTGCATTATTTGTAAAGAAGAAAGATGGGTCATTGCGTCTTTGCATTGATTACCGGTAGTTGAATTGGGTAACTATCAAGAATAAATATCCATTATCTAGAATCGACGACTTGTTCAATCGGTTACAAGGAGTGTCGGTGTTCTCTAAGATAGATTTGAGGTCTAGTTATCATCAACTAAGAATCAGACTTGAGGATATGCCAAAGACCGCTTTCCAAACTCGATATGGTCATTATGAGTTCCTAGTAATGCCCTTTGGTCTTACTAACGCGCCCACATCCTTCATGGATTTAATGAACTGAGCATTTAAGCAATTCCTGGATCCTTTTGTTATAGTTTTCATTGACGACATCTTGGTGTACTCGAAAACCCCCAATGACCATGAGCAACGCCCGAGAATGGTAGTGTAATTGCTTCGGGAACATAAGTTATATGCCAAATTCAACAAATGTGAATTTTGGCTGGTTCGCGTGGTATTCTTAGGTCACGTGCTGACGCATGAAGGGATATTGGTAGATCCAACGAAGGTGGAAGCGGTAACCAAGCGGCCAAGACCAACGACAGGTGATGAAGTTCGGAGTTTCTTGGGTTTGGCTAGATACTATAGAAGATTCGTGGAAAAGTTCTCAAGTATAGCTGCCCCCTTAACAAATTTGACAAAGAAATATGTCAAGTTTGAATGGAATGACAAATGTGAATGAAGCTTGCAAGAGCTTAAGCGGAGGCTAACGATCGCACCTATCCTAACTATACCAGCAAGATCGGGAGGCTTCGGTATCTATAGTGAGGCAAAGTTTAAAATACATGCTCTCTCGGAAGGAGCTGAATATGAGACAGCGACACTAGATGGAATTATTAAAAGATAACGACTACAAGATACTATACCACCCATGAAAAGCAAATCAAATCATGGATGAATATGAGATGGAAGTTGGCCTATACACATGCTGGTCAAAGAGTGGACCCTCCTGGAGAAAGTTCGGGATATGGAATTTAAGTTCGATGTATTGCAACTTTCTAGCTCATTGCCACCTTCAAATTGAACCAGAAATAATACAAAGGATTAAGGCGTTACAACAAGATGACCCCGAAATAGCCAAACTTCAAGAAGAAGCCCTGAATGGAGAGAAACCAGACTTCCGGGTATCTAGTGATAGAGCCTTGAAGTTTCGTGGGCATCTCTGTGTTCCTAACAATGAAAAATTGAAGAAAGAAATCTTATTAGAAGCCCATTGGAGTAGTTACAGCATCCATCCCGGAAACACAAAGATGCACCAAAATCTTCGACAATATTATTGGTGGAACGGAATGAAAATGGATATCGCTAAACACGTTGCAAAATGCTTGACGTGCCAACAAGTCAAAGTTTAACGTTGTAAGCCTGGCGGAATGCTACAACCATTAGAAATTTCAGAATGGAAGTGGGAGCATGTAA
Source organism: Rhodamnia argentea (assembly GCF_020921035.1). Classification (NCBI taxonomy): domain Eukaryota; kingdom Viridiplantae; phylum Streptophyta; class Magnoliopsida; order Myrtales; family Myrtaceae; genus Rhodamnia; species Rhodamnia argentea. The sequence goes on from NC_063150.1 coordinate 15,160,501, forward strand.
CCATGGACTTCATTCAAGGAATGCCAAGGACTCAACGTGGTCACAACTACATTTAGGTAATTGTTGATCGTTTGACCAAATCTACCCACTTTTTACTTGTGCGGACTGATTATTCAATGGAGAAATATGAAGAGCTATACGTTCAACATATAGTGCGATTACACAGAGTTCCTATATCGATCACATCCGATCGAGAGCCGAGGTTTACATCCACTTTTTGATGGAGTCTGCAATAGGCATTGGGAACAAAGCTGCAATACAGCACGGTATATCACCCTCAAGCCGATGGTCGATCAGAAAGGACCATCCAAATCTTGGAAGATATGCTATGAGCATACGCCATTGATTTCAAAGGCAATTGGGATGAACACTTGCATCTCATGGAATTCGCCTACAGCAATAGCTACCAGTAAAGTATTGGAATTGCACCATTTGAAGCATTGTATGGAAGAGCCTATCGAACTCTAATTTGTTGGAGTGAAGTCGGCGAAAAGCAATTGACAGGATCCGAACTAGTCCAAATAAGGACCGACGCCGTAGAAGTAAGACAATATCGACTTAAGACGGTTTAGAGTCGACAGAAAAGTTACATCGACGGAAGAACTTTAGAGTTCAACGTGGACGACCATGTTTTCCTCAAGATTTCCCCTACCAGAGGTGTGCCTCACTTTGGCTAGAGAGATAAGTTGAACCCGAGATTCATAGAGCCCTTTCAAATCCTAGAGAAGATAGAAAACCTATCCTATCAGTTGGCCTTGCCACCGAAACATTCCAAAATCTATGACATATTCCACGTGTCTATGCTAAGAAAGTACGAGCATGATCCGACTCATGTACTAGATTTCAAGACAATCGACGTGGATGAAAAGATGTCATGCATCGAGAAACCAGTGTAAATTTTGGATCGAAGGGAACAAGTACTGCCATGTCCTACAATCCTCCTTGAACGTACATCCACCTAAGCTGTAAAATACTAACCCAGGATATCACATAACGGCATACGATAAAACATGTAATGCGCAAACAGAAGGTAACTAAAACCTTGACAAGAGAACAAGTGGACAAAAGAGTAGAACCAAACATTCACAAATATATACAACATCGGTCATGCGATATACATCAGCGAAACCAGATGCAGCACCCACAAAAGAACAAAAGTAGGAACAACAGAAGAAGTCCCAAAAGAGAACCACTGGGCCTCAAAAGATCTAACAAAGCGAACTGGAACATCCAAGCTAGACGGAAGAACTCCCAGTAGCCCTACCACTCTGGTCCTTAGCGATCGTCGGTACATAATCTGGGTCCGTCTCTGCAATCTCCTTCTCTGTCTCACCGTCGGTGTCCTCCTCATCCTCCGAGTCTGAGATCACCACAACATGCCGATCGTCTACTGGAGTATGGCTCCTCTACGATATGTTCCTAGATCCAGCCGCGGATATCTCTACACCTGTATGTATCTCGGGACAAGTCGGGTGGCACCACTCTGGAACAACCTCCACTAGAACGTCCTCGGGTCAGAGAGGACCCCGTAAGTCGCCATCTCCCAAGCGGAGGAACCAAGACTCAAATGGATGAGGCTGCATCTATCCCACTCCTAAGTTTACCCAAACCTTGGTACACTTTCTAACATAAACTACACCTTTACTTTTTGGAAACTCCTCAAAAGTTACCGTCTTCTCCTTTGGGTCGCCTAATCTGACTAGAAACATCTTTAATGTTAGGGTTCTGGAAAGGGGGTCCCACAAAATGGTGAGATTGACATCTCGGTGAGTAAATCCTAACCCTAACTAGACCACCGGTTCAAAGACAAAATAAAGGAAGGAAATGCAATAGCATGGCAGAGCAGAAAACTCAACTTTAGTAACATCACACAATTCGGAGAACTCGGCATGAATGGCATTCAAATATAACAATTTATCAAAATAAAGACCCAAGTAATCGCACTAGCATTACACGAATGTCAATAACAAAATCGAGTCGCCCGCATAAGAACGCCTCGGGCATCATATCGGTTTCACTCTCATTTGCCCGCGTAAACACGCCTTAGGCATTACATTTCAATTTCAATACATTAGCCTGCGTAAAAACGCCTCATGCTCAATTCAAATTCAATACATTAGCCCGCGTCAAAACGCCTCGGGCTATATGATATCAATTTCAATAAACTCGCCCGCGTAAACGCGCCTCGGGCTTAATGATTTGTGGAACCCACGTATTCTACACCTCGGGTCCCCTATGCCACCTCATTAGCCCAAACAATACATAACTACCTCATTCTTTTACTCAAACAACATCACAGTACAAACAGCATATCACCGGTACTTATTGCTTTTAGCGACTTCATGATTGAGTATAGTTGGCTTTAGCCCATTCTCTCACCAATAACAAGGAGTATAAGGATCAAGTATATCATGTCACATTCCATAATCATTCAAGCATACAAGCTTGTTCATATAGATTTCAACTTCAATTCTAATCACATATCTCATCCATCACAATTCTACACACAAATCTCATATCCAGCAATTCCGATCGCAAATACCATCACACTGTATTACATTCCAACAATTATTAAATCCATGAACATATCTATGTTCTAGGAAGGGTAAGACTTTCTCACCGATTATTGTTCCAAGTGCCAAAGCCAAATGGATTCCTTCTTCCTCTAACCGGCCAGCAACAACTCAAGTCGTGCCTATGGAAATCAATCCAAAACTTAATCAAATCGAACTCCAATTACGCCCAATTTTTAACCACACATTAATCACTATCTTAAGACATCCCACAAATAAATTTAAGACCAAAAGACTTCAATTTAGCCCTTAAACAATTCGGTTTCTCCTGTTCAGAAACAGGGCATTCCCGATTTTGCACTAATCTGCCAATTTCAATCCATTTAACTATTCTAATCACTCAATCTTCACTAATTGCATTTGCCAAACCCTCATTCTACATGTTAATGAGGTCTACCAAAAATTTGGCAGCAATTTACTTCAATTTGGGACCTTCAACAGTTCAACAATCAGCAAGCATCAACCAGCTAGAAAACTACTGCGGTGATGAGCTCCAATTCAGCTATATAACTCTAATTTTTTCCAACATAACATAGCAGTCTCAAATCATCCAGACCTAGTCCTATTAGTCCTTGAGCCATAGCCGAAAATTTCATGCCAAAAGGAGCTAAAATGAAGAAGTTATGCCACTTACTCTCAGCTGACTCCAAAACCGTCGACCGATTTTCTCTTGGCCGGGTGGAACTATTCCGGTGACCAAATGAGGTGCTTCTAGTTGGAGAAGGTCGGCAAGAGACTGAACTTTCAGGAGGTAGTCAGCTTGTGGCTAGTGGTTTGCCGGGTAGTGAGCAGTGACCGATGGAAGGAGTGATCAGAAACTAGTTCAACTAAGGCAGTTTTTGGTTTGCTTACGGAAAGTCCTCAGCTGAAGCAAGCCGTGTTCTTTGTTATTATCCCTCAATTTTTGAATTATTAGTTTCAAGAAAGTATTAATCAACAACACACCACCCCCATTTGACACATGGCAAGTAAATCCTCCACCACATAAATTACTTTCAGCCATTATTAACCCTAATTTTTGGGTAATTTCGGCTGAGATGTATTCCCAAAAGACCATATTTCCCTTCCTTGTACTTTAAACAAAATTAATACTCTAGGGGCAAAACGGTCATTTTACTCCCGTCGGCTGAAAATTTGATTTTTCCACCACAAGTTGCTTTCAATGAGGCGACGTCTAATCCAAAACCAAAATTTGAATTCTTCAATTCCTTTGTCCAAATTTTGAGATTTATTTCCTGATTCATTTTCTATCAAATGTAATTTCAGTTTGTTTCAAAGGCGCGGGCGGCTTTTGCAGCGACGTTACGCGTATCGACTCGGTGATTTTCATCACTCTTAGGCATACTCTAGTCATGGAAATTTTGGTTGTCATATAATTGCGAGGGTTTATCACTAGTCCATAGGTTTCGATCTTCAGAAATCGATTTAGGAAAAGCTTGCAAATTATACATTGGTTAAGCGGAATCACCCGCATACCAATCGTACAATACTAGCAATGAATTCCATAATCATCTTTAGATCACCCTTCCTTAACTCTAAATATCCCCTCTGCAATCCTTATGGTCAAAATGCCAATTCTTATTTGAGTTTCCTCGGTCTACGAACCTTGTCGCGCGTTAGCCTTTCCCTTTTGGTCGGTTAACTCATGATTGATCGGATCTGAGTGAAATATAACTAAAATACATTGATAGATCATTCCTCATTCATACATTTCAAAAAGGACGGGAATTTCGGAATGTCACAAGTACTAAAGCATAAGGCAATTCCTTTAGTCAAAGTTCTATGGCAACGGCATGGCGTGGAAGAGGCTACTTGGGAGAGCGAGTATATAATGAAGCATAAATACCCACACCCTAAGAAGCACGGACACGTCTAGGAAGTGGTCGCGTCGGTGTCGGACACTTGTTGGACTCGGACACTCGTCCGACACGCCCCGACACCCATCCGACACGCCTTGACACCCATCCGACAAGCGGTCAATGCATGTCGAACATCGGACACGAAGTCAACGTTGGTATGTTGTCGAGGACATGCGAGTCGGTGGGGAAGTCGAAGAGCTTGGCCGTGATTTGACTCCTCACGCACGTCATCGATCTCCCGACAACTACTATGGTGGCGTGTGGAGTCGGATCTCGCCAGGGAAAGCTTGGATCTTGAGAGCAAAGATCCAAGGGAGAGGGGGAGGACGCCGTCTTCATCCGGGGTCATGAGAGAGAGTGATACAGATGAGGGAGAAAGAGCAAAGAAGGAGAAGGGAAAGCAACATACACTTGAAGAAACAGGACCTAGAAGAATTGAATAGAGGCAAGGCGGACGGCAGAAGAATCGAGCACAATCCAAAAGGGAGAAGATGAGATTGCGCAATGACAAAAAGACAAGGAGGAAAAACCGATAAAACCCTAGTATCAAGAGAAAGTTAGATTCGACCAAAAAAGAAAAGAGAAAGTGAACGAGTAGAGGTGAGATCAGCATTTTTAATCTTTCCATAAAATTAGTGGGGCCCATTCGCAATTTGGATTTTCCTTTTACTTTATTAGTTTTTATTCTAGGAGGCTAGCTTTTGGGATCAAATTTTAGTGGTGGGTTTTTTTTTTTTTTATAAGAGCTCTTTTTATAAATTTTTTATTTTTACAATATTGAAATAATAATTTATCTCATATGTATATAAATATATTTAATATACAACATGTCCCAACATGTCGAAATTTTTTATTTTTTAGAAATGACGTCTCGGCATGTCGTGTCATGTCGTGTCATATCACGTGTCACGTGTTAGTGTCGGTGCTACTTAGCCCACACCTATTTGATAACCCAGGTATGTTCAAAATTTCGAGGATGAAATTTTTTAAGGGGAAAGAATTGTGACATCCCAAATTTTCCTACATTAGAAATAATAAGAAAGTAAAAAAATCTTATGTATAAATTTTTTAAGGAATTTTTAATGCTCTACTCCTAATTTTAGAAATTTATTTTGAAATTTCTCAAGGGAATTATTTCTTAATTTATTTGGAGAAACTTTTCGAAAATTGGCATTAGAACATAGAAAATGAAGAAATAGCTCATGAATAGTTAATGCTAAGTCAAGTAAGTCTTTCTAAAGGGTAAGAAGAATGTCATTTTCAAGCATTAATTAGGGGTAAGTACACTAAAAGTGCTATAACTTGTGTATGGCATTCACTTGAGTGCCATAACTTTCAAAATGTTCACTTAAGTGTCATAACTTTCAAAAATCATTCACTTGAGTGCTACAGCAACTTTTCCAGCGAGCCACATCATCTTTCCGGCGTGCTACGTCATCTTTTACGTGTGCCACGTCAACTTCCCGATTGCCATGTCAGCTTTTCCAGCGTCCACCTCAACATGGCACTCAAGTGAATGATTTTTTTAAAGTTATAGCACTTAAGTGAACGTTTTGAAAGTTATGGCACTCAAGTGAACGTCATACAAAAGTTATGGCACTTCTAGTGTACTTTTCCCCATTAATTGATAAGATAAGAACAATGTCATTTTCATGCAATTAATGAAAGAATAAGAACCATGTCTTTTTATGCAATAAATGCATTCATATTAGAAATCAAGATCTAAATAAGATCAACGGCACTTTTAAATAATTAATGTTAGGATAAGATCAATGTCGATTTCAAGCATTAATGGTAAGAAATAAGCACCAAGTCATTATCAAATTTAATGCATAGGATAAGGATGCATATCCACCATACACTTGGACCAATAGGACAGCAATAAATAGCTAATCTATGAACCTAAGAGAGATAGGCTTTTTGGTGGACCAATGAGATTAAGACAACAAAGCAAGAGTATTAATGAAGTAACTTGTAAGAGAAGCTAGAGAACTACTACAAATAGAGGAAAGGTTCCTTCATTTCCAACATCCACCGATCATTCTTCTCTCTTCTCCCTTTACGTGTTTTCCCTCGTTTTTCCCCCATCCCTCTCTCGGCCACCCCACCAAACCGCCGCCTATTACCGTCACCGCCTCACGCTGCCATCGTCGCATTGCCTCCCGTTTTGTTTTTTTCATCGTAGAATAAAATAATCTGGGGTACAGGTAAATGGGATTATTAAATCTATCACGGTAACGTCCATTTGTTACTTAAACGAAACATTACATTAGATTTACATGAATTGTGTACATTTCATGTGCGATATGTGTGTTATTGCATCAAGCTATGAAGATATTTTCTTTCATTAAAATGATTTGAATCATGCAACGATGATATTTTCCTGCATTAAAATGATTTGATGCATGCGCTTGTAAGAATGTGTTTGTGCAAATCATCCGAGGAACAACGTATGGCCCAGATAGGCAATTATTATGCCCCGACTAGGCAATTATTATGACCCGGATAGGCAATTATGGCTCGAATAGGCAATGTTCCCTTAAAGTTTCAAGGGTTTGTATTGTGGGTATATTGAGCCGTCATTCCCGTGAAGGTGATTTTACGAGATGTTTACCGTTTGGTAACGTTGAACCCACAAGTGAGCGTTCTTGAGATACGTCTTACTAATTATAGCTCGGATAGACAAATATTTATGGCCCAGAAAGGCACAAATTGGCGAGCCAGAAATGGCCATTCAATATGAATTGCATTAATTGCTGTGTTCATGGCATATGAACAAAAGTTATGTGGTGGATTCCATGCATTTAATGATTCAAAATGAATATTCATGCTCATATTTTACAGTGGATCACAGGATAGTTTTGTAAAGTATAAAACCGACATTCCTACTTTAGGCCTAATAATTTCATTTCTTGGGATGCTCGCTCATTCCTTTATTTTTCAGGGAATTGATGGACCTACCACGAGCTCCTCTATTCGACCAGCCTACCCATATGCTTAAGTACCAGCGTGACGTTATCGATATGGAGTCCAAGATTGTATATATTAGAATCAAACTGTTCATCTCCATTGAAGTAGGATTGTCCATGCCTATGACTCTCGAGTTTGTATCATGGTACCAGGATATAAATGGAACGTTTTTGGGTCCATTAAGAAACTATGATGGACCACCGGGGTTCGAAGGAGGAAGGCCACCTTGAAAAAGTATTTCTAGTACTATAAATGGGATTGTAGTCTTGTGATGTGGGAAATAGAGAGAGAATACGAGAATGGGCAGGTAACCTCCTTTGTATTTTGTTTATACAATAGTAAATGGGAGGTTAAATGTTGATGTAAGAAATATTGATGCATATATAAGATTATATGTGTTTATGTATGGAAGTTGCTATGTCTGCTCTCTTAACACGCCCACCGTTAAGAATAAAGGTTATTAGAAAATAAATAAAATAATAAATGGATTAGATAAAAGGAAGAATAGCAGGATATAGTTCCTGGGTCGTTACAAACCGACTAGTGAAGTTTCGGACGTCCTAATTGTGGGTAAGAGATCGTGCAGATGTTTGGTTTTGGAAGGTGCTGGTGACTTGATCAACCGACCGGACCTTTGGTCTTGAAGAATATGGCCACTATAAATATTGTGATGATATCAATGACTTGAGTGCAGCGAAAACTAGGTACAAGGATGAAGATCCCGACAACGAGGAGAATAAGTCAAAGATAACGATGTGTTCATGATGACTTGGAGATACTATAGTCAATCTATCATCAATGGGACGTCTTTGGATGCTGAGATACTCAAGAGGATTATTGGATAATAGATCGCAAGTCATTCCCACAGTTTTTCTATAAACAGCACTAATGAAATGAGAAATTAGGTGTGACAATGTTTATATCGATATCGGGTCTTGGTGTTGTTTGAACAACAAACATGTGTGGATGTTTTGTTGGAAGAAAATATAACCGTTGGCAAATGAAAGATCCGCAAAGAAAGATCGGGAAGTCTATCGGGTAGATTATAGAAGTTGGCATTTGTCAACTTTTTCTGAACAATCTCGGATCAATAGTTTCGTAACAGTGTCAAAAACAGCAGTTGCATCACTTCCAATGAATCTCTAACGGCTAATTGGACTTCTCAAGCCTCTCCAACGGGAAGAATGAAGTTGTCTATATATTAGAATACCATTTGGGCCAAAATGTTAAAGAACACAATATAGAATCAAAATACTTGATGTGAGCTAGCTTTATCTAGATGTTTCTTTGTTCTCCCGAAAGTTCTTCTCTATCGTGATCTTTCTATGTTGTAATTGTGCAAAAGATTAATTGTACAAGAGTAAGAGCAGCAAATGATTCTGATAGTGTGATCTATCAAGTGAAAGGATCAGTACTAGCCAATTGTAACTTGTTGAGCAGATTACTTGTAGATTCTAGCCCAAGTTGTGGTTGTTAGTCTTAAGAGTGGACATAGGCTTGATGATAAAGCCGAACCACTATATATCTTGTGTGTTTGCATTTTACTTAATCTTTTATTCAGTCTTGTAGATGCTCGGATATTATTTCTTAAAACATCTGCTTACTAGATCTTTTTATATCACCTACTATTTTTCTTGTATTTTCTACTCATTTCAACATGCAATGTTCTCACGATATTTCAAATATCGACCGACCTTATCTCTATAATGTGTCTGCAGATATTTGGCCCGATATTTAAATTTGAACTTATTATTCACCAAATACTTTCAAAGTTCTTTAAAACAACCTATTCACCCCCTCTAGGTTGTATTGTTAAACTCAACAGGGTCGTGATAAGAACACTTAAGAGCCAGTTGACGAAATATTGAACTGTTGTGAAAAACTAAGGAAATCATAGTTGAATGTCAGCAATCAAAGATTTTCCCTTTGCCAATGGAAGTAGATGTGATCTCCGGTGGACAACTCTGTCAATGAATAGGCAGTTTCAATTGTTTTAGTGAGGAAAAATTGCCAAAAAAGTCATAAACCTAATGTACTTTTGTAAATTCGGTCATAAATCTTTTGATTATGTCAATTGAGTCCTTGAACTTTTCTAATTGGGGTATGATGTCCACAGGCTTATGTTTTGGAGCAGATCTTTCTAATTTGAATCTTGTCACAAGATGGACTATTGACGTGAATGAATATGCATGCAATAGTTTTAAATTAAACCACTCAAAGACAACGGTGAAGAATGAGTCTATAAAAGATTTCTTCTTGCTATTGAAGAAGTGGTAGAAATTGTGCATGTAATTTCACCTCATACAAAGTGATGGTTAACGGTTGCCATATGATAATTTATTTAGTGGGTATGATGGAATAAGCAATAATGAGGAAAATAGTAACAATGATGATGGAGGTAGTGATGGTTGGGGGTGTCAATAGAGAAAGATCACGCAATTCTTTTATGGATACCAAGGTGAAGGGAGATAAACCACTGTCCTTCAAGGTTTTATGGAAAGTTAATGGTCGTGATGAGGACACTTGAGTGCCAATTGACGGTTTATGCAACTATTGTGAAATACTAAAGGAATTCATAGTTGAAGGTCACAAATCAAAGAATTTTCCTTCGAAGGGGATGTAAATATGATCTATGGTGGACTGCCCTGTCGAGAAATAAGCGGTTTCAACTGTCTTAGAAATGGAAAAATATCAAAAAGGTCATAAACTTATTATACTTTAGCAAACTTTGATCCTAAACTTTTTAGTTATACCAACCAAATCCTAAACATTTTCTGGTTGTGGTGCAATGACCATGGGCTTATAACATGGAGCAAATCTTTCTAGTTTGAATGTTGTAACAAGGTGGGTAGTTGACATGAACGAATATGCTTGCAATAGTTAGAAACTAAAACATCCAAAGACAACAGTGAGGAATGAATCTACAAAAGATTTCTTCTTGCTAAAGGATGAGTGGTAGAATATTTCTACTAGAAATTGTACATGCAATTTCACCTCATTGAAAGTGATGATCGGCAGCTGCTATAAGCTGATTATTTAGCACGTACGATGGAATAAGTGATAGGAGGAAAACAGTGACGATGGCAATTGAGGTAGTGATTGACGATGGGGTTAATGATGATGAGGTTTTTGGAGTGAAGGAAATTCTAGCTATTTGTTATGGAGATCCTAAATAGAAGGGAGATGGAGCATTTTACTTCAAGTTTTCATGGATTGATTACGGTTGCGATGAGGACACTTGGAAGCCATTAACGGCTTATGCAACTATTCTAAAAGACTAACGGAACTCATACTTGAAAGTCATAAATAGAAGATTTTTGTCTTAGCCAAGGGAAGATGAGATCCGTGGTGGATCGCCGTGTCGACAAATAAGCAGTTTAGAACGCTTTATAGAAAATATATATTGCAAAAAAAATTCTAAATCTATTTCACTTTGGGATTAGTCCTAAAACTTTTAATTGTACCTTAAACCTTTTCTGGTTTTGGTTCTATGCCCATAGGCTTATGTCTTAGGGGCAAATTCGAAACTAAAACCACCCAAAGACCAGTGAGGAATAAGTTTTAGAAGATTTCCTCAAGCTGTTGAAGGAGTGGTAGAAATTGTCCATGCAATTGACCTCATTTAAAGTGATAGTTAGCAGCTGCCATATGCTGATTTATTTAGCATGGACAATAGAATAAATAATGAGGAGGAAAATAGTAATGATGACGATGGGCATAGTGACAACAATGTGCTTGAAGTAAACAATTCAAAAGATCCTAAAAAGAAGCGAGGTAGAGCATAATATTTTAATGTCTAATGGAAAGGTTATGGTCGTGATGAGGACACTTGGGAGCCAATTTGACGGCTTATGCAACTGTTTTGAACGACTAAAGGAATTTGTAGCTGAAGATCATAGATAAAAAATTTTTGTCTGTACTAGGAGATGTAGGTGCAATCTGTGGTGGACCATCGTGTCAAGGAACAAGCGGTTTCAACTGTTTTAGAGTAGAAAAATTACCAAAAAATTCTTAAACCTATTGCACTTATGCAAATTCAGTCGTAAACCTCTTAATTATGATAATTGAGTGCTAAACCTTTTATGATTGTGGTACAATGTCCACAGGCTTATTCCTTAGACCAAATCTTTCTGGTTTGATCTTGCCACGAGGTAGCTTGTTGACATGAATGAACATGCATGCGATAGTTTAAAACCAAAGCATCCCGAGACAAGGGTGGGGAATGAATCTGCAAAAGATTTCCTCTTGTCGTTGAAAGAGTTGCAAAATTAGTATATGCAATTTCACCTTATTGAAAGGGATAGACAATTGCCACCATATGATGATTTATTAAGCGTAGGCAATGAAATAAATGATGAGGAGGAAAATAGTGACGATGACGATGAGGGTAGTGATGGTGAGGAGTTTAAAGTAGAAAGCACTAGCAATCTGTTATGGAAATCGAGTGTCACGACCTAAAATTCGACAAAAGTCTTAGGTTAATGGATTATTAGGTCAATTATTTGACTAATCTAATTCGGATCCTCCCAAATGGCAACTTTGGTTCAAGTTATTAATGTTCAAATGATTTTCAATTCGAAGCCACCACTAATCTTTTTTGGTAGGTTGATTAGGAACCTAAATAAAGTATCAGGAGAATACTTTATTTCTACGAACCGGAGATTAATGGGTTCAACGACTTGATTAAGTTAATTTTTTAATTAACACCCTTTCGATTCCACAAATTTCATGAAACATGTTTAAGTTTGGCAACTTAAATTGGCTTGACTTAAGGTTCAAATCGAGCAGATGTTTTTGCATTTTCTCTTTTTTAATGTATGCAATGTAAGAGCATGACAATAATGTGGATGAGATGGAAAAGTGGCATAACTACCATGCATAGACAAACGTGCGAAGCAAGACATGCAAAGATATGCGATACTATTCTATATGCAAGGTTTAATTAATTCATTAAGACATGTCATAATGTTATAACATGCAAAACAAATCATTCTAACTATATGCATGACATGCAAATAGATGTGCAATCAACGATCCTAGCATGCAAAAACTATATGATATGCAAAAATTATGTGCTTAATCTAAATGACATGCAAACTTATGTTAAATGACTCAAACATTTCAATAACATGCAAGTTTAAAATTAAATAACCAGTCATGCAATCTAAATTATTTATTCTAAGATGAATGATCCTAAATATGATTTTCTACGGGACATGCGAATGACGTGACATATGACCTAACAAGTTTGACATGGCAAAAACATGGCATGATGTGTGGTGTGCAAAAACATGGCATTATAAATAGCGCGCAAAAACTATATGACAATTTAAAATATGCACTCTAACTGATATGACAATGCAACATGAATGATTTTTTTTTTTTTTTTTGTATTTTTGAATAGGTTTTCCAAATTGAAAAATTACTTAAGTAAACATGATGTGGTTTAAGATTATCTTAAATGTTTTAGGAAATAATTTCACTTAAATCCTAAAATTATTAGAAAAATCATTAACCCTATGTCTACATGATTTAAAATTAGAAAGATGATGCAATCTACCTAACAAATTCAAACACTCTTGATGTTATCCCATGCAATCCATGAGATAGAGTTTCTAAGATTTAATTGGATAAAATTTATAAGAAATCGTATCTTACTAAATCTTTTAGGAATTTTAAATTATATGGAAACCAATCAAGAGATAAGGACCACAAGATTCAGAATTTTCAAACCAAGGAAAGCAACCAACAAAATAAGCCATCAAATATTATCTTTTCAAAATAATCCTAATCCAAGTTGGCTTATGAAATTTGCGAATCAAAGCCTAGTGGTTACGGATTGGATCGACTAACCTCCCATACTTATCCTAAATCGGAGTATTGTACCAGAGTGATCACGGATAGGATTGTTCAATTTAAAATACGTTGCCTATTTAGGAAAAGTTTTCTAAATTGGATTAGATATTTTATTTAGGAAAGATGTGCACAAGATAAAATTAAAATCAGAATTTTTCTTATCTTGAAAAAGTTACTTTCTCAATTTAAATTTCAAAATCATCTTTTAGATTGAGCCAGTCGATCAAAGACCGAACGACCTAGAGCTACGCACGGCCATGGCATGGCTCACTTAGACTCTAGTTGGGGCACGGCGCAAAAGCGACTGGTGGCATACGAGGTCGAGTGAGCCGTAGCATGACAAGGTGCAACCTTAAGAAGGTTCGAACCTTGATAAACGGCAAAAGCCTTTGGAATTTTCAATCAAAAATTACATCTTGAGTTTGATTGCAAAGACATGTTAAATGATCAAGATCAATAAGCCTATGCAAACCTTTGAATCCAATATCTACATCTTTGCAAACAATCAAAGCAAGCAAGATATTAGAAGACCAAAGTAGGAAACCTTACCTAAAATTGCTTCCCAAGTTTAAATTCTCCCGAAATTCGCGCACACAAAGCTTCGACTTTTGTACCGGTTCGGCTAGGACTCCACGGACTGCTCACGGTAGGACCTCCATGGAAAGCAAGCAATTGATGGAAGAAAACTCAAAGGATTTTCCTCTTGTTATTGTCAACAGTAATATGGGGTCTCTTTTTGGCTTTTTTGTTCAGCCAGTAGATCCCCACCGAGAGACCCTTTTGTGCATAGCCTCAGTGGCTACAACAGCATTGAGTCATGGATCCTCGGTGGCTGTTTACGTGACTGGCAATAGGCAGTAATAGTGAGGTAAAAACAGGGACACAATGTAGAGCAAGTGAATCCAAATACTCTGGTGAAGTCCTCGTCAAATATGTGCCCTTCCCTTTTACAGTGTTGACCAAAGAAACAGCTTCGTCTGGTCGTAAGTGTTTTCAATATGCACGCAGTGGCTCGTCAAGGACTCACGGCTCATCGCACGAACGACTTTCAGTGAGGCTCGTGACAACTCGGCTTCGAATTTAATGGGGACCTGCAAAAAAGGAAAAATGATCAATGGGGCTGCAACTTGTTAGGATCAAGACCAGCCGTTGCTCGGGGATTCGTCTGATAGGGCGTGATTCAGCAGCGGAGACAGATGAGGCAACAGAGACTTGGCTAACAGGGCTCAACCAGGACTGCTCGTGGAGTGCTTAACCATAGAACAGCTTTGAAGGAGTGGCATTTCTTTAGCATGCAATTTCACCTCATTAAAAATGATGGTCAGCAGCTGCATATGCTAATTTGAGTAACAATGGCGATAGGCTAGCAATGATGATGTGTATGAAGTAGAGAAAGTCCTAACAATTTGTTATGGAGATCCTAAAGAGAAGGGAGACAAAGCATTGTTTTTCAAGGTTTCATAAAAAGGTTAAAATCTTGATGAGGACACTTGATAGCCAATGGACGACTTATGCAGTTATGGCTCTCGAGTCTGGGCCACAGATATAAATTGGGCTCCCATGTCACGTCCAATTAATTGAACTAAACCCACTTCACAATGCCCATAAAACTCAAACTTAAATCTATCTCCTGTAATAACCCGATTAAGCCCATCCTATTTCTTTGTCCATATTTTGTCTTCGCTTGGCTTTCTATTCCTAGGACTCCCACTTTCACTTTTCTACAATAAACCTGAAACATCTATGAACTAACGGATCTAGAAAATATATAAACTTCAATGAACGAGAGTTCGCAGACATTATACAGAAAATACGCCATGCCATCGTCGCCCATCTTCGTACTTCACCGAACCACCATCTTTGACTATCTCAATCCCTTGCCAACAGTCCCGACATATCCAATCGCCCATCTGCAACAACGCATGGCATGTAGATGGTACGATGAGATACTATCAGAAAGCGCAGCATGAACTCCACTGAGAATTTGTACCGAGTCATTTTTCCTTGCCGGAACACCGTCAGCCTGCCGATTCAACGCTCGGTGAAATTAAGAGCTTGGAATAAAAAGGACGCCTTTCTTTTTTCCCTCCTCTGTCGTGCCACCAGCCCCTTGTCAAAAAGCATAACCTATATTTTATCTAGGATTTAGTGCAATGAGGACAAGTGACAAGCTTGCAATGGTGAGGATTTGAGACATTGGGGAGGAGCCATGCGGCAGTGAGAATATTTCAACTTTAAAAAAGCACAGTCTAAGATCGAATTGGGCCGAGCTTGACCCGGCCGGGCCAAACGGGAACAGGTTGATCTGAGCCTTTGCAATTCTTCATAATTAACAAAATATTCCAACATACTTATCAGGAAGATTAAGGTATCAACAGCAGGAATGAGCATGATTTCATGATAAAATCGAGAATTTGGAATTGGAATCGGTGGGAACCGGTCCGATTTCAGGTTCCAAGATATGTAGGATAGGTTCCAAGTTTCAAAAATTGAGAAACATGTTCCAATAAGTAGATTCCGGGTTCTACTATCTGGGATCTGTAACCTAGAACCCGGACCCTGGTCTTGAAATATTTTAGTGTATCCTACAATGTTTTATGGTGTCCGATAATGAGTGCACAATCTAAAGCCAAACAAATTTTTAGATTCCAGGTTCCAAAAAATGGGAACGCTGTTCCAACAGATTAGTTTCAAGTTCTAAATGTAACTTGTACGGAGCCTAAAACTGCTCACCTCTACTTCCCCTTAGCAGTTATAGCATTCACTCTCATTTTGCTTAACTAAAAATGAAAGAAGAAAAGAAAAGAAAAGAAATTAGCAGGTTCCTGGGTACCCTAGAACCGACCAAAGAACTTGTAACAGAATAGGTTCTAGGTTCCAAGTTCTAGGGTATGATGGGTAAGTTCCAGATTCTAAAAAATGAGGAACCCGTTCTGACGGATAGGTTCCAGGTGAAACCCGTAAAGACCTTAGAACCACTCACCCCTAATCAATAGCTGCGCAAGGAAGACAACAATGACGGCAGTGTTGATGATGGCGTGAGCGATAAACCATAAAAACAAAAATGTACACAAAAATTAGGGATCTACCACAAACACAACGCTACTGAAGAGTATGATGCTAACTAGTAGGTTTGCCCGGTTTAGAGGAAGTTCAACTACTCTTTTTTTATAATTAAAGGGCACGAGTGTAGAGATCCGAGTACTCATTACAAAATCAACCGTCTTGGATGACTTTAAGCATCTTCGCATCAGCAGTCTTAGCAATGATTTTGTCCTCATGGCCATCGTAGTTCTTGTGAATCAGTAGGTGAAAGTTCAATGCGAATAACCTTCAGAATTAATTGTATCAGAATTTGTAGTTCCTATGCTTGATCCAAGTGGATTTGATGCAATGATAAATATAGTAGGTGCTATGATGATTGATTTGGGGCTGTGGGATATTAGTGTAAGAACAAAGTAAATAGAAGTCCTCTTTGGAAATTATACTAAAAGGGTACGTTTTGAAATGGAAGTATCCATACTCCTTACCTTTGAATTGATTGTCTAATCTGTCGAAACCCTTATAGATTTTACTTTGTTCGGAATCTAGTCTTTTGTACTCGAACTTTTGAGTTAGATAATGAAGTCTTTTTTTTTTATCAAAAGAAATGGAAGTATCCATATCGTAGCTCTCGAATCATGCTTTGCCACCTTCACCGCTTTTCCCCCACCAAGTCAATCATAAAACATACGCGACAAAAAAAATAATCATAATACGTAGATCTAATGATGATACGAATTCTTTTGAAATCAAAAAAATAAAACCCTCACGCAGCATCATAGAACGAAATTGCCCATTTTTTCAAATTTTTTGATAGTGTGTAAAAAATAATGAAATTGACAAGATATATGATGTGTCAACAATGAAACAGACCAGCTTGAAAATAGAAAAAAAAAAATAGATGATAAAATGAATGTTCAAATCTATGGTGTTGCTTCCTAGGATAGAGAAGTGAAATGCCCATCATCATTTCGATTATCGTACCTTTCACAAGAAAACAATTTGCTTGTGGACATGAAGTTTTTTCACTCGGCTCACAAGGGAATAGAAACATGAGACTGTGTGTAGAATAGGTGTGACATCCTGTATTTTGACCCACTTTCGAAGCTTTGAATGAATGAAATGTCTCATAGATGTATTTCAGTTAAATCTCACTCGGAATTGATCCCTCTTAAGAAGACTAACCAACGGGGAATGGCTAGTTAGGAAAATCAAGTACGTGGACCTAATAACTTGATCCTGGATTGACTCTTTAGCCATAAGGATTGTCGATGGAATATTTTGGACAATTATAGGCCGATCCTAGAACCGTTAAGGGACGATTTGTTAATACCCTACGATTGGATCACGGGTAATTCCGTTTGACCATGTATGGGTTTCGAATGTCCCTAAATCATTTTCTAACAATCGTGTCCTTCAAGACTAGCGATTGACCTTCGCAATTACATGACAACCAAAGTCGTCATAACTCGAGTAACTCTTAAAGGTAACAATAATCATGGGTCGATACGCGTAACTCCTAAAAGCCTCCCGTTAGTTTGAAATACACTAAAATTGCAATTGATCGATATTAACAACGAATTGGACTTTGAAATTGGACGTCGGACTTTCAAGGATTCCAATAGCAATATTTTGGACATCGCTTCATCCGGAGTATGGGTATTTCGCGATTCGCCCTAAAGTGTTCAGGAAAGCGAAATTTAGACTGGAAATGGAAAAATACCCACTTACCCTTGAGAAATGCCCATATCTTTAAATTGGTCAAAGGGTATTTCGGTTATTTACCCGTAGTGGCCAAAATTTTTTAGGTGCCCACTTGTGTAACAAAATTACCAAAGTGCCCTTCTTGTGTTTTAAGAGAGGAAATGAAGTGAATTATTAGTGGATCCCACATGTCCCTTTCTCATCATTCAAGACTAATAATTCTTGACCAAATATCTTTCCTAAAATATCCTAACTTACCTTATCCTCTCATTATCTTCGTCTTCTTCATTTTTGGACTTACTTTCCCTCACTTCACTCTCTCTTTATCACACTTGGCTGAACCACTCCTCACCGCCACCACCAAACAATTGTTTGGCCACCACCAACCACGCCGTGAGTCACCATTCACCACCGAACGCCACCACCGTTGCCGTGAGCCGCCCGAAGCCGCAAGATCACCGTGGATCAATGCCGGCCGAAGGGGGTGCCGCCGATGCCATCGCTTAGATCTCAATTTTTCCAACATTTTGGCCATAGGTTTCGCTAGATTTTTAAGGTAAGCAAGCTTCTAAACCTTGATTAGGTAGCTAGGTTGCTAAAAGATATAGATTGAAGTAGTTTTGGGTGAAATTTGTTTGGTTTTGTTCTTGGAATGTTGAGGCTTAAGTACACCCCAAGTGCTATAAGTTGTGTACAACGCTTATTTTAGTGCCAAAACTTTCAAATCGATCACTTTAGTGCTAAGTTTTTGTAACTTTGATCACTTAAATGCCAACTTCTTTTAAAAACGATCACTTTAGTGCCAGAGCTAATGTGGCTTGCCAAAAATTCGACAAGTGGTATTTTTTATTAATTTTTGAGATGACGTGGCTCGGTGAATTTGACACTAAAGTGATCGTTTTTTAAAAATATTGGCACTTAAATGATCGTTTTTAAAAAAAATTTGGCACTTAAGTAATCGTTTTGAAAGTTTTGGCAATCAAGTGATCGAAGTTACAAAAAATTAGCACTAAAGTGATCGATTTGAAAGTTTTGGCACTAAAGTGAGCGCCGTACACAACTTATGGCACTGGGGGTGTACTTAAGCCGAATGCTAAGGCCGAAATTAGGGAGTTGTATTTAATCGTACGGTCTAGATTTGTTGAGTTCATCATGTGATAAATCGTGTGGTTCAGATAAATTGTTGCTTTATTATGATTCGATCATGTGGCCGAGATTAATCATTGCTTTAATATGATTCGATCGTGTGGTTAGATTAATTGTTGCTTTAATATGATTCGATTGTATGGTTCGGATTAAGTGTTGTTTTAGTATGATTCGATCATGTGGTTCGGATTAATCGTTGCTTTACTATGATTTAATCGTGTGGTCCCGAATGGTTGATTGCTTTAGTATGATTTAATCAGGTGGTCCCGATTGATCGCTGCTTTAGTATGAGTTCATCGTGTGGTCCCGATCAAATATTACTTCAGTATAATTGGGTCGTGTGGTCTCAACCGAGTGATTGGGAGGTTTAGAAAGATCGTGTGGTTCCGATTTGTTAATCGGGAAAGTATAGTGAGATCGTGTAGTCCCGATCGGTTAATCGGGAAGTTTGGCAAGATCGAGTGATTTTGATTGGTTGATCGGGAGGTTTAGCAAGATCGTATGGTTTTAATTGGTTGATCGGGAGGTTTAGCAAGATCGTATGGTTTTAATTGGTTGATCGGAAGGTTCGATGTGATCGTGTGGACCCGATCGGTTGTTCGATTGAATCTTATTGGAATATGGTCATTTTTTAGGAGAATTAAGTGTGATTGTGGAAGTTATACCTTGAGGCGTTATTACGCGGGGCTGTTGTGTATATGAGACCATATTATACCATGAGGCGTTATTACGTGGGGTTTGTATATATAAGATCATGTTATACCCTGAGGCGTTATTACGCGGGGTTTTGTAATCATCTTGAGGCATTAAACGCAGGATACCAACCTGAAGCGTTAAATGTAGGTTATATCGACACGAAGCGTTATTACGCGGGTTTGTCCCTATATGGTAGCCCGAGGCGTGTTACGCTGGCTTTTGATTAATGTAGCCTTATTAAAGGCGTAGTGAGTTGAAGGAGTGAGTAGTGTTCATTTCTCGCATTATGTTGTGTTGATTGGCTGAGTTGGAGTTTGTTTAGAATTGTTCACCTACGATGTATCCGAAGGCACTATCGCCCTAACCTAGGTTTAGGAACTTTCTTGTTGGGATTTATTCTCACCCCCGTCGTGGGTTATCTTTTTCAGACCTTCCACCTCGATCATGAATGACCCACCGCAACGGTTCGGGATACCCAAGGACATGGAGACCGTGGTTACGGAGTATCCTATAGGAGAAGATAAGGTTTATTTTAGGCATACCACTATCATCTAGGTAGATATAGGAGATGATTTTTGGAAGCCCCACACCTATCCGGCGTGGACGTATAGACATGGGGATCTACTTGTCGTGCCACTTCGACATTCCTTATGATGGAGTTGGGGAAAGGGATCCCACTCAGGCTGCGCCTCCTAATGGAGTGGTGACAAGCCCGGACATCGGCCCTAAAGACTCGAAGTCAAATTCAGAGATTTTAGAGCCCGAGGAGGACGTGGAGATAGTGGAGCTGTCCGATGTAGAGATGCCTTTTGAGACCGATGAGGAAGAGGAGCTAGGGATGTCATCAGAGGACGGTGAAGATGGGGCTTAGAATAGTCGCCCCCTTTGACTTTTTGGGAGTACCCTCTTAGGATAAGAGTTAGGCTTCGACCACTTGATCCTTTTTGTTGTAGATGGTTTTAGGCTTGTACGGTTAGCCTCTCAAGCCTTGGGTTTGATGATTGTAAAGGATATGTGGATATGTATATAAGTTTTCTTTTATTGTCCCAAAGCGTCGTGTGTTATTTGTTTTGTTTGGAGATTTATTTTCGCTTCCACATGCGCTTATCATTCGCATTTAATTTGAATTTTGTTGGCCCCAGGTTCCCGGGAAATTGTACTTAAGCGTGGCCAAGTGAGATGTTGGCGTGCTCGTAGAATTCGAGACGTGACAACAGGGCTTACCTTTCATCATTTGGTACACCTCATTTAGCCTATTCGAGCATTTCATAGTCATTAGTCGAATTGTCCTATTAAACAAATTCCCCATAGAATTTGATAACTCATACATGTAAATCACTATTGCAAAAAAATGTGAGCATTTTTCAACTTGCAACTCCTCAAAAAGATTTTAAAGTCAATATATAGAAACTAAACACTCATAAAATCATGTCACGAAGTATCAAAGTTCTATCATGAGTAATACTTCTTGACAGCATCCGAATTAACTAGGTTAGAGAACTCTCATTGTGGACATTTGATTTTAGCCGTCAAGTCATTAAGATAAAAAATTTGAAGTTTAGATTCCTCGTAAAAACAATATTACTCAACAATGAGTCATTTAGCATTTGAATTAGCATAGGCATTTCATTTATGAATCATTTGCTCTTTCATTTTAAAAAGTCAAAAATATTACTTTAGGTTTGACTTTTCGGTCAAACTCTCAGTCAAAATTTGACTTTTCGCACGAAAAGCCTCAATTAGTGTCAATTTTATTTCTGAACTTCCGATTTTAAAAAATTCATCAATTGACTTTTCACCACAAAGTCAACTCTTGGTCAAACTTTTTAAAAGATTCAGTAAAATGATAAAACTCAAAATCAACCCCTTTTCACTTGAATTTGACGGTGGCACTATTAATTTTACATAAATCAAATAGAAATAGATTTTTTTGTCCCTATTTAGAAATTTTTATCCTTAATTGACCAAAATCAAAATTAGTTCACTTCTACTTATTTTTTGGGATAGCTTTCTTCATGATATTTGATCTAGAGGTCATACCACGTCCAAATTGTCAAGCCAATTTTCAGATTCTAAGCAAAAATAAAAAATATATCCAATTTTGAGCTTCGATTAGGCGTCCAATCAAGTCTTCGTGATTTTATGACAATTTGCTTTAATTCGACCCAATTTAGTGCATAAGACGTGAATTCAACATCAATTTTGGCAAATTCACAAGCATGATAGTCCGATTGAGCCGGTTTGCAATATTATAGCTCATAATTTGAGGAAAATATAGTGGAATTGACCCAATTCAACTTGACCCATATTATTCTATGATCAAATTTGCATAATTGAAGTTTAATTTGGTTAATTGGGCGTGTTAAAAATTTGGTCACATGACTCATAAGGCAAAATTGACAGAAATTGGAGGATTTCACTTGTTGATTGATCATAAGATTGAATTAAATAAATTCAAGTCGATTCAATTGAACTTATTTGATTCAATTAATTAAAATCTGGTTCAATTGTATAAAAATTAGGAAAATTAGAACAACATTGGACTTAGAACTGAACCGGTTCAACGTTTGGGTTAACAATACAACTTAGATGGGGGGTTGAATAGGTTAAGTGATGATATACTAGAAATCTTGTGAAATATTAAACAATCAACACTCAAGATAGTAACTCAAAGTATATAGCGTGCGTGTTGATGTTAACCAAATCAAAGTGAAACAAAAAGATCACACAACGATGTATAGTGGTTTGACTTAAGACAAAGCCTACATCCACTTTCAGACTAACAATCTTAATAGCAGTTGGATTCCACTAATAATCTACAGAGCAAATTGCAACTAGCAAGTGTTGTTCCACTTGACTAATAGATCACACTATCGGGATAGAAACAGTGCTCTTACACTTATATACTTTGTTATTTGTTGTAATAGTGCTAGACCAATGATAGAACAACACAAACAAAGATCAGAACGACTTGAGCTTATGAATGTGTTCACGGAATATCAAAGTGTCTTACTCCTCTTAGTAGCTTCCCTGCTCCTTATATAATTGTCTCTTCAAGATATCCATTGGAGAGCTTCATGGAGGTTAGCTAGCCATTTAGAGTTGTTGAAAGTCAAGGCCGATTGTAATCAGGACCACCACTGTAGTCATTTCCTCCGTTAGTGTAGGTTTTCCAAACAGAGTCTGCTGCAATTGTCCATAGCTAGTGAACCGACATTCGCTTTTTTGATTGCTTTCCTAATTTCCTTGTCATGGAATCCAAGCCCACCATGCCCATTTGCATACAAATTAGACTCGGCGCGGAAATGGACCGTATATTGACGGGCGGACCAAACCAAAACACATTGGAAAATTTGACCACAAAGAGGAGTTCATGTGCCAAAAATCCAAAGGCCTTAGAGCCTAATTAAGCTTCATTTAGCCCATTAAACTCTAACTTAAAACAAGTTCTTTTAATTAAAGTCCATTAATTAAGAAAATGCCTTAAATCAAGCCCACGAGGAGTAAACAAGCCCACATAAGCGCCGTAATTTGGCCAAGCCCACATCATAGGGCCAACCGAACCATATGGGGCCCAATTGAAAACAATATCTCCCCCGGGGACCACATTGCAAGACATCCAAAAGAATGGGTGACTATTTTGCAAATAGAAGAGAATCGCGAGACCCTAGAATTGTCTATTTAAGCGCACTTAAGCCTCATAAATGGAGGTCGGTGAGTTTACTTTCCGAACACACGAGCGAAACACGAGAGGAAAAGAGCGAAACAGGTGCTTGTAATGAAACACAAATGATGGGTGCACGATCGTAGTTGATGGTATTCACCCTTGTGTGACAAGCATCTCCCCATTATTATCAAGAATAAGAAGCCATGATGATTAAAGCAC
Organism: Rhodamnia argentea; assembly: GCF_020921035.1. Taxonomy (NCBI): domain Eukaryota; kingdom Viridiplantae; phylum Streptophyta; class Magnoliopsida; order Myrtales; family Myrtaceae; genus Rhodamnia; species Rhodamnia argentea. Next base: position 15,184,233 of record NC_063150.1, read on the forward strand.
TCACCGTCTAAAATATACTCTGTTTATTTCTCGAAAAATGAATAATTTGAAAAATATTTTTCCTAAAAAGAATCACTGTTTTTACGTACAAAATGAACGAACAAAACATATTTCGTTGTCCACAGGAATGTTTATATCTAAATTGTTGTCGATAATGAAAATACTTCTATTGATTAATTATTTCAAACAATATAAGCAATCATTTTTAAGAAATGGCCACTAACGAGGTCATGCTTCCCCTCTTCTAGATTCAAGCAAGGGAAAGAACCCTCGCATCACGGTGGTGCCGAACGGTGGCACCACCGAGTAACGGTCCACTAATGCCACCCCCCACCAACGTGAGGGTCATTGAGCCCATTGACAACAAGGGCAACGCCCCATGCATAGGTTAGGCCCAACAAGGGCTGTCGGGCCTCGTTATAGTCATGTGGGCTGAAGGCCCACTAGCCCTCATTTGACATAATCTTGTTCAATATGGGATGGGACTATCAAAGGGCTTAGCCCGGTTCAGTTGGGCCACAAATCAAACCGCATTTATCCTTAATTTATTTTTTGGACGATAAAAAAAGGATAAATAAAGATAAATTTGCATTTATCCTTAATTTAGGGTATAAGAAGATTAGACATTTTTTTTTAATAAGAGTCAGAAAATTCGATTGTATGAACCAAGAAAATTTGGAAGATTTCGTTGCCCAAGGTAATTGGAGAGTCCAATTGCACATTTTGACAAAGACCAAATTGTACTTAACTGCAGTGTCCGCCTATGTAATGCCCTACTAGTCTCGTGGCCCGAGAAAGATGCAAAAGGATTGGATAACTGATGATATATTAACCTCAAATGCAATGGAATAGTTCCAAGGATGCATGTTCTTTGTTCTGTTTTGTTTTTCTCTTTTGAAATCTTTGCACTTGCCCAATATGTGAAAGATATTAGAATTCGCCCATAGGATGGCCGGCGAGCCTCTAAATATTATCACAGTGGGAGACGCTGTGAGTTAGATAAGAAATTTATCGCATTTAAATCAAACGCTTAGCCATTCAATCAAACTTTCGAGGTATATTTTATTTTAGGTTTACGATGTTTTTAGCAATTTTAACTCCTACATTGCCATGAAGATGCGGATCATTGAGAATCTATAAATGCCAAAATCAAGGTTAAGAGAATGTAAATTCTTCACCATGCTCCAATTACTGAGTGATCCTTTTAGTACTTCTCCCAAATGATGTTTATAATATTTGTTTATTCAACCTTGAGTCTCGTCTTTCATTTGTAGGAGATACGTCTATTTGAATCAGAGATAGTATCTCTCTCCCTTGAGGAAAGTATTTTAGAAGAAAACTTTAGAAAAATGGCAGCTTAGTTATGTCCAAGAAAATATAAGTATATTTACATAATCTTTTCCAGTGGATAAATCATGATCAGCTCATTTTATATATCATCCGACCTTCGAAATAACGCGACTTTTAATTCTAGCCCACGTTGAGACTGTTACCTAGAGAATAGACATAGATTTGGTGACAAAATCGAACCATTATAGAGTGATGTGCGCTTTATTTATTTTTATTTTTCTGTTCATTATTATCGGTGAGTGTCCACTAGCACATATTTGCCATAATCTTCACTGGGTACTGTTGAGTTATATTCCAGGAAAGTATTGTACAATCCACATACAACCTAATTAACCTCCCTTGTAGGTTGTATTATTAACCCTATCTAAGACATCTTGATTTGCATACCAAATGAAAATTGCGATGAAAGGATGTAAATTCGTGTCAATTCATACCTATATATAACTTTAGCCATATCACAGCTGTGTCATAATCGCATTTTCTCTATGTAAAGAGACCCTATCCAACATTGCCCACCCTAAGAAACACTAAGGAAGCCCGGTGTCTCTATGTAATATCATTCTATCGAAACTCCTCCGTTTCATCGAGAATGATCAACTTCCCCCGAAATGATTTGGCTAAGAGAGATCCCATTTCGTCAGGCCTTTTCGCAAAACCAAATGGAAAACCTCAAGGCCACCAAAACATCAATCCACCCCCATGTCCAAATGCACCGCCGTAGTTTCTACACAAAGTGTCGTAACTGGCATATCATCCTTCGGAAACTTTCAACAAAGTGGACAACATCAATTTCTTTACGAGATCCAACGATCACCGACTCTCGAATTAATGATTTTGTCTAACGATGGAGAAACATCCCTAATTTTGGACGAGGGAGGGCAAGTTTTCCGTTGATGAATGCAGATGTAGAGGGAACAAAACAGGTTGACGAAGCTGCCCATGATGTCGTCGCCTTTGCCATTCGTGGCACTGCCAATATATTTGGCAATTGGGTTGGTTTCAAAACGCTCGCATTTAGCAGAGAGCAACCCAAACACCTGTTTTGGTCCAATGCCCCACCCAACAAAAAGAAGAGCCAATGGGATTCCGACACTTGTCTTGAACTTCCGATTTACTCGCCGGCAACGGCGCCGATGAAAGCCACCACTCACTCATAATAGACATTCCTAAAAAGCCAACCGTTCAGAATTTAAATATCTTCGGGGAAGGGTCTTAGAAGCATACGTTAACGTCGCCCCCTTAAAACCTTTTGATGAACAAAAGAACTGGATTTGTATAAGTTGAATTGATCGGTCCATTGAGCAATGTAATTTAACTTGGGGATAGAATGAAATTAACAAAAGAATCCCGAAAAAAAATTGGAAAAAAGAACAATTAAACTAAGACAACAGTGAATTTCTTTTTAATCCTGATGTAAAGATACAATTTGAGAGAAAAAGAATTTTACTTTAAACATAAAGACTAGACAAAGATGAATAAAATGAAGAAAGATCAAGACCGAACTTTTTTATTCTTCATTCATGAAGAAAGTTATTAATCGTGCTCGTGAACCTTGTCCTCAAAGTTCCTTTTTTCCTATGGATGGACTAGATTTGAATGTAAAGAATGTGTTGATTAGAATTGAACTTTTATCAAAATCACTTAGACTATGTGTGGGAGCCGGAACAAAAGCCATCATAGGATAAAATTTATCATATCATGTGTTTGGTTACGGCATAAGATAAGATAAGATCATATATATAGCACGAATTTAGCCTGAATAAAAACATATCGTCGGGAAGGTGGGATAAAAGATGGACAGAATTTCTTATATCCATGGTCTAAAAGCCTTTTTTTTTTAAATAACAAACTTCTTAAATTAATAAAAGATGATGAAAAATGTATAAATAATATTTGAATTATAATGTGAAAAGAAAATTCAAAATACCAAGAACAACAATTTTCAATTTTATGCATTTGTATTTTTATTTATACAATTGAATTTCTTTATATTCTATAATATATATTACATATTTTGGGAATTTTAGAGTAATTTCATTCCAATTCACTCCTCCGTTGTTCCTTGGTTCACATTAAGACTCCACGAAAACTACGACAGAGTTGAAATTCTGTAATAAATTTACTCCAAACTAAGTACATCTCCAACTTTACAAGTCCAACCACAAATGTTTTATGAGGTGTCGCTACAATCACGTAACAGTGGTCTCGCTCTCAAGTTCTCAATCCTTCACCAACCTCGCCTCGTCATCTCCCTACATCCATAAAAGTAGGGAGGTTGGAGGTTGGAATTTATTTCTTCTGTGGATAAGTTATGTATAGATTTTTCGAGAAGGCCTCTCTCTCTCTCTCTCTCACTCTCACGCTCTCTCTCTCAACATATACAGACAATGGTGTTCCAAGAAGAGGAGAATCTTGTGTACGGCCTGAAGCTCTCCTCCGTCGGGCCGGCCCGGGTGACGGGGACGGACGTGGTCCATGAGCCGGCAGCCGCGGACCTGGCCATGAAGCTGCACTACCTGAGGGGGGTCTACTTCTTCGCCGGCACGGCCGTGGAGGGGCTCACCGTCCCAAGGATCAAGGAGTCCATGTTCTCCTGGTGCAGCGACTACCACACCACGAGCGGCCGCTTCCGGCGCTCCGACTCCGGCCGCCCCTACATCAAGTGCAACGACTGCGGGGTCCGGTTCATCGAGGCCAAGTGCGACCGCACCGTCGACGAGTGGCTCCAGGCCGACCGCCACGGCTCACTCCTGAGGCTGCTCGTGTCGCACCAGGTCGTCGGCCCCGAGCTGTTCTTCTCCCCTACCTTTCTCGTCCAGGCACGTACCCATCTCCCTCCCCACTCTCGCTCGAGATTTTCTAATACTGCTAAGTGGACCCATAAAACTAAGTATATGAACCGAGTGTATATCCGCATGCTCTCATTTAGCAATTCGTGTTTTATGGTGCGTTTGTTTCACGAAAAAGTTCAAAATTCAGAAAATATTTTTCGAAAATTGATCGTTCGTATTGCCTAAAACAATAAATGAATGAAAAATATTTCCACCATCTGCGAAAATAGTTACTCATAAATTATTATCGATAATAAAAATATTTTTGTTGATTAATTTTTCTAAGTGATATAACTAACTAATTTTTGAAAATCTTGAGTTTTCCTTTAAATTTTGAAAAAATATATATTTAATTCCAGTGTCAATACATGAATATAGTGAAAGCTTTAAATGTTTCGGATTTTGAAACGAGCAAATGCAGGAGATTCAAATTTTAGAGTCTATTTGGGATAGATTCTCTCCTACTTTTATACTTACGAGTTTCCCTTTAAATTCTGAAAAAAAAAAAAAGTAAATAGTTATTTAAATTTTGAAAAACTTAAATAACTCTTCTTATAATGAGTCCTAATGCTTTTATTTTTTATTTTTTATTTTTTATTTTTTATTTTTTGTGATTCTTCTCATTAAATATTTTCACAATTCAACAAGTAATTTATACAAAAAAAAAAAATATTCCAATTTCATAGTCACGGGTTGGATAATGCACGGGTACTCTACTAGCTGATAATAGAACATGTATAATCAAGAAAAACTGTACAGAATTTAACATATGTTTTTAATCAAGTCGTGATCTTGGACCTTATATAAAAAAGGAAATCTAAAAGTGATAATTTTTTTACGCGGAGGAATATTATTTCCGTCTGAAGACTCCTGTTTCGTGGTCAATCCATGGTCAAATATTCATAATTTTTTAAGCATGCGGCCTTAATGATAAAGGGATTAGAGGGTGAGGACGCTAATATCATAGCTCGGCCCCTTTCCTATTCAGCTTTGCCACTAGAAAGCATAAACCGGAATTCCTATCATATATTGTTTCTTTTTTCTGTGTGAGTTTGGGGAATTCCCCCCAATTCATAGGTCCGGTGCGGGATTCAACTTCCGCGATCAGAGCAAAAGTCGGAGAGAGATCAGAGTTAGAGAATTAGAAATCAATCCGTGTTCAAATATTTACATATCATTTTCTTTTTCTTTTTCTTTTTCTTTTTTAAACCAGTCGTCCTCTTTGGACCAAGCGTAGTGATGTCAAAGCGAAAGCCAAAGCTGCCGACTGCCTAGTATCCTTTGCTTCGACTGCAAGCATTAAAAGCTCTTGTGGGTGGAAAAAAAATTAGGGAAAATAAAAACTTTAAAAGCTTATTGAGCATTTTTCTGTTCAAATTAACGAAAATTAGTGAAATCCAATCGAACTTAAAAACCCTAAATTCTAATCTGCAAGCAGAGATCACTTTGTTATTTCCATTTAAATACAATTAATTAACTGTCAGAATAGAAAATCTCGGCAAAGGTTCGCGAAAAGTGCCATACGGGCCTACGTGGCGGCAACATAATGCATCATAGGTTTTTTTTTTTTTTTTTTGGGCTTTGGTTCCTCTAATTAGGGTGCATGCTCCGACTATTGTACATAACATCTAAGTACAGAAATGAAAATTAAATTTTTTTTTATCTATATACGCTCGTATACGGTGCAGGAATTTTGGAATTCTCTGCTCAAATTGTGGCCGTCGAGAACGGTTGGGAAGTAGTAGTACCTCATTAAATGCAAAATTGACTTCAGTAGGGCCAGCACCAACCCATGATGCGACGACGTAAGAGCATTTATTGTGGGAACTGTTTGGTGAATTAATGTCGGCAAATGTTTAAAAAAAAAATCTATGGTATAATCTTGATTGCTATCCAAGAATATATATTCGTCTCGTCATCAATCTCCCTAAGTACGTTGTACTTTTTTTTTTTTTTTGGGTGAAATCGTTGTACATGTGCTTCTAAATCACAAGTTGCAGGTGACCCATTTCAATTGCGGAGGCATGTCAGTGGGCCTCAGCTGGGCCCACATACTCAGCGACCCATTCTCGGCCTCCGATTGCTTCAACACATACGGCCGAACCTTATCGGGCCTCCTCCACCCCGACGTGCCAAAAGGGCCGAGAACACTTTCCGTGCCCGGAAGATTGGCGGACCCGCCGAAGCCCGCGAGAGAACCCGTGTCCATCAAACGGGTCGGCCCGGTAGGAGACAACTGGGTGGTTGACAACAGTTGCACCATGGAGGCATTCACATTCCACCTTAGTCCAGACCAATTGGCACGTTTGAAGTCAAAAGTGGGTGGGCAGAGTCATGGAGAGCAATTCCCACTGTTTGAGTCTCTTTGTGCCATCCTTTGGCAGCTGATAGCCAAAGTCAGGGCAGGGAATGAGCCAAGCACTGTAACCCTCATCAGGAATGACCCAAGCAAAAGGGAGGATGGACTTTTGAGCAATAGCCTAAAGATATGCACGGTCGAGGCGGATTTCTCAGTCGCTGGCGCCTACCCGGGAGAGATCGCAAGGGCACTGGTCGATAGAGCGCAGGACGAGAGCGGCCTCATCGAGGAAGCTGTTGAACGAGATGGCGGAGTGACCGATTATGTTGTCTACGGGGCAAATCTGAGCTTCGTGGACTTGGAAGAGGTCAGCATGTACGGGTTGCGGTTGAACGGTAACCAACCGATTTTCGCGAGTTATGTGATCGAAGGCGTCGGAGATGAAGGGGCGGTTTTCGTGCTTCCGGGGCCACCAAGTTCCAGCAAGGATGGCGGCAACGGTAGGGCGGTGACTATAGTTTTGCCGGAGAATCAGTTGCTCCAGTTGAAGAGCGAACTGGAAGAGCAGGACATGTTGGTTTAGAGCATGTTGAGGCTCATGCTTAGCGTAATGTAAGATGGAGAATCTGATCTGTGGAGTGTATTATAGAATGTTCAGGTTGTGCGTGTAAGTTGGTATTTGCGGCCCAAGGAGGAGACGAACTTGGGCTGCTTGTTGGGCCTTGTGAAAGAAAAGGAATTATAATTTCCTCATTATCGGTTGGGCTGCTATGTTGAATAAAGTTTGTTGGCTACATACCTCGATTTTGTGAAATGAATGATTTGAAAAATATTTTTTAAAATATAATCCCTTGAATTACTTACAAAAATGAAGAAACGAAAAATATTTAAACATAAGTTATTGTTGATAATGGAAATATTTTTCATTAACAAGTAGTTTAAACTAAGTAGCACCGACACACACGCGACAGGACACGACAAATATTTAAACATAAATTATTGATGATAATGGAAATATTTTTTATTAACAAATCATTTCAACTAAGTAGAACCGACAAGCACACGCGACAGGACACGATATGACTCGCCAATAAGTCATTTCTCAAAAAATAGAGAATTCTGATACGATGGAACACGTTGTATACTAAATGTACATTTTCATAATTATCATGAGTATATAAAAATATCAACAGTAAGTTTCTGCTTCTTCCGTTAAGGATTCACGACTAGGTTTTTTTGGGGCTAGTTGGGTATATTAATTTTGGGTGACTCGGTATATGACTTTTGGTTTGTCGGAGGGGTATATAACTTAAGTATGTATATATTTGATAGATTCATATTTTGACCCCAAATCTATTGAAAATACTTAAAATTGAAATGGCGTGTCGAAATGCTGGATTCGTGTATCGCTGGTGTGTATGAAGCGCCGATCACATGTTGATCTCATGTCAGAGATTGTCGGGAGAGTGTCGGAGAATGTCTAACATGACATATAGGCCCCCGGAAAGTGTCGGTGTTTCCTAGCATTTCAAGCAATACAAATGACCATTTATAACAAAATATTACCCAAATCATTTATCAGTTCAAAAAAGACGGATTTGAGGCTTTTTCCCAAGTTCAAAACTTTATACTTAATGACGCGCGACTATAAGTTGGACGTTTAAACAAGTTATATCGTGGAAATAGGTTCCGCTCGTTTCAATCATTATTTCTTACATAATTATTTAATAGTTATGTTGTACCAAGATGTCTCGATACATCTCGCATTTCTAGGAATCTCTTTCGTAGACCCATATAACCCGAGTCAATCACAATTTTGACCATACGGATTCTACGTGGACCTTTGATAGGACGCCACGTGGTGGAGTTGGGAAAATTTCTTGCAAATTGACCCCGCTTCCAGATCAACAAGGTCAAACATAATGTGAGTTCCATGACCACGTTGTCCTCCAATTTTCAATCACTTAGATTCTCAAGCTACTCTCATCCCATGTTTATTTACACCAGGTTAAAAAGCGTTACCGAAATTGCAAAATAGGCATATTTACATCTTGCCCCTTAGACTTAGATGTATTTGCGGAAATGGTAGTTCGCTTTCCGATACTTTTGTGGTTGTAACATCGAGCCCAACATTCGACATCGGCTTTCCCGGGCATCACCTGGTCAGACGAGAGCATGTGACCAAAATTTTGAAAATCAATGTGAGGGGCACATTGAAACTAGTCAGGTGGCTATTGTGAACACAGGAAAAATTACCAAAATAATCATTAATTTATTTTACTTGTATTAATTCAGTCCTAAATATTTTCAATTTAATCATGAATCATTTCTCGTTTTGTCAAGATGCAGACCATCCTATGTGGCACGACCGACACAAATGCACACCAAATTTGTTAATTTATTTGAATTCTTTTCTTTTTTCTTTTTTCTTTTCTTTTTCCTTCTTCATCCACTGTTCGCTAGGCCTCGGCCATGGCCAATGACCGGCCATGGGCTACAATTGGCAAGTGGCCAATCTCAAGAGAGGCTCGCCCTCACCGGATCTAGCGAGATCAAGGATCGGCCTCACTAGCTTCGGGTGAGCCCGAGCTCGTCGAATACGGCGAGGCAATAGTTGCCTTTGGCTAGTTGTCGCCCAACGCAGAGGCCTAGTGGCGAAGGCAGAAGGGAAAAAATAGAAAAGAAAAGAGAAAAAAAACTAAAAATTAATGAAAATTGTCTACATGAGTGTCGACCGTGCCACATACGATAGTCGATATCCACGCAACGATTCTCAGCCAAAATGGGTTAGATGAACTACATTGGCAAAGCATGAAAATGTTTTTGCACTTAATTGGCACAATTGAAAGTAATTTTTTTGACACAATTGAAATATTTATAACTAAATTGACATAAATGCAACAGATTTAGGACTTTTTTAGTAATTTCCCAAGTAAAAGGCAAACTACCGCAACCCCAATAGTCTTGGGGGGGTGATGTGATTTCTCCCACCATGAACTGAGACCACCAAGCATGCTAGGGTTTCAATCTACAGGCATAGAAGACATCGTCAATGTTAGGCTCTGTTGTTTCACGGAAAATGTAATGTAATAACAATATTTTTCGGTGTTTACCCAATACTTAAAAATGAACTGGAAAACGATTTTTGTTGTTTGTCAAGGAATTGATTTTAAAAAAAAAAATTAACTAATTCGATTTTTTAATTATTATTATTTTATATTTTCAAATAAAAAATATTTTTTATTTTAAATTATTTTATTTTTCGCAATTTTTTTTTCTTTTTGTTTTCCTTCCGTAATTTCTTCTCACCCGGTCATCAGCCACGGTGGCTGTCGGCGACCAGCCACAGGCCAACCTCGGCCTCAACTCGATCTCGCTAGAGGCCGGCAAACTCAAGCTAAACCTTGCCAACCTCGAGCGATAATGAGCTTCGTTGGATCTAGCGAGGCGAGCCTCGCTCGCTCAAGACCAAGCCCGGCCAAGCCAAATCTGGCAAGGCAAGGCCTCCCTTTGTCGCGAACCCCCCTCTCGAGATTGCCATCGGCATTGGCCGGGCGATGGACGGTGTCAAGGGTTAATGGGTTATCATCGTCCAACTCATAATAGATGGATTTCGAACGCGGGACCCTCCCAAGGCCTATTACCCAAATCGCGACGGAGGGGGGATTTAAAAGTCGAGGTCGACCTTAATGTGGTCGGGTGACATGTACGCAGTGTGCATGCCAATGGAGTCGCCACCAATCATTTTTTGGAGGGTATGATAAAAAATTCTATCGAGTGATCGGGAGATATCATTTTTTTTTTATAACCGAGGTTTTCCACGTGCAATGGACTATTCCTCGGGATGGTGGAGATATGAGCGTCAATGCCACCGGTTAAATCCCCCAAGACGAGGCTAGGAAGATTCGAACTTGGGACCTCATCGGTTTAACTGTCTAAGGCCTCGGGATCTCAAACTCAGCCAATGCCTCAATGGCATCGGAAGATATCGTTCGATTCTGGAAAACCAAAGAAAAAGGTTCGAGGACTTGGTTACGTCGAGATTGTCATCGACGCCCTTTCGGTATATAAGTTGAGTGATTTCCTAAACTAAGAATTCATGCATATGCATCGAGAGATGAGGTAGGTTTTAATGATCTAAGGATATCATGCAAAATGGGAATTTTCTACCCTATCAATCATAGCCAATAAAAGAAATGCGCAAATCAAGGTAACCAAGAACGTGCGGATAAAACACATTCAATTCATCAATCAATATCAACATTTTATGCCTAGTATAGTCCTATAGGCTTAAAGAATGACCCATTTAAGTTCTGGGATGGTTCGGGAAAAATTTGGGACGAAGTGTCTAGAGGGGTAAAATGATCATTTTTGAAGACTTGGGAACCCAAAAATAAAAATTTGGGTTGGGCCAGTTGAATGGGGTCATTTCCCATTTTTTATGATTTTTTGGAATTTTTCCTTTTTTTCTAATTTTTTAGATTTTTTATGAATTTTTATTGATTTTCTGATTTTTTTTTAAACTTTTTTCGGACCGGACTGGATCGGCCCTCGCAAACCGGACGCCCGACCTAGACCAGAAGGGTCCCGAGCCGGTCTAATAAAACAACCGTTTTTGTATTTTTTAATTATTTTCTGATTTTTTTGAATTTTAACCTATTTTTTAGAATTTAAAAATTCTAATATCAGATCCTATGGTCCAGGTTGGTCCACATGGCTAAGCCACAGCCCTCAGATCAGCATACTAAAATCTACGGCTCAAATCAAACGAATACTAAATCTAGACCGTCTGATCTGATTACTAAAACTAACGGCCACGATCGGACGACGAGACTAATTCTCAACCGTCCGATCTAAAATTTTATTTTTTATTTCTGAAAAACGGTTTTATAATTTTGAAAATCATTTTTAATTTTCAAAAATCCCAGATCGCGACACATGGCACCACCCTCACCGACCGATCAATTTCTTTTTTTTTTATTATTATTAAAACGATTATAACGGTTTCGCCGACGTGACTACCACGTGTCAAGCCACGTGGGGCCATGTTAGTGCCACGTCGGACGTTGACCGATTAATAAAAGTTGACCGGTCTTCGTCTTCCTCGCGAGGCCATCGAACGGACAGCCGATGCTTCTCCGGCGGCAATCGACGGCCAAACTTGGACCAAATTGCATGAAATTGGTCACAATCGATTCGTCTCATTAAGACAAACAACATATCCAAAAATTAACTAATATTATCCACAAAATCGACACGAATCGAGCTCAAACCAATATGGCTATGGCGGACTCTAACGTGCGGAATCAAGCATAACTATTCAATCAAAGCTTCAAGCACACTCAAATCAAGTTTAGAACACTTACCTATGAGTCCGATTGACTTGATTTTGGCTTGCTTGAGCTAGGGAAGTCTCGACAAATCTATGAGGTATGGAGGTTTTGACTCGACGTTTTCTCGTAGAATCAATACAAAAAACCAATGTGATGATGCTCAATGAACAAAACGCACACAATAACCGCAAGAATCATGATCGGAGAAGCAAGACACCATGTGAACACAGAGAGAAGGAGGAAGTTCAAGCTCACCTTTTTCGGGGACGTCGAGCTGCGAGACTAGTGACGATTGCTTCCTTGGAGCTTGTGTAAGCTTCCCGAAGTGGATTGGAAGCTCGATTTGGTCTAGATCGTCTTGACCGAGCTCGAAGCTCCGGCAATGGCGGCCTCGGAGAGAATTTTCTCTCTCTAATGCTTTCTCTATTCTGTTATATCTAGCGAGCAAAATGAGCTCCCTTCCTTGATAAAAAAAAAATGCGTGAGATTGGTTATATCCAATTATTGAAAAACTAGCGTACATGAGCGAGACGTTGCCGACTTCAATTCACGTGTGATCACATGCATTTTGGCACGTCGATGGCAAGGAAACATTGGGGAATTCCGTTAAGTCCGTTAGTAGGTCTAGTGAGCACGAATTGACGACCAAATTGGTTTGTTAGTGCTAATGTTGACTTTTGCAGGTCTATGGCATTGACCGACTTGGCTGTCGCAGCTCGGGCATCCCCAGGCGGCGAGAGTAGTAGCGACGGGTTTGGTCCGTCGAGACCTTCAAAGCCCACCCCGTGGGAGCTCCAATTATGGCCGGGAAGATCCTCGATTTTGACATCAAAGTTCGGCCTGAAAATGGAGTTCAAATCGCGCGGGAGGGGGGGGCGAATTTGGGGAAAAAGGGTCTCTAGGTCATTGGGTGGGATCTTGTCCGACCCGACGGACCCACTCAACCTGAAATGACCAAATTGACCTCTAAGATTTCAAAAATTTTCAAATTAAATTTCAAAATTGATCTCGGGAACATGAATTCTATTGAAAAATGTAATTTTCCTTGAAAATATACAATGAATTGCATAAAAACCCTAATTTTAGATTTTGACCCGATAATGAAAATTGATAAATTCAAACCCTAAATGGCCAATTCAGACCAAAATACTCCCACCAATCGATTTACTAGGTCAAAAAGTATAGGGTATGGGTCTTACTTTGCCATGGTGATCCTTATATTTTAATTAATTGCATTTTGATTGAAATACGGGGACTTAATTGAAAATTATTTGTCCAATTTGGTCCTTTTTGTTTAATTGTGCAATTTTATAAAATTTTTGGGTCAGGAATGAATACAAAGGACTTGAGAAAATTGTCACAACTTGTAAAAAGAAAAAAATAAATTTTAAATGACTCAAAAGGTATTTTTCAAGCTAATTTGGAATTATGCTCATTGAAGTAGCCTATAGTCCCGAATCAAAATTTTCAAATTTAAGAGATCAAAATGAAAATGAAATAAAAATAAAAATATTGACTTTTTTTTGTATTTTTGCAGCCTCAAATACTATTTTTCCCGATTTTCCAAGCATTTTTCTATTTTCGAAAAATAATAATAAAATGTAAAATATATGAAAAATTATTTTTTTATTAAAAAATGGTTCCTTAAGCTTGGCCAAGGTTCCCAAAATTGATTTTTCAATTTTTTGACTTTTTATGAATTTTTTTTTATGAATTTTCTAAAAATAAAGCGATTAAAAATCAAGTGTCAACACCCTTGATGTCGGTGATGCCGAGGCTTACCTACCTCGCTCATTCGAGGTCGAGCTTGGCCGAACCAGATCCGACGAGCTCGGCCTCCCTCGAGGCCCGCCACCGCCACCGCCACCGTCGCTACGGTTTGCCATCGGCGAAGGAAGCAAGCGAAGGAAGGAGGAGCGGCAGACGAAGGAAGGAGCAGCGGCAGACGAAGGAAGCATGTGGAGGAAGGAGGAAGAAGGAGAAAAGAAAAGAAAAAATAAAATAAAGAAGAAAATAAAAAGACTAAAAAATAAAAATTTCGAAATTTTAAAAAATAATTAAATAATGAAAATTATTAAGAAAAGAAGTGTGAAAGAAAGGAGGAAGAAAAGACTTGAAAAATGTTTTTCTTTTCTCAAAATGACGAAAATATTTTCCTCACTTTTGAAGGGATTTTTTTTTTTATGGGTGGAAGATATTTTTCTAAACTAACTTATTTTCCGTGAATCAAACGCCGGAAAATCCGGAATTTTTTTTTTTAAGAAGTTGTTTTCCGTGAAATAAACGGAGTCTTCAACTTTATTCAATTTTCGGGCTGGAGGGATCCATGTGTGCCATCGTCCATCTATGATTTTTGAAGGACTTTCAAGGAGCATGCATGAGAATTAGGGGCAAATTCAACGACTTCAATGACATTCCAAAAGTTCAATTCTCAGACTAGTTTTAAGGCCCCAAAGCAACCAATACAGCTATGTCGACTACTAATCTTGGAAATCAACAACTAGACAGTCATTTGCCAATCATAAAATCAACAACTTCAACCTTGGACCCATTGAATCAAGTTATGGTCGAAATTCGTCTTTGCCTGCATGTTTAATGATTGAGCTGGATCAATCGATAAAATTTGAGTTGGACTTGAGAATTGTTTCATCCAACCCGATGCCCCTATATCGGGTGACGCATGCACAAAGAGAATCAACCCTCGTTCTAAGACTCGTTCAAGACTAATTAGTGAGAGAATTTGCTCTGCAATATCGCTGCTCACATTCTGCTTAGTAAAACAGAACAATTTGAGTTTGTCCAGCCATCTCTTCACTCTTCACTTTATGTCGTACCGTCCAAGGCTATGAAAAACTTCTCTTCCTGGGCCTAGACTACTCTGTTCCTTGTTAGCGGCCCAATTGGCCCAATGCCATTGATCATGCAGCCAGGAATTAAATCCACACGATCCACTGATCATCTGATTTTCAAGGGCTTCATTCATGTCCACCGTTTGATAGGAGGACCCCACAAAAAACTTTCTGAAGATTTGGTCCTCCCTTCTAATATCTTTTATGGGAGGAAGTGATCGGTCACCTGTATAGAATTATAAAGTCAAGGAAAAATAGTTTAGTTTTTTTGGAAAAAGTTCTACATAAGAATATGAAATGCCCTCATTTTTTCAAATAAGGGCATAAAATGAACATTTTTTCAAACAAAGACCGAAAGAGGCCATATCAATCTCAAATAATGGCTTAAAATGGCCATGTAGTTTCAAATAAGGGTCTGACTTCGGCCAACTAAATATTCCAAGTGATCGAGCGAAAGATAGTGTTAATTCAAATTTATTTTTCTTTATTTCTTTCCTCCTTTTTTTCTTTGCTAGTAGGGGCCGACGATCCTTGTCGGCGACTAGGAAGACCTGCAAGCTCTAACCGACTGCGGGCAAGGGTCGCAGCCTTGCCTAGGCCTTTGCTGGTCGCGGGTGAGGCAACCCTCGCCCGGGGCTCTGCTCTGGCCGACGAAGGAGGCCCTTACCCAGCCCTCTTCGAGCATTGCTAGTGGGCGGCCACCAGTGAAAAGAAAAGAAAATAAAAGATAAAGGGAAAAAAAAGAAAAAATCAAAATAGTAAAGATGAAAGTGCCATTAACTAGTATAAAGGTCAAGCTCTTCTTTTAGATTGATATAGCCATTGCAGGCTCTTATTTAAGAAAATGATGGCACTTCATATATTTATTTGAAATGAGGTCCACTTTAGTATTTATTTGAGAAAATGTGAGTATTTCAAATTCTTATTTGAGATTTTTTTCACCGGGTATTTAGGATTCTTTGAACACTCGATTGAGATCATCACGCAAGATAGTCCCCTCGATGCATGCTTATAGGATGATAAATGGAGGACAGATGCTTCCGTGCTACTAAAGGTAATCTCGAGAAAACAAGCTGTTTTTGTCAAAAACATTATCAACTAAGAATGAATTGCTTGGTCCAAGACATTTCATGTGAACGTTTATTACATTCTTTCCTCTATCGGGAAAAGTGTCAAAAAAGTCTTAAACCTATTGCATTAATGCCAATTTAGTCATAAATTTTTTGAATTAGTATCAATTTAGTCTTGAATCTTTTGCATTTGTGCCAATTGAGTCAATCCAGCCAATTTTTGCCGAAAATTGCTAACGTAGACGTCGGTTGTCCTACGTGGTACGGCTAGCGCCGACATGAATTTTTATATATATTACTTTAATATTTTTAATATTTTTTTTATTTTTTCTTCTATTTCTTTTCTCTCACTTTTTTTTTTCTTTTGGGGTTGACAAGGGTTGACGACCAACCCCTGCTAACCCTAGGCGAGGGCCGATGTCCCTTTTCGACACTAGGTGAGGACCGCAAGGCCCTTGCTAGCCGGTAAGTGTGGGCTCGTGGGCCTTTGCTGTGGCCGGCGAGGGCCGTGACAACCTCGCTAGATCCGGCCAGGCAAGGGCGCCGCGGCCCTCTCCCGATGTCGGCCGGCAACTCTTAACGCCCTCAATTAAAAAAAAAGTGCAAGAAAAGAAAAATAAGAAAAAAAAAAAAAAAAAAAAAAAAATCTATGTCGGTGCCGGCCGTGCGACGTAAGATAATCGATATTTACGTCAACAATTTCAAGCCAAAATTTGCTAGATTGACTCAATTAGCACAATATAAAAGGTTTAGGACCGAATTGACACCAATACAATAGGTTAAAGACTAAATTGACACAAAAAAAAAAAGGATTTAGAACCGAATTGGCACCGATGCAATAAGTTTAGGGCTTTTTTAACACTTTTCCCTTCTGTTGTGACCCCGTCTAAATGCAAGTGCCGAGATAATAATAATAATAATAATAATAATAATAATAATAATAATAATAATAAATTATTATTATTATTATTATTATTATTATTATTATTATCTATGGAAACAGCTTTAGAGAACGTCTTTCATGGGTTTTCCCTCCACTAAAATCTGTTCATTTATAGCTCCATAAATCACCTCACCATTTTTCCGAAAAAAAAAAAATCGCCTTACCATTTTAGACCAAAAAAAAAAAAAAAGATCACCCTACCATGAACGGAATCGAAGTTTGGTGATTTGATACATCTACTTTCCGTCGAAATCAAATTCGGCGAGGCAAACTTGATGGGACAACGTGCTTGTTGATTGAAACATGCTACCAACTTCATGAATTTTGATAGTATCGAAAATGATCCGATTTAAATTGACCCATTTTCATATAATACAATCTATTGACTCATCCAACTCATATTCAATTTGATCCATATTGCTTAACCACTTCCATATTCAAGAAAACTTAGAAAATCTCATGCCCAAATTGACACTTTTATATTCAACAAAATCTACTTAAACTCATATCCAAATTAAGGTGAGAACGCCGAGCGAGCGAGCGTGAGATCGAGTGAGGATGAAATGGATGATAAATGGTGAGGAGAGTCATAGACTTGAGTAGGGTTTGAATAAGTTGTGAATCTATTTAACATTCATATTATTTTGAGTTTTACCTTTCTAAACTTATTGATAACTCATCTAGAGAACATAAATAACTCGTGTAATAACTCACCCATCAAACATGGGTTAAGAAATTGATTTATAACCCATTTTGACCGGTCTAATCATCATTAGATGTACACAATACAAAGGAACTCCATTGTCGTGATTTTGAAGCGACAGCCGGCATATTCTAACCTGTAAATTGCAATGCAATTCGGCCACAAAAAGTTGTGGATAGACGGTGGCCGGTGCGCCTATGCCACCCATGATAATCCACCCTATAAACAGGACCACCATCGGTCCGAGTACCAAACAAAGCAAGATGACATTGACCCATCAGTCGACGCGATCCACCCTTAACAAAAATTTCCACAAATTTTCATATCCGAAGATGGGTTTTCTCGCTCTTTCCACCGTCGCATCGCTCCAAAATGGCATTTTTGCATAGTCAGCTATTCGCTTGTGAACATGATGCAGCTAAAGGTAGCAATTTCGTGTCATCGACTTGGAGACAACATCCATTTCGAGTGAGGCGTGCCGTCTCGGTTCAGACTTCCTCTCATCCCGCCCTGTACCCCCTTTTAATCTACCCAAAGAGAGCAGGCAGAACTGTGGACCCTGTCAATATCGATTCGGCTCATGTCTAGATTCATGTCCTCCGCATAACCGAACATTATGTACAGGTCGAATGACGATAAATCGGAAGTCCTGCTTGGTCATACTAAGCCTAATACAAGCATTCGAAGGTTCTGTGGAGTCAAAGAGACATCGTTGTTGAAAAAGACCAACCGACGAGGAAAAAAGAGGGCAGCCCAAATGGACCGAAGGCAAAAAAGGTACACAGAAAAAGTAGAAGTCCATCCCATCAAACTTTAGGTAACGCATTTCACCTATAGATTTATCGTGAACATTCAGCGCCATAAACTATACATTCCTCGCCTTCAAGTAACTGCATGATAAGCATCTCACTCTACCATATTCTTTCGTTCGATAAAGAGCATACGCTCAACGAGCATTGCCGTTGATATCCTCTACCAAACCAGCAGCTATATATGTACATGACTAAACACGAACCAATCTACGAGTCGCCCGATGGTTCCTCCATTTTTCTGCGCATCCGTGCACCCCAAGACATGTTCCCTCTGGAATCTTTGTGAGCGCTTCTCCCCTTCAACCCCGATAGCTGAACCTGCCAACGGCTCTTCCATCCGCTTTTATCCTCCAGGTCCTAATTCAGATCAAAACCAAGAGAGCGCAGTGAACACACAGGACGTACTTGGGCAAGAAAGAAAATCACACAAGTGATGTAAAATACACCAATCTCGACAACTGTCTCAAATTTTCTAATGAATTCGAGAAGAACAATCAGCTCATTTTGAAATCTGAATATAAAAGAGAGCTACTTTTTTTAGTTGGGCGACATCGGTCTCCTCCATCTGAACCAAGCACTAAAATCCTAGAATATTGGAGCAGATTGCTCAAACAGAGGTCTAAATCCAACAAAAGAAAAAACAACACTCTCTCAACTCCTGCCAATGGCTCTTTCATTTCAATCTCAACTCTTAAGTCCTAGAACTTTTAGATCAAAGCCAAGAGAGAGCAATGAACACGATATTGGTGTACTGAGGAGGCATGTGATGAAACTCTTGCACCAAGGAGAATCATCATTTCAAATTTTTGGTTGAATTAACGAAGAATGAGCAGTTCATTTCGAAGACCGAGTTAAACAGAACCATTTTTGAGTCACAAGACAGTCATCAGTCGCGTCCATATCCTCAATTTAAGGCAGTAAAATCATAGAACATCAGAGCAGATGTATTCTATCAAAGGTTTCAGAGAAGAAATTATGTAACATTGACGATTATGTTATCTATCTAAAGGCAAAAAACCACACTCGGTCAAAGAGAAACAAGTTGTTCTCGAGCATGACAGGACTATAAGCAATACAGGAACTGAGATCACATCAATTTTATCTATCTGCAAATCTTTCTGAGGATCCACGGATTCAGTCAAGAGCTTCATGCACAAATAATGCAACAAGCAAGTAAAGCTGAACCAATAATAACTACGAAAGATCCAACGTATTGTTCAATCACAATCCAGAACACTTTCCCAGTTGAAATACAGAATCAAGAAAAGTCCAAATCAGTGAAATAAATCAATTTGCGCG
Organism: Rhodamnia argentea; assembly: GCF_020921035.1. NCBI lineage: Eukaryota > Viridiplantae > Streptophyta > Magnoliopsida > Myrtales > Myrtaceae > Rhodamnia > Rhodamnia argentea. The sequence continues at coordinate 15,203,722 of NC_063150.1, forward strand.
AACAAAATCGAACAAAACCCAAATCGAAGCACGCAAAATCATCAACACCCAATTCATCAAGCCGAATCAAAAGGGCACCTATCCACCCCCCACAACAACATGCCAAACCTCTGAAAACAAGAAATACAAACTTAAACGAAATCACCGCATCCCATTTGCACATTACCTCATCACACCGGTAGGGCCTGCGAGCCGAGAAAGCCAGGTGAATCCCTCCGGCCAAGTCGCTGTCGTACACGGCCCTCCTGCGAGGGTCCGAGAGCGTCTCGTAGGCCTCCTGGACCCGGATGAACCGCTGGGTGTACTCCTCGACGCGGCCCGGCGGGGACACGTCCGGGTGGTACTTGCGCGCGAGCTGCTTGTACGCCTGCTTGATCTCGGGCAGGGACCCGGACTCGGGTATCCCCAGGAGGTCGTAGAAGCTCGCCTCCGCCGAGGAGAACGCGGAGGCCGCCACGACCCCGTCGTCGATCCGGCCGGCCCTGCAACGTACGGGCCCGAATCGGATCCGGGTCGGGCAGAAGAAGGCCTGGAGGGTGAGGGTAGACGGAGGAGGAGGAGGAGGAGGAGGAGGGAGGCAGAGGCGAGAGGGGTCGCTTCCGGGGAAGGCTATGCCATAGCAAGGCATGGCTTTAGGGAGAGAGATTTCGGGGTTTCCTTGATGATTTGAAGTTTTGATTGTAAAAGAAGGAAAGATTTGATTTTTTTTTGGTCCTTCTGTCCTGCAGAGGGAGGACAAGACAATATTCTCGGTGTCCCAGTTTCGGTGCTCGATCTGATCTTGGGATTCCAGGAATGGTGTGGTTGGCATTCGGAAGGTTGACACTGGAGAAGGATTCAGGCTGGACCGGACAGTCGCTATAAAAGCGATTTCTTTATTTTTATTTTTATTTTTATTTATTTGGGCGATATTCCAATTCAATATTGTTTGATTGTCTTGCCCTCTGGCACGTGCTTTGGTTCTCCTGCCCCCTGAAAAAGAAAAAAGAGCAGAGCATGGTGTTAGTATCTGCTCCGATCGCTTCACATTTCGTGCTAGTTTGAGGTTGCGCAAGATCGACATCTCATATATAAGTGCTCCGGTGCTTATAGCGTATTTGAATTTGGATCTGGTTACAATCCATTCGTCTATGTTTCCAATCATAAGGTCATTCATATGACTAGATCTGTTCTTCGAGCTCTTGTTAAACCTCTCATCTTTTCTTTCGACTTGTCTAAAAAGATTCATTTTTTTTTTTTAGAGTCATCAAGGTTCCGTGCAAGCTTGGAAGCTGTACTGTCTTCGGATGTTGAAGTTTGCTCGGAAGATAATTCATTCACGACTTTAGAACTTCCGTGGATGTTGAGGCCATGAAGAGCTGCGGGAAAGTTGCGGTGAAGATCAGCTGCCAGCGAAGCAATTGTTACTTGGCTTAAATGTCGAGTCAAGGTGAAGATTATTAAAATATATTTCAAGAAGGGCATCACCTTGTGCTGGAAGGTTCCCTACGGAGTTATGGAAGAAGTCTTACGCATGTCCTCCTGTTTCATTCGAATTTGATTATAACCGGAGAAACCATCCATGAGCGAAAACAGCTTGAACGCGAGAGTGAGAATTCATTCTTTGGGCGGGCCAGATTCGGATCTTGATAGTCAACATACACCACCCTGATTTATCGTCCTTTTTCATCACGGGAAAGATATTTGCTATCGAGACAAGTCTTATCAATGTCCAATAATGATATTGGTTAGGTCTCGTCGATCTCCTAACATAATATGCTGTTTAGGAGAAGTCACTGTCTTGCGTTCGGGGTTTAAAGTGGATGAATAATGAATTTCCATAACTGATGGAGTAAAGAGGTAATTGACTTCATTTTTTGCTCCCCATCAGTTGTTAATTTTCCACAACCATGTGAACTTCAATTACATTTAATCCTGCCTCGCCCAGCAACGATGAGGCTCTCACCTGGTCCAATTCGTTTGGAATCACGAATGACTGGTCCGGTTTTCGATTTCCTTGGATTGATTGGAGTGGACCAGGCGAAAATGGGCCAGAGCATATTATTAGTTTGCATTTTTTTTTTGTACAGTAAGCGAAAAAATACATATTGTTTGTGTTAAATTATGTCTCGAGTTTGACCGTTTACGGAATTCAATCCATTGAAAGATTTTGATTTGTTCAAAATCTGGAGCGCATCTAATCCGGATTTCTTGGGCAAAGAAGGTGAAATCTTTTCTCTTTGACCGGTTCTTGATATTGCGCACAGGAGGAGGAGGACACTCTTCTTTGGCAAAAAAAAAGAAACACTAAAAGACAAAAAGAGAGGGGCTTAAATAAAATATCTTATTGTGGGCCCCATGGAGTAAAAGAAAGAAGGGTTTCTTTGCTTTTCTCTATTCCTGATAGAAGTCGGCCAGTAAAAGACGCCAACAGGATTACTTTTTCTCTGGACAAAACCGTGTGAACACCTAAATTTTAATTTTTAAAAAATTATTTATTATTACATAAAATGAGAACCAGTCGTAATTCTCTCAAAAATAAATTCATCATGCTTTGCATATCTATTTTTCGTCAATCGTGTATTATTGTATTAAAATCGAAGGCAAGGCAATAGAGCTTAATTGAACATAGCGACTTGACCAAGCTTAGCATGAAATTTTCGAGGCAACAAGAAAATACTGAAAATTCGAAGAGGGCTTGAACCTATTTTCAGATTTAATTCAGCCCATTTATGCTCATTTAACTGTCAAAGGCTTTTAGCTAATTATTCATTTAATTGATTAAAACCCAATTTGAGCTCGAGATCGTACATTTAAGCCCACAAGAGAATGAAGATTCGGGTACCCCATCTAGAGCCTCCCATGACCGGAAATTTTGAAGAATTTTAATGGGATCGGACTCTTGAAGATTAGAATTTTTAATCCGATGGTCATTAACGAATTATATGTCAACTAGGATTAGAAAACCCTTACTCTATAAATAGGAAGCTAAGCTTAGGGTTCAGGAGGGGCCAATTCATTAGAAGACACGGCATTATTTGAGTGGCCACATAATTATACATGCGGCAAAAGTGAGAGGCATCTCTCGGCGTTTTTCATCGTTCGTCCAAGAGGGAGGCACAATCATTCAAAGATCTTTTTCCATGCTTTTGCTTACGCATCCCACTTGCAGAAACGCCAAATTCCACTTCTCAAGAGGCCACGCAAAGAGGGAAGAAAAGGACAGAAAGGGGAGGCTGGTCTCCCATATCGTATTGGCATTCCTATTGTCCGTCTTTTTCCATGCTTTTGCTTGCGCATTCCACTTGCAGAAACGCCAAAAGGGGAGAAGATCTGACGAGGGGGAGGCCATATAATTCACATGTACGGCCAAATTGAGGTTCATTCTCAAGGATGAGAAAGAGAGCACCCGTGAATTGTTCCTCAGAAGCTCATAATTGATTATGAAGGTGGGGTGTTCGAGGTCTTAACGTCGGGCACTTGAAGGGCTTCTGTGGAATCAAACGTTCGGCACATTGGAATTGTTCCTCAGAGAGCACCCGTGAATTGTTCCTCAGAAGCTCATAATTGATTATGAAGGTGGGGTGTTCGAGGTCTTAACGTCGGGCACTTGAAGGGCTTCTGTGGAATCAAACGTTCGGCACATTGGAGAGTACTCTTGAGACGCCGCGGCCACGAGCCTTGCCGAGCCCAGACGCGTGATTGAGAATTCATGGAAGTGAAGAGGACAAAATGTCAAGTTGTTCCCCGGAGTTCTCCACGTTCTGATGAATCACTATTGGCCAGTCAATCATGACCGGCTCAGCCCCGGTGCCGCCGCATTCCATCGGACCAGCCGCCGACGAGCCCGACACCGACCAACCTCGCTCCTTGTTTATTAGCTTGCTGTCCAGCAGTTTCTGCACCACTGTTCAGCTTGTTTACTATTTGGTGCTATGTTTAGGGCTCAAATTTGGCTCAAAAGGAGCCGTTTTTGGCCAAAAATCAGCTTACACGGGTTCTGAAAATTTAGCTCGAAAAGGTAATTTTTTTCTCAACTTTTGATTGCAAATCTATGTTTATTTGATTGGTAACATGCATATATGTTCACATATATTGATGAATGTATGCTGATTTGTGATCAAAGTTGGAAAGATTGAACTTCTCTATCAATTTTTTATAAGAACCAAAAATTGGACGTTGTGAGTCAAAATCTAATTTTATTTTTAGATCAAACTCAATTTGGTCATGAATTGATTGAATCTTGCAATACTCTTGAGGATTGACAAAAATAAATTGAAACTATCTCTTTTATCAAAGTAGAAATTGTTCAACTCTTTTTTAAGATCAAATTGGATTGATTGGTAAAAAACAAGATTTTTGTTGAATTGGGAGATTAATTTTAGGCACGCATGCATCATTTAGGCCGAAATTGCCATATGGACAATCCATGCTTCAATTTTATATTGAATTGGTTGAATTAAACTAATCCGTTGGTTGTTTAGTGCTATCTCTTGTTTTGGATAAGATTTGACCAAATTGGACTTTATCTTATTAACTGAATTAGATAATTTTTGACCCATGGATGAACTCTTGATCTTGATTGTTATCTCTATCATGTGAGTTGGTTGGGATGTTTATATGATATATGTCTTATCTTATCACTTGCAAATCTTCTTAATTTATTTGATTTGAGGATAAGATTTGATTGAATAGGATAATTATCTGAATTTTTTAGAATTGTCTGAAACATTTTCCGATCCTAAAGATAATTTTATCAAATTTAAATCGAGCGTTGGATGAGGAAAGGTGGACCCCACTTTTATATTTTCAGCCACCCTCTTATTTATTTTTTTTTTTGAAAATTAAATAAGCTGGTCTATTTTTACTTCTCATCTAGTCATGTTTGTTAGATTGTTTCATTTTTATAAAGTTTGCACATTTATAAATAAACATGCCCATGATATATGCTCCTATGTGCCTTGTCCCGTCAGAAAATAAATTATATGCCTTGGCCATGATCTTATGGAATAAGATTATAATTTAGTATAGAATTTTCTTGTTCTACCCTTTGGAAAAATGAACGATATTATTCTATATATCTATCCACATACTGGCTCGAATCTTCGAGGATGTAGCAGATAAAATTTTGCTCTAGCCCAAATCTTTGGGAATGAGTGAATTTATCGGAAAAATCGAAATTAAAAGGTATGTTATGGGCATTTTTATTTATTTTTGTTCAAGCTTTTGATTGTTTTTATTATTGCTGAGAAAACACCAAAAAAATCATGCTCTTTTTTCCCATATCATATGGTTCCATGTCACATTTTCCTAAGTTAATCATTCAATTCACATTAATTAATTGAAAAGGATTTTTCAAGAAATTGGTACCGAAATGGCATTAGTTTTTTCAAATTAATGTAACCAAGTCCCCGAACTCATTTTATTTGGTTCGTAGAAATAAAATAGTCCTTATGCTATTTTATATAGGTTTCTAATTGACCTACCATAAACAATTAGTGGCAGTCCAATTAAACAATTTTTCATAAATTGAACCTAAATTGCAATTCGGTAGGACTTGGGAGGGTCCGAATTAGGTTAGTTGATTTAATTAACCCGATAATCCGTTAGCCTAATTTTAGGTCGCAACGGATCCACAAAGATGAAAGAAAGGTGAACATACAATGACGTTCTCTTGATCGCACAAGGAGCCTTGAGCATAGTAGATTTGTACGTGAGTTTTATTATATCCAATTTAGTTGTTTATTGTGAACACTTTGGATTTTGGGTATAATCTAGATATGAAAAATATGAGCGTATTGAGCGATTGTTAATTTGATTCTCCGATTATAGTGGATTATTCTTGTTGGCTCTCCCATGGATGTAGGTACCGATATTTGAACCAAACCACGTAATTTTTGGTGTACTTTATCGTTCTTCGTTAATTTTTCTGTGCTTTTCGCATTGACTTATTTGCAAGATCCTGGTTATTTTCCACGTTATATTACAATAGTTTATTGGAATGATAGCTTCTTTTACTAGTAACTTCCTTTTGATAGTTATTTCATTCTATGTTAAAGTAACTTATAAAATATTTATGAATTGTTGAGAAAGGAAAAAAAAATGAACACTATTGGTTCGAGGTGGACAGGGTTGGTTCCCAATTCCAAAGACCGAAATCGACCCTATTCGATCCGATTCCTGATTTCAGAGTGGGAACCGACCCACATTAAAATCAATCACCCCTAACTCCAACCTACACTCTTGAAAATAATGAATGATCCGGATTGATGACATAGTCTTGCAAAATCTTAACGGTGTGATTATGTAAATATTACAATTAATAGCTGTGCAAATCGCTTACGAATATAGACTAATCAAAACGCATGAAAGTTGCCCCGATCGTCGCTGATCGCTTAACAACATAAAAAGGATTTTTGGACAAAGAAAAAAAGAAACACGAAAAGTTGTCCTCAATTTTTGTTCTTTTGCGAATTTTTGCATATTGTATCGTGCAAATGAATTTTTTATCCAAGAAAATTTTGGTTGAAATAATTGCACGTCAAACTATTTCCTTAGTGCCGGTTCAAGACGGACAAAACGTAATTCAGTGACGGACATAAACAATGTTGACAACTTGGCTTAAAAGTTAAAAACATGGTGGAATGGCACATCAATCAACTTAAAATTTGTATTCCTCGCACGCGTGCTTTTAGTGTTCCTCTCTCTGCTTTTTATGTATATTTCCTTACACGACAGAGCAAGCGATGATCCTCCCTCCCTCTTATTCTCCCTTATGAGACCTTAATGCATCTATCTATTCGATCTTCAAGGTTGGATGCACATATGAAGGGTGTTCACATTGGAATCTAGAATTGAAAGCAATCGATAATAACTAATTGATCCATAATTCAATGATTAATCTTTTAAATGAATGTGAGTTCGATTGGATATATTGATAGACTTAGATTAGAGTTCTCTCTTGGTGATCTTCATAGGGTAAGGTATGCTTGTCTTAATAAGTGGTAATAGAGTTGTTGTTTGATTGGTGACCTTCTCTCAATAAGTATCAACATTTGGGGAATATATAAAGGAAGGATATGTTCAACACGAAGTTTTGGTACGTGGATGTTGTGGCCTAATTATGCGGTCCCAAGGGCAGCCTTCATGAGTCGTTCTAGCAGAAGAGACCAAGGGTGAAAATGGTATTGCAGTTGGTTCTGTTCTTCGAGTTCTTGTTAAACCTCTCATCTTGTCTTTCGATTTGTCTAAGAAGATTGAGTTTTCCTTGAGGGTCTTCAAGGTTCCGTGCAAGCTCGAAAGCTGTACTGTCTTCATATGTTGAAGTTCGCTCGGAAGATAATCCATTCACGACAACTTCGGAACTTCCGTGGATGTCCAGGCCATGAAGAGTTGCAGGAAAGCTGCAATGAAGATCAAGTTGCCGGCGAAGCAACTGTTACTTAGCTTAAATGTCGAGTCAAGGTGAAGATTATTAAAATATATTTCAAGAAAGGGCATCACCTTGTGCTGAAAGGTTCCCCACGGAGTTATGGAAGAAATCCTACGCATGTCCTCCTACTTCATTCGAATTTGGTTATAGTTGGAGGGACCATCCGTAACCGAAAACAGCTCGAACGCGGGAGTGAGAAGTCATCACTCGGGCGGGCTAGATTCAGATCCTGACAGTCAACATACACCACCCTGACTTTATCGTCCTTTTTCATCACGGGAAAGATATTTGCTATCGAGACAAGTCTTATCGATGTCCAATAATGATATTTGTTAGGTCTCGTCGATCTCCGAACATGATATGATGTTTAGGAGAAGTCACTGTCTTACGTTCGGCGTTTAAAGTGCATGAATAATGAATTTCCATAACTGATGGAGTAAAGAGGAAATTGACTCCATGTGAACTTCAATTACATTTAATGCTGCCTCGCCCAGCAACGATGAGGCTCTCACCTGGTCCAATTCGTTTAGAATCATGAATAACTGGTCCGATTTTCGGTTCCTTGGATCGATTGGAGTGGACTAGGCAAAAATGGCTCGGAGCATATTATTAGTTTGAGTTTTTTTGGTCCAGTAAGAAAAAAAATACATATTATTTATGTTAAATTATGTTTCGAATTTGATCGTTTAAGGAATCCAATCCATTGAAAGATTTTCATTTGTTTAAAATCTGGAGCGCATCTAATCTGGATTATTTGGGCAAAGAAGGTCAAATCTTTTCTCTTTGACCGGTTCTTGATATTGGGCACAGGCGGAGGATATTTTTCTTTGCAAAGAAAAAAGCCATTAAAAGACAAAAGAGAGGGGCTTAAATAAAATATCTTATTGTGGGGTTACATAAAATATCTTATTATGGGGCCCATGGATTAAAAAAAAAAGAAGAAGGGTTTCTTTGCTTTTCTCTATCCCTGACATATGCCTATGGAAGTCGCACAGTAAAAGTCTCAAAAAGGATTGCTTTTTCTCTAGACACAACTGTGTGTACACTGAACAGAGAGGTTCGGAATTGAGCTGTTGACACCTAAATTTTAATTTTTAAAAAATTATTTATTATTACATAAAATGAGAACTAGTCGTAATTCTCTCAAAAATAAATTCATCATGCTTTGTATATTTATTTTTCGTCAGTCATGTATTATTGTGCTTAAACTAGAGGCGAGTCAATAGAGCTTAATTGAACATAGTGACTCGACCAAACTTAGCATGAAATTTTCGACAGAGGCAACAGGAAAATACCGAAAATTCTAAGAGGGATTGAACCTACTTTCAGATTTAATTTAGCCCATTTATGTTCATTTAACTGTCAAAAGCTTTTATTTAATTATTCATTTAATTGATTAAAGCCCAATTTGAGCTCGGGATTGTACATTTATTAAGCCCACAAGAGAGCGAAGATTCGGGTAGCCCATCTAGAGCCTTCCATGACCGGAAATTTTGAAGAATTTTAATGGGATCGGACTCTTGAAGATCGGAATTTGTAATCCGATGGTCATTAACGAATCCTCCGTCAACTAGGATTAGAAAACCCTCACTCTATAAATAGGGAGCCAAGCTTTGGGTGCAGGAGGGGCCTATTCATTAGAATACACGGCATTATTTGGGAGGCCGCATAATTATACATACGGCAAAAGTGAGAGGCACAATCATTCAAGATCTTTTTTTTTTTTTTTTCTGGCGTCCCTCGTCAGAGAGCTCACAACTTTACCTTGGAGAAAGCCCAATTCCACTTCACAAGAGGACACGCAACAGGGAAGAAAACGAAAGAAAGGGGAGGTTGGTCTTCTATGTCGTATTTGCATTCCTATTGTTCGTCTTTTTCCATGCTTTTGCTTGCGCATTCCACTTGCAGAAACGCCAAAAGGGGAGAAGATCTGACAAGGGGGAGGCCATAGAATTCACATGTACGGCCAAATTGAGGTTCATTCTCAAGGATGAGAAAGAGAGCACCCGTGAATTGTTCCTCAGAAGCTCATAATTGATTATGAAGGTGGGGTGTTCGAGGTCTTAACGTCGGGCATTTCAAGGGCTTCTGTGGAATCAAACGTTCGGCACATTGGAGAGTACTCTTGAGACGTCGCGGCCACGAGCCTTGCCGAGCCCAGACGCGTGATTGAGAATTCATGGAAGGGAAGAGGACAAAATGTCAAGTTGTTCCCCGGAGTTCTCCACGTTCTGATGAATCACTATTGGCCAGCCAATTATGACCAGCTCAGCCCTGGTGCCGCCGCATTCCATCGGACCAGCCGCCGACGAGCCCGACACCGACCAACCTCGCTCCTTGTTGATTAGCTTGCTGTCCAGCAGTTTCTGCACCACTGTTCAGCTCTGTTCTGGGCTGAGTTAGCTTCGTTTTTGCTTGGAATTCAACGGCTAACTTGTTTACTATTTGGTGCTAGAGTTCCTCACTGTTTACTTGTTCAGGGCTCAAATTTGGCTCAAAAGGAGCCGTTTTTGGCCAAAAATCAGCTTACACGGGTTCTGAAAATTTAACTCAAAAAGGTAATTTTTTTCTCAACTTTCGATTACAAAATCTATGGTTGTTTGATTGGTAACATGCATATACATTCATATATATTGATGAATGTATGCTGATTTGTGATCAAAGTTGGAAAGATTGAACTTCTCTATCAATTTTTGATAAGAACCGAAAATTGGACATTGTGAGTCAAAATCTATTTTTTTTTAGATCAAACTCAATTTGGTCATGAATTGATCGAATCTTGAAATACTCTTGAGGATTGACAAAATTAAATTGAAACTATCTCTTCTATCAAAGTAGAAATTGCTCAACTCTTTTTCAAGATCAAATTGCATTGATTGGTAAAAAACAGAATTTTTGTTGAATTGGGAGATTAATTTTCGGCACGCATGCTTCATCTAGGCCGAAATTGCCTTATGGACAATCCATGCTTCAATTTTATCTTGAATTGGTTGAATTGAACTAATCCGTTGGTTGTTTAGTGCTATCTTGTGTTTTGGATAAGATTTGACCAAATTGGACTTTATCTTATTAACTGAATTAGATAATTTTTTACCCATGGATGAACTCTTGATCTTGATTGTCATCTCTATCGTGTGAGTTGGTTGGGATGTTTATATGATATATGTCTTATCTTATCTCTTGCAAATCTTCTTAATTTATTTGATTTGAGGATAAGATTTGATTGAATAGGATAATTATCTGAATTTTTTAGAATTATCTGAAACATTTTCCAATCCTAAAGATAATTTTATCAAATTTAAATCGAGCTTTGGATGAGGAAAGGTGGACCCCACTTTTATATTTTCAGCCACCCTCTTATTTCTTTTGAAAATTAAATAAGCTGGTCTATTTTTACTTCTCATCTAGTCATGTTTGTTAGATTGTTTCATTTTTATAAAGTTTGCACATTTATAAATAAACATGCCCATGATATATGCTCCCATGTGCCTTGTCCCGTCGGAAAATATATTATATGCCTTGGCCATGATCTTATGGAATAAGATTATAATTTAGTATAGAATTTTCTTGTTCTACACTTTGAAAAAATGGACGATGTTATTCTATACATCTATCCGCATACCGGCTCGAATCTTCGAGGATGTAGCAGATAAAATTTTGCTCTAGCCTAAATCTTTGGGAATGAGTGAATTTATTGGAAAAATCGAAATTAAAAGGTATATTATGGGCATTTTTATTTATTTTTGTTCAAGCTTTTGATTGTTTTTATTATTGCTGAGAAAACACCAAAAAAATCATGCTCTTTTTTCCCATATCATATGGTTCCATGTCACATTTTCCTAAGTTAATCATTCAACTCACATTAATCAATTGAAAATGATTTTTCATGAAATTGTTCTTGAAATGGCATTAATTTTTTCAAATTAATGTAACCAAGTCCCGGAACTTTTTTTTCTCTGGTTCGCAGAAATAAAATAGTCCTTATGCTATTTTATATAGGTTTCTAATTGACCTACCGTAAACAATTAGTGGCAGTCCAATTAAACAATTTTTCATAAATTGAACCTAAATTGCAATTCAGTAGGACTTGGGAGAGTCCGAATTAGGTTATTTGATTTAATTAACTCGATAATCCGTTAGCCTAATTTTAGGTCGCGACGGATCCGCAAAGACGAAAGAAAGGTGAACATACATCGACGTTCTCTTGATCGCACAAGGAGCCTTGAGCACGATCGATTTGTACGTGAGTTTTATTATATCCAATTTAGTTGTTTATTGTGAACACTTTGGATTTTGGGTATAATCTAGATATGGAAAATATGAGCGTATTGAGCGATTGTGAATCTGATTCTCCGATTATAGTGGATTATTCTTGTTGGCTCTCCCATGGATGTAGGTACCGATATTCGAACCAAACCACGTAATTTACGGTGTACTTTATCGTTCTTCGTTAATTTTTCCGTACTTTTCGCATTGACTTATTTGCAAGATCCTGGTTATTTTCCACATTATATTACAATAGTTTATTGGAATGATCGCTTCTTTTACTAGTAACTTCCTTGTGATTAGTTATTTCATTCTATGTTAAACTAACTTATAAAATATTTATGAACTGTTGAGAAAGGAAAAAAAAATGAACACTCCTGGTTCGAGGTGGACGGGGTTGGCTCCCAATTCCAAAGACCGAAATCGACCCTATTCGATCCGATTCCCGATTTCAGAGTGGGAACCGAACCGCCTTGAAACCAATCACCCCTAACTCCAACCTAGACTCTCAAAAATAATGAATGATCCGGATTGATGACATAGACTTGCAAAATCTTAATGGTGTGATTATGTAAATATTGCAATTAATAGCTATACAAATCACTTACGAATATAGACTAATCAAAATGCATGAAAGTTGTCCCGATCGTCGCTGATCGCTTAACAAAATAAAAAGCATTTTTGGACAAAGAAAAAAAGAAACAGGAAAAGTTGTCCTTAATTTTTGTTCTTTTGCGAAGTTTTGCATATTGTATTGTGCAAATGAATTTTTTATCCAAGAAAATTTGGTTGAAATAATTGCACGTCAAACTATTTCCTTTGTGCCGGTTCAAGACGGACAAAACGTAATTCAGCGGCGGATATAAACAATGTTGACAACTTGGCTTAAAAGTTAAAAACTTGGTGGAATGGCACATCAATCAACTTAAAATTTGTATTCCTCGTACGCATGCTTTTAGTGTTCCTCTCTCTGCTTTTTATGTTTTTTTTCTTACACGACAGAGCAAGCGATGATCCTCTCTCCCTTTTATTCTCCCTTATGAGACCTTAATGCATCTATCTATTCGATCTTCAAGGTTGGATGCGCATATGAAGGGTGTTCACATTGGAATTTAGAATTGAAAGCAATCGATAATAACTAATTGATCCATAACTCAATGATTAATCTTTTAAATGAACGTGGGTTCGATTGGATATATTGATGGACGTAAATTAGAGTTCTCTCTTGATGATCTTTATAGGATAAGGTGTGCTTGTCTTAATAAGTGGTAATAAAGTTGTTGTTTGATTGGTAGTCTCCTCTCAATAAGTATCAACATTTGGGGAATATATAAAGGAAGGATGCGAAGTTTTGGTATATGGATGTTGTGCCATAATTATGCGGTCCCAAGGGCAGCCTTCATGTATCGTTCTAGCAGAATAGACCAAGGGTGAAAATGGGTGCTGCAGTTGTACGGTGCCTTTGACACAACGAAGGTAGAGATTCAAATTGAGCTAATTGTCAATGCAAAAGGGTACTTAAATTCAAGGGGAAAACATCGAAGCGTTAGATTATAGGGGGGAATTTATGATGTGGACGCGTGAGGGGTCATTACAAAGTCCGACATCCAAGATTTCATGTAACAAAGAACTATTGATAATGCCTAATTAGTCCATAATGACTTAACTTTTATGTGAATGTGGGTGATGAGCTCAAGTTACGGGCGCCCTATTAGAACTCCTCATTGTGAATGTACTAGTATCTTGCGAGCTTCTCCCGACGAGTCGTATCGGAATCGATGGTTGTATTTGTAGCCCCCAATGTGTATTGCTATCTTGAACTGGACAACGAATCTCACGAGTATTTTCGATTATCAACTGATTTTTGCCATTACGGTTCGTCCGACAGGAGGTTGCAGTGGAAGACGTGATTGAATCGATTGACAATGAGTGAAGATTCATAATAGTATTGGACTTGGATTGAGAGGGAGCTAGACCAATGTGGTAGAGACTCCCACGGGAGAGAGAGAGAGAGAGAGAGAGAGAGAGAGAGAGAGAGAGAGAGAGAGAGAGAGAGAGAGAGAGAGAGAGAGAGAGAGAGAGGTGTTGTTCGTTAGGAGTGGATTAGTCCCCCTTAAATGTCTATAGAAAAAGAAGCAATTGATAGTACTTAGTCGTCCCACGAATCAATTATTTTTATTTTTTAGTGAATGTAAATCAAATTGGATATCTTCTTGGGCTTAGATTTGAACTTTCTCTTAGGATCTCTTCAGGCAAAGATATGAGGCTATATAATGCTTCTCAATAATTTATTATATGATGGCTCCATCAAGTCGTCTCTTTCCTATATGTTTTGTTAATTAGAAGTTTGAGATTTGATTGAAATTTAATGTGAGGAGAACCCTTGTAAGATGTCTCTTCCCTACATCATGTACTATAAGTTAACATCAAGGTTTTTTAATAAGAGAAAAAGAAACAAATCCTTGCAAGTGACATCATCGCCTCCTCAATTGTGTTAGGATGGGAGCACAATGCAGCGAAGGAAACAAGAAAGAGGAAAAATTGAGACACGAAACTTTATCTTGGTTCATTCTTAAATTAGAGCTACATCTATTAGAGAATTTCACTATATCAACACATTGCACCTCTCGTTACATCACTCAGTGACAATCGAAAAAGAGTATATATAGCAGTAGTTGCCCAAACTACTAATGAAAAATTACGGACTTAAATTATAAAAGCCCTCTAGTGTCCAGGGGGCGCTACCCCCTTGAGACCCCCGTCGGGATGGCTCTCCCGAACCTCCACCTCCTCGGCGTGGAGAGGGACTCACGTGCTTTCATATCGCAGAGGAGTATGAATCACATCCCAACAAAATGTCACTCATTAGTACCACTTAGGTGATTGACCAAGTTTGTCCAGCCTTACTTTCTAGTGGTTTGGAGTCCTTCTTAGTCAAAGGTAACTCAATGATTCCTCGATCTCAGGAAATTCTTATTCGTCTATGACATAGGTTCGATTTGTGTATCAAGTACCGGGATCACTCGTGAGTACGATGAGCCCGAAGAAATTGCCGAATCTAGTTGTTCCCTCCTAGTTGATTTGACAAGCTAGAGAAGGAATGTCATTGATGAATGTCTACGGCCCACCATGGATGCTCCAAGGCTAGAACCTCCAATTTTGAAGTTTCAATCGACTTGTGCATGGCCGGACGAACACATTTGATTTGAGTTTTATTGGATATTCCGATTGCATTGGTATATGTGCAATTTTTAAACGTCAAATCGCAAAAATGTAATCTATTCAATTCGATATGAACTTATTCTGTAATGTTTGAGATATACCGGATATACATGAAGCCGAATGATGGAGTTGGCATACTTATTTGGAGCATTAGGTAGGGGTATAAAGTGTTGGAAAATATAGTCGGGAATGTGACGAAATAGAATTATACTTTTTAAGACACGATAATATTATTTTTAATGATTTATTTGCCCCACAACGTTGGTAATGATTTCTGGTAAATATCTTCCAGGATACAACAAACTCTTAATAAGAATAACATATGACAATTCTAATATTTCTCTAGGATCTCTCAAGGGAAACAATTAGAGAAGAAGGCTGTGTTTATTTGAGAAAAACAAATATGAACGTTCTGAAAGTTGAAGTGTAGTGAACAACGAACATTATTGCATTTTATAAATGAGAAAGGAACACAACTCTTCATTATCCGAAGATTTTCTCAATAATTGCTGAATAGTGCCCATTTCAAACCGTGATCGCACAAGAGTTCAAAGTGCTAAGTGCGCCTAATAATCATGCACCCCAATGTGGGTATAGTGAGATCTTGCCCTCTTGCTCATTTCTTTATTTAGGGGACTACAATAGCCTTCTAACTTATAAAGTATTTTACACTTTCCCTCCCATCTTACATGGATCAAGTAAAGGTACTTTATTATTTGTTTTGCAAACAAAACTTCAACATCAAGAATCCGTGGAACTTATGGACTTTGCGGAACCTACATGGTCCACGTGGGTTTCAAAGTGAGTATTAGAACTTGCACAAAGGTTTCAGGTTTCAAAATTTCTTAATAAGTGAGTACATTTTATTATGCAGTAATTTATTTTTTACTTTCTCATTTTCCATGAAGCTTTCATATTTAAATGTGTGAAAGTTCTAACTTATCAGCAATCTTTGTCCCACTAGTAAAAAAAAAAAAAAATCTTCAGCCCATTTGACACTCTTCTCTCTCTCTCTCTCTCTCTCTCTCTCTCTCTCTCTCTCTCTCTCTCTCTCTCTCTCGATCTCTCTCGATGGTGTAGGATCGGTTTTCATGTAACTCATGGATTGAATCATGGATAGAAGCTAAGCTATTTCTTCAAACTTTTACCTTCAAAGTTAATATCTGTTGACACCAAAAAATAATAAATACCAATACCAAACGTGCAATGGAATTACTACGTCCCAGAGTACAATAAGTTGGAAGTGATATATTGAACAGACAAAAGTGTTGTTACGTTCCGAAGTTCGGCAAGTTGGAAGCGATACATCAAAGGACTGCGGGGCCGCTAGATCTCAAGATTCGGCAAGTAGAGGACAAGGTTATTGAACTTTGAGATTTGGCGGGTTAAAGGTAACTTGGAAGCTTACCGAAAGAGTTACAAAAGGTTAGCCATGGTAGCAAGGATTATCTGAATTTTGAATCGTGGGAAGTTACTTAAGAAGATTCGAATTTGAATTTATTATGGAAGTTATGAATTAAGAAGGATTATCTGAATTTTGGCGGATAAGCAATGAAGAACGTGGGCGAAAGGAAGTTATTGAAAGCGCCAAGATTCAAGATTTAAAAATATAGGAGTAACCGACTAAGCAATTATAAGACGCAAGAGAGTACAAGTTTGCAAAGGAGATGAGGAAAAAGGTAGATCAACGAGAACACTAAAAAAATACACTTATCTTTTGCGCAGTTTAACTTTCGTCGCCATGTACGTTTCCTGCACTTTCAGTTCAAGTAGTCAAGTTTATTTCCTAGTCATCTATTGCTTTCTTAGGAGTTTTGTAATGCAAACTGTAGAGATTTAACCTCTTGTTGATCCCACAATCCATATCATATCCATTTTCACCCAATCCATTTCCATATATTTGCTTTATCAATTAGTTCTCGCTAGAATTCTCTTCGATAATTGAGCTACAAAACCCTCTTCATGAAAATTGAAGAACGAATTTCGATGAAAAATCTTCCTCGTCGCAAAATGTGCGAACATCTTTTTGGCACGCCTGGTGAAACCTTTTGTAGTAAGATTTGGAAGAAATGGTGAGAATTAGGAACCAACCCGAAGGAGTACAAGCGGATAATGTTAATAACTCTAACGAGGGTGCACGATTAGAGCATTCTACAGCCAACCTAGTTGTAGAGGTGCATGTACGGAATGCCGGCATCCCATGACAATTGAATGAAGAGTAGACTCGTGTCCTGGCACTTGACACCACATTGGTAGCCATGATGAAAAGGATGCTCAAAGAGCAGCAAAACGAGCTCAACAATCACATGGTGAGACATGTGATTGATATGATAAAGCCCATGGTGATCAATGCCGTAAATGAGGTAATATTGCGTCCTAATTCATCCTCACAAGTTTTGCCTTTTCATATAAGTTCTCTCAGCACTACCATTTCCTCCAAACTTCGAGACCACCCAACATTAGATACAATGGCAACGGGGGACAGATTCTACCTACCCCAACAGTGAGAATTATACCCGGGCCAGAGAATCCTACTCTAGTGAACTTGGTAAATGGGATGAGTGGTTATAACTTTCCTCAAAGCGGCCCCATGGAAGTTAATGCGGTTAACCCGAATGCTACAAATCCTTTACCGGCATTGAATATACCCAATATGGATCCCATGAGACCTATTAGAGTTCAACCTTACCCGCAGGTCATAGGGAATCCACCGTATAGACCAGCATCGCCGGTTAACTTAAATGCGGAGAATCAAGAGATGGACAGTTCTCCGATGGTTGATCCTAGGGGGCAAGAACCTTGGATAGGCCAGCAAAATTTAAGGCCTTGGAACCTAGATCGAGTGGCAGAGTTAGTGATCCAACAGTTAGGAGTAGATAGAGGCATACCAAGATCGGTATATAGGAAGCCTCATGCCGATTAGGTAGATAACATTCCTAACCCAAGGGGATTCAAAACACCCGATTTTACTGTTTTCACGGGAAAGGAAGGTCGGTCAAATGTGGAGCACATTGGATGCTTCCTGGTTCAATGTGGAGAAGCAGGAACCAATGAGTACTTAAGGTTAAGGTTATTTCCATTATCATTATTGCGGACAACGTTTACATGGTGCACGAATCTACTTGCGAATTCCATTCGGACATCGGCCGAGATGGAAAGACGGTTTCATTCTCGGTTCTATCGTTCGGTGCCAGAGGTATAGAACCCTCTTAATAAGATTTGGATAATTGAGCTACATAACCCTCTCAATAAAAATCGAAGAACGAATTTCGATGAAAGATCTTTCTCATCGCAAAATGAGCGAACATCTTTTTTGCACGCCTGGTGAAACTCTCTGTAGTAAGATTTGGAAGAAATGGTGAGAATTAGGAACCAACCCGAAGGAGTACAAGTGGATAATGTTAATAACTCTAACGAGGGTGCACGATTAGAGCATTCTACAACCAACATGGTTGTAGAGGTACCTGTACGGAATGCCGACATCCCATGACAATTGAATGAAGAGTAGACTCGTGTCCCGGCACTTGACACCACATTGGTAGCCATGATGAAAAGGATGCTCGAAGAGCATCAAAACGAGCTCAACAATCACATGGTGAGACATGTGACCGATATGATAAAGCCCGTGGTGATCAATGCTTAAATGAGGTAATATCGCGTCCTAGTTCGTCCTCACAAGTTTTGTCTTTTCATATAAGTTCTCTCAGCACTATGCCATTTCCTCTAACTTTGGGACCACCCAACATTGGACACAATGGCAACGGGGGACAGATTCTACCACCCCCAGTAGTGAGAATTATACCAAGGCCAGAGAATTCTACTCTAGTGAACTTGGTAAATGGGATGAGTGGTTATAACTTTCCTCAAACCGGCTCCATGGAAGTTAATGCAGTTAACCCGATGCTACAAATCCTCCACCGGCATTGAATATACCCAATATGAATCCCATGAGACCTCTCAGAGTTCAACCTTACCCATAGGTCATAGGGAATCCATTGTATAGACCAGCATCGTCGGTTAACTTCAACGTGGAGAATCAAGGGATGGACAGACCTCCGATGGTTGATCCTAAGGGGCAAGAACCTTGGATGGGCCAGCAAAATTTAAGGCCTTGGAACCTAAATCGAATGGTAGAGTTAGTGATCCAACAGTTAGGAGCAAAGAGAGGCATGCCAAGATCGGTGTATAGGAAGCCTCATCCCTATTGGGTAGATAACATTCCTAACCCAAGGGGATTCAAAACAACCGATTTTCTTGTTTTCACGGGAAAGGAAGATCAGTCAACTGTGGAGCACATTGGACGTTTCCTGGTTCAATGTGGAGAAGCAGGACCCAATGAGTACTTAAGGTTAAGGTTATTTCCATTATCATTATTGCGGACAACGTTTACATGGTACACGAATCTACTTGCGAATTCCATTCGGACATGGGCCGAGATGGAAAGACGGTTTCATTCTCGGTTCTATCGTTCGGTGCCGGAGGTAATGGTTACTGACCTCGCAAGGATGTACCAATATAGTACTGAAACGGCAGATCGGTTTATCGCTCGCTTTAAGAAGTCTAGAAACCGATGTTTGACATCCCTCACTGAGAAGGAATTTATTGACTTAGCCTTTAATGGGTTGAAGTTCAATCTACACGAAAGGTTTGAAGGACATGCATTTGATGATCTCTTCCAATTAACACACGAGTCTCAAAGTATGAGCATTTGTTAAGGGAGAGAGATAAGGAGCCAATGAAAGATAATTGGCAAACAGTAGCTCTAGTGGAGAGTGTTGAATTCAGTAATTTGGCTAAAGCAGAGGAAGAAAATGAAATAACAGTTGCTACTATCATTTTAGAGAAGCCTTATGCGTGTCCTGTAGTCAAGCTAGCCAAAGTGAGAGATGTCACAAAAATAAAGGCTAAGGAGACAAACAATTATTCTTTTGATATATACAAGTTGGATAAGATATTCGAAGGTTGCTGAAAGATGAGATGATCAAATTGACGGAAGGACGGAAAATCTCATCCAAAGAAGAATTAGCTAACAAAAGATATATCAAGTGGCATCATTCAATAAGCCATAACACGGTGAATTATATTGTCTTCAGAAAGACAACACGAGGCAATTCAGCAAGGTAAGATCAAATTTGCTGGAGAGAAAGGCAAAGCCTTGATTGAAGTTGACACAGATCCTTTTCCTAAGATGGTTGGCATGGTTAATGTCCATGATCCATCAAGGTATGATGACAATAGATTTTGTGCTTGCTGTCGTCGGGAGTTGAATGATCAAGATCGATATGTTCCCAATTACCAATTCATGAGAGGAACGAGAGAAAGATACTGATTCGGGTCATTTGTCCGAAGAGAAGGTAGACCCCGGGCAAGGCCACAAGTAAGGTCTGAAATAGTGTCTACAAGACACTCTTCTTTACAATCAAGGCAACCAGAAATTCAGCAAATGCAACCGGAAGTTCAGTCAAGGCAGCCAATATAGGTACACGAAGTTAGTGATAAAGACAACCGAGTTCACAAATATGATGAGGTCAAACCAAAGCCCGAGAGGAAGAAAAGCCTTTGGCAACAATACAAAGAGGGAGATCCGAGAGTGGGTTTGCTCGGAGAACCTAGTGGCAAGTTTGATTATGCGGTATACTATAGTGATTCATCGGACTAGTTACCTCCTTCATTTTCAGTTGAGCCTCTTGGTTGGCGAGATGAATTTGATGATCCGCCACCGGACCAAGTATCGCAAGAAATGCAAAAGAGAAAGACAGTTAAGGTCCCTTATAACCGTCTTGAAGAAAGGTGAGTTTTGAAGCTTGCAGAGAAAGTTTGGATAATCTAATTTTATGGGGATAGCTGTTGTGAAAAGAGCGATATAGGGGGAGTCAAAAGGCAAGCGCGTGAAACAAAACGGTAAATGGTGCTTGAAGTAAAAAGTAAGTGATGGCTCACCTTTGACATTTAAAATAATTAAAAATTCCTTTAATTCTTTTAAAAGGGGGCATCTGTTGATACGAAAAAATAATAAATACCAATACCAAATGGGCAATGGCATTACCGAGTCCCGAAGTTCAGTAAGTTGAGAGTGATATATCGAACAGGCAAAAGTGTTGCTACGTCCCGAAGTTCAGCAAGTTGGAAGCGATACACCGAAGGACTGTAGGGTCGCTAGATCCCAAGATTCGGCAAGTGGAGGATAAGATTATTGAACTTTGAGATTTGGTAGGTTCAAGGTAACTTGGAAGCTTACCGAAAGAATTACAAAAGGTTAACCATGGCAGCAAGGGAGTTATAAGCCAAAAGCGAAAGTAGTGGGCACGAGCGGATCATGGGAAGTTACTTAAGAAGATTAAAATTTGAATCTATTATGGAAGTTATGAATCAAGAAAGATCATATGAAGTTTGGTGGACAAGCAATGAAGAAGGTGGGTGAAAGGAAGTTATTGAAAGCTCTAAGATTCAAGATTTAAAAATATGAACGTAATTGACCGAGCGGTTACAAGATGCAAGAGAGTACAAGTATGCAAAGGAGATGAGGAAAAAGGGAGATCAACAGAACACTCAAAAAACACACTTATCTTTTGCACGGTTTAACTTTCATCACCATGTATGTTTCCTGCACTTTCAATTCAAGTAGTCAAGTTTATTTCTCAGTCATCTACTGCTTTCTTAAGAGTATTGTAATGTAAACCGTAGATGTTTAACCTTTTGTTGATCTCACAATCCATTTCTATATATTTGCTTTATCAATTAGTTCTCGCTAGAATTCTTCTCGATAATTGAGCCATAGAACCCTCTTAATAAAGCCAAAGAACAAATTTCGGTGAAAGATCTTTCTCGTCGTAAAACAAGCGAACAATACCAAAACATAATTCTCTTTACTCGATAATAAATCAACAGACTGATGAGAAGAATATTACATGTGCGTCACTTATCACATAAATGATTTTTGCTAAGGTTCAACGAGCGGCGAAAGACCCACGTTGTATTCTTGCCGCCTTCTTACAATGAAGACGGAGAAATACTACTCTCGGGATACCAAAAAACAGCACTCTTTACTTGATGAAAAAAAGAAATCAATAGATTGATGTGAAGAATCTTACATGTGCGTCACTGATCACGCAAAAATGATTTCGCTTAAGATTCAACGCGTGACGTACTCAAAAGATAATACTCTTTACTTGATTTAAAAAAAAAAAGAAATCAATAGATTGATGAGAAGAATCTTACATTTGCGCCATTAATCACGCAAAATGACTTCGTTAAGATTCGACACGTGGCGGAGGGCCCTCGGCTGCTACTCAGATTATATTTATCTTAAACAATTCGATCAGAAGGAAATCATGAGGCCAGATTGTCCGAAAGTGACGGTCCAAAGAGAATTATTGGGGAGCGAGATGGGCTTAATATCTTTTACTTTTAGGTCAACCTCATTGGCAAAAGGACTGATCTAACCTAATGTTTAAATATCGCTTAGCCCCAAGTGGTTTCCGAAGAGCCAAGCTCTCCGTAGGAGAAATCTTGGCCTGTTCTTGCTGTTGGCAAGCCAGAATTCCACCAAACTTAACTATCTTGATGGATCTCCACTGGTAACTTGCGGATAACTTAACGTGTTTGGATCGTTTTCTAACCAGACAATGTGTAAGCACTTAACCATCTTGATGTTACTTTTTTTTTTTTTTAATTGATCTTATGAAAGATCGAACCACCCTTAATTTTTTTTTTTGTTACATCGAGTCTTTCCCGAAACACCGAAAACTCAAAACCCGACACTTTCCCCGCATCTTCCGCTTCATCTAGGTCCATCCCCCCTCCCTCTGCATGGAAGTACCGCTTCCTCACTCGCGAGCCTCAAACGACCCGTCGCTCTAGGCTAGCGGGCCACCTGGTTTCGAGTCTAACAACGTTTGGTCTGGGCTCAACTATCCTAGCTCTATCACTGGGAGTGTACATATAATGTGTATCAATCTCAAATGTCGATTCGCCTAACAGTGAGGCGTCAACCTCCAGAGAGAGTAACTTTACATTATAAAGTTATGCCTTGACTTTAGAGGGTCTTGATTTTTGTTTAAGAAGCGAGATATGATTTGCAAGGAAGAAACTCAAAGGTTCTGGTTGGTGGAGCTGTTACGCCAAGTCAAAGTACATTTAGACAAGTTTAGCATTCCTTATGTCGTATTACAAAAACCACAAACTAAAACGCAGACGTGGAAGAATCGTAAACAAGATATCAATAGGCAAATAACAATTCCTTTTTTCATTTATACTATTAAAGAAAAAATTTCTTTTTCATGACAGAAAAGAGTAATCGTTATGTCCACGATGAGTATAAACTCTTTTTTTTTTCCACAAATTCACCGTTTGATGATTGACATGCGGATGCATATAATTACGTTCATCGTTGGGTCTGTACCATGAGAATAAATTCAATTACAAAACTATCACTAAGTACACGTATCACTAATCCAATGTTGAATGTGTAAGAGTCCTTTAACTCGGTAGTACACCCAATAAGAATCTTACGAAAAAAAAAACCAAAGAGAAAGAAAATGGTTTCGTCTTCCGCATTCAATTGTTTATTTAGTAAGCGGTCTGTATCGTTTATTTGCCTATAATGTCAACTACGCTTTACTCAACATCAGTGGCCCAAGCAACTATGATAGAGACGCAATTTCGTGTTTTTTTTCCGTTCAAAGCTACAGAGTTTTCACTTCCTGAAAAATTCATGTGACTTTGCCAAAAGCAAGCACTTTAGGCCACATGAAAAGTTGGTGTAAGCCATATTTCAAGTACCCTCGGATTTGTTATTTTAATTTTGGGTGATGCTCTCGATTGTTGGTGTTGCTTCGATTCCGATTCCTACGGTTGCTTGCTAAGTTCGAATCCACCCTCCACCGGCTCTTCGAACTTACCCGGTAGCACGATTAGGGTTCCGACACCCCCCATGGTGACTTTGCCGGCCTCCTGCACAAGGATGGCGAGCACTTGTCCACGAAATTTTATGTAGGGCTTTAATTGTTGTAACTTGGACAAATTCCACCGATGTCTGAATTTACAATCTCAAATATGAGTCAGATTAGAGTTCATATATATGTATGGAACAGAAGACAAATGTTTGAAAGGGGTCAACAATATACCTTTACATCGTCCCTTTCACCTGGTCAAAACTAGAAGCTGGAGCACTCTAAAAAATCCTTTGCTCATATGATGTATCCTCCCTCTTAATCGTAACCATAAGCGAGATTGAAATCTTGTATTGAAGTAAGAATGGATGACCCGATTTTGGTGCGACGATTATCCAGAAGCTACGAGACGTGCCCGCTTTTTTAGTGTTAAACCAAAGGACAAAGAATCCCATTTTATAGAGGCAAAATTGGGATT
Organism: Rhodamnia argentea; assembly: GCF_020921035.1. Taxonomy (NCBI): domain Eukaryota; kingdom Viridiplantae; phylum Streptophyta; class Magnoliopsida; order Myrtales; family Myrtaceae; genus Rhodamnia; species Rhodamnia argentea. Next base: position 15,227,990 of record NC_063150.1, read on the forward strand.
ACATAAAATTATCCCTCGACCTCGCGTATTGGAAAAGACACGAGCCAAAATGAGAGCTGCGTGATGGATCAAACATACAATTGTGCTTAGTTTGCATTTGAGGTAATTGAACAATAGTCAACGTAATTTGAATTGTTCCTCAGAAGTTCATAATTGATTAGGAAGGTGGGGTCTTCGAGGTCTTAACGTCGGGTACTCGAAGGACTTCTGTGGAATCAAACGTTCGGCACATTGGAGAGTACTCTTGAGACGTCGCGGCCACGAGCCTTGCCGAGCCCAGATGCGTGATTGAGAATTCATGGAAGTGAAGAGGACAAAATGTCAAGTTGTTCCCAGGAGTTCTCCACGTTCTGATGAATCACTATTGGCCAGCCAATCATGACCAGCTCAGCCCTGGTGCCGTCGCATTCCATCGGACCAGCCGCCGACGAGCCCGACACCAACCAACCTCGCTCCTTGTTGATTAGCTTGCTGTCCAGCAGTTTCTGCACCACTGTTGAGCTCCGTTCTGGGCTGAGTTAGCTTCGTTTTTGCTTGGAATTCAACGGCTAACTTGTTTACTATTTGGTGCTAGAGTTCCTCGCTGTTTACTTGTTTAGGGCTCAAATTTGGCTTAAAAGGAGCCGTTTTTGGCCTAAAATCAGCTTACACGGGTTCTGAAAATTTAGCTCAAAAAGGTAATTTTTTTCTCAACTTTTGATTACAAAATCTATGCTTGTTTGATTGGTAACATGCATATACATTCATATATATATATATATATATATATATATATATATATATATTTTTGATGAATGTATGCTGATTTGTGATCAAAGTTGGAAAGATTGAACTTCTCTATCAATTTTTTATAAGAACCGAAAATTGGACATTGTGAGTAAAGTCTAATTTTTTTTAGATCAAACTCAATGAGGTCATGAATTGATCGAATCTTGAAATGCTCTTGAGGATTGACAAAATTAAATTGAAACTATCTCTTTTATCAAAGTAGAAATTGCTCAACTCTTTTTTAAGATCAAATTGGATTGATTGGTAAAAAACAGAATTTTTGTTGAATTGGGAGATTAATTTTCGGCACGCATGCTTCATCTAGGCCGAAATTGCCATATGGACAATCCATGCTTCAATTTTATCTAGTATTGGTTGAATTGAACTAATCCGTTGGTTGTTTAGTGCTATCTCTTGTTTTGGATAAGATTTGACCAAATTGGACTTTATCTTATTAACTGAATTAGATAATTTTTGACCCATGGATGAACCCCGATCTTAATTGTTATCTCTATCGTGTGAGTTGGTTGGGATGTTTATATGATATATGTCTTATCTTATCTCTTGCAAATCTTCTTAATTTATTTGATTTGAGGATAAGATTTGATTGAATAGGATAATTATCTGAATTTTTTAGAATTGTCTGAAACATTTTCCGATCCTAAAGATAATTTTATCAAATTTAAATCGAGCTTTGGATGAGGAAAGGTGGACCCCACTTTTATATTTTCAGCCACCCTCTTATTTTTTTTGAAAATTAAATAAGCTGGTCTATTTTTACTTCTCATTTGGTCATGTTTGCTAGATTGTTTCATTTTTATAAAGTTTGCACATTTATAAACAAACATGCCCATATATATATGCTCCCATGTGCCTTGTCCCATCGGAAAATATATTATATGCCTTGGCCATGATCTTATGAAATGGGATTATAATTTAGTATAGAATTTTCATGTTCTACACTTTGGGAAAATGGACGATGTTATTCTATACATCTATCCGCATCCTGGCTTGAATCTTCGAGGATGTAGCAGATAAAATTTTGCTCTAGCTCAAATCTTTGGGAATGAGTGAATTTATCAGAAAAATCGAAATTAAAAGGTATATTATTGGCATTTTTATTTATTTTTGTTCAAGCTTTTGATTGTTTTTATTGTTGCTGAGAAAACACCAAAAAAGTCATGCGCTTTGTTCCCATATCATATGGTTCCATGTCACATTTTCCTAAGTTAATCATTCAATTCACATTAGTCAATTGAAAAGGATTTTTCATGAAATTGGTGCCGAAATGGCATTAATTTTTTCAAATTAATGTAACCAAATCCCCGGACTCATTTTCTCTGGTTCGCAGAAATAAAATAGTCATTTTGTTATTTTATATAGGTTTCTAATCGACCTACCGTAAATAATTAGTGCCGTTCTAATTAAAAAAAATTTCATAAATTGAACCTAAATTGCAATTCCGTAGGACTTGGGAGGGTCCGAATTAGGTTAGTTGATTTAATTAACCTGATAATCCGTTAGCCTAATTATAGGTCGTGACAGATCCGCAAAGACGAAAGAAAGGTGAACGTACAATGACCTTCTCTTGATCGCACAAGGAGCCTTGAGCACAATAGATTTGTACGTGAGTTTTATTATATCCAATTTAGTTGTTTATTGTGAACACTTTGGATTTTGGGTATAATCTAGATACGGAAAATATGAGCGTATTGAGTGATTGTTAAATTAATTCTCCGATTATAGTGGATTATTCTTGCTGACTCTCCCATGGATGTAGGTACCGATATTCAAACCAAACCACGTAATTTCTTGTGTACTTTATCGTTCTTTGTTAATTTTTCTGTGTTTTTCGCATTGACTTATTTGCAAGATCCTGGTTATTTTTCACGTTATATTACAATAGTTTATTGGAATGATCACTTCTTTTACTAGTAACTTTCTTGTGATTAGTTATTTCATTCTATGTTAAAGTAACTTATAAAATATTTATGAACTATTGAGAAAGGAAAAAAAAAAAGAACACTACTGGTTCGAGGTGGACAGGGTCGGCTCCCAATTCCAAAGACCAAAATTGACCCAATTCGATCCGATTCCCGATTTCAGAGTGGGAACCGACCCGCTTTGAAACATATCACCCCTAACTCCAACCTAGACTTTCGAAAATAATGAGTGAGCCGGATTGATGACATAGACTTGCAAAATCTTAACGGTATGATTATGTAAATATTACAATTAATAGCTATACAAATCGCTTACGAATATAGACTAATCAAAATGCATGAAAGTTGTCCCGATCGTCTCTGATTACTTAACAAAATAAAAAGGATTTTTGGACAAAGAAAAAAAAAGAAACACGAAAAGTTGTCCTCAATTTTTTTCTTTTGCGAATTTTTGCATATTGTATTGTGCAAATGAATTTTTTATCCAAGAAAATTTTGGTTGAATAATTGCACGTCACACTATTTCCTTTGTGCCGGTTCAAGACGGACAAAACGTAATTCAGTGACGGATATAAACAATGTTGACAACTTGGCTTAAAAGTTAAAAACTTGGTGGAATGGCACATCAATCAACTTAAAATTTGTATTCCTCGTACGCATGCTTGTAGTGTTCCTCTCTCTGCTTTTTCATTTATTTTTTCTTACAGGACAGAGCAACCGATGACCCTCCCTCCCTCTTATTCTCCCTTTTGAGACCTTAGTGCGTCTATCTATTAGATCTTCAAGGTTGGATGCACATATGAAGGTGTTCACATTGGAACCTAGAATTGAAAGCAATCGATAATAACTAATTGATCTATAACTCAATGATTAATCTTTTAAATGAAAGTGAGGTTCGATTGGATATATTGATAGAATTAGATTAGAGTTCTCTCTTGGTGATCTTCATAGGATAAGATATGCTTATCTTAATAAGTGGTAATAGAGTTGTTGTTTGATTAGTAGCCTCTTCTCAATAAGTATCAACATTCGGGGAATATATAAAGGAATGACATGAGCAACGCGAAGTTTTGGTATGTTGATGTTGTGGCCTAATTATGTGGTCCCAAGGGCAGCCTTCATGTGTCGTTCTAGCAGAAGAGACCAAGGGTGAAAATGGGTACTGCGGTTGTACGGTGCCTTTGACACAACGAAGGTAGAGATTCAAGTTGAGCTAATTGTTGATGCAAAAGGGTACTTGAACTCAAGGGGAAAACATCGAAGCCTTAAATGATAGGGGAGAATTTATGATGTGGTCGCGTGAGGGGTCATTACAAAGTCTGACATCCTAGATTTCATGTAACAAAGAACTATTGATCACGCCTAATTTGCCCATAATGACTTAAACTTTTATGTGAATGTGGGTGATGAGCTCAAGTTATAGGCTCCCTATTAGATCTCCTCATTGTGAATGTACTGGTATCTTGCAGAGCTTCTCCCGACAGACATATCAGAATCGATGGTTGTATTCGTAGCCCCAAACGTGTATTGCTATCTTGAACTGGACAATGAATCTCACGAGTATTTTCGGTTATCAACTGATTTTTGCCATTACGGTTCGTCCAAGGGGAGATCGCAGTGGAAGACGTGATTGAATCGATTGACAATGAGTGAAGATTCAGAACAGTACCGGACTTGGATTGAGGGGGAGCTAGACCAATGTGGTAGAGACTCACACGTGAGGTGGGATCATTAAATGCATATATGAAAGGCTTGAAAAAAGAATTCCCCCTTAAATGTCTAGAGAAAAAGAAGCAATCAATAATACGTAGTCGTCCCATGAATCAGTTACTTTTATTTTTTAGTGAATGTGAATCTAATTTGATACCTTCTCGAGCTTAGATTTGAACTTTCTTTTAGGATCTTTTTAGGCAAAGATACGAGGCTATACAATGCTTCTCAATAATTTATTATATGATGGCCCCATGAAGTCGTCTCTTTCCTATATGTTTTGTTAATTAGAAGTTTTAGATTTGATTGAAATTGAACGCTTGTGAAGGTGTCTCTTCCCTACATCACTTACTGTAAGTTAACATCAAGGTTTTTTAATAATAGAAAAGGAAAAGAATCCTTGCAAGTGATATCTTCGCCTCCTCAAATGTCACTCAGTAGTACCACTTAGGTGATTGACCAAAGTTTGTCAAGCCTTACCTTCTAGTGGTTTGGAGTCCTTCTCAGTCATAGGTTACTCAATGATTCCTCGATCTCGGGAAATTCTTATTCGTCTATGACATAGGTTCGATTTGGGTATCCAGTATAAGGATCACTCCGGTTTTATTCCAACTTATACCTAGTGGTGCGACGATGATTGGTTTGCTCAAAATCAGCGGTAGTAACAGCTCAAATTGAACATTCCAACCACGATCGCAGTAAGCCCAAAGAAATTGCCGAAGCTACTAGTTCCCTCCTAGTTTATTTGACAAGCTAGAGAAAGAATGTCTTTCATGAATATTTCTGACCCACCATGGATGCTCCAAGGCTGGAACATCCAATTTTGAAGTTTCAATCGACTTGTGCATCGCAGGACGAACTCATTTGATTCGAGTTTTATTGGGTATTCTGATTACATTGGTATATGTGCAATTTTTAAACGTCAAATCGCAAAAGTGTAATATATTCAATTCGGTATTCACTTATTGTGTAATGTTTGAGACACACCGAATATATATGAAGCCGAATCAGAGAGCTGGCGTACTTATTTGGAGCATTAGGTAGGGGTATCAAGTGTTGGAAAATATCGTTGGGAACATTATAAAATGGAATCAAATTTTAAAGCGTGACAATACTCTCTTTAAGGATTGCTAATGATTTCTGACAAATATTCTCCGAGATACAATGAAGTCTCGATAAGAATAGCAGATAGCAATTTTGATATTTTTCCAAAACTCTCGGGGGAAGCAATTGGAGAAGAAGGTTGTGTTTACTTGAAAAAAAAAAAACGAAATTGAAGGTTCCGAATGTTGAAGTGTAGTGAACAACGAACAAATTTGCAGTTTATAAATGAGAAAGGAACACAACTCTTTATTTTCGAAAAGCAGTTTATGCGAACACAACTCTTCGTTATCTGAAGATTGTCTCAATAATTGCTAAATAGTGCCAATTTCAAATCGTAATTGCGCAAGAGTGCAAAGCACTAAGTGCACCTAATAATCGTGCACCCTCATGTGGGTATAGTGAGATCTAGCCTACTTACCCATTTCTTTATTTATGAGACTACAATAGCCTTCTAACTTATGAAGTATTTAATACTTTTCCTTCCATCCTATCTGGATGAAGTAAAGGTACTTTGTTATTTATTTTGCAAACAAAACTTCGATGTCAAGAATCCGTGGAACTCCCGGACGTTGCGGAACCCGCATGGTCACGTGGGTTTCAAACTGGGTATTAGAACTTGCACAAAGGTTTCGGGTTTCAAAATTTCTTAATAAGTGAGCACATTTTATTATGCAGTAATTTATTTTTTTTACTTTCTCGTTGCCCATGAAGCTTTCATATTTAAATGTGTGAAAGTTCTAACTTATCAGCAATCTCTGTCCCACAAGTAAAAAAAAAAAAATCTTCAGCCCATTTGACCCCACCCCCTCTCACTTTCAACAGTGTAGGATAGGTTTTCATGTGAACTCAGAGATTGAATCATGGACAGAAGCTGAGTTATTTCTTCAAACTTTTACCTTCTAAGTTAATACCAAAACATAATTCTCTTTACTCGATAATAAATCAACAGACCGATGATTAGAATATTACATGTGCGTCACTGATCACGCAAAAATGATTTCGCTTAAGATTCAATGCGTGACGTACTCAAAAGATGATACTCTTTACTCGATTAAAAAAAAGAAGAAGAAATCAATAGATTGATGAGAAGAATCTTACATTTGCGTCATTGATCACGCAAAATGACTTCGTTAAGATTCTACACGTGGCGGAGGGGCCCTCGGCTGCTACTCAGATTATATTTATCTTAAACAATTCGATCAGAACGAAATCACGAGGCCAGATTGTCCGAAAGTGACGGTCCAAAGAGAATTATTTGGGAGCGAGATGGGCTTATTATCTTTTACTTTAAGGTCAACCTCATTGGCAAAAGGACTGAACTAACCTAATGTTTAAATATCGCTTAGCCCCTAGTGGTTTCCGAAGAGCCAAGCTCTCTGCAGGAGAAATCTTGGCCTGTTCTTGCTGTTGGCAGGCCAGAATTCCACCAAACTTAACTATCTTGATGGATCGCCACTGGTAACTTGCGGATAACTTAACGTGTTTGGATCGTTTTCTAACCAGACGATGTGTGAGCACTTAACCATCTTGATGTTACCTTCTTTTCAATTGATCTTATGAAAGATCGAACCACCCTTATTTTTTAGTTATATCGATTCTATCCCGAAACACCGAAAACTCAAAACCCGACACTTTCCCCGCCTCTTCCTCTTCATCTAGGTCTGTCCCCCCCTCCCTCCGCACGGAAGTACCGCATCCTCGCTCGCTAGCCACAGACGACCTGTCGTTCTAGGCTAGCGGGCCACCTGGTGTCGAGGCTAACAACGTTCGGTCTAGGCTCAACTATCCTAGCTCTATCGCCGGGAGTGTACATGTAATGTGTATCAATCTCAAATGTCGATTCACCTAACAGTGCGGCGTCAACCTCCAAAGAGAGTAACTTTACATTATAAAGTTATGCCTTGACTTTAGAGGGTCTTGATTTTTGTTTAAGAATCGAGATATGATTTGCAAGGAAGAAACTCAAAGGTTCTGGTTGGTGGAGCTGTTACGCCAAACCATTGTACCATGTGAATAAATTCAATTACAAAACCATCACTAAGTACACGTATCACTAATCCAATGTTGAATGTGTAAGAGTCCTTTAACTCGGTGTTACACCCAATAAGAATCTTAAAAAAAATAACAAAGAGAAAGAAAATAGTTTCGTCTTCCGCATTCAATTGCTTATTTAGGAAGCGTTCTGTATCATTTATTTGCCTATAATGTCAACTACGTTTTACTCAACATTAGTGGCCCCAGCAACTATGATAGAGACGAAATTTCATGTTTTTTCCCTCCAAAGTTACAGAATTTTCACTTCCTGAAAAATTCGTGTGGCTTTGCCAAAATCAAGCACTTTAGGCCACATGAAAAGTTGGTGTAAGCTATATTTCAAGTACCCTCGGATTTGTTATTTTAATTTTGGGTGATGCCCTCGATTGTTGGTGTTGCTTCGATTCTGATTCCTACCCTCGCTTGCTCGCTAAGTTCGAATCCACCCTCCACCAGCTCTTCGAACATACCCGGTAGCACGATTAGGGTTCCGACACCCCCCATGATGACTTTGCCAGCCGCCTCCGCTAGGATGGCGAGCATTTGTCCACGAAATTTTATGTAGGGCTTTAATTGTTGTAACTTGGACAAATTCCACCGATGTCTGAATTTACAATCTCAAATCTGAGTCAGATTAGAGTTTCATATATATTTATGGAACAGAAGACAAATGTTCGAAAGGGGTCAACAATATACCTTCACATCGTCCCTTTCACCTGGTCAAAACTAGAAGCTGGAGCACTCTAAAAAGTCTTTTGCTCATATGATGTATCCTCCCTCTTAATCGAAACCATAAGCGAGATTGAAATCTTGTATTGAAGTAAGAATAGCACTTGATGGACCGGATGACCTGATTTTGGTGCGACGATTATCGAGAAGCTACGAGACGTGCCCGCTTTTTTAGGCTTAAACCAAAGGACAAAGAATCCCATTTTATAGAGGCAAAATTGGGATTACATAAAATTATCCCTCGACCTCGCATATTAGAAAAGACGCGAGCCAAAGTGAGAGCTGCGTGATGGATCAAACATGCAATTGCGCATAGTTTGTATTTGAGGTAACTGAACAAGAGTCAGCGTAAGTTCCTGTTGTGATTATCTTTTAGCTCCATGTAATCCTCGATCACATATCAGGACGCAACCCCCGAGATAACCGATGTAGAACAGACCTTAGAGGACAAAAAGTGGCAAAAAGAAGGGAAAATACGAATGTAGCAATGTCTACTCAATCCAAGTATCAACTAAATTGAATTTTTGACTTGTTGATTGTAATCACATACAAATCGTGCTGTCAATGACATGTAGATAACCAACGCGACAAGATGATAGCTGCAAAGCTAAACAATAGCGGCCACCCACCTCGGGAAGATTAAGTGGTCGTGCAGTTAATTTGCGCACATGCCAAAAAGCTCCCACAGCTAAATTTGAAGTGTGATAAATTATCGGTTACGTTACATGGTTATCGCGTGCAGCGATTATACCACGCATGAGTGATTTCAAAAGTTCAAGCAAAAATAGGATGGAATACAAATCGCACGAGCAGTGCAACGACCGGGTTCCATATCGCTAGCTATGTAACCGACCGTTAGATAGGCACGTCAAAGGCTTTGATTTCTTCCGTATTAGATAAAAGGCGCTATCACCATGGCGACCAAGGCCTCGATGAAGTATAGAGTTATGGGCTGGAGGTCGGAGGATTCAAGGAGACGGCAAATTCGGCTAAAGAACAAAAATAGAGGAGAAAGATCAGGAAATTCAGAGACCGAAAACACCAGCAAATGAATTCTACTTCCCGAAAACTCACTCATTTGAAGTTAGTCATAGGTAATCACAAGAAAAATTAGCCAGGTTGGCTTAGAAAGTCTCGAAAGTTGAAATCTAAGTCATGGATTTAAAATTCATAAGAGAGAATCGATCCTAACCCAACAAAAAGAGAACTTATCCTCAACGGGATGATAATTGCTAATGTTGGAAAACTCGGGATTTAAGCGTCTCTCCTACAGAGGAGGACCAAAAACGGATGAATATCTGGATGCAAATCATGCAAGATGTCCGTGCTACTCTGCAAAACTACTCAAGCTGGAGATCCAATGGGCCATTGGAGTCCAGTAGGATGATCATTAGATCATATCGAGATCAAAGCTGGTAATACTGACTACGTGACTCTCAAGCATTATCTAGTTAATTTCCAATTTTTTGGTACGCCTTTTACTAAAGGAGAGGGGCTAATCGGTCTTCTTAACTCCTCTTAGGGCTAGTAAGCACGAGATCTGCTTCGTCCAAGTGCAAAAAAAGCATAAAATAAGGAAAAACAAATGGGAAGGGCTGAGCACAGAAACTATTCAGCCCAAACTACCAAGAAAAATAGCAAAAATCAATTGCTAAGGAAAGTTCGTTTTGGCACACATAAGAAAAACGAGAAACCACTTTGTTCCAAACCAAATTGCATGGGAAACTCCAGAGAAGAAATAAGCATGACCAATGCTGTCAATATCTAATTGGGAACATGAAACACCCGGTCACAGCTAAGGCGGGGCTCGAACAACAAAATATCCTTGGTTGTTCTGAGTTTCCTTTACATGAAGTAGTTCTCTAATAAATAACCGAATTTCAGGAGGAAAAGAGGGGCAGCATCGGGACAACTAATGGATCCTCTTCAACCACTAGTTACATGATAACTTGTCAAGAAAAACCAGTAACCTCTCCATGATCATATGAAAAATTAAAAAAAGTTGGGAAGTGATATCAAGAAAAAGGGAGTTGGGAAATGTAGTTGAAACAAACTTTTCCAAAGAGCATGTGCTCAATACTTATGGCCAGTCGTAAAGTTAAACATCATCAGAAGCACGTGTTGATTAAGAATTGAAGGATAAACAAACGCCCAAACCACGTTATCTCTGACCCCAAAGGGAGAAAAAAGGAGAAAAGAATACCAAACAAAAAAAAAAAAGATAAGAGACCCAATGAAAATGCACGCTTGCTTGCCCTTGCACACCAGAGACAGAAAGGCAACTGCCGCAAGGCATTGATGTGTTAAAATTTGGAACCGCCAGCAAGTATTTCGATATATGTTTGGCCCTATACTGCAAAGAGAATGAAAGCAAAAAGCAAAATAACCTCAAATTGGTTTTTAAGGGTTTTTTGCCTAGGACCGCCTTTCTTTTACATGGCGAATCTCCATGTCCATAAGATGAGGCACATCAGGTGGAAAGGCTGACACCTGACGGAAAGTTTAACCGGACATTACCTGCTCAAATCAACATTTGCTTCTGACCTTTAGCTAAAATACACCAAGCTGGCCAATCTGCTTATGCTCAACATGGAGCAATCGTGACAATACCCATCCCAGCAACTGGTTTCACTTGAATCCAAAAGTAGCTTACCTAAAGATAAGTTCCACGGAAGGAGGAAAAAGAGAAAAGGAGAAAAAGAAAAGCAAAAAAGGAAGATGGTAACCAGGTAAGGACCATGCTTATGGCACATTTGAGAAGTTAAGCATGCCCAAACAGAACAGAAAACAACTTTTCCCAATCAACTCACTTAACCCGAAAGACATTTAACGCTCATTGAAACCCTAATATCATATGTCTTCATCCTAGAAGGACAAGATCTACAGCTGCTTACCTCTATTATCACAGTGCAATTTAACCCTGTCCATACTGATCTCAAGAGAGCTCTGTAGATATCCCCACATATGACCTGCATGTGCATGGGATATATAACATGCCCACCACACCATCAAATACAATAGAAACGAAAGAACATATAAGCAAAACAAAGATATACCTAAAATTGATTACCATTTTCACTTCTTTTAAGTTATGGAGAATGAAATAATGTAAGCAACACATAAAAATACCAGATAACTTGGCACTAAGCATGTGATTGTGAAACTGATCATAAAATAGCAAAGTAGCAAGTGTGTATTAATCCAACATCATCAAGCGAAAAAGAAAGTCGTCACAAACATTGGGTGGCTGACCACAAGTGAAGGCAGAAAACTTCCTGAAATAGTCAAAGCATATGGGGACAAGCTCATAACAGTCTTCATTCACTTCCACATGGACCTGCAAAAGATGAACAAAAGATCTCCACATTCATGACGAGCCAGCGACTGGCATAAACTTTTAGAACCAAATATTAAAACAGCAATCTCCAACGAAACCGTCCTCCATTTAAAGCGCAAGTCCCGTGCTTCAGGCCAAGATTCCTATCACTGCACATGAAACAAGACTCTTCAAACTGGATAAATCTTTTCCTCGAGCAACAATCTTCTCAATCTTCCCCCATGAAGGCCCTGGAATCACAGGAGCACCATATCTAAATCTAATTTAAGTTTGCTTCATTGGTTTATACTCCACGGCTATCTCTGACTGACATGACACAGAATTCTCATAATGTCTGAACATGGCGAGGATGCATTCGACTTGTCTCCCCAAACAAACCTTTTACTTGTAAGAGCATATAATGTCTCTCTCCTAGAGTCAATTTTGCTGAATAAATGAACCTGAGCTGCTTGAAAAAATGCAATATCAGACTAAATGTAAACCCATTATGATTAATAATTATAACAAGAAGAACAATGAGAGAAGATCAACTTCAAATCGTATACTCTACCAGTTCAAAGCTTAAGTGCCCAGTATCTACCGCAGCCGGGTCTACAGGTCCTCTGCATCCATTGAGATTCCATTACTCTGCAATACTGTTCCTTGTTTGTAACTTTTTGGGTTTGGCGAGCCCTTGATATCATCATGATCTTCCTCAAGCATCTTTTCAACCAAGTCAAAATGCTCAATCTCAGAAACCAACCTTCCATTATCATCAGAATCTGGAACGTTGTCAGAATCTCGAGCATCACCAAAGGTATTATGATGGTCCAACTTTTTGACATTGCTATTGTTCCATCTATCATGTAAGTCATCCTCCTGGTCCACAGACAAGGATGTAGAATGCCTCGGTTTCTTTGATTTTGTCCTTTTGGGGGACAATCCTTCTCTATTATGATCAACCTCAGTTGAAGTTGATCTGGATTTTTGTCCTCTGCGCACCTCCAATTCTTTGTCACTACCTCCATCCATTTCGTCGCTGGAATAATGCCTTGATTCTTTAGACTTTGAACCAGAAGGTTTCTTATCTTTTAATGTGTTGTCATCCTTTCGATACTTTCTCTCTGCAGACTTTGACCTTGAATGCCTTCTGCTACGATGCCTTGATGCCTTAGATTTGTTGTCGTCCACCTTATCCTTGGAGTGATGCTTACCTTCCAGAGATCTTGATCTCGACCGTCTTCTATCACGATGCTTTGATCTCGCATCTTTGTTGTCCATTTTTTGGCTCATGTTATGCTTATCTCCAATAGATCTTGACCTTGACCTTCTTCTGCTGTGATAACTTCGTCTTTCACCAGTAGTTTCTTCCTCCTTCTCAAGAGACTGATGAGGTTCCACAGATCTAGACCTGGAACGCCTTTTACGCTCTTGCTTTTTTCCACCAGGGCTTCCTGGAGAGGACTTCCTCTTACTATGCTTGCCTTCTGCAGATAATGACCTGGACCTTCTTCGCCCTCGGTGCCGCCTTCGCTCCTCTCCTGTGTCACCCTTTTTCTCACTCCCACGACGATCAATTTCAACAGATTTTGACCGTGACCTTCTTTCCCCTAATTTATCTCCATCATCTCTTTTTGCAGATGACCTGCTCTCACGGTTTCGTCTTGGTGATCTTGAACTACCACGAGCTGATCTACGAGATCTATGAGAACCTTCTTGATGACGCCTTGGCGACTCTGAATCAGATCTATAAGATTTCCTCTTTTGAGGACTCACACTCCTACTCCTATTTCTCCTAGAAAAAGATGAATAATGATCATGTGATCTATCAGAATCCCGCCTTCTACTCTTTACGATGCTGTAACCTACATCTCTATGTGACCTTCGGTCACCTTCAGTGCTTGAGCGATGATGAAATCTGAGTGGAGATCTGGATCTCCGTTCCCTCCGATTTCTGGCTGGAGGTGAGTAGGAAGGAGACCTATGCCTCCCTCTGTACTTAACAGGAGATAAGGACTTGGATTTTGACCTTGCACGAGAGTTTGAAGGAGAACTGCAAAAGTGCAAATAGTCAATTAAATAAGTAATTGTCAATATTTGAACAAGATATTCATGAATCTGGAGCTCATTTTCCGTTCTTAACTTAAAACCAGAGCTGGTGCATATGTCATTGTAAAACTGTTCCTCTTATTCAAGACAAATAAAATTTGACGGCATTTATGTTGCTGGGAAGCACAAAGTAGAGTTATGTCCTAAAGTTAAAAATTAAGAGAAAAGTATTTCCTTAAATCAGAAACAATGATCTTCTGTTTTACAGTGGCACAAAGAAACAATAGACGAGGGTTAAAAGAGTAGATATGTGAGCTAACCAGGGGACAATCACAGAAGCTTAACTGGTGATCATAAACTAGAAAGTAGGACAACAGCGAGCACACTAAAAATTATTCATTTGATGGCATTTAAGTGCGTAAGTTCTAGACCAAAATTACTGGAACATAAGAAAGCCAAAATCTGAGGGAATATAATTGTAGCTGACGTTCATTCACAAAGCCTTGCGCGTATCCAAACTGACATATACAATCCCTAAATCCGTTTGCCATGTTGTGCCAATTGTTTCTTTTCCAATTAACGTTGCCCAACTCAAAAGTTGTGGACATCCATGGAAAAGTGGCTTTCTGGACTACTGTCGGGAATGCACAAACTACAACATTATGCAGTCAGTTTGATTAGTCGAGTTGCCCATATCTTCTTCTCTTCCGACATTACATACATACACATATTTATATACATACACACAAATATACGTATATGTACATATACATAGGTATGCATACATATATATATTCCCCAACCATATATAAGACTGCACCAGTAAAACCCAATCAGCTCTCCTACAGGTGAAACATTCTCGTTGAAGTTCTGGGAATGCTACATAAAGCCATTAGGAAAGAAAGAAATTGAGCTTCTCCCAATGCTACTCCAGAAAAGACAAAGGGCAGACAAAGAAAATTCCCTTCTGTTCACTATCTTCTGGCAGATAGTCATATTTTCAGTCAACCACACAATACGGGGGGAAAAATTGCACCATATGTTAACCTCAGCTTCAAGCACAGGATGATGTCATGAGGCATTGCACAACATTCACCTTCATCCGATCATTCTCATTCTTCAGCTCCAGAAAAGCCAAATAGTCTTAAACACGATAACTAAATGCCTCAACACTTGATAACTGGATAATGATCTAAAGAGGACAAAAAGAGTAACAAGGAGCTTTCAGAAAAAAAGTGACCAGAAACTAGATTAAGATGCCAAGAATACATCAGAAGTCACAGCCATAACAACACCCCCACCTCCACCACTACTAACTCCAAGTTTCCAACCTACCACCAGCAATCTCACTCCACACCCCAGTATCTGGAGTATCTCTGTGCTTACGATTGCTACATACTCTCACTTCCAACACCACAATTTCCAACCTACTACCAGCGATCTCACTGGCATCGGGCTCATCGCCACCCCATATTGGAAACTACCATCATCATAAAAACTTTAGCATTTGATTCTTTGTAGAATAGATATTCTAAGGAAATAACCCAGATAGAAGGAAGAGATGGAACCGGTGGGGTCAGAACTTCCATCACTCTGTAATTCAAGCATCCCAGGTTGCCCTAGTGTTGAAGCATAATGATCACTGATCACTAAGGCAAAATCCCACCACTTCAAGATTCACAGCATGGTGTATTTGGGATACTATTCAATTTAGACCAAGTTTTGAAAACACAAACAGAATGTTGTGGGTGTCATTTTGCAAATACAGGGAAGTGAGGAGCAACACCCCCAAACCCCACAATGCTCAATCCATACACGCATGCACATATGAAAACAAAGAGCATGGGTACAAAGCAGCAGCATGCTCTCCGTCAGAAGCTTTGTTATTAGTAAAATTTTCATATCTGATTTGAAAACTGGACAAGAAGGCATCATGTTCATCTGACCTTAAAAAGAAAAAGACTCGCTTTAAGGCAAGAAAAAAGCTGCAATTGGTCAGATGCCAATTCTAACAGGATGTAACAGCTATTATGGCCATTAAATGTGTCACGTGTTGCTTTTACGATGGTGGCCAATCTTTTTCCTACATCAAGGCAGGGCCCCATAACAAAACAGAGGCTGCTATGATCAGTGATCAGCAACTGCCAACACAGCCAGCGCCTTGTCTACGAGTCTATCCATGGTTTGGACTTATTTATGCCACCAATCAATTATTAATGCCATTTCAAAGATTGCAACATAACATACCTAGATTTTCTTGCAGTTTCTTGATCATCCATCACCACTCCATCAGCTCTCAGTTTCTTACTGATTTCTGCAGCCCTTGCAGCTGCTAACTCTGCAGCAGACTTCATCGATGCAGCCTTGTTAGCTGCCTGCTGTGCAGCCATACTCTGCTGCATCAGCAAAGCCTGTTGGAATTGCATCTGTTGCATGGCGACAGCTTGCTGCATCATCATTGGGAGAGACGACGAACCAAGACTAGAAGTAGCTGGTTTTTGGGGAAGTGATTTTGCCATTTCAACATTCAGCGGCCGACCACCAACATCCATATTATTCAATGCTAGAGCAGCAGTTGCTTCTTCTGGTTTGGAATACTCAATATAAGCAAAATGCTTTGAATCTGATATAGTACAATCTACAACCGTACCACAAAAGCCAAAGAGTTGTTTCAGCTGGTCCACTGTGAGAAGTGGACTGAGATTGCTAACTTGCAATGTTCGCTTCAATGCATCACCTTTGACATCCTTTTCTGATGAACCTTACAAGAAAAGCACGCAAAATGTAGATAAGCCTACAAAAATGATGAGATCAATCAACAGAAGTAACCCAAAGTTACAGTCAATGCAACACAGCACCAAATGCACCCTATAATGATGGTAAACACAGCATAAACACTAGTAATACAGTCTGTTCACAGGGTATAAACGAAATAAAGATGGATGAGATACCAGTCGAATCCTTTGCTGACTGGGCCTGCGCCTGAACTTGCGCTGCATGGGCTTGCAGTGCCTGTGCTGCAACAATTGCCTGAGCAGCAGCCATTGCTGCAGCTGAAGGTGCCATAGGTGCCTGACTGAGTGTTCCCATGGTGGTGGTCGCAGCTAATGCAGTCATCAGCAAATTATGAGGTGGGTGATTCAACTTGCAATCAGTATTGGCACATCGACCTGCTAAATACTCTCTACAGATTTCCCCAAGAGATGCTCCGACACCAGGCAAGATAGCACCTCCCGAGGCACCTGATATGATGCCAGGAATCATTCCCATTAATCCTGGAAATGCACCTGAAACTGAACCGGTATAGTTTGGCATGTTTGGCATTGTTTGGTTAACTAAATTAGGAAATGGGGAAGCAGGCGCCACACCCAGCAATCCTCCAGTAGAAGTACCTGCAAGAACCATAAGTAGAAGAGTTTTTAATAAGAACAACTCTCTAATGGCAGACTTAGTATTTGAAACATATGTGGAAAGAGCATAGCCCCAATACAATTCCCTAACACTTTGTCTGATAACTTAACTTGTTCAGAAACATGTTGCATGAAAAAGTCATGGAGGGAAATGCAAATAGTAAATATACTAAATGACCTTGCTATGCTCATTTCAGTCCCAAAACCAAAAGTAAGGGTAACAAAGGATGGATATAAGGGTGCATTTTCTACTTCCCTCCAATTCCACCCACTTTTGAGTGAATATTTTGTGTGCCTCAAGGAAAATACTTCCTTCTTGTTTCTCTCAATATCCTTCTTAATCATCCAGCCAAACAAGGGTAGCATTTGACAACATTTTTATTTATCTCCATTTCCTCCCAACCAAAGATAGCATAAAGCTTTAACTTGACCAGCATTCCATTTAAAACACGCATTGATATTGTGCACGGTACATCACAGATAAGATTACATGAGACATGCTTTCCAAACTTGAGTACTTTTTTGTCTACAATTGCGCATCCACCCCAAGTAAAACGCATCAAGTACAATCCAGTACTCTATTTTTTCTTTCAGTAACAATCCATTTATGACATTAAAGAGTTGGCCATATTAAGTTATGGTTGTCATCACTCAAATTTTAGAGACTCAATTTCCATGTGAATCGACAGATAAAACTTAATATTAACTGCATTTTCTTCACTTGAAAAGTTCATTATCCATCTCTTCCAGCAATTCCATCTCTATGAGTTTCATGGCAAAACATCATTCTCTTGCTCTGGAACTTGAAACAAGAAAAGTTCACAATTATGCCCGACCTCTCATCTATTGTTAACAGATATTACAAAGGCAAGAGAAAATTACAAGTAACTATACTCGCATGAAGGAAAAGAAACACCTTGGAGCTGGCTCAATAAGAAAAATAAAATGGTTGTAGAGAAGACATATATAATTGACAAAGTTTGTATAATTGCTGAGTCAATCATCATTTTCTAATTCTCTAAAGCTGAATTGTGTCATAACATTCTGTTGGTGAGAGGGAGAGAGTGATGCACAGCAACATCAACAACTTGACAACCAAAAGTGTGAGAAAGGAAAAGTCATACAACAACACTAGCTGCAGCAAGCTTGTACATGATATTAGGATGAACTTGTAAAACATACACTAATCTCCTTATAACAAGCACCAGAGATCTCAGACATAAAATCAGTTGATAATTAATCCTATCATGTATGAATATATATATATAGGGGGAAAGAGTCTAGGAAAAAAAACCCACATGATCCATTTGGCATAGGCAGCGAGCCTCTACCAGGGCTGGTGGTCCGGCTCAAAGTACTACGTAGTAAGATTCCTCTTGTACTTCTAATTCTTAAGCTTCGCCTTTGTTACAATGTGATAGTGTTTCTATCTCCCCTTCCAAATTTCTATCCAACTATCAAGTTTTTGGTTAACTGTATTTGATCTGTGTTTTGAGGAGAGAGAAGAAAAGAATCCTCCATTGAATCTTGCATTCTAGATGTGTGCCAGGAAGACGCACAAGTTCTTATCACACCCCTTTTCAATCCTCATGGCCATTTACTTGAAAGAAGCAAATGACTAATAAATCCTTCCAATTCCACTTTGACTGAAGTCTACCAGAAAACTAAGGGCATTGGATGGCCTGCTGACATTACGCACCCTTTGACAGTGGAAGACACAAAAAAAAAATAATAAGTAAACAAATTAACTATTTGCAACACCTTTTCCTTCTTTAGACTATGAAACCATCGTGCTTCTTTATAACTTACACTAAGAAAAATTCCAGGGGAACTAGCCGATGAAAGTGTCCAAAGCCAGGAAAGATGACAAACAAGACGGAAAGAAGCAGTAACACAGAGAAAAATAAGTACAAGATAATAGATCAGATGACTCAATGTTTTGGTTCCAGTAACACGCTTCTTGCTTCAATCTCTCCAGCCCTTCATCTTAGGCGCTCGTTAAGTCTTGCTCATACTGAATTACTTTTCTTATGAAGATCCAAGTTTTCATGCTTTAAATACGATAAGAACGAGGTTTAACTAGATATCGATTTGTGACAAATCTCAACCAAAATAGCAGTTTATAATAATATGAAAAATGCAATAAGCTCTATCAATAGTATGAAGGGAAAAAAGAAAAGATCTATTGATAAACAGAAAGTGCAAGCATTAAAATAGTGATGTAATGTTGAAAAGTAGTCAAGAATTTGAACTCGATTACAAAAATCTGACGTGAAAATTTGTAATTCCACCAAAGAACTGTACCTCCGCTGAAGAAAACTGGAAATGGGCTACCCATGATAGGTTTTCCATTACATTCAACGTGGACCATGTAATTCCCTCTTTTTGGCACCACATAAGTGACAGTGTAAGTCCCATCACCCATGTCCTTCACAATTCCTTCTTGGTCTGTTCCCCCTACACCCACGCCGGGCACGACCTTCACATTGATCTGTGCATCACCGTTAGGCACTTTCCTCCCATCCGCATCCTTCGTGACGACCATAAAAGAAGACGGTGCACACGCTGTCCCGCCAGCGATTCCCACCCCAGCAGCCATGCATTTCGTAGGGTCAACAGGTCCAATCGGCTTGTTGGACATATTCTCAGCTTCCTCAGACTCGCTATCGGAAGAAGCCTGCTCCTTTTCATGATTCTTCTCTACATCCTTGAACGTAGCTTCGAATGCAGCCTTTGCGGCTGCCGTTTTCTCCGCCTCGCTCTTCAGCTTAGCCTCTTCAGCTTGCTTCATCCAAACAGGCTTAGCAACCACGTTATTACGATCCGCCATTGAAACCTAGGGTCCACAAAACTTCACAACCACTCAATGCAAATCCAAGAAAGAAACCGCACAATAATAAAGCCTCCTCAATCTAATCCCGCCCAAAACATCAGTAACGCCACAACAAGGATCAGATTCATGCAATCACAATGGGAAAACTTAAAACTTCGAGGATCTCTTTAATTAACCCTAGCAACTACGGACTTCAACTTCTCCCATCGAAGCAGCTGAACCCACCGTGCTCCTACTCGGTAACTCACGAATCGACACACGCGAGCATCGGAACGACGATGTTGAGAATCATCACGCGGATCGATTGGAGCAGCGACTCGAAACGATTCGGATTAGCGAGCGCAAAAGCATTCTCGTCGCGGCTGATGAATTAGGGGATCGAAGTTCCACGGCAATCAAGCAGGTGTGCGCGAGAATGGGCGAAACCCGTTTTGATCAAACGACGAGAAAGAGAGAGCGAGAGCGGGAGGAAGTACCTGATTTGGCCGGCGGCAGCGCTAGGTTGAGATGGTTCGGCGTTGGATAAGAGGAAGTGGGCGAGAAAACCGGCTTAGCCTTCCTTATATATGAAGGACACAATACATAGAATAAGGTCGTGGATTCATGCCAACCTAGAGGTATATTTTGCTATTAAATCTCTTATTTTTAACGAAAGTATTGATTATATATAGCACGGGGAATAGGCAACCTTATACAGAAGTGGATCCGAGGGAGTTCTCGGATAGAGTCGGAATAGGTCCGGCAATCGGAAGTAACAAATCTTCCGCTAAGCGGGTTTTCATATAGATCCGAAGCAAGAAACACGAGGTTCGGAATGAGGAAGAGAACTTGGACATTACGATCGAGCGTATCGGCTACGTTTGAAGCCATTCGAGATTTCTGTTTACTCGACCAATATGAAGTCTTGCGAAGCGAGCTCTTATGACCTTGTCTCGCCGCACTTAATGTCCGACGGCTTCATTAAACGAGCGATTTAAGATGATCAAGAGACATTCAAATTCCCGTCATTATTAGCATTATGTCAACATTCTTTTAGTTAATTGCTTAACAAAATATTTTGGAAGCATTCACTAAAGTCTTAATGGATTTTTTGACATTGTAATAAAAGAATCTAATCCTCCATTTTTGTTGAACTGTATAACCTTATGCATATACCAATTAGAGATTCCGACAAAGTCCAACCTATATTTATCACGGGGAAATTTCATGTCTCTCTTGCCCTTTTTTTTGCCTCACCTGACTTCGAACTTTTGTTCTCTCTCTTCGTTTTTTTTTTTTCCGACCAAAAATAATGTCCATTGACTTAGAATCAACTGAAAAAACATAAAAAAAAAATTCAAATTTTCTCTCACCTCCACCCCGCATAGCCATCACCCCCACTCGCCGGAGATAGCAATTTGTCAAAACCCAATTCTAGGTTCCCTTTATTTTAAAATATTTTCCTATAAATAATCGCTTATATCGTTTGAAATAATTTATCAATAAAAATAATTCATCATGGGCAAAATCCCATCAATAATTTAAAAAATATATCCTCACAAATGATTTTTTTTTTTATGTTCGTCAATTTTTATAAAAAATGTATAATCTCATATTTAAAAATATAATTCTGACAAAGTCCGTTTCATATTTTTCTTGCATTTTATTAGCCTACGTGACTCTTAGGAACTGAATTTGCCATCTCTCTTCGTATTTTTTTTTTCCGCAAAAAAAATGTCCATCGACTTAGAATCAACTAAAAAGCAAATTTAAAAAGTGGGATTTTCTCTCACCTCATCCCTCCTTAGCATCGCCCTAGTTGCTGGCCATAAACATATAATTTAGACGTTGTCGTAAAAACCGATGATCGCCAAATGAATATCTCGATGGATGTAATTGATAGGTTCTCTAGTTGTGCTTGAAACCGAACATGAACAAGAGTGAGATATTCTTCTCGGGGATCTACTAATTTATCGGAATCAAATCATGGGTATCCTTGGCTTTCGTGAAGGCATCTTGCCCTTCCGATACTTGGGAAATCTCATTGTCAATACTTGGCAAAGCGATTGTAATGTGTTGGTGAACTAATTACGCCATTTTTTTATGCTCGTTTCTTTTTTTAAGAGATGTAAATATATATTTAAAAATATAATTTTTCAAATGCTATTCATGTATATTGGGCAAGTGTTTTCATCTTGCCTAGATCAATCTTAGACCGCATCGATATGCATCCTTAGGCCATTTTTCTGGAGTGGTGGGGCGAAAGTTTCTTGGGATGATGTTTGTCGCCCAAAAAAGGAAGGGGGTCTTGGCATTCGCAAAGCCTGCTGGATTGTAACTAAGGCAGCCATGCTCAAACATATTTGGGTCCTATTTACTAACAAGGAGTCCCTATGGTCCAAATGGATTCATTCTACCTTTTTAAAGAACAAAATTTCTGGATTTTATTAAACCCTTTGTTCATGGGTATGGAAGAAGAAGATCTTACACCTTCGTGCGGACTTCCAACAATCTTTTAAATGGCGGATTGGCGGTGTTGGTCAAGTGTCCTTCTGGTTTGACTCGTGGCACCCAAGAGGACCACTCAATAAGATCTTCCTGGATAGAGACATCTATCGATCCGGCATATCTCGACTTGCCACGGTGGTAGACTTCATCTTATTTTATCCCCCCCCCTCTTATGTCTCGACCACTATTGCATTGGCGAAAGCTCTCTAGTGCTCTCGAGCAGGCGAACGTTTCACCTGGATCGGTCATCCCTCAAGAGTGTTTTCCATTGCATCTGGCCGGGAGAACATACGTCCTCGAGGGCAAACGGTGCCATGGCAATCCTTTATATGGGACGGTGCCCTTGTGCCTTGCCACTCGTTTCATTTATGGGCGATCATACGGAATAGGCTGCCAACCCAGCTATTACTACTAAACTATGGAAGAATTGTCGATGCTACTGTGTAAGTTCTTCCTCTAATGCGGACTCCATCGACCATTTTTCTTTTTTTTGGCTCTCGGTCCACCGGAAGCCTTGCTCTCTTTGGTAGGGCGAAGTGCAACCTTGCTTGGTACAATGGGTCATGGCGCGAAAACCTACAATGGGCCATGAAATACATCTATGGTCGGAGCTTTCACCAATGTATTGCCCGCTTCACCTTTGGAGCCTTGTGCCACGTTATATGGAAGGAAATGAATCATATTCTTTTTCGGAATCAAACTTTGTTTGTGCCAGCTATCAAGAAACACATTGAGA
Source organism: Rhodamnia argentea (assembly GCF_020921035.1). Taxonomy (NCBI): domain Eukaryota; kingdom Viridiplantae; phylum Streptophyta; class Magnoliopsida; order Myrtales; family Myrtaceae; genus Rhodamnia; species Rhodamnia argentea. The sequence continues at coordinate 15,251,109 of NC_063150.1, forward strand.
AGGTGGTTAGGGATAAGGCACTCACGTATGAACATGTTGAAGATACCTCTAGGAACCGGAGGATGCAAGCTAGGCGGGGCATTGATCCGACTATTTTTTTGTGATCGGAGGTTCGGTCTGGGTGCCCTTTTTTTTGGCCGACTTTTTTGGCCTGTCTTTTTGCTGTACTAGGGTACATACCTATGCTTTTGAACCCACGACACCCTTGCACACTTAGTGACATTGCCTAGTGTCACCTTGAGTGCAAGCTTCTTTGTTGGTGTCGGGTTTCGCCTTTGTAAAGTTTGCGTTTGTTAATGCTAATACAATACTTACTTTTACCAAAAAAAAAATATATCTCAATGGAGGTTAAACACACTTAACTGGTGTTTCTTTTCTCTTTTTATTTAATTTTAAAATTTTCTCGTAATTAAATTGGCTTGAGCTTGCAATCAAATTGGGTTATATTAGACAGATCCTTTCTCACATGGTATATAGATTCCTCCCAAAATTATAGACAAAGAACATGACACGTTCGTAAGTTGTAGAAAAACAACATAAATCACGTATAAGTAGCAGGAAAATCGCTTCGTATTGTCAAAAACAGAAAGGCATTCGAACATCATCTGATGAGAAAGGAGAATCACGACGAGGAGAAGGCCGTGAACGCGAGAGGCTTACCTCGCGATTACCATTTTCCTAAGGCGATGACGAATTCCGGTGTCGCCTCTCGCTCGATATGCCCTTGAGGTCTTGGAAGTTCTGCAGTTGCTAATTGAGCTTCTCCCATGTCCAGAAACTCTCTCTCCCTGCTCTCATAAAACTAGTTCATCTAATTAAGCTCTTCCTCCAATGCCTCAAAGAATGCTCTCACCTGAAGATACTCAATCAATCTTATAACAATTACATAAGCTTCAAAGTACATATAGGGAAAAATGTCCAAAAAGTGCTAAACCTATTGTAAGGGGACTAATTCGGTTCTAAACTTTTCAATTATACCAATTTAGTCCTAAATCCTTCAATTGTACCAATTTATTTCTAAACCTTTCAACGATTTGTATCTTTAGTCATAAATCATTTGAGAATCATCAAGCGGATCAAATCGAAGTTGCACTTGGATCATCTTCTATATCAATCTAATTCTCTGCAAAAATCTACGGGACAAAATGCCATGAAAAATCCTTTGAATGAATCTTTAATTTAAGTTTTTATATTGTCAAAATCCTTTAGCGGTATTTTCCAACATTAAACATCTCTTTTAGTTAATCGAGGATATCCCTTATTTTTAAAATATTTGTAAATATATTTACTAGTCCCTTTTTCATATGTTAATTAACCCCTTAAATATATAAGTAGTAACTAATTTTTGTCAATTAACCTCTGGCACAGATACGAAAGAGAGGTGAGAGTGAGACTGTGCGAGAATGGGCAGTTAGAGTTTGGGAATGGGCACTTCTAGTTTTTGTAATGATAAAAATAAAAATAACAACTACCGGTCCACACTTGAAATTGGGAACCGGACCGATTATAATCGGTTCAAAATTTTAGGAGCCAAAAGCAGGGGCCTGCTCCAGTAAGAACCGCCCAAAACCGGCTAGCTCGATCCGATCCCGGCTCACCGTATAATATTTCATCTGTCACACATCTTTGGCCTCCCCTCCATGCCATCGCCTCCTTCCCTGATATGGTCAGACCTTTTTATTATTATTATTATTATTATTATTGCTCCTTTGACTTTCTAGTTACCAAAGCGCAATGTCTAATTACAAACAGGAATTGGAGGCTAGTAGTGGAAGGACTTCATAGCAAACTAGCTAAAAATCGCACACGCATATTGTAGGAATGTGTGCAAAAATAGAAGATGAAGTAAAAAGAAGTGAAAGTGTAATTTGGATTACTTGAGGGACTGAATTTAAAATTTCGTGAGATTGGGAATACGCAATTCAAACTTACAAAGGAGATTTATGAAACACCGTCATTAGTAGGTTGTATTTTTAAATGATCATTTTGTCCATTGCTTAATAACACGTGATCATGGTTCGTCTTATGCCAACCATAAACAACATTGAGAATATTTCAGCCTAAATTTGAGGTTAAAAGTAATGTTGGGTTTGCTTTGTGCTATAAGCGGTCTTAGATCAATTAAATGGCATGCCAGTTTGCTCTTATGCTCGTCATCTTGGGTTCAAGTCTTGTTTGGAGTATATCGGGAGTAAAATATGGAGGCGACAGTCTGCGTATAAGAAAGGACAATATTGATAATTATAGATCGCTTAGGCCGACGCCATTTCCTTCGCATCATTTTGATTTCTTTCGTAGTAAGGAAATAGCCATTGTTTAGAGTAGCACAACAAGTATTTATGCTATAAAAGGAAGAACTACAGCTATAGCTCCTTCTTTTATGCTGTAATTTTAAAAAGAAAAATTACTTCGATAAGTGTAATTACCATATGAAAAACCCAAAATTGACAAGAACCATAATTTTCTTTTGTCTCTCTCCCTTGTTCTCCTCCCGCAGTACCAACAGGTTCAGTACAGCGACGACCGCGAGTCTCTCTCCGTCTCGCTTCTCCTTTGCCTCCGGTTTCTCCGACCGGTTGCTGTGTTCTCCTAGGTATGCCGTATCGAACTTGGACATGTTTTCGTTTGTTTATTGGGTCTGCTTGCTTTGTCGGTTTGGTCGAATTTTAGTGGCTCATTGCCTGAGGTAACAGCAAAAGCGAGAATAGATTAGATTAAAGTATTGGAATCGCTTTGACATATCTCTAAAAAAGAAAAAAAATAATAATAGGTTAATACTGGTCTACGTTCTAGTTAAAGTAATTACGTTAATTCACTTTTATTTCCTACTCTTTTCTTCCTTATATTCATCCTTCTCATTTGTCATCGGCTCCCAATTTTTTTCTCTATTTCTGTTTTTTCGGATGTTATGATACCTTTTTCCAGAAGTGGGCGCAAAGTATTATTCCCTTTGGTGCTTTGTGAGACCTATTTTAAGGCCAACGGAACTGAAATGGGTAGGCAAAGTTGGCTCTTCTGTTTTGAATCTGAATCAGCCAATTGGGAAGTTTTATTTTCAGCATCAGAAAAGGTCTTTGCACTCATGAGTTCGAATTCTCGATGACAGTGATTATGAGGGGGACGAAGTCAGCCCAAGTCAAATACAGAAGTTCTTAACTAGTAAGTTTAATTTGGGTTTCATTTTTTCAAGCTCAATGGGACAATCCACCCACAAGTCATAATCAAGTGGCATTTGTTTGGGTCTTGCGAGGTGCAAGGTTCGTGGGAGGATCGTGAAGTGCAGCGTGTTATCATGCAATTTTATTTCGATTTCATTTTAAGATCCACCCTAGTTTAGCATGGATTTAGGATATTTGGGTGTTGCAATGGATTTTCCATTAAATTAATCTCTGCCTCGCTCCACCATTCCGCCTCCATTCATTGCATGGTCATGGAGAACCATCTCTTGTGAAGCTCAGCCTGCTCAAATGGCAACCCTCGATATCTGCCTTGAGCTGTTTGGTGACATCCTCGAAAGTCGTTAGAGACCACTATTACGACAATCAGTCCCTCTTTAGTGGAGTGATGATAAATATTTACACGTGTACCGATGAATTCGACACCCGCGCATATAATCTTTTTCTAAAAGTAAAATCAATTCAATAAGTGTAGCTCTATGTTTTTGAAGTCCTAAATTGACAACGTTACGATAAACCAAAGATTGACAACATGAAATCCATCCTCTCGATTCGTTCAAAAGACACTTACATTTAGAAAGACGACGGACGAAAGTAACTAGAAATTGGCCTTTCAAATGCATAAGAAAATTACTTCAAACCCTAACTCAATTAATCGTTTGAGAAAAGATACGTCCGTGCAAGGTTCGTGCAAGGGCTATGAAGTGCCTCGTGCTCTCGTGCATTGAAATGAATTTAGTTTGGATTTCATTTTAAAATCAACCCTAGTTTAGAAAGGGTTTGGGATAATTTGATGTGACAATGATTTTTCTGTTAAGTTAATGTCCGCCGAGCGCCACCACTCCGCCCTCGAAGTGAGAGTCACCTCCAAGCATTGCACGGTCGTGAAGAACCATCTCCTTGCGAAGATCAACATACTCGAATGGCTGAACGTCTGCCTTGAGCTCCTTCGCGACATCCTCGACGACTTTGACCATGCTGTCTCCTACCTCGAGGGTTCGGAATTCACCAGAACGAAAGTATTACTGACCTTAAGTCCAGCTCGATCTTAGGGAGTCAAGTTGCATACTCGCCACATAAGATTTCGAATAAGTCGGAACGAGTTTTAAAACAACGAAGTCCAGCTCTAAGGGGGATTTTGTCTGTTTGCACCTTGACTTGGCCGTAGTTTCAAATCAAAAACATATAATTTAGACGTTGTCGTATTTATCGTTTTTGCCAAAAGAATGTCTTAAAGGGGAAACACAATTAATTGGTGTTAATAAATTTTTTCTCATAATTATATTGGCTTGAGCTAGTAATCAAATCGGGTCATATGAGGTAGATTCTTTCTAGCATGGTATATAAATTCCTCCCAAATTTATAGGCAAAGAACATACCACATTCGTAAGTTGTAGAAACGATATAAATCACGGGAGAAGTGTCAAAAAAGTCATAAACCTATTGTATTAGTGCCAATTCAGTCCTAAATTTTTTTTTAGTACCAATTCAGTCCTAAACATTTTGTATTGGTGTCAGTTAAGTTCTAAACCTTTTATTGGTGCTAGTTTAGTCATAAACCTTATGTATTGTTGCCGATTCGGTCCTAAATATTTTATATTTATACCAATTGAGTTAATCAGGCTAATTTTGATCGAAAATCGTTGACGTGGATATGGATTGTCCTACATGGCACAGCTAACGCTAACTTGGAAATTTTTTAATATTATTTTAATATTTCAAATAATTTTTAAGCATTTTTTTGGTTTTTTTCAAAATTATTTTTTAAAATTATTTAAAATATTTAAAAATTATTTAAAAAATATCCATGTTAGCACCAACCGTACCACGTAGGATAATTGACATCCATGCCAGTGATTTTCAATTAAAATTGATCGAATTGACTCAATTGGCATAAATGCAAAATTTTTAGGACTAAATTGACACTATTGTAAAAGGTTTATGACCGAATTGGCACTAATAAAAGGTTTAGGGCTTAATTGGCATCAACACAAAATGTTTATGGCTAAATTGACACCAAAAAAATGTTTATGACTGAATTGACACTAATGCAATATGTTTAGGATTTTTTTGACATTTTTCCCCATAAATCACATACAATTAGGTGGTTGTGATGGAAGAGGAAGAGGAGAAAATGGTGGGGGGTTTGTATATATGGCAATTTGTAATGGCTCTGAGTGCATAGATGCTTGCTACATCAGTTGTTGTCACTCTCAAACCACTGAATATTTTCTCGTTCAATCGATAGCAACTACTTGCAATTGGCCCAAATGGAGTAATTAATCCATTATGAACGTTGGGCCTAGCAGAGGTGGTTGTGATGGAAGAGGAAGAAGAGAAAATGGCGGGTGGTTTGTATATATGGCAATTTGTAATGGGCTTCGAGTGTGTAGATGCTTGCTGCGTCGGTTGTTGTCACTCTCAAACCACTGAATATTTTCTCGTTCAATCGATAGCAACTACTTGCAAGTGGCCCAAATGAAGTAATTCATCCATTATGAATGTGCTATCGGTTCACATTGCATGTGCTTAAGACACGCTCTAGTGTATCATTTTATAGGCCGCACATCACCTCACAATGGGGTCGATTTTCCCTTTGTTATCCTTGTCATTTTCATGCTCAATCACTTTGAAGTCGAATAGTTCACGATCACCATCGCAATTTCTCGTAAAACGACATGCAGGTCAACCCCTTTGTGCACCGAGAGATCAAATGAGAACATGCTCGAAAGAAGAAAACGATCTTCTCCTACGAATACACGTGGAGATGTTCTAGAGGTTAAAAGAGAGATGGCCATTCATAACGATGGAGACTTCGGTCGCTTGGAGATAGCCACGGCCGGATCGGTGGAACCCGCCGGCTTTGGTTTTTGAACTGGCGGTTCCAGGTCCACGAAAAGGTGGAACCGGAACCGGCCGTGTATAATTCCGGTTCCGGGCCGGTTCCGGTTCCGCTTCGAACCCGCCGGTTCATTCCGATTCCTTTTTAATAATAATTTTTAAAATAATAAATAATAAAATAAATATAATAAATAATAAATTATAAAATACAATTAAATTGTACATTGTAATAAAATATGGGGAAAAAAAAAGAAGAAGGAATGGGCTTGAACTTAATGAATTATCATTAAGCGCCTACATATCTTCTTGGGGATAGAAGAATCAAAGCCCATGTAGTTCTTTTACCTTTGAGAACCCCAACTTACCTCATCGTCATTCGTCGCTGCCCGTTGTGGTACCCGTGGCGGTGGTATCTCCAACATCATCGCTAAAAAATTCGTGTTCACGTTCTAACTCTTGGTGTCGATATTTCGCCCTCGTCCAATCGCCGACACAAACTTAAGCTTCCACGGAGTCCGGGCTTAATCTTGAACGGCGAGAGTCCAAAATTAATCCTCCAGCACTAAATGCTTGTTCAATCGCAACCGTTGAAGAAGGGGTTGCTAATATTTGACGAGCGATGAGGGCGAAAACTGGATACTCGATTTGGTGACTCTTCCACCACTTCAGGATTTCAAATCCGTACTATGTTACGCATCACGAAACTCAAATTGAGTGGTTAAATATTTTTCTAATTCAGAAATACTAACCCGTTGCCCCTTTTTTGTTTTTTTTGCCTACTCTTAAGCATATTATACCCTCTACTAAGTGAACTACCACATTCACCGAGAATGAGGTGATGTAAAGATCCGTAATCACTTAAATCATATCTACTACAAAATTCTCCATATAATGCTACTATAGATTCTTTAACATGTACTAATATATTTGAAATATCTATTGAATCTTCCAAATGTAAACAATCATGATAATACACATTCAAATAATCTTGTAAACCGTATAATTTAATACGTGGATCAAAAACAATACCAACTAAATAGACAAGAGGAATTTGCAAATAATAATGCAACCATTTTTCTCGCATTACTAAAATAGTTCGACCTAATTTGGTATCATTTTCATATTCACTAAAAACACTACCAATATTAACACACTCTATTAAAAATAAATGCGTTGTAGGATAATAAATACCAGATAAAGTCTTAGTAGCATCATTAAAAATTTTCAAAATATCTAAAATTTTCTTGCAAACGTCCCAATGTTGAGGAAGTAAAGTAATTTCGGGAATATTTTGTGAAATAAACATACACAATAAATCTTTATATTCAAAAGTTTGCCGAAGCAACTTGTACGTAGAATTCCAACGAGTCGGAATATCTTTTGGAAATCTTCTTGCCCTTCTCCCATTTTGATTTTTCCCATGATTTCATACATTGGGGACGACTCCATAAAAATTTAATTGCACTTTTTATTGAGGCGAGAGAAGTGTTAAGAGTTCGTAAATCATCTTGTACACATAAATTTAAAACATGACAAGCACATCTAATGTGAAAAAATTGTCCGCCAAAAGTGGGTTTGCAAATATTTTCTAATTTGGGAATAGAAGCGGTATTTGCGGCGGCATTATTAAAACCAATTGAAAATACTTTATTTATTAAATTATATTCTTCTAAAACTTGCCTAATTATTCTATAAATATTATGAGCCGAATGTCTTTCATCAAAAACTCGGAATGCAATAAGTCTTTTTTGAATCGTCCAATCGTCACCTATCCAATGACATGTGACACCCATATAAAAATGAATTTGCCAAGGATCACTCCAAATATCGCTACATATATGCACACGTCCATTGAATTCCGCAAAAAATTTTGCTAAAGATTTTTTTCCTTTTTTATAAAGATGAAAAACTTCGCGTTTAAGAGTATTTTTTGGAATAGTTGGCGCTTATGAACCAACGTAGTATTTATCAAATATTTCATATTAAAATTTTCTACAAGTATTAAACAGTATTAAGCATGATCAAGGGCAACATATTCACATAATGTTTGTTTATAAAGTGCTTCGATGAAACGAAATAAAGGATGAGGATTAGAAGTGGCGTACCTGGAAATTTGTTGTTGCGTATTGTCGATCCCCCGCTTGCGTTGGATATTTTTTCGTCAAATGCCGACGGAATGTTCCGTCACAGTCTCCTTTTCGTAAATTTATATGTTTGCGAACAATATTTACATTTTACATTATACTTACCTTCGACTTCATCACGTACCTTGTCGAAGTGTAGCCACAAGTCCGATGTATTATCTCGGCCCTTCCGTTCCGGCTCATTTGCCGTTGACGTTTCTTCGACACCAGTGGGAGGATGAAGACTTCCTTTTGTTGGGATGTGTTCGACGTTCGGAATCGGGACATAGTTGATATTATCGTCGTCGTCTTCCCAACTTGCATACTCACGAGGATCATATTCAGGAATGGGATACTCGGAATCTCCCATAGTCATCTTGCCCTTGTCGCATTTCGCTTCCCACTTGCCATTTTTGAGAGAATTGATCGGAAATCCGATTGAGAGAATTGAGTCGGGATTGAGAGAATTGGGAGAATTTGAGCGATTTGAGAGGATTTCAAAGAGAATTCGAGAGATTGTTCAGAAAATTTGTGACAAAAATGAAATGGGAAGCATATGTATTTATAGGCAAGAATTATTTTTAATTCTTTTTTTTTTGACAAAGCAACGGCCAAAGAGCCGTTATAACAGGGCTCTTTAGGCCATTGGCAACGGCCCAAAGAGGGGGGGAGGGGGTAGTGGCGGGCCCGGGGCAAAAAGCCCTCCGCCCCCCCCGGCCCTTATTTATTTATTTATTTATTTTCACGGTTCGAACCGGAAGGCTTCACCATTCGCAATGTTCCCGGGACAACGGCCGGTTCCGGCCCACGGGCCCAAATGCCCCCCTCTACTTGGAGACCATGGAATTACGAATTTAGTTGATTTTTACCAAGAGTCACGAACAACGGTGTTAAATTCGACGGGCATGGCGCGTTTGGTGAGCTTTGAGCTCTTTGGCCCTAAGGCGCAAGCTAGTCAAAGGTTCAAAACCGTCCCAACGCGTTTCTTGGACTTAAGTGGGGGCCTTCTTTGGTGGGTCGGGGGGCTAGCCTCCCTCCGGTATAGTCGTCATGGAAAGGGCTTACGGGTGGTGGTGAGTTGATCCGATTTACCAACGATCCTGACCAAAAAAAAAAATCGTGTTAAATTCGACAGTTATTTTAGTTGGTTCAATCAAAAGGTAGTGACTTTGATAATTAAAGTTATGGAAATAGCGCCACCTAAAATTTTAGGGTTAGTACCATAAAAAAATCCAAATTGATATAACCTCAAATTATTTTTTTGACAGCAAAAAATCCCAAATCGGTACATCCATGACAAATTTATCCTCTATTAGTTTTCTTTATTTTATCGTCAAATTTACGAATTGGATGACATGTGGCGCTTAATGGGTATACCAGTTTGGGGTTTTTACCCTCTGTTTGTCATAAATGTATTGGTTTGAAATTTTTCGTGATACTAACTCAATTCAACGGAAACTAATGGAGGCTAAACTTGTCGCGATGGTAAAAAAAGTAAGTTAGGATAAATTTGCCTCATACATACTAGTTTAGGGTAAATTTATCACAAGTATACTAATTTGAAGTTATTGTAGTACAAAAATTGATTAAAGTAAATTTGTCATATGCGTATTTTTTTTGTGGTTAAAAAATAATTTGAGATAAATTTATTGCAAATATAACAATTTAGGATTTTTTTTTATGATATTAGCCAAAAATTGCATTTCTTTACCTACTAATACAAGAGTGCCTATCCCGTGGACCACTCAGAACTTTTTTTTTTTTTATGTATTATCGACTGGTCATTCAATTTTTTTTCAGAAGTATTGTAGTAAGATATTTCGTTGACTTTAAAATGATAAGGTCACCTCTCACCGAAAATGGCCGTAAAAAATATCTAATTGAAGTGGCAGGTTAAACAAATGTCCACCTTAATAAATTAATTGTCACATTTCCATTGTCAGCCCCCTATAATTAATATGAATACAAAAGTAAATGCATTTTACGAATAGCAAAACACTTAACTACATCATAAAAAAAAAAGTTCACAATTTGCCATACTTGTATTGGTGTACTTAACTAATTTTACACAAGATAGCATCTCAAATTAAATTGAATACGTTGAAGGAACACCAATTGTATTGGAGACTATTTAGAGATCATTACTATTATTTTTCATTATTTTCTAGAGATATTTAGGGCCTCTGACAATTTGATTGATAATCATATTTTGGGCGGTAAAAGTTACGGTTTTCGCCAATTTTTCAAATTTACCTACTTAGTATTGCCAATTTGTAGAATTTAACAGCATATATCATGAAAATAAAATTTGAATAAATTAAGTTTTAAAACCCGTGCAATGCATGGGATTTGAACCAGTTATTAATCTTTATAAAGACCGTATGGGAAAATCTTATAAATATAGTTTTTGGAATTTTATAATCAAATTTTGATGAATCATAAAATTTTGGAAAATTTTCAAATAAAGGCCCGAAGTATCCTAATTTTTTCAAATAAGGGCTCAAATGGATCTTATTTCAAATAAGAACCTAATGTGCTTAAATCATATCAAAGAAGGGCCTAGTCAAAAGGTATTTCGTCTTTTACTTTTTTGCATTTTTTTTTCTTTTTTGTTTTTCTTTTTTTTTTTTTTTTCTTGTTCTACTCCCCCAGCCATCGCTTGGGCCGTCGTCGAGTGAGGGCAACCCCTGACTAGGTAGTTGAGGGCAACTCTCGCCCGCTCCGACGAGGGCAACCTTGGCCGGTGTCGGGCAAGGGTAGTCCTCACCTAGGCAGGCGTTGAGTAATCTTGTAGATCATTGATCTTGCAGACTTTCCGGCATTGGTTGTTTTCTCCCTCATGACCCCCACTCGAAAGGAAACACCTCTCTCTCTCTCTCTCTCCCTCTGTCGTGGAAGTGTCAAAGGGCATGGCGAGCACAAGCTCCCAACATTGCACTTGTCGATGGAGCTGAAGTTCCCCTTTGATCCATCCCACTGGAGAATAAGCAAGAGCACAATAGCTCCTTCCTTACCCTCCGGCAAAACTGTCCGCTCTCGGGAGCTGATCCCCATCCGGTATGGGCGTTGCGCTTCCGCTCCTTGGAGCTCGTCCGTGTGAAATGCTGTCCTCAACGAGTGCACGACCCAGGTCCCAGTCCATGACGACGAGACCCCGTACCCACCACAACTCGGAAGTCCAGAGCCGATGAGTAATACGGAATCAACAAACGCTGATCGCTTTTGTGACACCCATCGTCGTGGGGTGTGAATTTTCGGGTCGTCGCCTTCTGTTTCTGTTCTAGAATATGGAGTTGGAGGGGCCTTTCGATTCGGTATCGGTGTTGTGGAGACAGCGGGCTTGCTTTGGTTTTGATACGTCCGGCCAGGGCCGCCCTTTCCTGGGCTAGGCAGGTGACTGATGCCGGTGATGGCGGGGAGGGGAGAGGAAAAAGGGAAAAAAAAGAAAGGAAAAGAGAAAAACAGAAAAAAGAAAAGAAAGTAAGAGGATGAAAATGCTACTATTCTTTTAAATAACGGGGATACTTTAGGTTTTTATTTAAAATAATATTCATTTTATTTTTTTATTTGAGAAAATGAAAATATTCCAAGAATTTATTCTAAAATTTCACTAATTGTTTATTTGTTCATGTATTTTTACGGTAGTTTTCAGCATTATTACATCGGCAGAAAAAAGTAAATTAGTAAAGCGCGAGCTTACTAGAGACCTCCTCCAGAGCTCTTTGGACTTGTCGGAGCAGCTCGCTCTCGCTCTCTCTCTTCCCCAACTCTGACCACCACCTATGGAGAAATCCTCTCTCCGGCGCTGCTTAAACCACCCAAATACTCGGATTGAGCTTCGCGATTGCAGTCCAAGATAACCGGGTATGAAATTCCCCCTTCTGTGGTTGCGGTTTAGTCGTTCTTGATTGGTCTTGTTCTCTAAAGTCGCAATCGGTGGACGCCTCGCAATCTTCGCGTGAAATCAATTCTGGGTTTTGGTTCATCTTGAGCGACATCTGTTGTTGGGTACGCGATGGTGCCTCCTAGAAGGAAGAAGTGGACCGAGGCTGAGGAGAGGACGCTAATCGACAAATACGAAGAGCTGTTCTCGTGCGGGACGCTCGCGAAAATGCGAACTCGCGAGAAGAAGTTCAAACCCATCGCTTGCCATGTGAATTCCGCGCACCACGCCCGCGACCCCATCGCTTATCCATGGCATTGGACGTGGAAGGATGTGTCGACCAAGGTGCAGAATATGCGCCACCAGTATTTGCTTGTCAAGCAAAAGATCAGGAGGCCGCTCGAATCGGCCAAGAGTATAGGCGGCGAGGGTGCAGTTGAGGAGTTTGATTGGATGGAGGGGCTTACCCATTGGTCGAATTTTTTGAGGTACAAGGAGGTGTTTGGGGATGTGCCCATCATGTGCACTGGCGATGGGGTCAATCATTCGATGGTGGCTCTGGATGAGGCTGACCATGATGAGGTATTTGTTGGTAATCAACAGGAAATGGAGACGGTGGGATTTGGTCAAACGAGCCATATGGGTAGCGGTGATGTCGGGACAGGGCTTGATCGAAGTGACGGTGGCCCGTTATTTATGGGTTTTGATTATGATGATGAAGAAGCGGAAAGGAACTATAGTGGGAGGGACGCGATTAGAGAGGAGGGAGATGGTGGCTTTGTCGCTGAGACGGCGGATCCAAATGGTTCTATGATGAGAAGGAAAGCGAAGCTGCCGAGGGGATTGGAGAAAAAGTCATGGGCCTTTATCTCTAAACACTTGGTTCAATTGAGGGAGATTGAGGCTCGATTTGAGCAGCGTGACAAGGAAAGAGAACGAGAAAGGCTAAGAAGGCAGAATCTTTCGATGGAATCAGGACGAGAGCGGGAGAGAAAACTTGAAGAGAGAGAAAGGGAAAAGGAAGAGACAGAGATTATCAGGGAGGAGTCAAGGAGGCAGATGATTCAAGAATGGGATAGTCTTTTGAAGGATAGTGAAGAGAGGGAAAAAAGAAGAAGAGAGGAGCAGTTAATTGAGGAGAGGGAATGGGAGGAGAGGCTTAACATGAGGAGGTTAGAATGGAGGAAGAGGATCGATGAACAGCTTAGTCAGCATAGGTTAGAGATGGAGCAGATCCAGACACGTATTCTTCATGAGCAACAGAATCTTACCAGTCAGTTGCTTGGGATTATTTCTCAGTGGACTGGCCATCCGGCTGAGCTATCCAACCATGCAAATGCTGGCAACCATTATCTTTCACCGGTGATGCAGAACATGCACCGTGTGAATAGTATGCTTCATGGTGACACAAGAGTTGATGAAGATAATCCAGATGACGAATTCATTGTTGATGGGTGATTGTAAATCTTGCCTAGTTATCCCATGCTTGTCTGTGGAGATATTCACTATCATGAAAGGTCAGGGAAGGTTGACTCTGCATTTATGTGGAATTATGCTGTATAACTGCTTTGTTGTCCTGTTTCTTGTTATAAGTTAAGAAAAGTTAATAAATTTGGTTTAATTTCAATATATGTCTTTAGAGCATAGACCACTCTTCGCTCAGGATATTTTGTTGTGACCTGTTCTGTATTAGTCTTCATTTTTCCTCAATATGCAAGTATGTTAGTTGCTGAAATGATTGGTGTATGACATGAAATCATAGTTTAAGTAGCTATGCCATCATTGGCAGTTAGAGATGAAATGGTTTTGGTTTCTTTCTTTTGAACACAGGCCTGGTTGCTGCCTTAAATGCTGTTAACAATACTCTCGGATAGACTGGGGTTAAATGCATTCTTTTATCTTTGTTATGTCCCAAGTGATTGAACTGATAAGGTCAATTGGCGTGTTCAACCAATCTTCAAGATCACTTTAAGAGCATTTTTGTTTGGCGTTCATCTAACACTTTGAAGATGTATTAGCTAGCGAAAGTCTGGCTTAGACTTTTTGTTTTGGTCAAGCTGCTAACTCTTCCTCCCCCAAATGCATGTGAAAACACACACTTTTTTGACGTATGCACGTCTATATGCATTTTAATGTGGATATGTGATCACTTGCTTCTCGTATATCTGATCATGTGCTTATCGTACTTGTCTTCAAGTGGTAAACCTGTGGGTGGATACCTGTGGAAGTGTGCGAAACCTTGTCCTTAAAATCATTCTAAGTTGAATTTGGTATTAAATGAGGTGAATGCATTCGTTTGTTGAGTGAGTTAACAAAATGAGGGAGGCAATGGTATCATGTACTTCTTCACCTTTACATGTTCTATGATCAAGTTGATAGCCTTGTTAGATATCATTACCCCTGTATATAGAAAGGAAAGGTGAAAATTTCCTGCAAGTAAGACTTGATTTGGTGGGTTACGCTTGTATTGTCTTCAATGACTACTGAATCAAATGATTCACAATTCTTTTTTTTCTGGTCAAAAAACGATTCACAATTCACTCGGCTAATGATGGACAAAATGAACTTTCCAATTCATAAAATGAACCTTAATTTGACAGCTTCTCTAAATCTCACAGGTGCTTGTGGGTGCAGTGAGTGGATGAGATTGGGTTGTACTGCAATCAGCAAGTGCTTGTGCTCTACTTTTACATGAAGCATAAATCTATTTTGATCTAGAAGACATTTTTTTTTTGTGAGAAACCTTTTGGTATCTTCAGCTAAACTTAACCAGAAACTCTGAATAATCCAAAAAGAATATGCTTGTGTTGCGTCCTCTTCGGGGTGCAACCTGGGGGTTTGGTCCTATTACAGGCATGTGCGGGCTTGTTGAGCCTCACTGCACGCTTGCACAATCAAGCACAGGGCTCGTATTTTTGACTTAATGTCTCTGTGCATGCGCAGCACATATTGTTCCAGTTTATCTATGTGTTTGTTTGCATGCTCGGCAGTCTTGTGCATTTGTGGGCAGATGGAGTCATGTATGCCCGTGTTTTCAGGCTCATGCCTGCCCAATTCAGGAGGGATGTGCATCCTGTGCGCAGGAATAGCCCTTCTTTGCCGTTTCAATATATCATTCATCAAGCCCACATAATCAGAAAAGAAGTAAGCTATGTCGGTTATGTCATCACCAACTTAATGGGGTAAGTGCAGCTTGGTTCTATTGTCTATGCGCTTGATGCTATTGCATGTGAGTTCAGTTGACATCCTCAATTCGTTGGTTTCTTGTGATCTTTTGAAATGTTGAGGTGGCTCTTTATCTGCCATGGCTGAATATGTTGGAGCAAATGGACTCATTGAATCGGTCTCTTGTGTGTTCCTGGCCTTTTGTATCCATGACGTCGTACTCTGTTTCATTTGGGTTTCTGTGATGGTTTGTCATGGCTTTTCTGGAAACATCTTACTTCTATTGATCTGACTTTTAATGCTGGATTTGAAGCTTCTTACTGATATCATATGCTGGAAAGAGCCATTAAACTTACCGGCATGAAGCTCCTTATGATATTTGCGTTTCAAGACTTGTTTCTTAGTATTATTTGGTTGGTCAATTTCCAATTTCTAAATTCTGCTTTCTGTATCTGCATGTGCTATTATTATTTTTGGTAAAGGTCTCCACATGGCATATGCTTTTGTTGCATGGGAAACAAGAACAGCATTTCCTTGGTGGACCAAAACTGGTTTGAAGTACTATTGTCAATCTTTTTATTTCCAGATTGCATTCGTATAAGACTCATGGCAGAAGTACCCCATAGTAGATGTAGTTATGTGTGTCGACATAATATGAAGCACACGTAGTTTGGTTGGATAGCTCTCCAAATTGAAAGCTTTCCATCCCCAAATTCGAATGTGGTCCCATCTCCAAATTGAACGAATCATAGTTTATAGATTGGAAAATTTTCAATAGTCATTCCTATTCTCTATAGGCTGATCAACATTTTACTTATAAGTGATTGGCTTGCTTTTCCCGCTCAGCTTGCTTTTCCATAGTAACAGTACAGTTGCATAGCTTTTGCGACAATCTTTGACAAACCCGTCACTATATGTTGCTTTCATCCCACTAGTCTTTTTGTGTATATTAAATGTTAATTGGTCCCAAGTCATCGGTAAAGTTGATATAGTGACGACTTTATCAAACACTGAAGAGATTTTTTTTTAATTAAAGAATAGGATGAAAGAAAGAACATAGAAAGAAACACTAGATATATATCGTTTTAGAATGCTTCTTGAATAAACTAAAGCAGAGTCCAATGTTGGTTGGGTGGGACGGGACCTGGTCAATGTTCTGTCTTGTTCCGCTAGAGATATGTCCTGAGGACGCTTCTTGATTCCTGTCCTATTGTTTTTTTTTTAATTACCGTTTGAAGCGTGACTTGAAGGGAATAATTCAGAGCAACGAAAGGAACATGTCTTACAGAAACTTATCTCCTCCGTGAAGAGACAATTTGCCAAAACAAATCGAGTCTTGACCACGTACTACGGAAGAGTTTCGGGAGGTGCTCCCGATCCCTAGAGTCAAAGAGAGCATGATATTTGAGGGTTTCGGAGTTTAAGGGGGGATGCCTGTTCATGTACTACAGAAGTTGGCTGCCTTGCTGCAAGGCACGGATCATGAAGGAATACGGGAACCCAGAGTCCTGGATGAAGTGGTTCAGCATCTCGACCGAGGGCTTGCCCACCAGTCAATACTACATTGTCCCACTGGCCTGCACTAGGAAGGGGAAGATCTTCCAGATCGACGTGTGGGGGATGATTCTATTCGACCAGGATGATTCTATTCGACCCAGACGACGGGACTTTTGAGATTTACCCCATCGAGGAGGATGACAACCTGGAGTCGGCCATCTATCTGGAAACTCTCATTTCACCCTATCTTGACTGTGAGTCTGCGAGCGATGAAGGATGCAATGAAACCATGCTTGTTTCTCCGGTGAACTACTCGCCAATCTTTCAACCTGGTGGCTCCATAGGGAATAACCACAGTGAATTTGATAAAGAGGTTGGGTTTATGTGAAAAGGCGGTAGAAGCATACAGATGCTCACCGGGAAATTTTCCAATAGGATGTACAGTCTGTTAAAACATATGTTGAAAGCACTGTCAAAACAATGTCCCCTTTCGTTACTCTGCATTCTTCATTACTTAAAGACAGCCGTTATGACAAGTAAAACTGAAAGCCATACCGGGGCTTCTTTAGATACAGAACAACCGTATCCAACACCTACAAGCAGAGCAATCATAAAGCTTGGCTCTTTCATCTGCCGTGGATAAGCTGAGCGGACCTCGTCGTATTTAATCTTTCAGCAGCCTCAGCTCTTGCGGTCGTGCATATTTTCCCGTTTCATTTAGGTTCATGCGCCGGTTCGTCTGGCTTGTCTAGACTTGTCTTTCTTCTGCTAATTCGAGAGTCCATTTGCTTCTTGATTAAACGCTGGTTACAAACGCCGACACGGGCTTAATATTTCAAAGCCAGTTTGGTTGGACGCTATCGAATCAAAAACTGGGTCCCGTCAGTTCTCATGTAAAAGGTTCGGTTTTCTGTAACTTATGCTAATGGCCTGCTAGTCATCCTGGAAGATGATGACTTTATGAATTACTCAGGCCCTTTTTATGTTATAATAGCTAAAGCAAACGAAGAAGAGTCAAAAGAGAGTGACTTTTGGAAAAGCTTATGGCAACAATCAACTACCAACTCCAGTGTTGCGTTGGTGGATGAAAATTGAGACCAGGTCAATTATGACTCGTTAAGCTACAATGCTTAGTGAGTACGCTTGTTGATCAAGTCCTAAACCATTTTTCTAATCATCAATAACTCTGGGGTTCTGACCAGAAGAGTTCCTTATTTAAGCCTGCTCAGCAAAAGATTGATTGAACAGCAAAGAAACAGATCTCTTACTTGAATGAGCTCGATGAACAAACACTTTGCCGAAACAAGTCGAAGCTCCGCTGTGGCGGAAAACGTTACGGAGGATATCATAATCGACATACTGTTGAGGCTACCGGTCAAGTCCTTGATGCGGTTCAAGTGCGTAAGCAAGCGATGGCGGTCCCTGATTTCCGACCAGCACTTTGCAAAGTTGCACCTTGAAAGGGTCATCTCAGAGAACGTAGCACCTAGCCAGAAAATCATCAAAAGCAACCCGCTCCAAACCATAGACTATGAAGCTCTTGACAGCGACGAGGTCAATGATCGTGCGGTGGTAAAGTCTCACGACTTGGGAGGGGACGAACCCTGGGGGCTCGCGGGGTCATGCCATGGCTTGGTGAGTTTGGCTGTCTGCGATGGTTTTCTCGTGTATGACCCAACCACCAAGGAGTCCAGGAAATTGCCAGCTTCTGATTTAGTTGCAGAACATGAGCTCTTCCTTGGGTTCGGTTACAACTCTGCAACTGATGACTACAAAATACTACATGGAGCTTTCTTTAAAGCAAATGACGGCTCTAAGAAATGTGTATCAGAGATATTCTCGCTCCGATTTGGTTCCTGGAGATGGGTTCCTTGCAAAGATGTTCCCAAGGTAGGTGGAGTCGGAATTTATCTGAACGGGGCTGTTCATTGGATCGTGAACCATGGAAGCGGAAATAGGACAGAGCAAGCGATCATTCCATTTGGTTTGGCCACGGAAACATTTGAAGAGGCAATCCCAACCCCCAGAGTCGAAGGTATAGTTTTCGAGGGTCTGGGGATTTACGGGGGATGCCTGCTCATTTATGATGTCACTTTTAGAATTAGTTTCGAAGCTTGGATCATGAACAAATATGGGAAAGGGGAATCCTGGACAAGATTGTTCAGTATCCCGACCGACGGTTTACCTGGCCATCAATTTTATACGATCCCAATAGCCTACACTCGGAGTGGAAAAATTGTTTTCCAGATCGATGTGTCGGAGATGATTTTGTTCAATCCGGAGGATGGTACTTACAAGAATTACCCCATTGAAGAGGATGATAATGTTGAGTCCGTTGCCTACGTGGAAACTCTTGTTTCGCCCTATGTTGGCCGTGACCAATGAAAGTACCAGCTTTAACGTTTGCCGGTTTAGCTCATTATGTTTTAGTACACATAATGCCCTGAAGAGTTCTTACAGTCATGTGTCTTTCTGGTTCGCGAGTTGTTGTGTATGAATTTGGTTTCGTCCTCTAATCCCGTCCAAACCATGATTATTATAGGATATGCAAAACATCTAGTAGCAGAATGAATATGAAAGTGGTTATCTTTGACAATACCCCGCAGATTTTACACCAAACTTGCTGAATTGCCTTTGGTGGTGCCTTCCAGACTTCTATATTTTCTACCCTTTTGATCTTCTCTTCTGCAGACTACCTCCAGATCTAAAGATTACAGGAAGAGGAACACAACATTTCCCCGTCAAACCTGAAAGGTGGTGATCTCACATACATGCATATGCATTCCGCAAAAAATGAGAGAAAAACCAACAACCTTTTCCCGACTGCGAGTTCTGCTCTATCTAATTACTCAGAATGAGATTTTGCATTCTATTTGCTAGGATTAACACAGCATTCTCAAGGGAATGCCATCAACAAGGAGAAGGATAAGAAGAGGAGGGTATGCAAAATGCTCAACCAGTTTCGATCACATCAATCAATCTTACAAGTCCAGTACACTGTTTTGGCACGTGACAGGACAAAATGACGGGCAGAACAACACTACATTAAGCCATCCTGCATCTCTTCTTAAACCATCTTTGCATCGTGTGATTCCATTCAGAACAGGAAAAGTACGATGATCTGAAGATGTAGACGTTGACAAATCAAACTATCAACTGTAAACTAGAGCTCTGGTTCTAACGATTGGATCGTTGTCTAAAGTGATTTTTTTGAAATCTCAGTCGGGTGAACCTAGACTTTGATTTTGATCCTGATATACAATTCGGGTCAAACATGGGTGGAATGACAAATAATAACCGGTGTCTCCATAGCAAATTGCTTCCCAACTTATGTATGGGGACTAGGATAAAAGTTAGGATACGATAAGTGTTACCTATTGCGGTGTTTGGTTGCTGGACAAGACTGGCTGAAATAAGGATGTAATCCGGATTAAAAGATCTCGTGTGGAGTGTGGGATTCCTGATCTAAAAGCTCCTTTCTGAAAAAGTCCTACCTTCTCCTTCTCCATAGCTCTCTTGTTCGGTTACAATCAGATCCAGCATCGAGGCAACCAGCTTCGGCATCACTCTGTCCTAGGTAGCGACGACCCTGTCACCAACACGCACGTTTTACTGTTATTTTTCATTACGGAGATTGCGAGATCATCGTCTCCTGTACTCTGAGGAACACTTCTGTCACATGCAACAACAATTGCTGTTTTTCACTGCTTCTTGTTGCTAATTTTTTGTACGATTTTAAGGTCTTAATAATGTTTGCTCATCTTCTATTTCTTAATGCGCCCTTTCTGCGACAAGCCGCTACGTGGAGTGTGCGTAGATTATGTTGGACTGCTGCTATAAACAAAATTTACTCAGTAAGTAGTGCAACCGAGGGTGCTAAGAATCAATATGAAAAGCTGGCTTGGTCGGATCAGTCTTGGTTTTCATTGAACATACCAGATCATTACCCTATCTCCTGGCTTCTCGTGTATGATAGAATGTCCATAAAAAACAGAATGATGTCTTGGAATTTGTCTGTTGATCCTGTCTGCTTTTTGGTTGGTGTTGCAGCTGAATCAACTGTTTTTTTTTTTTTTTTGTGGTAAATGTAAGAATTATATTGACTTCTGGCAAAAGCCCAGCTATACATCAAAAGAGAGACCGGACACTACAAAAGCTTGCACTTAAGCTGATACCAATAGATGTCAGGACAAGTGCAAGAGTGACTCGGTACAAAAGGGAGCCACAGCTCGCGTGTAATGAGAAGGCCCGGCCAAGCAGGAAACCGGACAAAGACAAACAAGCAATCAGAACGACCCTCAAATGGGAGCCACAGCTGAATCAACTGTTCATCTCTTCATTGAAAGTACTTTTACTATGACCATGTGGATCCACTTGACTCGGGGACTGAGTGACCTTAGGTCTAGATTGATGTTGGTACTTACCAGTTTATTTGATTAGAATGCGAAATTTCTCGTTGAAGCAGAAATAATCATGTTAGCTACCAAATATTTTGAAAATACTTCACCGAACCTGAAATGGTGTTAATAACTAAAATTTGTAGATTTATAGCGATGAGAACATGCTATATTTTCATTATTTTAAGAGTAGCTCCATGATTTTTGAAAGGGTTGAACTGTGGGGTTTTAAATGGGTTTTGCTATTATCTCACTTGGTAATTTGTTTTTGCATATTGTTTCCATTTTTTTCCTAGCTCATGATGATATCAAAGAAATTAACATACTGATGTTAGAGGAAAAGAACCTACAAATGCTTATGTCTGTGATGTCTATGATTGTGGAGTAATCTACCGTGAGAAGGCAATACCATAAGTGTATATTGAAGGATCGCACATTTTTTAGAAGTCAAGCTAGTTTAGATCATTTTGGGGGTTTCAAGGGTAGTCCCACATACTCAACGATGAAGAAGTTGAGAATTTTGTATATAAAAGATCAAAGTGGTATTGGGTGGGATCATGAAAAGCATAGTGTTGATTTTCATTCGGAGGATAGTTGGCAAAAATATAGCAAGGTGTGTGTCACTTCTTATTTTTTTTCTTCATTACTTGTTTCTTTTTCCAACGATGAATATAATCTCTTTGTAGAGAGAATCAGGAACTTCTTCTTTTGGAGGAAAGCCCTTCCCTCGACATGATTGACTAACAATCATACATGGAAAGGACCACACCAAAAGAAATCTCAATGAAGAAGGCCCTTCAGAAGCTTATGCAGCTTTAGACCGTCAACAAGGTAAGAATCATCAGGATAAGGCAACTATTGGTGCAAGTCCAAACTTACCACCACCATCTTCTAGACACAATGATTTGGGCCTTCAAGAAGTTAAAAAAAAAGGCTAAAGCAAGTGACAAATGCGCTGTTAGATTAGTTTAGATTCTAGACACTTTTGACTCTTCCTTTGAAAAAGCTAGTGAGATGATGTTGATGATTGTTATTCACATTGGACATGCTAAAAATTTGAACACTGATAATAAAATAATCAATAATGAGCTTCTTTAAATGTTGAGAATAGAATAACACTATGTAGAAAAATTGTGAAGAATCTTAAGATCATTCATCTCCCTTTTGGATTTGAAGTAGATGATAGGAAGAAATTTAAGAAAATGCTTCTTTAAGTGATGAGAGATGAGAATGACTTATCATTCTATGCTTGGATTTATAGGCTTATATATTTTTTCTTGGAACAACTTTTATCAATCTTTTGTGTCGTTTTAACCTCTGTGATGGTATTTTAGCTTGGTTTATGATGTCTATACATATATTAGGTCTCTTGTGTAGTCCTTTTGTAGTTTTATGGCATTGAACAACATTGAACAATGTTCTTTTGTGAAATCCAGAGATGTTGTTCGATACTAAAAAGCAACAAATGAACTACATCATGTGACCCCAAGAAAAATTACATGAGATATCTAATATTTATAGGCACCATTAACCAAGCTTAAAATCATCACAGAGGTTGCTATGAAACGAGAGATACACAAAAGTCATTCTAAACAAATATATACAAGCCTCTAGATCCTAGCCCAGAATGATGAGTCATTATATCTCTATCTCTTGGAGAAGAATCTCCCCAATTTCCATCTTTTCACCCCCTTCAAATTTAAAAAGGAATTGAATGTTCTCACGAGCCTTCACAATTTCTCTACATAGTTTTAATTTATCCACAATTACTTATAGACATTTAAAGAAGTTCATCATTGATTATTCTCTTATACTTGTCCAAATCTTTAGCATGTCCAATGTGATTGGCAATCATTTCCATCCTCTCACTAGCCTTTTCAAATAAAGAGCCAAAAGTGCCTACAACCTCAACTAAGCCAGCAGCCCATTTATCACTTGCTTAAGCTCTTTTTCTTCTTGAAAGCTCAGAATAATCTTGTGTTGATGATGATGGTGGTGGTAAGTTTTGACTTGTGCCATTAGTTGTCTCATTGTCATAATTCTCACCTTGTTGATGGTCTAAAGTCGCATAATCCTCTAAAAGGTCATCACCGATAATTCCATAGGCATGGTTCTTTCCAATTATGTTTGCTAGTCGATCATATTGAGGGGAAGACTTCCTTATGAAAGAAGATCTCTACAAAGAAATTATATTTTTTGTTCGAAAAGAAAACAAGTACTAAATAAAAAATGACTTTTTGTGATGCCTCCCAAAACCACTTTGAACTTTCATGTCATATTTCATACTGTACGACATTTCCAAGTTCTTCATCTTTGACTCAATGTGAGGACTATCCTTGAGGTAGTGAAAATGATCTAAACAAGCTTGGCTGTGCGATCCTTCAATACATGCTTATGGTTGTGTCTTTCAGTGGTAGCATATCCCTAAATCATATACGTCATACACCAGCAAAATTTGTAGGTTCGTCTCCTCGAATATCAGCATGCTGAAATTTTTTTCACTGTTATCATGATAAATCTCGAATGAGGGGAAAAAACACAGAAACATTAGCCAAGAGCTAATTGGCGAGTGAGATAATAGCAAAATCATCCAAAACCCAACAGTACAACCTTTCAAACTAACGGAGCTAATTGAAAAAGAAGAAGAATATATGGCATGCTCTCCTCATCATAGAACATACAAAATTTTGGCCACCAAAACCATTTCAAGTCCAGTGAAATATTTTCAAACAATTTATTTACCCAACACGATTATTTTCACTTTAGTGAGAAAGTTTACAAGTTAAAATCCTTGTCAAATAAACACAAGTTTTTGATGAGTTATCCTATTAATTTTCTTGATTAGTATTTTTCCCCCCTCCTCATACACAAATGAAAAGCCTGCTTACTAGTTCTCATGAGCACAAAAACAGCTAACAAGAATGCCCCAAGTGGCACATAAGGACCAATGGTCATTACAACTCGAGAAGTCCTCTCGTTGTGCAATCTATACATAACATCACACTTGACAAAATGATTGTTCCAGAGTTGAAGGATGAACATCCATATGATCCTCGCAAAAGCAAATGAACCAAACAACATCAATGTTTTAGAGGTGAATAATTCGCCATCAATTCCATAGCTAGATTTGATGGCGAGTTAACAAGAGAGCTATGGAGAAGGAGATGGTAGGGCTTTTCAAAAAGTAGTTTTTATACTGGAATATAATACGTCATATCCACCTATCCCACTCTTCACACGAGATTTTTTAACCGGGATTATATCCTTGTTTTTCTGGCCTCATTTTGTCTTTGACAACAACTAAACACCACACAACACTAAATTTTACTATCCTGAATTTTGACATGGTCCCATGCATAGCGGGAAAAGTACACTGAAAGTGCCATAACTTTTGTACGGCGTTCACTTGAGTGCCATAACTTTCAAAACATTCACTTAAGTGTCATAACTTTTAAAAATCGTTCACTTGAGTGCCATGTTGACGTGGCGATCGGAAAAGCCGACGTGGCAGCTGTAAAAGTTATTGTAGACGCCGGAAAAGTTACCGTAGCACACCGGAAATGTTATCGTAGACGCCGGAAAGCTGATGTGGCATATCGGAAAGCTGACGTGGCACGCCGGAAAAGTTACTATAGCACTCAAGTGAACGATTTTGCTCCGATGTAGCACTCAAGTGAACGATTTTTGAAAGTTATGGCACTTAAGTGAACGTTTTGAAAGTTATAGCACTCATGTGAACGCCGTACACAAGTTATGGCACTTCTAGTGTACTTTTCCCCATGCATAGCCTTAGCTTCTTCCTTGGATAGCAGGACTACTTAGTTTGAGAATCGTAAACAATCAACGATTACACCCAAACTTCTATCATTGACGGTACAAACAAGTTCACGGGAAAGCGCGGCATTGAGTATAATTTCAGTGATTGTATGTGGTCGTGGAGGACAAAAGTTGTTTATGTTTGGAGTCATTCAACACTCTTCCACACTTTGAGAAAAGCTAAGTGGGTTGAATAATGTCATCCGCTCTACTTGGTGTTATATTTTCCGTCGACCGATCATCGACGAACTTGTAATATGGATTGACACTCGGATTGATTTGCCCCCTAGTGCATTGGCAGGCATGGTCGAATTAGAACCTTTCAAGCCATCAACATCTTGCCTCGCAAGGACTAAAGGTGACTCATTCCGAGGCCACACTGCAGTCCTTGTACTTGATTGATAGATGAACTCAACTTTTGAGTTCCATTACAAAGTGGGACTACTGTTGGTTGACAGCACGAAACCCGCAACTACAAAGAGCAAGGGTTGATGAGCAAGGAAAGCATGTACATAAATTACAAGAAAGTCAACTGATTGGAAGTAAATGAACTAAATCTTGTGCCTGTCGCGACCTAAAAATTCAGAAAAATTTCCAGGCTAATGGATTATCGGGTTAATTATTTAACTAACCTAACTCGGACTCTCCCAAGTCCATACCAAATCGCAACTTAAGGTTCAATTGATTAACATGCAATATATTTTAATTTTGGAGCCGCCACTAATCATTTATGGTAGGTCGATTAGAAACCTAAATAAAATAGCAGGAGAACTATTTTATTCCTACGAACCGTAGATTAGGAGTTCGGGGACTTGATTACGCCGGATTGCTCTAACGCCCTTTCGGTACCATTTTATTTCATGAAAAATCATTTGAGAAGGCAATATTAATTGATTTTAACCTAAGTCACTAACAAAGGTTATCATGTGGGTGCACAATCAATTAATGAACATCCGGAAGTCAATATAATCAAGGGAGCATGCGCCACACAAGATAGTTCTTTTTTTTAATTTTCGATTTTTATATGAATGCATGAGAGACTACACTATATGCAATGGCATGGATTAAATGCAAGACTAAACTAGATTACATGCAAACTAAATGAATGCACAAGTATGACCATGATTAAATTATCTACGTGACACGTGTATTAATTAAAACGAAGACATGCAATTCTAATATGCAATTTATATGACATGGTATGAGGTGACATAGCAAAGATGAATGACGTGGCGTGGATGACATGGCATGGATGACGTGGCAAGAATGAATGATTTTTTTAATATTTTCGGATGAATTAATTTCCTAAAATAGAACTATGTCAAAACAATTTTTATCTTGTATATTTTAGAGTTTACATTGACCTAAACCCTAATATATTGAAGATATATTATTTTAAACATAAGATTCTATTTAAACATGCAATTTCTATTCTAGTATGCAATCTAACCTAAATAAAAAATTACATATGCAATATCTACATGATGCTATGTAATTTTCAAATATGGAAAGTGAATGAATGCAAATCTTTTAGAATTTTCGAGATTAGATCATGCGACGGATATATTCTAAAAATCAAACAATTCAAATAAAATTAGTAAAGTGAATATGCCAATCAATGTCAATCGAGAAAGTGGATATATCAATCAAGTTTTGAAATATTTTGCGAAATATTTGAGTCAATCTTTAATTCGTAATCCCACGATTAACGATTAGACCCAAATCCTTGCCTAATCGAGTATTCCATCAATAATCCTAAAGATGGACGTTCTCGATCATATGACAAGTTGCGGATTAGGAAAGATTCCTAATCAATCTGTATTTTGAAAAAATATCCACTTTTATGCAAGATACGCTCAAATATGCAACATACAAAAAATAGGCAGGACAATATTCAATTTAGGATAAGAAATTATACCCTCCAAATTTGCCGGATTGCCTTTCCAATTTGAATTCTCGCCAAGCTCGTCGACCAAACTTCGACGCCAAGGGACCAATCGGCTTGGACATCACGGGCGGCAAGGACAGCTTGGCGTGGCTGGACTCGTGGCTAATTTCAACGAATCCGGTAGTCCGCTTAATAAAAATTCACCGCAAGTCCAGAGTAAGGATTCCTCGCAAACAAAGCAAAAAGACTACAATGCGAATATATGAGTAGAGATAGAATTTGGATGAACACACGGAACCAAGATATGACATCAATAACTGGTGTCATTATAGAAGATCATCATGGAGGGGAAATCAGCTTCTCCCTTCACATTCACCCTCTGGATATGTATCACATTCTGCTCTCAATGTGCCGTCCATCTTGAAGTTCCTTAGACAATGGATGAAGACCATAGACAGAAAACGCCCCCAAGAAGGACGAGAATTCAATCCCCACTTTTGCCGTTTATCAAGAAGTGATATAGCCCCCAACGTCTTGCAATGAGTGGACCGTCCTCGGCTCGCTCCTCCGTGAATCTTCCACCAAGCAGAAAAGAAAAAGAATGATTCTCTCTCTCTCTCTTCCGTTGTCTTTTTTTCTGAGAATGAATGCCGTACAAGAATTTTGGTGGCCTCCCCTTTTTCAACGTGAACATGAGTCTTATATAATGCTAGGTTTAGAATTTCCAGCGAATATTTCATTTCCTATCTTGAGATAAAGGATATTCTCAAAGAAATCTCAAGATTTGATAATAAAATGCTGAATTATCCTCCAAGTTTTATTTTGCTAATTGGCATTATAAAAATTTTGGCTATAACAATGGGCTCAGCCGAATTTTGTGTGCGCTCGGGTTCATCACTCATCCAATTAAGTCAATCTCGCACCGCCGATGCGGACAAATGCTAATGCAAATACGTGAACATAAAATTGAGAAACATTAAATATGTTATGCATGAAAATTATTTTTGGTGAGAACTAAAGTTAATTCTCATTTTTTATGCAAGATAAATGATTTAAGAAAAATCAAAATTTAGGTGTCAACAGTGCCTTTTGGTGTTTTGTGTGCCTCTTCCTTTTTAGATGTATTCCTTTTATAGTTTTTAGCCTTCCCCCCAATAACCGTTCACCTTCTTGACATGATATTTCAACTTCGTTCTTTAGTTGCTCCAGCCTAAAGAGTTTGATTGCAATAAGTGCTTGATTGAACTGTAATGATTGCTTGGCTGAAATAGTTGTCAATACCTTTATTAATTATTCCGGCTCCCACTCTTCTTATCCTTGTGTTTTGATTTGATTTTAGTCAAACTTCTAAGTCGATATCAATGCTTGTGGACTCGACTGACATCTATAGATGAATATTGTTTCCGTCCTATTGGCTTTTCATAGTTAACACTGAGTTTGACCTCGTGTCATGGGCTAGTGCTCGAACCACGACTGTGCGGTGACTTAGGCCTACGAGATTGATGGATTGCTTAAGCCAAACCTTGCCCAAGAATTGTTCACACATGCTCATTAACCACATGAATCGGAGGGTGTGTGTGTGTGTGTGTGTAGAGAGTTAGTCATGGGAGAGAATGAGAGCCTATTGCCCAATGATGGTGTGTATAAAGGTGATTACAATTTGGAGAAATACCCTTATTTATACAAGCATTGGGTAGAATTTCGGGTGACCCCTTGGGTTCCATCTTTTTCTTCTAGTCTTATTCTCCTTGTTTTACTTGTTTGGATCATCTTGATTCGTCTTACATGGTTCGTCCCTTATGACACTTTTCCTTTCCCCCATTTTGTTGGATGCTTTAGGTAGAATATCATCACTCCTCGGATAGCCCCATCATGGGCCTGGTCATGCTGGCCATCTGTTGGATTGTGTGGATCTTGCGCCGGTTCATGTATCGGCTCATGCATTGCATCCGCTCGGCCACCTTGGTCTATGTTCGGCCATGTTAGATCGTTCTTGATAAGCCATTGTGCCCGATCCATGGACTGTATCATTTTTTATTCATGGCTCGATTAGTGGCACATATCATGGCCTAGCTCGTTGTTCATTTCATTGTTTATGTCATGACCCTTCCTTATACAAGGATTTCGTTGGGCCATGATACTTGACTATACCTATGATCTATACTATTTCACATATATCAATCAACATTTACTCTTTCCTTATTAGACGCTTAATACGTTCTATTACTCAATCATCCTTGATCTTTGTTAGTTAATTTTGCTTTATCACCGTGGGCAGGTTTTAGAGATTTCTATTTGTCTCAATGGTACTAGGGTATGTTTGGAAAGGGTTTTCCCAAGGGGCTTTGGGTGTCCAAAATCCCTTGGGCCAAAGTCTAGGTGTTTGAAATGTTTTTCAAAATATCATCGGGTGAAAGTCGGTTTTCAAAATGGTAAAAGGCCAAGGCAACTTGAAGGGTGTGTTTGGAAAGGGCTTTCCCAAGGGGCTTTGCTGCTAAAATCTAGGTGTTTGGAAACTTTTTTCAAAACATCATTAGATGAAAGTCAGCTTTCAAAAGGCTAAAAGCTTGAGGCAACCTGGCCTTGGCTTTCTAGCATTCTCGGCATGTTGCCAAGAATGAATAAACTTTTTTTTTATTTTGCTTTACCATCCTCACATATTTATTGTAATTCCAAGTTCGGGCATTTCAAAATAGAAACCCTAGATCCGGCCACTCATTTCTTTTACGTCGTCTCTTCTCTTCCGAAGCTACGAGCACTCTCTGGAATCTCGAAGCTCAAGTGTCACTCTCTCTAGAATCTCAAGCTGGCCTCTCGAGCTTGAATTTTGCATGGTCCCCTCTCTTGTGCTCGCATCTTCTTCGCTCAGTCCACGGTTGCTTGTCTCAATCGGAATCCAGGTTCTCAAGTGTTGCTCTCTCCGGAATCCCGAAGCTCACCTCTCGCATGCTTGCCTCTTGAGCTTGCATCTCGTGTGGTCGCCTCTCGCGTGCTCACATCTTCTTCGCTCTTTCCGGAGTTGCTCGTCTCAACTAGAATCCAAGTTCTTTCACTTCAACTCTTTCTCATTCTGCTTTTTCTAGTTGTGATTCTAACGGATGATGAATTGTTCAAAAATAAAATGGCCAATTTTGTCTGGAAATGGGGATCATTCCTTTCTCTTGCTTTAGTGTGAAGTGTTGTTGGTTTGGTCACCTCATGATGTTTTCTTTTCTTAGTGATTGTCTTTTTGAAGTAACGAATTTTTCTTATTCTGAGATGCCCATGACTCAATGAGTGCAAGAAGACGTTTTTCTTATTGGGCTTCTCTTCTCGTCCTTCCGTAACACAACCCAAGTTCCACCTGCTGTTGTCCCACTCTCTTCTTAGTCGGAGCTCATTCCTCATTTCCCTGGGGAGGTCGGTGTTTTTTTCTTTTTTTTTCTCTGTTTCACAAAGTCCATATTTTTGAATATTGCCCTGTCTAATCACATTTCAATTAATGCATTCAGTGCTGGTTTTTGTGCTCATTCTTCAAAGCACACTAGTAGAAATGTTGATTATACTCTCATTCCAACAAGATACCCATGCAAACATAAGTGATTGCCTAAGGACTTGAAGCATCGAATCTTGTGTTCCCTGTTTAGTGAGGTATTTTTCTCACTGTCATGGGAAGACTCTGTTAAACTTTCCTGTATCCTCTTGCCTGCCATTGACAATCTTAATCTTTTTAATGATCAGAGTATGTTTATTTTGACATTTCAATTACTTGTGTAACTATGGAAGGGCCTTTGAGTGGATTTGCTCTCTATGTCTTGTGGCACATAAGGTTTTTATCCTATAGATCTTTGAGAGTATACGGGGATTGATCGTGTTCCATTTATTCGCATAGTTAATCTAATTTGTTTTCATCTCTTAAATGTTTGTCTTCATTTTACTGGAAGATGGCAAGTTCATCAAAGAAAAAGGCATATTGGGGCCCGGAAGATGGAGAAATCATTTGTAAGTTGTGCATTGAACAAATTGAAATAAACAATCATCCTACGAGCAACAAAAGGATGGATGAACAGTCATAATTAACAAGTTTGAGGAGCTGAGGGGAAAAAAGTATGATAAAAATCAAATGAAGAGTAAGTGAGATAATCTTAAGGAAGAATACAAAAGATGGAGGAAATTGCTTCTAAATGAAACAAGACTAGGATGGAATGTAAGGAAGAGGACCAGTGGTGCAAGTGATGAATGGTGGGAGAGGAAAATTAAGGTATTTATCTCTTATTTTGTTATGTTTTTGTAAGTTCATCTTTATGATACAACTCACAAAAATGTTTTATTATAACAGGAGGATCATAATTTCAATTCTTTTCGAACGAAAGGCATACATCTGGATCTTGAAATTTTATTGGAGAGAATGTTTAGGGGTACGGTTGCTCTTGGAAGTATCATGTGGAATCTTGCACAAGGCTTAATCAATAATGAGGATATTGAGTGCCCACAAGCTGATATGGGTGATGGTGCATGATCTACTAATGATAACTTACAGCCATAAAAGAGCGGCGCAGAGGCAAGTTGGAGGAAAAAAAAGGAAAAAAACTCGACCGGACATGCTAAGTTAGCATCGCAAATTGACTGATTTTGTTTAGCTGTTGAAAGTAGGAGTAGTGTAACATCTCTTGCAAGGGAATACGATCCTTACAAGGAAATTATGCAAACATTGAAAGCCATATTTGAAATTAAGCAAGACTAAAAGTTATACTTTCCTGCACTCTCACACTTTGTTGAAAGAAATACATCAGACGGATCTTCTTGAACTTGGATGGAGATGAAGAAAAAGTTGAGTGGCTCAAGTTTAAGTTGGAAGAGCATAATAGTCATCACTAGGATGTTAGCTAGTTGTTTGAACTCTTTCATATGCTTATGATCTTACGGTCGTGTAGGAAAAACGGAGCTTAATTCGGCTTCTAGACGTGCTCAAACGAGCATTTCCCTCTCAGACGCAAGCGGAGATCCAAGAGAATGAGCTCTCGGGATGAAGTGCGCGTAAAAAGGAATGAAGGGGAAAGAACAAGATGATGAGGTGATCAGTTTATGTTTTGGAAGTAATTGACAAGTGTTCCTTTTGCACTCATCATATTGACAAGTGCTTCATTTGCACTTACAACATTGACAAGTGTTCCATTTGCACTTACAACCCATCATGGTCAGCTTCTATTGCACGGTAACTCCCACTCACCTTTTGCACGTCCACCGCCTCTAATCCTTTTCATGTGAATTAATCTCTTCAAATGTTGGCCGCCTTGTATGAACATGACATCTTAAATATGAAAGTCCTGGATTTAGCACATGCGGCAATTGTAAGATGGAAATCCCCGTAGAACTCGATCATCCATATCGTTCCGTAAAATGTTTCGTCCTACATTTTTTGATCAATTGAACCCTTTATAACCTATTGTGAGTACATCTTGCAATATATCTAAAATGACCTTAACTTAAGGAGCTGGTTTTTCGGGATGCTACGGTTCCTCCCCCTTAAGAAAATTGCGTCCTCACAATTTAAGCCTTACTACACTTTCACCGCGCACTCTGATCACTTATCTTCTTTAATTGCCATATCTCACAAACATGAGCATCTCTTGTGGTCATTCCCGAACTTTGATATCTTACAATTCTCACGCAATTCCACAATGCTATCCGGTCAAACACTATGAACACCCATTTTCATAACTTATCAATTCTCAATGCTAAATTCACCTGCCATGCATGTGGTTTCGTTGGTTATAGCGTTCACACAATTCACACCTCACCACGACACTGCTGGTTTGTTAGCTAACTATCTCTTGTGGTTCTCATCTTATTTCATATCAAGGCTACCCCGATCACACCGTAGGTCCCCTCTCCGACTCACATTCGAAGCACAAACCAACCTTCACCAACACCACAAAATGGTATCGGAGCAGGTTTATGGAGTGATAAGGTGCACTAGAAACTAACTTATTTGGTAGGCACGGATGCGTAAAAAAACTTACAAGTGCATGTGGTTGTGATTGATAGGGGATAAATGGTAGCTTCCATTACTTTGTGGGTAAGAAATTTTCGTCGATCACTACTTAGGGTTTGATGATATTCGTGGTTATTTGTGATTATAGTTTAATGATTGACAGTGGATTGGACAATAAGTCGAAATGGAAACGACTTATTGATATGCTTGATTTGTGAACATGGGTTATAATGAGATGACTGATATTGGTGGGTTTAGACTTGAATGGTGATGTATCTTGATGATTTTAGTTACCGATCTTTATTGACGGCCCTAATTGATGAAAAAAGGTTCACAAGAAAGTGAACAAGAAACATTTAGATGAAGGGCCGGTGTGATTGAATGCATATGAGTTTGACTTGAATAGCGACTAAATATGAGGTTATAAATTGATTTTAGGTGATTGATTCTTGATATGATGGTCGCTCATTGTGTTAGAAAGTTCATGTTAAGATAAGGATTGATTTAAAAGCAAGTAATGTGAAGAGTAGTGAGGATGTTCATGCATTGCACGGATTTGTTGCATTAAAACGAAATTTTGAGAAACATTCATACATGAGCATATCATTATTTTATCGGACTTGATAAACTGTCACTCGCTATGGGACGAGATAGACGGGACACCTATAAACTGTGAGTGTGAGACCTCTTTCCAATTGATATGATTTGCACTCTATTTGCACTATGTATGAACTCTATTTCTATTTACGTTCTAATGTGAGACCTGTTTTCAGTTAATTTTTTTTTATTGGGTGGAGTTTGCATATATATGATGGCTAATTTCTATTTATGGATAGTTTAGATTATTCATCTATTTCTCACTGTAACTCTATATTTTATTACTTTAACCAATTATGGATGATTCTTCTCAAGGGGAAAATCCTAAAAAATGAAGAAGAACAATATTGGCAAATTGTGAGAGTCGCTTAGGCCACAATAGCTTATCGGGCAATATACGACTATAAAGAACCATGCATAACATCTTCAAATACAGGAAATGGATGGTTTGAAGAGTTGATGGACGAAGATACTAATCCGATAAGGTGCTATCAAATGTTTAGAATGGATAGGATCATATTTAATAGTTTATTGCATGATTTAGCAACAGGCTATGGCCTTCAAGGTACTAGGAATATTGATATAACAGAAATGCTACTTCTCATTTAGGATATGGTATGGGCAATAGATTAGTACAAGAGCGCTTTCAATACTCCGAGGAAACCATAAGCATGCATTTTAGCTTTGTATTAGATAAAGTATGTGCAATGGGAAAAGATTTGATCCAACCATCTGATAGGTAATTTAGAAAAGTTCTAGAGAAGATAAAGAATAATTGAAGATTTTAGCCTTATTTTAAGGTATGTTTTCCTTATACAATATAAATCTAGTACTAAACATATATTTCGATTATACAATAATATTTTCATTTTCGTGACAGGATTGTATTGGGGCTATTGATGGTACACATATTCCAGCAATGGCACGCATGCACGATCATCGTTTTATTGGTCGAAAAGGAACACCGACTCAAAATGCATTGGTAGTGTGTAATTTTAACATGTAATTTATTTATATTTGGACTAGTTGGGAAGGACAAGCTTATGATATTCATATCTTCTATGAAGCCATTGGGAGACATGATGTACGATTTCCTCATCCTCCTTTAGGTTCGTGAATTAATGATTTTTGTAGAGTAATACGTGTACATGTATCTATGTTGATTGAATTTACATTATATTTGTGTAGGTAAATATTATTTAGTAGATGTCGGATATCCAAATTGAACAGGTTATTTGGGGCCACACAAAGAAGTTAGATATCATTTGCCAGAATTTCGGCAATGTCCCACACCTATAGGTTATCGGGAGCTATTCAACCATGATCATTCCTCGCTGCGATTAGAAATTGGGTGAGCCTTTGGTGTGTTAAAAAAGAATTGGAAGATTCTAAAGCAAATGCCAACCTACCCATTTGAAAAACAAGTGAAAATTGTCCTAGCAGCAATGACTTTGCACAATTATATACGGAGAAACGCCGTCAATGATATACATTTTGCAATAGCTGATTTGGATTTTGATTATGGATATTCAGTTAACCTTAAGATGTAAATGAGGGGACTAATGCTTCAAATGATAATTTATCGTCTGAAATGGATTGTTTACGTGATCAAACAGCCATGAGTTTAGTAAATATTTAAGGATGCCTGTAATTTTCAATGATAACGTAAATCTTGTATCGGTGGATATGTGACTATGTTTATTATAATGAAAGTACCCTCTTTTTAACTGCGAAAGAAGTCCACTTTGATATAATTTTTTTATTTATAAATTTATTGGTACGTGTGGCGTCCCATACCACCACGCCCGAGGTGTTGCTATACTCGCACTCTTCTTTAATTAATCTTTCGTAGTAACCGACATATGGGGAAACTCTAAAATAAAAAATCAAGTAGGGTGGCTATAATAAGCGCACAAGTGCATGGAATATAAAACACCCAATGGCAAGCATGCCTATCAAAGGGTATGGCTTTAATAGGTTTTGCTAACTAGATAACACACATTTCAAACAACGAGTTCATACAGCAATCCAACTCACACACTTTTATTTATATCTCGTTTGTCCAGCCATTCTCTATTACATATTCATACAACCACTTCATTTATTTACAATATTTACATGGGATAAGTACAACAGAGGGGTAATCTACTTCAAAGTACCGATCCCTTAGAGTCCGATCCGTCGCTTGTATCCTCATCTAGTTTCTCAACCGGATCTTCCATTACAAAGAGACGAGAAGCGAACGGGTCAAGCATGCCGGGAGTTATAGGGCCTATCCACCTTGCTAAACCACGACAGTATATCACTTTGTATTTCAACTTCGCAATTCCATTAGAGGGTCCTTCGTTTATATAAACTCTGGAGTGAACCAACTTCTAGAGGGGATAATATGGTATTTCGAGATGAGGATCAGTAAACTCTTCAAATGTAAGGCTGTCTTTATGGGATAACCATAACAACATTGCCGTAGGGGCGTTGAATCCATAGAAATCTTAGGAAATTGAAAAGTGTTTAAATCAACGGAGTGAGTGGTTACTCCCAGCAGTAGAATTCTAATCCAAACGACTAAACCAACTATAATACTACGGAATTGAGGGTTGTTCAACACAAACAAACATATCTCACATCAAAAGGAGGTATCTGAATCATATCAATGCAAACACAATTCTCATGGATAGTAGATCTTAGATTCATACCCAAAACATCTATCACCAAACAAGATTCACCAGAATCCAACACTCGCATCCACAATCATAGAATGCTTAGTAATAACGATAGAGATCTATTTGCCTCGACTAATCGATAAAGCAAGGAATTAGAAACAACAATCAACGGACGAACGGATAGACGAACGAACGGCCGGTAGAACGGGGGCGAATGATGGCTGTGTGGCCAAAGGCGGCACACGGTGGGAACAACGAACGGCAGCCGAGTGGCTGTCGTGGACGACGGCGGCGATCGGACTGCTGGCTAGAGGAGGTCGACAATCTCAAAAGGTATACGAAAGCAGAGTGACGACGTTATGACAATCTTATATTGAATAAACTAACTCCAGAGGTTTATATAGGGGAAGCAGTTGAGACCAATTAACTTGGGATCGATCATCTTGAGATGAGTAAGCTTTGGACGGCTGAACAAGAGTGTGACACGTGTCACGTGTGCACGACACATGTCATGTGGTGGTGACACGTGGCTACCACATGTCAATCTCCTGCCGCGCATGTGACACGTAGCTGCCTGCGTGTCCACGTGCGCCCCTGTCTCATATCCTACCTTCGGTTGTCATAATTTCACACATATTTGATCCGATGGGACCTAAATCAAACGTATAGTGTCTCTAAAAATAGTATCGGGCCAATAATAATTCCTTAAAAATACCCTTGAGTCGGATAAAAATTCCTTATAGTTTATTCAATAATCCGAACTTATTAAATGCTAATCCATTCTTAAGCAAGTAAGAGTTTTCGAGCCATTACAGGACGTTTCTTTTACATTATTCTCAATGCAAGCATGTAAACGTAGCAGCCATTGTTTTCTTTTTCCAATTTTAAACAAATTAAAATAAAAAGTCTAAATAGGTCACATTAAATGACTTATCAAATATATATTTACCAAACATCATTTTCCCAAACTTTCTTCCAAGGAACTTTTTAATTACAGTTTGCCAAACAATTTTTACATTTCACCAAATCCCTTCGGACCAAAGGCATTTTTTCAAAGACTTCCCCCAAAAGCCTTTTCAAATGCAGCCTTAACATTCTCCCGTCACTGTTGACCCGAGTTGATATCACATTCGAAATCGTATTTGATTCAACTGCTTTTTCACTTTAGCTTGTTGACCTGGTCAGATTGAATTGCTTATTAACTCCAGCTCTTTGAAATCAAAATTGACGTTTTCAGGATACCTATTTTAATTTTTTTTCCTGATACAAATTCTATTCTAATTTGAAATAAGGCAAAAAAAAAAAAAAAAAAAAGAGCATTGAGTCTATTTACAAAATCGACCTCCCTATTTTCATTTTCTCTCAATTTCCCTTCTCTGAAGATGGAACACACGGTCGGTACTCGGCTCACTCGTCTTTGTCTTCACAACGAGAGCACCGACCCGGACAATGTCACTTTCGGACATAGAATTATTTATTGACATGGCCAGTTTACAAACATCCAAGCTCGTACAATATCAGTTACCTAATAATTATGATAATAAAACACATTCTGTACTGAAAATAATGATTCAAAAGTGCTTGAATCAACAGTATCCCCATGGCCTGTGTTGATGGATGAAGCGATTCTAATGGGAAATTGCAAACAAAACCCACAAATTATATGAAAAAACCAAAATACGAGAGAAAAAGAGATAAATGATAAAGCTCGAGGATATATGTATATATACATCTATATTTCTATTTTCCTTTTAATTTTGACACTAAAGAATAGACATACCTTCGAACTCGTCAACCAAATACCAAGAAATAACAAGACCTAAGCAAGATGTTTTTAGGTATTTTCCATACTTTGATTGATTATAATAGCCGCATTTTCGATTAGAAAATCGAAAAATTTTAAATAAGGGCATGAAGTCCTACTTTTTTTTTTAGGGTTAAGCATATTACAAGTGTCAAAACTTGGCTCACTTTAATACCAAAACTTTTGAAACAATCACTTAAGTGTCAAATCGCAAAAAGTCCAACCAAATAAAATACGTGGCTTTTAATTTTAATTTTATTATTTGATGTGGTATTTTTTTTCTCGGTCACGTGGACTTCCATGTAGACTTTTAAAATAAAAAATTTAAAAATAAAATAAATAAAATAAAAATAAGCTGATTTAAAAAAAAAATTGGGGTGGGGTTTCGTTTAGGTGAGCCGCCGCCCTCATCATCGGCAAAGGCCAACGAGGGTGGGGGTTGGCTGGTGACCCCCATTGGCGACAAGCCGGGCGAGGCCCGACCTCGCAAATCTGGGGGAGGTCAAGCCTCGCCGTCACTGGGTGAGGCCAGCCACGATGAGGCTTGGCCCTCGCCTATCTAGCCAAGGTTGGGCCAAGGGTCAACCTTGGCTAGACCGGTGAGGGTTAGGCTTTGCGGTGGGCGGCCTCGCTTAGATTTGTGAGGTGGGGCCTCGTCGAGGTTGTGCGAGACCCCACTTGCTCCGGGGCTTAGCGATCCCCGTTGGCCAAACCCCTCGGTGACCCTCGCTAGCCAAACCCCACCCTTGTCGGCCTTTGTCGGCGATGGGGGGAGGGCGGCAACTAGGGCTGTGCAGCCACTTATTATTATTATTATTATTATTATTATTATTATTATTATTATTATTATCAGCATTCAGATTATTTTTAGTTTTAATTTTTCAGTTAATTTTTAAGGTTAAGTCCATGTGGAATTCCACGTCTTCTTCTGGCAAGCCTACGCAAATATTAATGAAAAAAGGTCACGTATGATTTTCGGCAAGCCACGTTAGTTGAAAAAATTTCAGTCTTCGTTCCTCTTGTTCTTGATTCTCATTCCTTCTGATCGAAAAAAAAAAAAATCTTTTCAATAAAAAAAATGAATGTCCATTCCATTATCAACGGCAAACGGTTACCTGGGAGTTGGATTGCCCCAGGAGTGTCATGGACAAAGGTCTACCGCTGCTCGTCGCAATCTTTTTCCAATTCGATATCTTTGGCTAGTATCCGTGTCTCTATGCGTTAAGTTGCCCTAAACGAGCCCGATTATTTAAGGTTCGGTCCGAAGTGTCGTAACTAATTACTATGCAATAAAGATTTGTTAGTCGTAGCGTTCTGAGTTTATACACGACAAAAGGAATTGCTTACAATGAATTCGGTTGTAGAAAATGTAGTTGCGTTGTTTACTCTCTATAATTATGATCGGACTAGACGATCCCGCGTAATATTTGACGGAGCCAGCAATAGGAAGCTGGGCTTAAGTACACCACAAGTGTCATAAGCTGTGTATTACGCTCACTTTAGTATCAAAATTTCCAAATCGATCACTTTAGTGCTAAGTTTTTGTAACTTCGATCACTTAAGTGCCAATTTCTTTTAAAAGCGATCACTTTAGTGCCAGAGCCAACGTGGCTTGCCGAAAATTCGACACGTGCTATTTTTTATTAATATTGGAGATGACGTGGCTCGGTGAATTTGACACTAAAGTGATCATTTTTTAAAAATATTGGCACTTAAATGATCGTTTTTAAAAAAAGTTGGCACTTAAGTGATCATTTTGAAAGTTTTGGCACTGAAGTGATCGAAGTTACAAAAACTTAGCACTAAAGTGATCGATTTGAAAGTTTTAACACTAAAGTGAACGTCATACACAACTTATGGCACTTGGTAGACAAGCATAGGAAGTTGCCTCTTCTTTTACGGGAAGCTCCCGAGCATCCTCCCCTGTCCCTTCACTCTTCTTCTTCTTCTTCTTCTTCTTCTTCTCATGAACTCCGAGGAAACAAATAGCTTCACGTCGCTCCTCCAAAAAGTCCAGAGAGATCGCTGCTGCAAGAATCCATGGACCCTCAGCTCTACGAAGCCGCGAGATCCGGGGACGCCTCGTTCCTCGAGAGGATAGATGGCAACTCCACTCTGCTCTCGCAGGTGACCCCGAAGCGAAACACGATCCTTCACATCTCGGCCGAGTTCAAGCAAGTCGACTTCTTCAAAGAAGCCACGAGGCTCTGCCCATGGCTCTTCGATAAGACGAACTCGAAGCAAGAGACCCCACTTCAGGTCGCAGCCAAAGTGGGCTGCTCCGAGCTGGTTGACTTCATCGTTGACCGCGCCAGGAGGGCGTACCCGGATCTTGAGAGCGAGGTTGGGCATGATGGGGGTCTCCAGAAATTGCTCGGGATGGTCAATTTGGAGGGCGATAATGCGTTGCATTTGGGCGTTAGGAATGGGCATTACTTGGTGGTGAAGTCGCTGGTGGAGGCCGACGCTGGGCTCTTGGACTGTGCGAATTGCCCCGGCGAATCGCCCTTTTACATCGCCACGGCAAAGGGGCACGGCGAGATCGCTGAGCTGATACTGAGCCACTCCGGGAGTTGCTTCCCCGGAGGCACCAATGGGATGACTGCTCTGCACGCTGCTCTGTATTATCAGCTCAATGGTAATTCATGTCTCATACCCCGACTTTGTTACGAACTTTCATTTTTTTTATAGTTCTTGGCGTTGGCTTTTCTGAGCGTCTTCACTGGCTTTGGAAGAACTTTGATTACTGGAGGATACTTTTCAATCCTTTGTTAATTGGATGAAGTCAAAATTGCAGCTTGTGATTGTGTGATAAGGGTGGTAGTGTAAAAGGAAGGCAGTGAAAATTTTCACTTGGTCATACATTGCATAACATGCTTATGCATCACCTGGACGAGGAAGTTCTTTGATTAGTGGTGACCAGCGAGTGAAATGCCTCACAAAATGGGAATACTTGGTGGGTGAAATGTGTTTAACAGTTAAATGATGGCGACATTTGTAAATTCGGCTCCTTGAGTCTCTAATGAGATGGGTTTGTCTTAGGATTTTTGAAGTGCAGTTAATGGTAGGATGCAAGGCTGTCTCTTGAATGCCATGCCTTGATTAATTTTCTGCTGAAAGAATCCAAAGTTCATATCAATTAGCATAACTAGCAGAGAAGCTGGCCTCTTGTTTGTGTTTTTAGAAATGGTAGTTTTGGTAAAACCAGTCAACAAAATTGGTTATGCGGATCATCCGTCCCTGGGGCTTTAAGCAAGTAGGTCGCATTTGACACCCAATAATAATCTGCCACATTTATTTGGTACACTGGCCTTGTATACCAGTCCTAGCACGACTGTCATGTTTATTCACTAGCAATGCAAGCTGCTGACATGCTTGTTGTCTAGAATTGTTGCTATATCTACAAGATTAGTACAGATGTTTGTTTAGGAGAAGAAAGGACTCCAGTCATTTTTGGAAGTATTCAAGGTTGCAACTTCGTTGTCTGGCCTTTCCATTTCCTTGAGATTCGCATTCGCTGCAATCATGGTATGTTGTCTGCTGATTAACTATGTATGGAGGCTTAGCTAATTGACTCAGTAATGTCTTAATTTAAGTGAAGGTTGATGTGGAGATGCAGAGTCTAGATCTTGGCAATGGAAAAGAGTCTGTCCCCTGGTTCCTCCCTAACTTGTTTGCCGCAGAAGATGTCCCAAACTGCAGAAGAGCCTATATGCTTAAAATTCTTGTTAGATCTAGAAGGTTGAATAGTCTAAAACAAGCGAAAATTGACTAAGCAGCTACAGAAGTTTATAAGCTATTGTCATTTGATCAGGCACTATGAAGAAGATTGTAAAGAAAAGAGCAGACATGATACGAGAAGGAGATGCCCTTGGCTGGACTCCTCTCCATTATGCTGCTCATTTCGGCAATGTCAATGCTGTTCGATTGTTCTTAAAGTACGACAGTTCAGCGGCTTATATCCCAGACAAGGACGGAGAATCGGCCCTCCATATTGCGGCATTTAGAGGCCGCACTTCCGTCATGGAAGAGGTCCTAAAAGTTCGTCCCGACGCTTGCGACTTGCTAGACAACAAGGGAAGAACTGCTCTCCATGCCGCTGTTTTAGGAGGGCAAGAGAAGGCCGTTCGGTTCATTTTGGGGCTCCCGGAGCTTGTGGGCCTAGTGAACGAAGCGGACGAAGATGGGAACACGCCTCTACATCTGGCTGCCATGTACAAAAAGTACAGCATCATCGCAATCCTTGCTCGGGACAGCCGAGTAGACTTAAAAGCCATGAACAAGAAGAACTTGACGGCCCTCGGCATTTATAGGAAATATCAAGAGGTAAGTTATCTTCCGTTCGGTATCTCTCTCTTGTTGTGACTTAACAAGAAGCTAGCCCATGAAACAAAGGAATTGAATTTGTGCCAAGTGCGTCCACACCAAACTACACAGCGACAGAAATCTAAGTTCATCATCACATGAAAACTTTCTACCTTTTCTTGCTTACTAAATGGACCATTTTGACAAGGCAGCGTTTGTGCACATCAAATTAGCTTTCATGCTTATTTTCTACAATATGTGAATAATATTCAGACTCTATGCTGAAGTGCACATCATGATTATTGTTCCTTGTATGTAGAGTGGTTTTGCAGCTGCAAAGGTTTACTTCATGTTGAAAGAGACCTACGGCGTACAAGACATGCAAGCATGGGTCAACACGAATGTAAAGAAGATGCTTAATCGAGGACCCGATGAAATAGTCCCGACCGAGAACTTCGGCCACAAAGAGACCACTTCTCACGAAAAAGGCAACATGCTGGAGATCCACCTCCTCGTGGCGATGCTCATAGCCACAGTCACTTTTGCGGCTGCCTTCACAATGCCCGGCGGATACGACAATACTGGACCGGACGAGGGGATGGCCAGTCTCACCTCGAATCTGGCTTTCAAGGCATTCGTGATTTTTGATACTATGGCATTTTGCTGCTCGGTTGCCGCCGTGTATCTCCAGTTCGGGACTTCCGGGGGGGGCTACTATGAGCGAGCTCGGTTTATAAAGGCCGCCATGGTGTTCATCTTCATCGCTATACTCGGGATGGTATTAGCATTCGCATCGGCAATGTACATAGTGCTGGCCAAGTGCATTGGCCTTGGATTGACAGCTTACATTACGGCCGGCTGCTTTATTGCGACATTCTTTCTCCGGTGGTTCGTGGATCCGTTAGGGAAGCCAGATCTAGGATTACGCCCATTGAGGAAGTATCTACGGAACTTGCTCTTTCGGTACGAAGTAATCTAAGTAGCATGTCTGCAATTCATATCACACTTCCTAGTTTGTAATTATCGTTGGTTGGGTGATGCAAATCGTGTAAATTACTGTGGTAATGTGCCTCACCTTTACATATTTAGCATACCACCTCATGCGAATAAACTACTTTTCCAACCACGAGTGAGAGAGACAAGAATGAATGTACGTTATTACCCTTCTATACCATGATGCAACATTCAATCTGCAAGGATATTATGGGCATACACAAGAAAGACAGAGTATTATAAGAACAAATTCAAGTCGCGAATATGGAAAAAAAATGTTCTATTTCGTGGGCTCAGTGATGATTTAAGGGAGAGACGTTTGAACGAGTGTTATTACCCTTCCATTTAGTGTCAACATAATTCATTCAACATCTGGGAAATATTTTGTATGACGCATTTGTAGAGACCTGGTCCGACGAGGGCAGGGAATGGTTGCTAGGGCTAAAGGGCTAGGGCTAAAGAGCGGCTCCTGATAGGTTTTTAGGATGGTGAAGGGTGCAAAAATGAATCAAACTGTGCATCGAACAGAGGGAGAGCGATTTTGGAATATATATGTAAAAACTAGAATTAACTCACATAAACGCCTTTTGACGTAACGGAAATACTTAGCTAGCGAGCTCAAGTGGGAGCACTCCCACGACGCGTGACCCCTCCTGGGAAGGTTTCTACATATATGTCAAAGAATAAAACCGTGAGGAGCACTCCTAGGATGGTTAATCTCCTAGGAAGGTGCCCATCTATACGCCAAAAGATAAAACTATGAGGCTCAGTATGAGACGAGTAAAAGTGGACAATACCTGAGGGAGTTAATCATGTCAAAGCTTTTGCTACACATTATAGACTCCTTTCGATATGGAGAAAGTGTAGAAAAACTGATTTTTGACCTTTTGAAAAGCTTGTTGAACAAGGATGGGGTGCCGTCTCCACCTACCGCTACCATCTCCTGTTTCCATTTTCCGCCCCGCGTGGCAAAAGACCTAGTCAATCATCGTCTTGTTGTACGCTGAGCAAGCGTCTTGACTTATTATTATTGTTCTTGAGCAAGCTTCTTGACTTGGTGCTATACTTGACTAGTTATATAAACCTTTGTTCATCAGAAGATCGAAAAGCAAACATACAGATCCTTCCACTCAAAACCTGCCCAACGAAGAGTCTATTTGCTGAAACAAGCAGAACCATCAAATTCCCGAATTAGTGAAATCGACAGACGTAATGTTAAGCTTTAGTGTGCCATTGGGAGCCCGGTGCTCACTAATCTTTATCAGGGTGGTGTTATCAGCAGTGCAAAAGATTGATTAGTGCCGAGAAAATCCTTTCCATTTGCTTCGGAGCAGCGATTGCGACCTTTTGTAATGTATAGTTTTTAACTGTCAAATGTCTTCTTGACCTACTTTAGGTCATGTTTGGTGTATATTCCTAGTTTACTCTAGTTTTCTTTCTGTAGCACTTATTTCAAGGGACAAATTTGACACCTTCTGGTATCTTTACATATTGTGAACACTTTATAAGAGCTAAACTTAACCAAAAACTCTGAATAATCCGAAAAGGATATGCTTGTGTTGCGTCCTCTTCCGGGTGCAAATTGGGGAGTTGGTCCACTTACAGACATGTGCTGGCTTGTTGAGCCTCACTGCACGCTTGCTCAATCAAGCACAGGGCTCCTGTTTATGACTTCTTGTCTCTGTGCATGTGCAGCACATGTTGTTTCAGTGTATCTATGTGTGAGCGTTTACATGCTCAGCGGTTGCGTGCATTTGTGGGAAGATGGAGTCATGTATGCCTGTGTTTTCAGGCTCATGCCTGTCCAATTCAGGAGGGATGTGCATCCTGTGCGCAGGAACAGTCCCTTCTTTGCGGGTTCCATATATAA
Organism: Rhodamnia argentea; assembly: GCF_020921035.1. Taxonomy (NCBI): domain Eukaryota; kingdom Viridiplantae; phylum Streptophyta; class Magnoliopsida; order Myrtales; family Myrtaceae; genus Rhodamnia; species Rhodamnia argentea. The sequence continues at coordinate 15,296,101 of NC_063150.1, forward strand.
TTCATCAAGCCCGCATAATCAGAAAAGAAGTGACCTATGATGGGTTCAATATACAACACTTACGGAGCAGAAATCCATTTTTTTTCCTCCAAAAGTAGAAAAATCAGCTTCTGGCAAGAAGTTGATTTTTCTATAGTAGAAGTGTTGCCATGCACGCCCTATGTGGTCAACAACTTAATGGGGGTAAGTGCGGATTGGTTCTATTGTCTATGCGCTCAATGCTATTGCTAGTGAGTTGAGATGATGTCCTCAATTTGTTGGTTTCTTGTGATCTTTTGAAATGTTGAGGTGTCTCTTTTATCTGCCATGGCCGAATTTGTTGGGGCAAATGGACTCATTGGATCGCTCTCTCGCGTGTTCCTGGCCTTTTGTGTCCATGAATTCATACTCTGTTTCATGTAGGTTTCTGTGATGGTTTGTCATGGCTTTTCTGGAAACATCTTACTTCTGTTGATCCGACTTTTAATGCTGGATGAGTGGCTTCTTAAGGGTGATATCATTTGCTGGAAAGATCCATTAAACTTACCCGCAAGACTTGTTTCTTAGTATTATTTGGTTGGTCAATTTCCAATTTCTAGATGTTGCATTCTGAGTATCTGCATGTACCATTCTGTTTTTAGGTAAACGTCTCCACATTGCATGCTTATGTTGCATGGGAAAAAAGAACAGCATCTCCTTGGTTGACCAAAACTGGTTTGAAGTACTATTGTCAATCTCTTTATTTCCAGATTGCATTAGTATAAGACTAATGGTAGATGCACCCCATAGTAGCTGTAGTTATGTGTTTCGACATAATATGAAGCACACGTAGTTTGGCTGGATAGGTCTCCAAATTGAACGCGTTCCATCCCCAAACTCGAATGTGGTTCCATCTCCAAATTGAATGAATCATAGTTTGTAGATGGCTTGCAGTTACAGTTTTCCCGATCGGCTTGCTTCTCCTTAGTAGCAATACAGTTGCATGGCTTTTGTCACTATATGTTGCGTTCATTCCAGTAGTCTTTTTGTGCATATTAAATTTTAATTGGCTCCAAGTCATCAGCAAAGTTGATTTAGTACGACTTTATCAAACACCGAAGTGATTTTTTGTTATAAAAGAATATGATGAAAGAAAGAACATGGAAAGAAACAATAAGTATATATTGTTTTGGGTAATAAATTAAAGCGCAGACCAATGTTAGGTGGGACAGAATCTGGCCAATGTTCTGTCCTGTTCCGTTACAGATGTGTCCTGAGTACGCTTCTTGATTCTTGTCCTGTTGTTTTTATATTACCGTTTGAAGCACGACCTGAAGGGAATACTTCGGAGCAACGAAATTAAGATATCTTACAGAAACTTTCTCCTCAGTGAACAGACAATTTGCTGAAACAAATCGAATCTCGACCATGGCACAAAAGCTCACTAACGACATGGTTGTTGAGATACTCGAGGCTGCCAGTCTAGTCCCTGATGCAGTTCAAGTGCGTGAGCAAGCAGTGGCGGTCCTTAATTTCAGGCTACATCTGCAAAGGTTCCTCGTGGGGCACATTAACACTAGCCAGAGAATCATCAAGAGCAGCCCGGCCCAGACTGTTAACTACGAAGTGCTCGACAACAACTGTGATGCAGGGGGCGATCATGCAGTGAAGAAGCCTCATGACCTGGTGTTGACACCTAAATTTTGACTTTTCCTTTTCAATCATTTTCTGCATAAAAAAATAGAACTAACTTTAGTTCTAAACAAAAATAACAAAATCATTTTTATTTTTGTCATTCATGCATTCATTTGCATCGGCAGTGTGAGGAATTGAGCTTAATTTGACAAGCGGCTGGATCCGAACTTGTATGGGAAATTGTGCCCAGGCATGGTGAAGTGTCTTAAAAATTCGAGAAGGCTTGGACTTATTTTCAAATTTAATCCAACCTATTCTTGCTCATTTAAATGTTTGAGGTTTTTAATTAATCATTCATTTAATTAATTAAATTCCAATTCGAGCTTAAATTTGCATGCTAAGCCCACATCACATGTGGGATTCGGCTGGCCCTATGCATGTCTATTATGACAAAAATTTCAGTCTTATTTTAACGCAAATTAGGCCCCCTAAGACTTAATTAAAATCTGATTTTTGGTGAGGGGTCTATTTTGCGATAATTACAAAATTTAGGCCCAAGCTTGCAAGGTTTTTGTCTATATAAACTAGCTTATGTCTAGGTTTACGTGAGGAGGCCACACATTATAACATACGGCATATAGAGAGAGAGGCAGAGGTGTTCAGAAAAGGGAGGACGCTCATGGTTGTCGTGCTCAAAAGCTGTGACGCCTAGACTACTCAAGCACGCTCGCAACACCAATTCCTCCCTTCCGTGATCAATATTGCTGCAATCTCAAGTCCATGAAGTTTCTCCCTCGCGGAACACCTTCGTGACCTCTCCGAACATGCACTCGACGAAAGGGCTGTGGATTTGTTTTTTTTTTTTTGGCTGGGATGGTCACATGATGAATCACAGATCACCACCGAATTGGAAGACTGCAAATCCAGTCAAGATTCCTCCACCAATTTGACCCTGAAGGAGACACACGTAGCATGGGCAAGAGAGGACAGCAGGATGAATCCAACAGGAAGTCTCAATTGAGTTCCCATTCTCCATTATAGACCATTGTCTCATAAACTTGCCATTGACCCAATCGTTGCTTCTGTTCTAGCCTTGAAATTATTGCAAGTTTCATTGAATTGCAGGTTCCATTAATAAGCCATCCCGTGATCAAAATTTTTGTCGCAAGGTTTCTCTAACAGTTGCTCATCATGATTCCCGGTGAATCCTAATAAATCTCTGGTTCCTTATATCCTTGTTCCAAGAATTTTTGCTACAAGTTGAGGGATCAGTTCGCCGCTGTTGGGAGTTCAATTTGCTGTTGTTCGTGACCAAAAACAGCACTGTTTTTGGACAATTTCACTAACTATTCAATGTAGATTTTGCCCGCTATCCATGATCAATTTTACTGCTATTTACGAATGGTTTCTTGACTGTTTTGTTCAGATTTTTAGGTGGATTTGTGGTCAAAATTACTGCTGCAAGTTGAGATGCGCCTTCACCGAAACCTTTGATTCGTGCGCAAATCCCCTTAGCCAATCGGTTCAGTTTTCAAGCTTGCTTCACGAGATTGGTTTGGAATTCGAATTCGGAAAGTTATCCGCGAGGTAGGTAACAATCATAATCTGAATATATTTTAGATATATTGTTGCCTATTTCGAATTATTCTTATATAATCATATCTTGTAGAGTATCATATATTTTCGGAATATTCAAATAACTCAAGATTCAATCAGATTTTCTTTTTAGGAATATTGAATGCATCTTTAAAATTCGGGAAGTTATCTAGTATACTTCGAAAAATTTCAGAAGATAATCTTTCCATTTTTTAAAAGATATCAATCCTTTGTGGATAGGAGCTTATCTCCTTGAAAATTCCGGAATCCCCTAAGGATTTTCGAAAATTCAATAAATATTTGCACATCTTTAAACAAAACTGCCTATAATGTATGCTCCCTGGTGCCTAGTCCCGTCGAAAAATTAAATCACACGCCACGCCCTTGATCTTATGGGATGAGATGGTGATTTAAATATAGAAATTCGTATTCTGCCCTTTGGCGAGAAGGGACGTTGTGTTTCTATATATTTATCCGCATACCGGCTTGAATCTTTGAGGATGTAGCGGATAAAATCTCGCTCCGGCCCGGATCTTCGGGAATGAGAAGATTTATCGGAAAATCTGATTTAAAGGTATATTATGGGCATTTTTGTTTAATTTTGTTCAAATTCGTCTGTTTCAATTCAAAAATTCGAAAAAAAAATTAAAAAAAGGGAAAATTCGAAAATAAAAAAAAAGGGAAATCAAAATCACAAATCATCAATCGGGAAAAGGCATCTTCATGAAATTTGGTACCGAAAGGGTGTTAATTAAAAATTAACATAATCAAGTTCCCGAACCCTAAACCTCTGGTTAGCAGAAAATAAAGTATTCTCCCGTACTTTATTTAGGTATCTAATCTACCTACCAAAAAAGATTAGTGGCGGCTCCTAAATTAAAAATCAAATCTAAGTTGCGGGGCTTGGGAGAGTTCGTATTATGTTAGTTAATTCATCTAATTAACCTAATAATCCATTAACTTAAAAATTAATTTTTAGGTCGCGACACACGGGAAGGGACGATCCCAGTGAGGAGCCCAGTATCGTGGTGTCCTGCGATGGGCTGGTGTGTCTGTCGGTCTGCGGCAGATTCATGTTGCCCAATCCGACCACCAAGGAGTCTAGGAATTTACCTGACTCTGACTTGCGCCCAGGAAACGAGGTCTTACACGGATTCGGTTATGACTCCACATCAAAGGACTACAAAATAGTTCAAGGTGCCCATTTTCCTGCTAATGATGGTTCTAAAGAATGTGTTGTGGAGATATTTTCACTCAGATCATGTACCTGGAAAAGGATTCCTCACAAAGACGTCCTAAATCTGTATGAATGTGGGGTCTATTTGAATGGTGCGGTCCATTGTAGCGTTTCCTTTGGGAGCGGAGACAGGATGTAGCAAGCAACGTCTCGTTTGATTTGGCCAAGGAAGAGTTCTGGGAGGTGCTCCTGATCCCTAGAGTCGAAGAGGGCGTGATCTTTGAGGGCCTCAGAGTTTACGGGGGATTCCTGTTCATGTACTATGGAACTTGGCTGCCTCGCTGCAAGGCATGGATCATGAAGGAGTACGGGAACCCAGAGTCCTGGATGAAGTGGTTCAGCATCTCGACCGAGGGCTTGCCCGCCAGTCAATATTACATTGTCCCACTGGCCTGCACTGGGAAAGGGAAGATTGTGTTCCAGATCGATGTGTGGGAGATGATTCTGTCCAACCCAGATGACGGAACTTTCAAGAATTACCCCATCAAGGAGGACGACAACATGGAGTCTGCTACCTATCTGGAAACTCTTGTTTCGCCCTATCTCGACCATGAGCAATGAAGGATGAAATGGCAGGCTTTAGGGGTGACAAAAAGGGCGCTGCTGAACATAGAGGGAGGACAAGAGTTTGCTGCATCCTTATTGTCCTGTTGTAAGAGTTCTTGCTGTTAATTTCAAATGGTAGATCTTATAATTAGTCTTCTGTTCCCCATATAGCTGGTCAAACCATGGTTGCGTCTAGCCACTTTGATCAGAACATAACCCTACATACCTTCATATATGATCTAATATGCACCTTTGATCACTTGAACTATTAGCCTTAAACAGCTCCTCTGTTGCTCACCAATGTCTCATTTGATTGAAGTTGCACCTGATCGCCATCCTGAAACCACACTTGTTTCTGCAGTGAATTACCCGCCAATCTTTCAAGCTGGTGGCTCCACTGGGAATAACCAGAGTCAATTTGATAAAGAGGTCGGTTTTATGTAACAAGGCGGTAGAAGCATAAAGATGTTCACTGGAAAATTCTCCAATAGGACACACTGTCTGTTAAAACATGTCGAAAGTACTTTTCACAGAACAATGTCCACTTTCATTTCTCTGCATTCTTCATACTCAAGCACAGCCGTCATGACAAGTAAAACTAAAAGCTATACCAAGGCTTCTTTAGATACAGAACAACCGTATCCAACACCTACAAGCAGATCAATCATAAAGCTTAGCTCTTTCGTCTGCCGTCTGATAAGCTGAGCGGACCTCATCGTATTTAATCTTTCAGCGGCTTCAGCTCTTGCGGTCAATCATATTTTCCCGTTTCGTTTAGGTTCATGCGCTGGTTCGTCTGGCTTGTCTAGACTCGTCTTTCTTCTGTCAATTTGAGAGACCACTTGCTTCTTGATTTTTAACTCTGGTTACATGCACAGACGCGTGCTTAATGTATCAAAAGCCAGTTCGGTCGGACGCTCTTGAAAATGAAGGCAACCTCCATCCCAAAGGCAGAAACTGGGTCCGGTCAGATCTCATCTAATGGCCTGCAAGTCATCCTTGAAGATGATGACTTTATGAACTACTCTGGCCTCTTCTATATTATAATAACTAAAGCAAACAAAGAAGAGTCAAAAGAGAGTGACTTCTGGAAAAGCTTTGCGTAATCAACTCCCAACTACGGTCTTGCATTGGTGGATGGAAACTGATCAATAATACTGGCTCGCTAAGCACAATGCTTAAAAAGCACGCTTTGTTCATCGAGTCCTAAACCATTTTTTTACTCATCAATAATACTGGGGTTCTGACTAGAAGAGTTCCTTATTTAAGCATGCTCAGCAAAAGATCAATTAAACAGTAAAGAAACAGATCTCCTACTTGAATGAGCACGATGAAGAGACTTTGCCAAAACAAAGTGAAGCTCTGCCATGGCAGAAAACCTTATGGAGGATATTATCATCGACATACTGTGGAGGCTACCGGTCAAGTCCTTGATGCGATTCAAGTGCAAAAGCAAGCAATGGCGGTCTCTGATTTCTGACCAGCACTTTGCGAGATTGCACCTGCAAAGGCTCATCTTGGAGAACATAGCCCCGAGCCGGAAAATTATCAAAAGCAACCCGCTCCAAACCATAGGCTATGAAGCACTCGACAACGATGAGGTCAATGATCATGCGGTAGTAGAGTATCATGACTTGGGAAGGGATGAACGGCTTGCAGGGTCGTGCCATGGCTTGATGAGTTTGGCTATCGGTGATGGATTTCTCGTGTATAAACCAACCGCCAGGAGTCCAGGAAGTCGCCAGCTTCTGATTTAGTTGCAGAACACGAGTTCTTCTATGTGTTCAGTTACAACTCCGCAACCGATGACTATAAAATAGTACATGGAGCTTTCCTCAAAGCAAATGATGGCTCTAAGGAATGTGTATTGGAGATGCTGTCGCTCCGATCCGGTTCCTGGAGAAGGGTTCCTAGCAAAGGTGTTCCCAAGATGGATGGAGTCGGAGTTTATCTAAACGGGACTGTTCATTGCCTCGTTAATCATGGAAGGGGTAATAGGATAGAGCAAGCGATCATTCCATTTGGTTTGGCCCCAGAAACATTTGAAGAGGCGATTCCAATCCCCAAAGTCGAAGGTATAGTTTTTTGAGGGTGTGGGGATTCACGGGGGACGCCTATTCATTTTTTATGTCACTTTCAGAACTAGTTTCGAGGCTTGGATCATGAACGAATATGGGAAAAGGGAATCTTGGACAAGATCGTTCAGTGTCCTGATCGACGGATTACTTACTTGTCAACTTTATACTATCCCGTCAGCCTACACCCGGAGTGGAAAAATTGTTTTCCAGATCGATGTGTCGGAGATGATATTGTTCAATCCGGAGGATGGTACTTACAATAATTACCCCATTGACAAGGGTCATAATGTTGAGTCCGCTATCTACGTGGAAACTCTTGTTTCGCCCTATGTTGGCCATGAGCAAATGAAGGTACAAGCATTACGTTTGCTGGTTTAGTGCATTATGTTTAGTACACATAATGCCCCAAAGAGTTCTCATAGCCATGTATCTTTCTGGTTCGCAAGTCGTATTTGAATTTGATTCCACTGTCTCTAATCCCGCCCAACCCAAGATTATTATAGGATATGCAACAACATCTAAAGCATTCTAAAGAAGTAATTGATCGAGTAGTTAACATATGATTCAAGAAGAGGAGCACAATGTGGCTTCTAACCTTAAAATTGGCGATCTTACGTACATGCGTATGTATTCCACGAAAATGAGAGAACCAACCAACAACCTTTTTCCAATTGCGAGTTCCGATCTATGTCGTTACTCAAAATGAGATTTTCCAATCTATTTGCTAGCATTAACACAACATTCTCAAGGGAATGCAATCAAGAAGAAGAAGAAGAAGAAGAAAAGAAAAGGGTACACATGCTCAACCAGTTGAGATCTCATCAATCTGTCTTATAAGTCCAGCACATTGTTTTGGTATCTGACTGACGAAAATGACAGGCAGAACAATTCTTCGTTGAGCCATCCTACATCCCTTTTAAAACCAATCTTTACATGGAGTGATTCCATTCGTAATAGGAAAAGTACAATGATCTGATGACATAGACTTTAACAAATCAAACTCGTAACTGTAAAACTAGTGCTCTCGTTCTAACGAAAATCTCAAATCGGGTGAACCTAGACTTTGATTTTGATCCCGAGATAGAATTTATGCCAAACATGGGTGACACGATAAACAATAATTTCGGTGTCTCCATTGCAAATTTCTTCTGAGGTTATGTTAGGGGATTAGGGAAAAAATGGGATGTGATAAGCGTATATTTGGTAACGCTCCTATTTCTTTAATTCCCGATCTTTTGTTCTCGGGAACAGAAAAAGAACATAAATCTATTTGTAACTTGAGTTAATTTTTCTATTCAAGAACGGATCAATGCCCATGGAACATATTTGAAATGAAAATAAGAAAAAAAAATTGGATTTTTTGCTCCCGAGAATAAAATTAGAAAAAATTATTTCTGCTTAGAAATTGTTCCTAAAAACATAAATTATTGTCAAATAGGCTCTAAGGCTACGTTTGATAGTCGGGATAAAAAGATAAGATTTATCATATCCCGTATTTGGTGTCTGCTCAAGATTGGATAAAGTGGGATATAAAAGGGATATAGTCAACTTAAAATTGTCTCATGGAGGAGGTGAGATAGAGGTGGATAGGATTTCTAACTACCTTATGTATAAGTTATTTTTTTGAAATAACAATTTTCTTAAATTAATAAAATTAAAATAGTATTAGAATATAAATAATATGTGATTTCTAATAAAACTTAAAAATAAAATAAAAAGAAATTCATAACTATTTAATTCTATTTTTATTTATGCATTCGAATTTCTTTTTATCTTATGATATAAGTTCAATATATATAGTGTTTATATTTATTACATATTTTACGTATTTTAGTATTTTTAGGAATATTAGTATGGTTTACTATTTAATAAGATATCATTAGAGAATGACGGAAGGGGGAAAAATAATTAAAAAAAGAAAAGGAAAAGGAGTGAAAAAAATAAGCAAAAACAAAAATGAAGTAAGCAATAGTGTAATGAAATGTTCTTTCCACCACTGTTTGTGTAACTTTTAAGGTAATAGACAAAATAAGATGCGAAAATATTCGATTTTATAATTTCGATTCACCAGATAATAAATATAATATAGCAAAATTTCTGAATTTCATATACTACCCTATCTAATCTCACCCTATTTAAAAATTCAAACGACCAAATACAATCTAAGCTGAGCGTTATCTTTCGTGGTGTGCGGTTGCTGTCCAAAACCGGCCGAGATAACCATGTAATCCGGATTAGAAGATCTCGTGTGGAGCGTGGGATTCATGATATAAAAGCTCCTTTCTGAAAAAACCCTACCTCCTCCTTCTTCTTCTCCATAGCTCTCTGTAACAGTTACAATTAGATCCAGCGGCGAGGCAACAAGCTTTGGCATCACTCTGTCATAGGTAACGACCGACCCTGTCACCAACACGCACGTTTTACTGATGTTTTTTTCATTTTTTTTGTTGTCGTCGTCGTCGTCGTCTTTCCGGGCTTCTTTTTCATAACAGATATTGTGAGATCGTCGTCTCCTCTGCTCCGGCGAACTCTTCTGTCGCAGTGACCAATTGCTAATTTTTCGTGCGATTTTAAGGTCTTAGGATTTCTGCTCGGTCTTTTGTTTCTTAATGCCCCTTTCTGTGACAAGCCTCAAGGTGGAGTGTGCGTAGCATGGAGTGTTGCTATAGACAAGATTTACTCAGTAGGTAGTGCGACGAGTGTGCTAAGAATCAATAAGGAAAGGTGGATTGGTCTGATCAGTTTTGGTTTCCATTGAACATACCAAATCGTTATTCTGTCTCCTGTCTTTCCGTGTATGATAGGATGTCTTGGAATTTGTCTGTTGATCCTGTCTGCTTTGTGGTGAGCACGCTTGTTGATCGAGTCCTAAACCGTTTTTTTTTTATTCTGGGGTTCTGACTAGAAGAGTTCCTTGTTTAAGCCTGCTCAGGAAAAGACCGATTAAACAGCGAAGAAGCAGATCTCTTAGTTGAATGAGCTCGATGAAGAAACAGTTTGCCGAAACAAGTCGAAGCTCCGCCGTGGCAGAAAACATTACAGAGGATATTATCATCGACATACTGTCAAGGCTACCTGCCAAGTCCTTGATGCGATTCAAGTGCGTAAGCAAGCGATGGCGATCACTGATTTCTGACCAGCGCTTTGCAAAATTGCACCTACAAATGCTCAGCTTGGAGACTGTAGCCCCTAGCCAGAAAATCATCAAAAGCAACCCGCTTCAAATCATAGACTATGAAGCACTTGACGACGATGAGGTCAATGATCATGTGGTGGTAGAGTCTCATGACTTGGGAAGGGACGAACCCCAGGGGCTCGTGGGGTCGTGCCACGGCTTGGTGAGTTTGGCTGTCTACGGTGGATTTCTCGTGTATAACCCAACCACCAGGGAGTCCAGGAAGTTGCCAGCTTCTAATTTAGTTGCAACGTACGAGTGCTTCCATGGGTTCGGTTACATGTCCACAACTGATGACTACAAACTAGTACATGGAGCTTTCTTTACGGCAGATGATGGCTCTGAGGAATGTGTATTGGAGATATTTTCGCTCCGATATGGTTCCTGGAGAAGGGTTCCAAGCGAAGATGTTCCCCTGTTGGATGGAGTTGGAATTTATCTGAACGGGGCTGTTCATTGGATCATGGATCATGGAAGCGGATATAGGACAGAGCAAGCGATCATTCCATTTGGTTTAGCGACGGAAACATTTGAAGTGGCAATTCCAATCCCCAAAGTCGAAGGTGTACTTTTTGAAGGTGTGGGGATTCATGAGGGACGCCTACTCATTTATGACTTCACTTCTATAAGTTTCGAGGCTTGGGTCATGAACGAATACGGGAAAAAGGAATCTTGGACAAGATTATTCAGCATCCCAATCGACGGTTTTCCAGACCATAAGTTTTATGTAATCCCAATAGCCTACACTCGGAGCGGAAAAATTGTTTTCCAGATCGATGTGTCGGAGATGATTTTGGTCAATCCGAAGGATGGTACTTACAAGAATTACCCCATTGAAGAGCATGATAATGTTGAGTCCGCTATTTATATGGAAACTCTTGTTTCCCCATATATTGGCCATGAGCAATGAAGTTACAAGCTTTATAACTTGAAAGATCAAAGTGGTATTGGGTGGGATTACGAAAACCATAGTGTTGACAGTCACTCGAAGGATAGTTGGCAAAAATATTGCAAGGTGTGTGTCACTGCTCATTTTCCTCTTTATTACTTGTTTCTTTATCCAACAGTAAATATAGTCTCTTTGTAGAGGGAATTGCTTCTTTTAGAGGAAAGCCCTTACCTCGATATGATCGACTGCCAATCATATAATGAAAGGAACACGCCAAACGGAATCTCAATGAAGACCCTTTAGAAGCTCATGCGGCTTTAGACCATTAACAAGGTAAGAATCATCATGTTAAGGCAACTATTTGTGCAAGTCCAAACTTACCACCACCATCTTCTTCTAGACACAATCATTCAGGCCTTCAAGAAGGGAAAAAAGGGCTAAAGCAAGTGATAAATGCGCTGATAGATTAGTTTTGATTCTAGGCACTTTTGGCTCTTTTCTTGAAAAAGCTAGTGAGATGATTTAAATGATTGTTAGTTGCATTGGACATGCTAAAAGTTTGGACAATGATGATAAAATAAACAATGATGAGTTTCTTTAAACGTCTCTAAGAATTGTGGATAGAATAACATTATGTTGAAAACCTGTGAAGAATCTTAAGATCATTCAGCTCCCTTTTGGATTGAACTAGATGATAGGAAGAAATTTACAAAAATGCTTCTCTAAGTGGTGGGAGATAAGAATGAGTTATCATTCTAATCTTTGCTTAGAACGACTTTTGTCTATGTTTTGTCTCCTTGTAACTTCTATGATGGTATTTTAGTTTGGTTAATGGTGTCTATACATATATTAGGTCTCTTGTGTAGTCCTTTTGTAGTTTTATGGCATTGAATAACATTGAACACTGTTGTTTTGTGAAATCCGGAGATGTTTATAGGCAAGTCGTTCGAAGCAAATATATGCAAGCCTCTATATCGTAGCCTATAATGACGACTCATTCTCATCTCTATCTCTTGGAGAACCATCTCCACAATTTCCATCCTATCCATCCCTTTCAAATTTTAGAAACAAGATGAACGTTCTCATGATCCCTCATAATTTTTCTGCATAGTTTCAACTTTAAAGAAGCTCATCTTTGATTTTTCTCCTATCATTGTCCAAATCTTTAGCATGTTCAATGTGATTAGCAATTTCCATCCTCTCACTAGCTTTAAAAAAAGAAAAAAAGCCAAAAGTGCCTGCAATCTCAACTAATCCAGCAGTCGGTAGCTCTTTTCCTTCTTGAAGGCTCGGAATAATCTTGTGTTGATGATGATGGTGGCGTAAGTTCTGACTTGCACCGTTAGTTGTCTCATCATCATAAGTCTCGCCTTGTTGATGGCTTAAAGTTGCATGATCCTTTGAAAGGTCTTCGAGGATTCCTAGGCGTGGGCCATTTCTAATTATGATTGCTAGTTGAGCATATTGAGGGGAGAACTTCCTTCTCAAAGAAGATACATGTGGTTCTCTCTACAAAGAAATTACATTTTTCGTTCGAAAACAAAACACTATCACTCATACATAAACGATAAGAAGAAGTTAGAAAAACTTTCAACATATGTTCAAACTATCTTTCAAATGAGTATCACCGCAATGCTTTTTGTTGTGCCGCCCAAAACCACTTTAAACTTTCATGTCATTCATGTTATACGTCCTTTACAAGTTCGTCTTTGACTCAATGTGAGGACTATCCTTGAGGCGGCCAGGATGATCGAAACAAGCTTGGCTTCTACAAATGTGCGATCCTTTATTGTATGCTTATGGTTGTGTCTTTCGGTGGTAGCATACCCCAAAATCATATACATCATACACCAGCAAAATCTGTAGGTTCATCTTCTCTAATATCAGTACGCTAAAAACTTGTTCGCTGTTATTAGGGGTGTCAAAAAAGCCCGCGCCTGCCCGGCTTGACCCGGCTCGGCCCGAAAATTCATCCTAATTTTTGGGCCTTTTGGGCCGGGTCGGTCCGGCCTAGTTCCAGCTTTTTTTTTTCACCCATGTTTTCTTTTTAATTTATCTTATTTTCATTTTTATTTTTTATATTCTTTCATTCGACGGATATGAAAAGTGATTTTGATTCAAAAAAGAAAAAGAAGGAAAAAAACGACCCTGGCCCGATCCAAAGAGGGTTCGGGCCGGGTCGAGCTTGGCACTATTCGGTTTCGAGCCGGCTCGGGCTGGGCCGAGACCCGGCCCATTGACACCACTAGCTATTATCGTGATAAATCTCTAACGAGGGGGAAAAAAAAAGACATTAGCCAAGAACTAATTAGCGGGCGACATAATAGGAAAATTATCAACACTATGCTTTCTTTTTTACCAAAATAATAATAATAAAATACTGGAGCTAATTGAAAAAGAAAATGAATAACTGGCATGTCTCCTCATAGAGCATACAAAATTTTGGCATTATTTTCAAACAATTTATTTATCCAACATGATTATTTTCGCGTTAGCGAGAAAGTTTACCAGTTAAAATCCTTGTCAAATAAACTCAAGTTTGTAATCAATTATCCTATTAATTTTCTGATTAGTATTTTTTTTCCTCCACATTCACAGAAGAGGTGGACTAAGCCTGCTTACAAGTTCTCATGAGCGCAATAACAACTGACAAGATTGCCCCCAGTGGCACATAAGCACCAATGGCTGTAACAGTCAGTGAAGAATGAAAATCCATGTGATCCTCGAAAAAGCAAAGGATCCAAACGGCATGAATGTTTCAGAGTTGAAGAATGTTCCTCGAAAATGAACATCCAATGACGGTATGATCCTTCAATTCAGCAGCAACACCGCATAAAAAGCAGACAACATCAACAGAGTAATTCCAAGACCTCATTCTATCTCTTTTACAGACATCCTAGCACATACGAAATGTCCGGAGGAAAAAGAATCCTTTGGTACGTTCAAACAAAACCAAAACAAATGAGACCAAGCCACCTTTGGTCCTTTGGTTCTTAGCAATTCTATGCATAACTTGCTGTAAAAACTTGTTTCTAGGAGCAGTCCAAAGTATCAAGAACCTACTCTTGCGCACACCCCACCTTTGCGGTTTGTTAGAAAACAGGCTCATCGAGAAATAAAAGTCGAGAAGCGAGAATTCTCAAGACCTCAAAATCATACAAACAATTAGAAAGAACCGGTGGAATTGGTTTAATTGCTGTTACTTGCGACAGAGGAGTTGGCCAGAGCACCGAGATACTGCTAGAGACGATCATCCGACAAACTCTGCAAGGAAAAAGAAGTCTATGTAAGTTGAAAAAAAAAAGATCCATCCATAAAACGTGTGTGTAGCGCTGGTGACGGGGTCTTTGTTACCTATGATGGAGTGACGCCAATGCTAGATTTGATGGCGAGTTAACAAGAGAGCATCGGAGAAGAAGGAGAAGGAGTAGCTATGGCTTTTCAAAAAGTAGTTTTTATACCGGCATATGACAAATCTTATCCACCTTTTTCCCACTCTTCGCACGAAATATTTTAACCCAGATTATATCCTTGTTTTGTCGGGCCTCATTTTGTCTTTGACAGCAATAAGTACCAACATAGAAATGAATTTTCGTTCCTGGCTTTTGTCCTGGTCCACATAGCCTTGGCTCATTCCTCGGGTGACAGAACTAATTAGTTTGAGAACCTTTCAAGCCATCAACATTTTGTCATACGACATTGCAATCCACCAACCGTCTTAATCCTCTCTTACAAGTACTCGAAGCAAGAGACCCTGCTTCAGGTCGCAGCCAGAGTGGGTTGCTCCGACCTGTTTGACTTCATCGTTGACCACGCCAGGTTGGGCATGACGGGGGTCTCCAGAAATTGCTCGGGATGGTCAATTCGGAGGGCGACAAGGTGTTGCATTTGGGCATAAGGAGGCATTGCTTGGCAGTGAAGTCGCTCGTGGAGACCGACACTGGGCTCTTGGACTGTGCGAATTGCGCTGGCAAATCGCCCTTTTATATCGCCACCGTGACGGGGCGCAGCGAGATCACGGAGGCACCAATGGGATGACTGCTCTGCACGCTGCTCTGTATTGTCAGCTCAATGGTACTTCATGTCTTACAACTCAGCCAGTTACAAGCTTTTAGTTTTTCTATTGATCTCGCTATTTTGTATTCTGTGCGTCTTTTCTTCACTTGCTTTGGAAGAACTGTGCTGGCTCAAGGGACATGTCAATCCTATTGCTAATTTGATAAATTCAAAGTTGTAGGTTGTGATTGTCTGATCAGGGTAGTTGTGTAAAAACAAGCCAGTGAAAATCTTCACTTGAGCATACATTGCATAATGTGCTATGAATCACTTGGACGAGTAAGTTCCTAAATTAGTGGTGACTGACAAGTGAAATGTGTTTGACAGTTAATTGATGATGAGATGTATTCTACAATTCGTCTTAGGATTTCTGAAGCACAGTTCATGTAGGATGCGAAGTTTATATACATAGAACAGGAAGCAAGGCTGTCCCTTGAAATCCTAGACTTGATTAGCCTAACTAGCAGAGAAGCTGACCTAGCACTATCGTCATGCTTATATAGTAGCAACGCAAGCTGCAGCCATGCTTGCTTGTCTAGAATTCTTGCCATATCTACAAGATTGGTCCAGATGTTTGTTTAGTAGGAGAAAATACTCCGGTCATTTTGGAAGTTTGCAACTTCACTGTCTGGCCTTTTCATTTGCTTCAGATTTGCGTTAGCTGCAATAACGGTACATTGTCGGCTAATTAACTCTAAATGGAGGCTTAGCTAATTGACTTGTGTCTTAATTTTAGTGAAGGTTAGTGGAGAGATGCAGAGTCTAGATCTTGGCAATGGAAAAGAGTCTGTTCCCCAGTTCCTTCCCAACTTGTCTGCTGCAAAAGATATCCCAAACTGTGGAAGAGCCTGTTTGCTTAAAATTCTAGTTAGATCTAGCAGGTTGAATAGTTTAAAACAAGATTTAACAAGAAAAGCTCAACTAAGTGGCTACAGAAGTTTTTAAGCTTTTGTCATTTTATCAAGCACTATGAAGAAGATTGTACTGAAAAGATCGGACATGATACGAGAAGGAGATGCCCTCGGCTGGACTCCTCTCCATTATGCTGCTCACTTCGGCAATGTCAATGCAGTTCAATTGGTCTTAAAGTATGACAGTTCAGCAGCTTACATCCCACGCAAGTGGGGGGGGGGGAGGAATTGGCCCTCCATATTGCGGCATTTAGAGGCTGCACTTCCACCATGGAAGAGATCCTAAAAGTTCGTCCCTGCACTTGCAAATTGCTAGACAACAAGGGAAGAACTGCTCTCCATGCCGCTGTTTTAGGAGGGCAAGAGAAGGCCGTTCGGTTCATTTTGGGATCCCGAAGCTTGTGGGCCTAGTGAAAGAAGTGGACGAAGATGGGAGCACACCTTTACATCTGGCTGCCACATACAAAAAGTACAGCATCATAGCGATCCTTGCTCGGGACAGCCAAGTCGACATAAAAGCCATGAACAAGAAGGACTTGACAGCCCTCCGCATTTATAGGAAATATCAAGAGGTATGTTATCTTCCATTCGGTATCTCTCTCCTGTTGTCACTTAACAAGAAGCTAGGCCATGAGGCAAAGGAGTCCTGTTTCAGTCTAGGATTAGCTTATATAGACCACACCAGCTTCTCGTATGTTAGTTGAGGATTTCTGCAGCTGATCGACCACCAGCATCTAATGATTTGAATTTGTATTAAGGATGTCTATGCTAACAACATAGCGACAGAAATTCGATCGTCATTACTGTTCCTTGTATGTAGAGTGGTTTTGCAGCTGCAAATGTTTATTTCATGTTGAAAGAGCTCTACGGCGTACAAGACATGCGAGCCTGGGTCAACACGAATGTCAAGAAGATGCTTAATTGAGGGCTCGATGAAATAGTGCAGACCGAGAACTTCGGCCACAAAGAGACCTCTTCTCACGAAAAGGGCAACATGCTGGAGATCCACCTCCTTGTGGCGATGCTCATAGCCTCAGTCACTTTTGCAGCAGCCTTCACAATGCCTGGCGGCTACCACAACGACGGACCGGACAAGGGGATGGCCAGTCTCACCTCAAACCTAGCTTTCAAGGCATTTGTGAGTTTCGATACTATGGCATTTTGCTGCTCGGTCGCCACCGTGTATCTCCAATAAGGGACTTCTGGCGGGGGCTACTACAAGCGAGCCCGGTTTATAGAGGCTGCCATGGTGTTCACCTTCATCGCGATACTTGGGATGGTATTAGCGTTTGCATCGGCAATGTACATAGTGCTGGCCAAGTGCATCGGCCTCGGATTGACACCGTACCTTATGGCCGGCTGCTTTATTGTGACATCCTTTCTTTGGTGGTTCATGGATCCATTAGGGAAGCCGGATCTTGGATTATGCCCATTGAGGAAGTATCTACGGAACTTGCTCTTTCAGGACGAAATAATTCACATCACACTTACTAGTTTGTAATTATCTTTGCTAAGGTGATGCAAATCGTGTAAATTGCTGTTGTAATCACGCCCAATGGGCCTCACCTTTACATATTCAGCATACCACCTTATGTGAATGTACTGCTGCTCCAACCACGAAAGAACGCACTTGCTATAAAATATAGGCCCCGTTCGATTTCGGGAAGTGTAGAAAAACTGATTTTTGACCTTTTGAAAAGCTTGTTGAACAAGGATAGGGTGCTGTTTCCACCTACCGCTACCATCTCCTGTTTCCATTTTCCTCCCCGCGTGGCCGAAGACTTGGTCAATCCTCGTCTTGAGCAGGCTTCTTGACTTGGTACTATACTTGACTTGTTATATAAGCCTTTGCTCAGCAGAAGATCGAAAAGCAAACATAGAGATCTTTCACTCAAGACCTGCGCGATGAAGAGTCTATCTGCTGAAACAAGCCGAACCTTGGCTGAAAGTTTCACTGAGGATATCGTCGTCGAGATACTCTCGAGGCTACCGATCAAGTCTTTGATGCGATTCAAATGCGTCAATAAGCGGTGGCGGTGTCTAATTTCTGACCGGGGCTTTGCCAAGTTGCATTTGCAAAGGCTAAAGGCAGGGGATATAACTCAGAGAATCGTCAAGAGCAGCTCCCTTGAGACCATAGACTACGAACTGCTTGATGGTGGCATTGGTGGCGATTAAGGTAGCGCAGGGGTAAAGCATCGTGAGCCAAGAATGGACGATCCTAGCTGGGAGCCTGATCTCGTGGGGTCTTACGATGGCTTGGTGTGTCTAGCTGTCCGCCGCGGATTTCTCCTATATAACCCGACCACTGAGGAGTCTAGGAATTTTTCTAGTTCCGATATTTACAGTCTTGCAATTCATGCATCATTTATTTCACATAAAAAATGGGACTCATTCCCACCAAAAATTACTATGATTGGCATTTGCAAAATTTAGGTTCCAATTTTATCTTTGAGCGAAACCTCTACGAGCCTTCACTCAAAGAGGGGCAGCTGTTGACACCTAAATTTTGATTTTTAGTAAATCATTCATTTAAGTATAAAATGAGATTTATCATAGTTCTCATAAAAAATTAATTTCTCATGCACTGCATATTTACTTTTTGTCGGTCATGCATATCATTGCATTTAGGCCAGAGGCAAAGCAATTGAGCTCAATTTGACAGAGGACTGGACTAGGCTTAGTTTGGATTTTTTGACAATCAAGAAGGAGTGTGTGCCGAAAATTAACAAGGCTATTGGCATAATTTTGAGCTTAAATCAGCCCATTTACTGTTTAATTTGGGAAAATCCTTTTAATTAGAAATGTCCATTAATTGAAAAAAAAAAGGCATCAAGGATGAATATTTTGTCTCCGGATCAAATTGCGATTATCACAAGTTGAGGGACAATTTTGCAAATAATGAAAATTACACGTAAATCCTAGCTCACCATTATAAATACACATGTAGGGTTTCCATTCGGGGGACACTTTCATTGAATATACGGCAGAAGTTTGAGAGGCCAACTAATTTGTCACAGATGGCCAGAGCATAGAGGGCCACACGAATTCTGATACATGGCCAAAGAAGAGTAGTGCACATGAAGGAAGCACCAAGGCTACCCCTCTGAGCTTCCACTCATGTATCGAGCGGCCTTGCAAACTTCAACGTCAAACTTCGGTGGTCTCCAAGCATCTTCCAGCGAACTCAAAATGAGGTCAAGCTTCTTATGTTTCAATTTCTTGATATCTAGGTTCTCTCTATTTGTAGGTTGCCAGCCACCAAGTGACGACCAACTCGAGCGACTGCCCCGATGAACGATCGTCCTTGACGTGGTCTCTGCACCGTGGAATGAGCACTTCCCAATCAAACCAACCGTGCCTTTGCTTTCGCATCAACTCGGGACGACCTTGTCAGACACTTTTAGTATTCACGGATCAGCCCTGGCGTACCTATTCTCCTTGTGCTTTTATGTGGATTCGTACTTGGTCGTTTGCTCTTTCTTGTTGTGTTGCAGGAATCGAACTCTACACCGAATATGTCCTTGCCAAGAGTTTTCCGCAGTTGATTAGATCAACCTATTTGGAATTGAAGATCGGAGTCCAAGCGGTGGTCAAAGAAATAAAAAGAACAGAATTTCGATTTGGGTTTCCCATACAAAACGAAAGTCAAAAACAAGAAGCAAAGGACTGAGAAAGGAAGAAAATACGTACAGAAGGACAAAAGGGTAGTCCACCATGATCGTCTTGATCTGACCCCCACTATCCCTTAATGTTAGATTATTATTTATTTTCTCTTCACATGAATACAATTGCAATTGACAATTGGCGTCCATCTCTCAGCCTCCCTTTACCTCCCAAAGGGATCATGCGTGCACTTCATACAAATTGGGAGCGTCCAATCATGATTAGCACCCTACTGAGCCGTTGTTGATCCTGTTATAAAATTGCTTCAGTGCTGCACGTGTTCTTTGAATACGTTTCTTTTTTCTTTAGTTTGTTTCAGTTAATAAAATCATGTTGTCCTAGTCTTTAGGAAGTAGTTAGATATGTTGTTGAGATTTTGATCCATGATTCTCTCACTTTCAGTTTGTTTAGACTTTAAATTTGAGATTGAGAAATCAAATAGAAGCAGATTTCCTTGTTGGTTGCACATACGTATCTTCCTTTTCTTCTTCAGTACCAAAAACACTTCTTCAATCCTCTGTTTTTATCTTTAAACACTAACAAATTGGTATCAGAGCTCTCTTCTTAAGGGATCTGTGTGTGTGAGTTTGACGCATCATGGAAGCCGAAGCCAGTTTCTCATCAATTGCTCCGCCGGTGTTTGACAGAGACAACTACCAGATTTGGGCAGTACGCATGGAGACATACTTGGATGCTTTGGATCTTTGGGAAGCAGTGGAAGAAGATTATGAAATTCCTGCTCTTCCTCACAATCCCACCATGGCGCAGATCAAAGCACAGAAGGAGAAGAAGACGAAGAAATCAAAGGCAAAGGCCTGCTTGTTTGCTGCAGTCTCATCCAACATCTTCACTTGTATCATGTCTCTGAAGTCAGCAAAGGAGATATGGGATTATCTCAAGACTAAATACGAAGGAGATGAAAGGATCCGAGGGATGCAAGTGCTGAATCTGGTACGTGACTTTGAGTTGCAGAAGATGAAAAAGACTGAATCCATCAAAGAGTATTCTGACAGGTTGCTTAGCATTGCAAGCCGAGTCAGACTACTCGGCTCTTCTCTGCCAGAATCAAGGATTGTTGAAAAAAAATCCTTGTAACGATGCCTGAAAAATGCAATCAGCTCGGACACGAGGCAGTGATATGCAGGAATAAAAATCAGGTGCAGGAAGAAGATGCTCAAGTTGCAGACCAAGAAGAGGAAGATAAACTGTTTGTAGCCACTTGCTTCTCAACCAGAGAATCAAATGTGAGTTGGCTGATAGATAGTGGTTGCACAAACCACATGACTCACGATCGAAGTCTTTTCAAAGAATTGAAGCCCACGACAATCACAAAGGTCAGAATAGGAAATGGTGACTATATTCCGGTGAAGGGAAAGGGAACCATTGCTATCTCAACAAATTCAGGTACAAAGTCAATTTCAGATGTTCTCTTTGTACCTGATATCGACCAAAATTTGTTGAGTGTTGGTCAGCTCATTGAAAAAGGATTCAAGGTGTTCTTTGAAGATAAACTTTGCCTCATTCAAGATGCAAATGGAAATGAAATCGTCAAAGAAAAAATGAGATGCAAGAGCTTCTCATTTGAACCAACCAAGGAGGTACAAGCTGCTTATTCCACGGAGGAGAATGTGACTGAGACCTGGCACAAGAGACTAGGCCATTGTCACCTTTCAAGAATGTTGCTGATGAAGAAAAAGGAGCTGTCAAATGGTTTACCAGTCTTTGCAGACCATTTACCGAATTGTCATGCCTGTCAATTCGGTACACAAAATAGAAATCCATTTCCTAAGTCAACTTGGAGAGCCTCTCACAAGTTGCAACTAATCCACACAGATGTTGTTGGTCCTCAAAGAACTCAATCACTCGCAGGTAGTCGGTACTACGTTATTTTCATAGATGATTTCAGTAGAATGTGTTGGATTTTTTTCATGAAGAATAAATCAGAAGTGGCTGGCACGTTCTGGAAGTTCAAGAAAATGGTGGAGAAGCAGAGTGGTAGCAACATTCAATGCATTAGGTCTGACAATGGAAGGGAGTCTACTTCAGAGCAATTCTGCATGTTCTGTGAAGAATCAGGCATCGAGCACCAACACACCGCTCCCTACACTCCACAGCAGAATGGAGTCAGTGAGCGGAGAAACAGATACATAATGGAAATGACTCGATGCATGCTTCATGAAAAGGAGCTGCCAAAGAATTTCTGGGCTGAGGCAGCAAGTACTGCGGTTTTCTTGCAGAACAGATTGCCTACCAAGGCATTAGAGGACAAAACTCCATTCGAGGCATGGTATGGCTATAAACCTTCACTCAATTTCCTTAGAGTGTTCGGTTGTATGTGTTTCTCTCACGTTCCACAGGTCAAGCGTGATAAACTTGACAAGAAGTCAGAATCAGGCATCTTCGTGGGTTACAGTTCTTCCTCCAAGGCCTACAAGGTGTATCAACCTCAAACGGGGAAGATAATTGTCAGTAGAGATGTGTTCTTTAATGAAGATGAGAAGTGGAACTGGAAACAGACACAAGAAGCATCCACGAGTAAGCAGAAATCAAGTCTTCCCTGCCAAACAATAGAAGAGCAAGCAACAGAACTGTGGCAAGAAGAGTTGGAAGATGATCCACCAATTCATGGAATAAGACTGCTCTCTGACATCTATCAGAGATGCAATGTGGCCATTTGTGAACCTGCAGGGTATGAAGAAGCTATTAAAGACCAGAACTGGAAGAAGGCAATGGAAGAGGAGTTGTCAATGATAAGAAAAAACAAGACTTGGGAGCTTGTTGACAAACCGAAGGATAGAAAGGTTATTGGAGTAAAGTGGGTGTTCAGAACCAAGTTAAATGCAGATGGTTCCATCAACAAGTACAAGGCTAGACTTGTAGTTAAGGGGTATGCACAGATTTTTGGTGTTGATTATTCAGACACCTTTGCACCTGTGGCTAGATTGGACACCATAAGACTCTTGTTAGCAATTGCAGCTCAAAAGGGTTGGAAGGTGTTTCAACTAGATGTAAAATCTGCATTCTTGAATGGTATTTTGCAGGATGAGATCTATGTTGAACAGCCCGAGGGATTCGTGGAAAAAGGTGAAGAGGAGAAGGTCTACTTGCTCAAGAAGGCTCTATACGGCTTGAAACAAGCACCTAGAGCATGGTATAGCAAGATAGATGAGCATCTCTCAAGCCTCGGATTCGAAAAAAGCATGTCGGAGGCTACTCTTTATGTGAAACATAAGGGAGATGATCTGCTCATAGTCTCTCTTTATGTTGATGATCTCTTAATCACAGGTGGTAATACCAAGCTTGTTGAAGAGTTCAAAAGAGAAATGATGCAGATATTTGAAATGATAGACCTTGGACTAATGACATACTTTCTGGGAATGGAGATTAAGCAGTTGGAAGATGAAGTTTTCATCTGTCAAAAGAAGTATGCCAAGGAAATTCTCAAGAAGTTTCATATGGAGGATTGCAAGGCAATGGCCACTCCAATGAATCAAAAGGAGAGCTTGAGCAAAGAGGATGGGACTGACAGAGTTGAAGAGGGTTACTTTCGAAGTCTAATTGGTTGTCTAATGTACCTCACAACGTCAAGACCAGACATTTTATTTTCTGTAAGTCTCTTATCTCGTTTTATGCATTGTGCTACTGAAATGCACTTAAGAGCAGCAAAAAAGAGTGGTGAGATACATTAAAGGAACAATTGAATTTGGTGTGAAGTTTAGGAAAAGCCAAGATTTCAAGCTGTTGGGATTTTCTGACAGTGATTGGGGAGGTTCTGTGGATGATATGAAAAGTACCTCTGGTTATTGTTGTAGTCTTGGTTCAGGAATTTTCTCATGGTGCTCTAAGAAGCAGGAAGTTGTAGCACAGTCCACAGCAGAAGCTGAGTTCATAGCAGCCACAGCAGCAGTTAATCAGGCAATTTGGCTAAGAAAAATTTTATGTGATTTGCACTTGAAGCAGTGGAACAACACATAAATTCTTGTTGATAATCAGGCAGCAATTGCAATTTCTCACAATCCAGTCTTTCATGGGAAGACTAAGCATTTCAAAATCAAGTTTTTCTTTCTAAGGGAAGTGCAGAAAGAAGGCGAAATTGCACTTGTTTATTGCAAGTCAGAAAATCAGTTGGCAGATATTTTCACGAAGCCATTGCCTGTAAGCAAATTTGAAGATCTAAGGGAGAAGCTCGGGATTTGCAGCACCTGAAGCAAGGAGGAGTGTTATAAAATTGCTTCAGTGCTGCACGTGTTCTTTGAATACGTTTCTTTTTTCTTTAGTTTGTTTCAGTTAATAAAATCATGTTGTCCTAGTCTTTAGGAAGTAGTTAGATATGTTGTTGAGATTTTGATCCATGATTCTCTCACTTTCAGTTTGTTTAGACTTTAAATTTGAGATTGAGAAATCAAATAGAAGTAGATTTCCTTGTTGGCTGCACATACGTATCTTCCTTTTCTTCTTCAGTACCAAAAACACTTCTTCAGTCCTCTGTTTTTATCTTTAAACACTAACAGATCCTAACGTTGTTGCTGCGAGCCTGAGTCCAATTGCTCTTGTGCGTCCATGATCACTGAGTCTCCACCGCAAGCAATTCTCGATCAAGAACCACCCGAACCGGTCATCAACCCACAAGTTGTTCGTGATCTTTACGTGTAAGCCTCACCGTTTCGGTCTGTGGAGTGCGATCATGACCGTCAAGTTACGCAAATTTAAATTAGGAAACCTATATTCAAAAGGTATATTTTCTTATATCCGAAAATATTATCTTGCTTAGCTTGAATATTTGAATATATCTATCATATCACATCACATCAAAGTGGATATCTTTTCAAAATACAGGTTGATTAGGAAAATTTCCTTTCCTAATCCGCAACTTGTCATATGATCGAGAATGTCCATCTTTAGGATTATTGATGGAATACTTGATTAGGCAAGGATTTTGGTTCAATCGTTAATCATAGGATTACGAATTAAAGATTGACTCAAATATTCGCGAAATATTCCAAAACTTGATTGATATATCCACTTTCTTGTTTGACATTGATTGGCATATTCACTTTCCTCATTTGATTTAAATTGCTTGATTGTCATATTTTTTTAGAATATACCCGTCGCATGATGTGATCTCAAAAATTCTAAAAAAATTGCATTCATTCACTTTGCGTATCTGAAAATTGCATCTTTTAAAAAACAACATCATGTAGATATTGCATATCTAATTTTTTTATTTAGGTTAGATTGCATACTAGAATGGAAATTGCATGTTTAAATAGAATTTTATGCCTAAAATAATCTATCTTAATATATTAGGGTTTAGGTCAATTTGAACTCTAAAATATGCAAGATAAATATTGTTTTGGCATAGTTCTATTTTAGGAAATTAATTCATCCGAAAATATAAAAAAAATCATTCATCCTTGCCACGTCATCCATGCCACGTCATACATGCCATGTCATCCATGCCATGTCATCTTTGCCACGTCATTATTTCTTGCCATGTCATATTAGGTTGCATTTTAGCTTATATTGCGTATTAGAATTGCATGTCTAGGTTTTAATTAATTTACATGTCACGTAGTTAATTTAATTAAACCACGGTCTCACTTGCATATTAATTTAATTTGCATGTCATCTTGTTTAGTCTTGCATTTAATTCATAACATTGCATTGCATATAGTATAGTTTTCATGCATTCATAAAAAAAAAATCAAAACTAAAAGAACTATCTTGTGTGGCGCATGCTCCCTTGATTATATTGATTTCTGGATGTTCATTAATTGATTGCGCACCCGTATGATAACCTTTGTTAGTGACTTAGGTCAAAATCAATTAATGTTGCTTTCTCAAATGATTTTCATGAAATAAAATGGTACCGAAAGGGCGTTAGAGTAATCCGGCATAATCAAGTTCCTGAACTCTTAATCTCGGGTTCGTAGGAATAAAATAGTTCTCCCACTATTTTATTTTGGTTTCTAATCAATCAACCATAAAAGATTAGTGGCAGCTCCAAAATTAAAATACATTGCATGTTAATCAATTGAACCTCAAGTTGCGATTTGGTATGGACTTAGGAGAGTCCGAGTTAGGTTAGTTAAATAATTAACTTGATAATCCATTAGCCTATAAATTTTTAGAATTTTTAGGTCGCGACACACCCGCAAAGACTCATCTTGGAGAACATAGCCCCGAGCCAGAAAATTGTCAAAAGCAACCAGCTCCAAACCATAGGCCATGAAGCACTCGACAACGATGAGGTCAATGATCATGCGGTGGTAGAGTATCATGACTTGGGAAGGGATGAACGGCTCGCGGGGTCGTGCCATGGCTTGGTGAGTTTGGCTATCGGTGATGGATTTCTCGTGTATAAACCAACCACCGGGGAGTCCAGGAAGCCGCCAGCTTCCGATTTAGTTGCGGAACACGAGTTTTTCTGTGTGTTCGGTTACAACTCCGCAACCGATGACTATAAAATAGTACATGGAGCTTTCCTTAAAGCAAATGATGGCTCTAAGGAGTGTACATCGTAGATCTTGTCGCTTCGATCCGGTTCCTGGAGAAGGGTTCCTAGCAAAGGTGTTCCCAAGATGGATGGAGTCGCAGTTTATCTAAATGGGACTGTTCACGGGGGACGCCTATTCATTTTTTATGTCACTTTCAGAACTAGTTTCGAGGCTTGGATCATGAACGAATGTGGGAAAAGGGCATCTTGGACAAGATCGTTCAGCGTCCCGATCGACGGTTTACTTACTTGTCAACTTTATACTATCCCGGCAGCCTACACCCGGAGTGGAAAATTTGTTTTCCGGATCGATGTGTCGGAGACGATTTTGTTCAATCCGGAGGATGGTACTTACAATAATTACCCCATTGACAAGGATCATAATGTTGAGTCCGCTATCTATATGGAAACTCTTGTTTTGCCCTATGTTGGCGATGAGCAAATAAAGGTACAAGCATTACGTTTGCCGGTTTAGCGCATTATGTTTAGTAAACATAATTCCTCGAAGAGTTCTTATAGTCATGTATCTTTCTGGTTCGCAAGTCATATTTGAATTTGATTCTACTGTCTCTAATCCCGCCCAACCCAAGATTATTATAGGATATGTTGTTAGAGATATGCCCTAAAGTGACTATGTAATAGTTACATGGTAGGGATTTCAGTTGTATTTTCAATTTCTTATTTAATTAATGGCAAAGACATATTTATTCATTTGTCCAATTATTTACTTATATGAATAAATTCCATAAGATCGGTTGTGACTGGACCTATTCTTGAGACGTTAAGAATATATGTGACGGATTCACGGTTAAACTGAATCTTTAAAATGTTCCCGATCAATGGATCATTGAATGGATATCAATGATCATGTTGAGATCGGTGTGTTCTTGACTTCATAATTAAGTATTTGATACTTAAAGGAATGACGAGTCACAAGTCATTGGGTATTGCGATGCCCGAGTTAAAACACAGGTGCTTGTACTAGACAAGTTCACTGAACGTGACACGCGTTGAATGATTAGCGACATGGAAGCTTTTAGCATGGTCAATGTCTAATTGTTCATGCTTTGATCTTGTGTAAATAATCCTTAGACCTGAGGCACAGTGTTGACTTGTGTGTTGGATGGCTATGGTTCACAAGGACGCATATTGACGGTTCGTCGATCCGTCTCTGTACTTGATGGTCACAGTTCATGCACATATGAAGTCACACGTGTGCGCAAAATAGAATCTGTCTCCTTGTCACATGCAAGGTATGATATCCTATGCAATTTAATTATGACAATGCATTGAAATCCTCGGCCGGGGTTATAACCGAGAATGAAATGTTCATGTCTCGTATGAATGCATGTCGATTAGATTTGTGCATATGATCGAATTGGTGACTTGACAAATATTCCATGGTCTTTGTTCGATCGGGATATAGTAAGACAGAGGGATTGAATTACACTGTAGTCAAAGCTGATAGGTTCATTATGTTCTTAAAGGATTCACACTGCCTGGGTAGTCATGATATATTGCTAGATGTCACTCATGACTTGTAGGACCTAGAGATTGATCGGGACAATCAATTCTCTTGGAAGTACTAACGTGTTAGTGCATGTCTTACTGCCAGCTCGGTGATGAACCTAGGGATGTCACACACCTTAACCAATAAATGACGACGTTGAATGGAAAGACAATATTGCAAATATGTTTGCAATTACGTACACCGAATTAGTCGAACAATTAAATTAGATGAGATTTTATTTGATTCTTATTTTTGGTCATGGACGTACGTGCATATGATGCACACGCACTCTTATAGTGGACACATATTGATGTATCCGAAATGCACACATTTAATCGCACTATTATGTTTTTATTAAATTATATGTATATATATAATTGTTATATATATTTATATATAATTTATGTTGCACGTACATATTGATGTGCGTGCAACGTACATGGTTAGCACAACAAGTGCTGACCATGCGTTTTATTTCTTAATTTAAAAAAAAATGGTAATAATAGTGCAAGCACACGATCAGCAAAAGTTGCTAACCGTGTGTTGTTTTGCCCATGAACAGATCGTGTGCCTTATTCGCACGATCTGCAACGTGTGCATGACACAAACGTGGACAACAGGTTTTGCTGATCGTGTGCTCGTGTGACACGATCGGCAAAACACTCATCGTGCGGCGCCCATTAATGAGAATGAAGAGAAAGTGTGCGCTGGTGTGCGTAAAAGGCATGAGAAAAACTAGAAATTTCTCTTTGCACTTTTATTCTTGCATTGAACGAAAGACCAGAAATTTTTGAGAGTTGTGAGAATTGATTCCACAATATTGCTAGCACAATTCAAGTGGTGATTCTCGCGAATTCGTTCTTCTGTTTGACGTTACGATTGGTGGTGTGTCCGAACTAGAGGCTCAACACTTGTGGGGCTCGGATAGAACGTCTGAACCTTTTTTGTTTCAAGCACGCTTCAAGAGGTAACTCGTTGACCCTCTTTCGTTTAATATGATTTTCGATTGAAACGCACGAACTATGCCTCCGGAGATACGTGTATAGGTTTTTATTTACTTCCGCTGCGTTTATGTTTTATTTGCCTATGCATGTTACATATATCCCAACATATGCAACAACATCTAAAGCATTCTGATGAAGTAATTGATCGAGTAGTTAACATATGATTCAAGAAGAGGAGCACAATGTGGCTTCTAACCTTAAAATTGGCGATCTTACGTACATGCGTATGTATTCCACGAAAATGAGAGAACCAACCGACAACCTTTTTCCAATTGCGAGTCCCGATCTATGTCGTTACTCAAAATGAGATTTTCCAATCTGTTTGCTAGCATTAACACAACATTCTCAAGGGAATGCAATCAAGAAGAAGAAGAAGAAGAAGAAGAAAGGAAAAAGGGTACACATATGCCCAACCAGTTGAGATCACATCAATCTAACTTATAAGTCCAGCACATTGTTTTGGTATCTGACTGGCGAAAATGATAGGCAGAACGATACTTCGTTGAGCCATCCTCCATCCCTTTTAAAATCATCTTTACATGGAGTGATTCCATTCATAGTAGGAAAAGTACAATGATCTGATGACATAGACCTTAACAAATCAAACTGTTAACTGTAAAACTAGTGCTCTCGTTCTAACGAAAATCTCAAATCGGGTGAACCTAGACTTTGATTTTGATCCCGAGATAGAATTTATGCCAAACATGGGTGACATGATAAACAAATAATGTCGGTGTCTCCATAGCAAATTTCTTCTGAGGTTGTGTTAGGGGATTAGGACAAAAGATAGGACATGATAAGCGTCCATTTGGGAATGCTTCTATTTCTTTAATTCCTAATTTTTTGCTCTCGGGAGCGGAAAAAGAACATAAATCTATTTGTAACTTCGGTTAATTTTTCTATTCAAGAACAGATCAATGGCCATGGAACATATTTGCAACAGAAACAAGAAAAAAAAAAACAAAATCTGATTATTTGAAACATATTTAAAATAGAAATAAGAAGAAAAAGAAATAAAATTCTTTGTTTTCGATAATAGAATTAGAGAAAATTGTTTCTGCTTAAAAATCGTTCTTATAAACAGAATTGTTGTCGACCAGTGGCCGTATTACCTTTTTATGGGTGTTTGGTTGCTGTCCAAAACCGGCTCAAGCAAGGATGTAATCCGGATTAAAAGATCTCGTGTGGAGAGTGGCGTGGGACTCCTGATATAGAAGCTCCTTTCTGAAAAAACCCTACCTCCTCCTCCTCCTCCTCCGCCGCCTCCTTCTCCATAGCACTCTGTAACGGTTACAATTAGATCCAGCGGCGAGGCAACGAGCTTTGGCATCACTCTGTCACAGGTAACGACCGACAGGACCTGTCACCAACACGCACGTTTCACTGATGTTTTTTTTTTTCATTTTGTTGTTGTCGTCGTCGTCGTCTTTCCGGGCTTCTTTTTCATAACAGATATTGTGAGATCGTCGTCTCCTCTGCTCCGGCGAACCCTTCTGTCGCAGTGACCAATTGCTAATTTTTCGTGCGATTTTAAGGTCTTAGGATTTCTGCTCGGTCTTTTAATTCTTAATGCCCCTTTCTGTGACAAGCCTCAAGGTGGAGTGTGCGTAGCATGGAGTGTTGCTATAGACAAGATTTACTCAGTAAGTAGTGCGACGAGTGTGCTAAGAATCAATAAGGAAAGGTGGATTGGTTTGATCAGTTTTGGTTCCACTGAACATACCAAATCATTATTCTATCTCCTGTCTTTCCGTGTATGATAGGATGTCTTGGAATTTGTCTGTTGATCCTGCCTGCTTTGTGGTGAGCACGCTTGTTGGTCGAGTCCTAAACCGTTTTTTTTTATTCTGGGGTTCTGACTAGAAGAGTTCCTTGTTTAAGCCTGCTCAGGAAAAGACCGATTACACAGCGAAGAAGCAGATCTCTTAGTTGAATGAGCTCGATGAAGAAACAGTTTGCCGAAACAAGTCGAAGCTCCGCCTTGGCAGAAAACATTACAGAGGATATTATCATCGACATACTGTCAAGGCTACCTGCCAAGTCCTTGATGCGATTCAAGTGCGTAAGCAAGCGATGGCGATCACTGATTTCTGACCAGCGCTTTGCAAAATTGCACCTACAAATGCTCAGCTTGGAGACCGTAGCCCTTAGCCAGAAAATCATCAAAAGCAACCCGCTTCAAATCATAGACTATGAAGCGCTCGACAACGATGAGGTCAATGATCATGTGGTGGTAGAGTCTTGTGACTTGGGAAGGGACAAACGCTGGGGGCTCGCGGGGTCGTGCGACGGCTTGGGGTCGTGCGACGGCTTGGTGAGTTTGGCTGTTGACGATGAATTTCTCGTGTATAACCCAACCACCAGGGAGTCCAGGAAGTTGCCAGCTTCTAATTTAGTTGCAACGTACGAGTGCTTCCATGGGTTCGGTTACATCTCCACAACTGATGACTACAAACTAGTACATGGAGCTTTCTTTACAGCAGATGATGGCTCTGAGGAATGTGTGTTGGAGATATTTTCGCTCCGATATGATGATTGCTGGAGAAGGGTTCCAAGCGAAGATGTTCCCCAGTTGGATGGAGTTGGAATTTATCTGAACGGGGCTGTTCATTGGATCGTGGATCATGGAAGCGGATATAGTAGAGAGCAAGCGATCATTCCATTTGGTTTAGCGACGGAAACATTTGAAGAGGCAATTCCAATCCCCAAAGTCAAAGGTTTACATTTTCACGGTGTGGGGATTCACAAGGGACGCCTACTCATTTATGATGTCACTTTTATAAGTTTTGAGGCTTGGGTCATGAACGAATACAGGAAAAAGGAATCTTGGACAAGATTGTTCAGCATCGCGATCGACCGTTTTCCAGACCATAATTTTAATATAATCCCAATAGCCTACACTCGGAGCGGAAAAATTGTTTTCCAGATCAATGTGTCGGAGGTGATTTTGTTCAATCCCAAGGATGGTACTTACAAGAAATACCCCATTGAAGAGCATCGTTATGTTGAGTCTGTTATTTATATGGAAACTCTTGTTTCGCCCAATATTGGCCAGGAGCAATGAAGTTACAAGCTTTATAACTTGAAAGATCAAAGTGGTATTGGGTGGGATTACGAAAACCATAATGTTGACAGTCACTCGAAGGATAGTTGGCAAAAATATTGATTGCAAGGTGTGTGTCGCTTCTCATTTTCTTCTTCATTACTTGTTTCTTTATCCAACAGTAAATATAGTCTCTTTGTAGAGAGAATTGCTTCTTTTAGAGGAAAGCCCTTCCCTCGATATGATCGACTACCAATCATATAATGAAAGGAACACGCCAAACGGAATCTCAATGAAGACCCTTTAGAAGCTCATGCGGCTTTAGACCATCAACAAGGTAAGAATCATCATGTTAAGGCAACTATTTGTGCAAGTCCAAACTTACCACCATCTTCTTCTTCTAGACAATCATTCAGGCCTTCAAGAAGGGAAAAAAGGGCTAAAGCAAGTGATAAATGCGTTGATAGATTAGTTTAGATTCTTGGCACTTTTGGCTCTTTTCTTGAAAAAGCTAGTGAGATGATTTAAATGATTGTTAGTTGCATTGGACATGCTAAAAGTTTGGACAATGACGATAAAATAAACAATGATGAGTTTCTTTAAACGTCTCTAAGAATTGTGGATAGAACAACATTATGTTGAAAACTTGTGAAGAATCTTAAGATCATTCAGCTCCCTTTTGGATTTGAACTAGATGATAGGAAGAAATTTACGAAAATGCTTCTCTAAGTGATGGGAGATGAGAATGAGTTAACATTCTAATCTTTGCTTAGAACGACTTTTGTCTATGTTTTGTCTCCTTGTAACTTCCATGATGGTATTTTAGTTTGGTTAATGGTGTCTATACATATATTAGGTCTCTTGTGTTGTCCTTTTGTAGTTTTATGGCATTGAATAACATTGAACACTGTTGTTTTGTGAAATCCAGTGATGTTGTTCAATGCCAAAAAGCAACAAATGAACTCCATAAGATGCTTAATATTTATAGGCAAGTCGTTCGAAGCAAATATATTCGAGCCTCTATATCGTAGCCTATAATGATGAGTCATTCTCATCTCTATCTCTTGGAGAACCATCTCCACAATTTCCATCCTGTCCATCCCTTTCAAATTTTAGAAAGGAGATGAATGTTCTCATGATCCCTCATAATTTTTCTGCATAGTTTTAACTTTAAAGAAGCTCATCTTTGATTTTTCTCCTATCATTGTCCAAATCTTTAGCATGTTCAATGTGATTAGCAATTTCCATCCTCTCACTAGCTTTTAAAAAAAAAAAACAAAAGGGCCTCGATCTCAACTAATCCAGTAGCCTGTAGCTCTTTTTCTTCTTGAAGGCTCAGAATAATCTTGAGTTGATGATGATTGTGGCGTAAGTTCTGACTTGCACCATTAGTTGTCTCGTCTCACCTTGTTGATGGTTTAAAGTTGCATGATCCTTTGAAAGGTCTTCGAGGATTCCTAGGCATGGGCCATTTCCAATTATGATTGCTAGTTGAGCATATGGAGGGGAGAACTTCCTTCTCAAAGAAGATACATGTGGGTCTCTTTACAAAAAAATTATATTCTTCATTCGAAAACAAAACACTAATACATAAACGATAAGAAGAAGTTAGAAAGACTTTCAACATTTGTTCAAACTATCTTTCAAATGAGTATCACCGCAATGCTTTTTGTTATGCCGCCCAAAGGCACTTGGAACCTTCATGCCATTATTCATGTTATACGTCCTTTCCAAGTTCATCTTTGACTCAATGTGACGGCTATCCTTGAGGCGGCCAGGATGATCTAAACAAGCTTGGCTTCTACAAATGTGCGCTCCTTTATTATGCGCTTATGGTGGTAGCATACCCCAAAATCATATACATCATACACCAGCAAAATCTGTAGGTTCATCTCCTCCAATATTAGTACGCTAAAAACTTGTTTGCTGTTATTAGGAGTGTCAAAAAAGCCTGCGACGGCTCAACCCGACCCGGCCCGGCTCGAAAATTCACCCTAATTTTCGAGCCGGCTTGGTACTATTAGGATCGGGCCGGCTCGGTCCGGCCCAATTCCAGCTTTTTTTTTTTCACCCACGTTTTCTTTTTAATTTATCTTATTTTCATTTTTATTTTTTATATTCTCTCATTTGACGGATATATGAAATGATTTTGATTCAAAAAAAGGAAAAAAAAAAACCGACCCGACCCGGTTCGAAGGGGGTTCGGGCTGGGTGGGGCTTAGCACTGTTCGGTTTCGAGCAAGCTCGGGCCGGGTCGAGATCCGACCCATTGACACCCCAAGCTATTATCATGATAAATCTCTAACGAGGGGAAAAAAAAAACAGTGACATTAGCCAAGAACTAATTAGCGGGCGACATAATAGGAAAATTATCAACACTATGCTTTCTTTTTTACCAATAAATAAATAAAATAAAATACTGGAGCTAATTGAAAAAGACAATGAATAACTGGCATGTCTCCTCATCATAGAACATACAAAATTTTGGCATTATTTTCAAACAATTTATTTATCCAATAAGATTATTTTCGCGTTAGCGAGAAAGTTTACCAGTTAAAATCCTTGCCAAATAAACTCAAGTTTGTAATCAATTATCCTATTAATTTTTCTGATTAGTATTTTTTTTTCCTCCACATTCATAGAAGAGGTGGACTAAGCCTGCTTACAAGTTCTCATGAGCGCAATAACGACTGACAAGATTGCCCCAAGTGGCACATAAGCACCAATGGCTGTTACAGCCCAGTGAAGAATGAAAATCCATGTGATCCTCGAAAAAGCAAAGGATCCAAACAGCATGAGCGTTTCAGAGTTGAAGAACGTTCCTCGAAAATGAACAACCAATGACGATATGATCCTTCAATTCAGCAGCAATACCGCATAAGAAGCAGACAACATCAACAGAATAATTCCAAGACCTCATTCTGTCTCTTTTACAGACATCCTAGCACATACGAAATGTCCGGAGGAAAAAGAATCCTTTGGTACGTTCACACAAAACCAAAACAAATGAGACCAAGCCACCTTTGGTCCTTTGGTTCTTAGCAATTCTATGCATGACTTGCTGTAAAAATTTTGTTTCTAGGAGCAGTCCAAATTATCAAGAACCTACTCTTGCGCACGCCCCACCTTTGCGGTTTGTTAGAAAACAGGCTCATCGAGAAATAAAAGTCGACAAGCGCGAATCCTCAAGACCTCAAAATCATACAAACAATTAGAAAGAACCGGTGGAATATGTTTAATTGCTGTTACTTGCGACAGAGGAGTTGGCCGGAGCACCGAGATACTGCTAGAGACGATCATCCGACGAACTCTGGAAGGAAAAAGAAGTCTATGTAAGTGAAAAAAAAAGATCCTTCCATAAAACGTGCGTGTAGCGCTGGTGATGGGGTCTTTGTTACCTATGATGGAGTGACGCCAATGCTAGATTTGATGGCGAGTTAACAAGAGAGCTACGGAGAAGAAGGAGGAGGAGTAGCTACGGCTTTTCAAAAAGTAGTTTTTATACCGGCATATGATAAATCGTATCCACCTTTTTCCCACTCTTCTCACGAAATATTTTAACCTGGATTATATCCTTGTTTTGTCGGGCCTCATTTTGTCTTTGACAGCAATAAGTACCAACATAGAAATGAATTTTCATTCCTGACTTTTGTCCTGGTCCACATAGCCTTGGCTCATTCCTCGGATGATAGGACTAATTAGTTTGAGAACCTTTCAGGCCATCAACATTTTGTCATACGACATTGCAGTCCACCAACCGTCTTAATCGTCTCTTATAAGTACTCGAAGCAAGAGACCCTGCTTCAGGTCGCAGCCAGAGTGGGTTGCTCCGACCTGTTTGACTTCATCGTTGATCACGCCAGGTTGGGCATGACGGGGGTCTCCAGGAATTGCGCGGGATGGTCAATTCGGAGGGCGACAAGGCGTCGCATTTGGGCGTGAGGAGTGGGCATTGCTTGGCGGTGAAGTCGCTCGCTGATGCCAACGCTGGGCTCTTGGACTATGCAAATTGCGCCGGCAAATCGCTCTTTTATATCGCCACGGCGATGGGGCACGGCGAGATCGCGGAGGCACCAATGGGATAACTGCTCTGCACGCTGCTCTGTATTATCAGCTCAATGGTACTTCATGTCTTATAACTCAACCAGTTACAAGCTTTTAGTTTTTCTATTGATCTCGTGATTTTATTTTCTGTGCATCTTTTCTTCACTTGCTTTGGAAGAACTTTGCTGGCTCAAGGGACTTGTCAATCCTATTGCTAATTTGATAAATTCAAAGTTGTAGGTTGTGATTGTCTGATCAGGGTCGTTGTGTAAAAACAAGCCAGTGAAAATCTTCACTTGAGCCTACATTGCATAATGTGCCATGAATCACTTGGACGAGTAAGTTCTTAAATAGTGGTGACTGACAGGTGAAATGTGTTTGACAGTTAATTGATGATGAGATGTATTCTACAATTCGTCTTAGGATTTCTTAAGCACAGTTCATGTAGGATGCGAAGTTTATATACATAGAACAGGAAGTGAGGCTGTCCCTTGAAATCCTTGACTTGATTAGCATAACTAGCAGAGAAGCTGACCTAGCACTATCGTCATGTTTATATACTAGCAACGCAAGCAGCAGACATGCTTGCTTGTCTAGAATTCTTGCCATATCTACAAGATTGGTCCAGATGTTTGTTTAGTAGGAGAAAAGACTCCAGTCATTTTGGAAGGTTGCAACTTCGCTGTCTGGCCTTTCCATTTGCTTCAGATTTGCGTTGGCTGCAATAACGGTACGTTGTAAGTTAATTAACTCTAAATGGAGGCTTAGCTAATTGACTCGTGTCTTAATTTTAGTGAAGGTTAGTGGAGAGATGCAGAGTCTAGATCTTGGCAGTGGAAAAGAGTCTGTCCCCCAGTTCCTTCCCAACTTGTCTGCTGCAAAAGATGTCCCAAACTGTGGAAGAGCCTGTCTGCTTAAAATTCTAGTTAGATCTAGCAGGTTGAATAGTTTAAAACAAGATTTAACAAGAAAAACTCAACTAAGTGGCTACAGAAGTTTTTAAGCTTTTGTCATTTTATCATGCACTATGAAGAAGATTGTACTGAAATGATCGGACATGACACGAGAAGGAGATGCCCTCGGCTGGACTCCTCTCCATTATGCTGCTCACTTTGGCAATGTCAATGCAGTTCAATTGGTCTTAAAGTACGACAGTTCAGCCGCTTACATCCCACGCATGGGCGGGGAATTTGCCCTCCATATTGTGGCATTTGGAGGCTGCACTTCCGCTATGGAACAGGTCCTAAAAGTTTGTCCCTGCATTTGCGAATTGCTAGACAACAAGGGAAGAACTGCTCTCCATGCCGCTGTTTTAGGAGGGCAAGAGAAGGCCGTTCGGTTCAATCTATTTGCTAGCATTAGCACAACATATTCTCAAGGGAATGCAATCAAGAAGAAGAAGAAAAGAAAAGGGTACACAAGCTCAACCAGTTGAGATCTCATCAATCTATCTTATAAGTCCAGCACATTGTTTTGGTATCTGGCTGGCGAAAATGACAGGCAGAACAATACTCCGTTGAGCCATCCTACATTCCTTTTAAAACCATCTTTACATGGAGTGCTTCCGTTCATTGCAGGAAAAGTACAATGATCTGATGACATAGACCTTAACAAATCAAACTGTCAACTGTAAAACTAGCTAGTGCTCTCGTTCTAACGAAAATCTCAAGTCGGGTGAACCTAGACTTTGATTTTGGTCCCCGAGATAGAATTTATGCCAAACATGGGTGACACGATAAACAATAATGTCGGTGTCTCCATAGCAAATTTCTTCTTAGGTTGTGTTAGGGGATTAGAACAAATGTGACATTCTGTATTCCGACTCGTTTCGAAACCTTGAATAAATGAAAAATCTTATCAATGTATTTCAGACTAATCTCACTCGGAATTGATCCCTCTCGAGCGGACTAACCAAATGAGAATAGCTAGCTAGGAAAATTAAGTACGTGGACCTAAGAACTTGATCCTAGACCGACTCTTTGGCCATGAAAATTGTCGAGGGAATATTTTCGACCAATATAGGCCGATCCTAGAATAATTAATGAACGATTTGGATAATACCCTACGCTTGGATCACGGGTGATTCCATTTGACCTCGTGTGGGTTCCGAACTTCCCCGAATTATTTTCTAACAATCGTGTCCATCGGGACTAGTGATTAACCTTCGCAATTAAATGACAACCAAAGTCGTCATGGCTCGAGAAATTCTTAAATGTGATTTTAATCACGGGTCGATACGCGTAACTCCTAAAAGCTGCCCGTTAATTTGAGATGCGCTGAAAATTCTATTGATCGAAACTGATTGCGATCGAGCTTCAAAATTTGACGTCGGACCTTCAAGGGTTCCAACAATTAAATTTTGGACGTTTCCTCACCCAGTGTACAAATTCTTCGCGGTTCGCCCAAGAAGTTCGGGAAAAATAAAATTTGGACTGAAAATGGGAAAATACCCATTTGCCCTTGAAGAATACCCAATTTTTTCATTTGGACCGAAGGGCCTTTTGGTCATTTTTCCCTCTTGGCCGAAATTTGACTAGTCTTTGTGGGGGGGGAATTTTCATTTTTGCCCCTCTTAACTTTGAAGACCCCAAAAATATCCAACCTTTTATTAATTATTATTTTTGGCCTTCTTCCTCTTTATTGTCAAGAGCACTCTCTCTCACTATCTCACTTACTCTCTCTACCTCACCCCTTGGACGAAATTCCCTCTCTCCCTCACCCTCCATTGCCGAAATTCTTCAAGTTGCCGCCGGTGTCGCCTTGAACCGCCGGAGCTCGACTACCGCCGTGCACTACCGGGAACCGCCGGATCTTGAGGATTTTAGCCGATCAAAGGGAGTCGCCAAAGCCGCCGGTTGGAACCAAGATTCTTCTCCCGTTTTCTCGCCGGAAAACTTGCTAAATTTGTTGTAAGTTGGTCCATAACCTTAGATTAGGTATCTAGGGTGATAATAGACATGAGATTGAGTAGATTTGGGTGAAAAATTGGTTGGTTTTGCTCATTTACATGCCTTGACCGAGAATGAGAGGGAGAGGAGAGAGAAAAGATGATGTTCTTGAATGAATAGTGAATTTGCATGATTAGTATTGGATGGCTAGGATTTGATCTAGCTTATCTTGCTTTAATCCAACGGCCCAAAATGAATCTTGTCTAGGAAGCTTGATCCGACGGCCGAGATAAATTCATGCTTAGTATAAATTAAATTGAGTGGTGGAGATTAATTGCATGTGGGGGTAATTTAATCGGACGGCCCAGATTAATCGCCACGTTAGTATAGTTTGATTAATTGGTGCGTATTAATTGTATGTTAGTGAAATTTTGATCGGACGGTAATAATTAATTGCTATGTTAGTATAATTTTGATCGTGTGGTGCGGATTAATTTTTGTGGTGACAAAAATTAATTGTGTAGCCCAATTGGCCATTGGTCTTGTGTGACCTAATCGGGTGGTCCCGATTTATCAATTCTCTAACGTGAGTGAATCACGTGGTTCCGATCGAGTATTTGCCTAGTACAATTTAATCGAGTGGTCTCGATTGGGCAATTGAGGAAAATTAGAAAGATCATGTGGTCTTGATCTTTTGTTGGAGAAAAATTGAGAAGCTCATGTGGTTTCGATCTGTCATAAGAGGAAATGGGTGAGATCGGGTGGTTTCGATCTGTAATTAGGAAATTTAGCAAGATCACGTGGCAAAGATTGATCGATCGGAAGGATTTAAGGGACCGTGTGGTATCATATGAGCGATCGAGGAATTATTATTGTTATATGGTCTTAAGTGGAATAATTGGAAGGAAGTGTGGAAATATACCCCGAGACGTTATTACGCGGGGTTTGTCATGGTAAGACCATATTTAGCCTGAGGCGTTATGACGCGGGCTCTGTTATTATTAATTTACCATGATGTGTTAAACGCGGGGTTGTGCTTATTATATTATCCCGATGCGTTAAACGTGGGATAGTGACCTGAGGTGTTATTACGTGGGTCTGTCCGGTTATAATATATCCTGATGCGTTAAACACGGGCTCTGGACCAACGTGGAATTTTATATGATGGCCTGAGACGTTATTACGCGGGTCTGTCCGGTTATATAATAGCCTGATGCGTTAAACGCGGGCTTTGGACCAATATAGAATTTTATATGATAATCTGATGCGTTAAACGCGGGCTTTGGATCCACGTGGAATATTTATATTATAGCCTAAGGCGTGGAAGGCGGGCATTGGAGCAACGTGGAATATTTTTATTCCGATCTGAGACGTGAAATATCGATATGGGGGTAATGTGGAATATTTGTAAGGTGTGGCAATTTTTGGAGGAAGAATGGAATATTTGGAAATTTATTTGTTGAATTTTTGAGTATAGGAGGATTTATGGAGAATTGCACACCTAAGTTGTGTCTGGAGGCACTAGAACTCTAACCTAGGGTTAGGGGCTTTCTTACTAAGATTTTATCTCATCCCGTCATGGGCTCTCTTTTTCGGACCCTCTGCCTCAGCAATGAATAATTTGCCCCGGAGGTTCGGGATCCCACGAGACATGGATACGGTAGTTACCGAGTACCTGGTGGGAGAAGACAACGTGTATTATAGGCACGTGATTACAATTTGGGTGGACATCGGAGAGCTCTTTTGGAAGACCTACATGTATGTGGCTTGGACTTATCGTCACGGGAACTTGACAGTGGGTCCGCCGACCGGTTTGATATTCCCTATGACGGTGTTGGGGATTGGGACCCTACTAGTACTCCACCTCCAGATGGCATAGTGGTACACCCGAACGCCGGTCCCGATGACGTGGAGCCCAGCCTAGAGATTGTGACGCCTGAAGCGGATGGGGAAGTCATGGAGCCTTCGGATGTGGAGTAGCCTCCCGAGTTGGACGAGGACGAGCCGGCAACTATAGATGAGATATTGCCTGTTAGCGAGGACGAGGATTAGGATGGTTGACCTCTCAACTTTTGTAGCGTTTTCTTTTGGTTATGTAGTGGGCTTCGACCACGTAATCTTTTTGTTGTAGTGGTCACAGGCTTGTATAGTGGCCTCTGAAGCCTTAGTTTTTGGAGAGTTTGTAACAACCGTGCATATATGTACATAAGTTTGTTTTTACCATCCCAAGTTATCGTAGTAGTAAGTTGGTTTTCTGTACGGAGATTGTTGTTGCTTTCGCAGGTGTAAATTTTGTTGGCCTTTGGATCCTGAAGAACCGTACGTATGCGTGGCCGGATCGAGGGGATGTTTCGAGTCCTCGGGGTTCGGGTCGTGACAACAAAAGATAGGAGTAACGCTCCTATTTCTTTAATTCCTGATCTTTTGTTCTCGGGAATGGAAAAAGAACATAAATTTATTTGTAACTTCAGTTAATTTTTCTATTCAAGAATAGATCAATGGCCATGGAACATATTTGCAACGGAAATAAGCAAAAAAAAAAAAAGAAAAAGAAAATCTGATTATTTGAAACATATTTAAAATAGAAATAAGAAGAAAAAGAAATATAATTCTTTGTTTTCGATAATAGAATTAGAAAAAATTATTGCTGCTTAAAAATCGTTCTTATAACAGAATTGTTATCGACCAGAGGCCGTATTGCTTTTTCGTGGGTGTTTGGTTGCTGTCCAAAACCGGCTGAAGTGAGGATCTAATCCGGATTAAAAGATCTCGTGTGGAGCGTGGGACTCCTGATATAAAAGCTCCTTCCTGAAAACCCCTACCTCCTCCTCCTCCGCCTTCTCCTTCTACATAGCACTCTGTAATGGTTACAATTAG
This sequence comes from Rhodamnia argentea, assembly GCF_020921035.1. NCBI lineage: Eukaryota > Viridiplantae > Streptophyta > Magnoliopsida > Myrtales > Myrtaceae > Rhodamnia > Rhodamnia argentea. The sequence goes on from NC_063150.1 coordinate 15,337,710, forward strand.
ATCCAGCGGCGAGGCAACGAGCTTTGGCAACACTCTGTCATAGGTAACGACCGACCCTGTCACCAACACGCACGTTTTACTGATGTTTTTTTCTTTTTGTTGCTGTTGTTGTCGTCGTCGTCCTCTTTCCGGGCTTCTTTTTCATAACAGATATTGTGAGATCGTCGTCTCCTCTGCTCCGGCGAACCCTTCTGTCGCAGTGACCAATTGCTAATTTTTCGTGCGATTTTAAGGTCTTAGGATTTCTGCTCGGTCTTTTAATTCTTAATGCCCCTTTCTGTGACAAGCCTCAAGGTGGAGTGTGCGTAGCATGGAGTGTTGCTATAGACAAGATTTACTCAGTAAGTAGTGCGACGAGTGTGCTAAGAATCAATAAGGAAAGGTGGATTGGTCTGATCAGTTTTGGTTTCCACTGAACATTCCAAATCATTATTCTATCTCCTGTCTTTCCGTGTATGATAGGATGTCTTGGAATTTGTCTGTTGATCCTGTCTGCTTTGTGGTGAGCATGCTTGTTGATCGAGTCCTAAACCATTTTTTTTTATTCTGTGGTTCTGACTAGAAGAGTTCCTTGTTTAAGCCTGCTCAGGAAAAGACCGATTAAACAGTGGAGAAACAGATCTCTTTGTTGAATGAGCTTGATGAAGAAACAGTTTGCCGAAACAAGTCGAAGCTCCGCCGTGGCAGAAAACATTACAGAGGATATTATCATCGACATACTGTCAAGGCTACCGGCCAAGTCCTTGATGCGATTCAAGTGCGTAAGCAAGCGATGGCGATCACTGATTTCTGACCAGCACTTTGCAAAATTGCACCTACAAATGCTCAGCTTGGAGACCGTAGCCCCTAGCCAGAAAATCATCAAAAGCAACCCGCTTCAAATCATAGACTATGAAGCACTGGACGACGATGAGGTCAATGATCATGTGGTGGTAGAGTCTCATGACTTGGGAAGGGATGAACCCCGGGGGCTCGCGGGGTCGTGCCATGGCTTGGTGAGTTTGGCTGTCTACGGTGGATTTCTCGTGTATAACCCAACCACCAGGGAGTCCAGGAAGTTGCCAGCTTCTAATTTAGTTGCAACATACGAGTGCTTCCATGGGTTCGGTTACATCTCCACAACTGATGACTACAAACTAGTACATGGAGCTTTCTTTACAGCAGATGATGGCTCTGAGGAATGTGTATTGGAGATATTTTCGCTCCGATATGGTTCCTGGAGAAGGGTTCCAAGCGAAGATGTTCCCCTGTTGGATGGAGTTGGAATTTATCTGAACGGGGCTGTTCATTGGATCGTGGATCATGGAAGCGGATATAGGACAGAGCAAGCGATCATTCCATTTGGTTTAGCGACGGAAACATTTGAAGAGGCAATTCCAATCCCCAAAGTCGAAGGTGTACTTTTTGAAGGTGTGGGGATTCACGAGGGACGCCTACTTATTTATGACTTCACTTCTATAAGTTTCGAGGCTTGGGTCATGAACGAATACGGGAAAAAGGAATCTTGGACAAGATTATTCAGCATCCCAATCGACGGTTTTCCAGACCATATTTTTTATGTAATCCCAATAGCCTACACCCGGAGCGGAAAAATTGTTTTCCAGATCGATGTGTCGGAGATGATTTTGTTCAATCTGAAGGATGGTACTTACAAGAATTACCCCATTGAAGAGCATCATAATGTTGAGTCTGCTATTTATATGGAAACTCTTGTTTCCCCCTATATTGGCCATGAGCAATGAAGTTACAAGCTTTATAAATTGAAAGATCAAAGTGGTATTGGGTGGGATTACGAAAACCATAGTGTTGACAGTCACTCGAAGGATATTTGGCAAAAATATTGCAAGGTGTGTGTCACTGCTCATTTTCTTCTTTATTACTTGTTTCTTTATCCAATAGTAAATATAGTCTCTTTGTAGAGAGAATTGCTCCTTTTAGAGGAAAGCCCTTCCCTCGATATGATTGAATACCAATCATATAATGAAAGGAACACGCCAAATGGAATCTCAATGGAGACCCTTTAGAAGCTCGTGCGGCTTTAGACCATCAACAAGGTAAGAATCATCATGTTAAGGCAACTATTTGTGCAAGTCCAAACTTACCACCACCATCTTCTTCTAGACACAATCATTCAGGCCTTCAAGAAGGGAAAAAAGGGCTAAAGCAAGTGATAAATGCGCTGATAGATTAGTTTATATTCTAGGCACTTTTGGCTCTTTTCTTGAAAAAGCTAGTGAGATGATTTAAATGATTGTTAGTTGCATTGGACATGCTAAAAGTTTGGACAATGACGATAAAATAAACAATGATGAGTTTCTTTAAACGTCTCTAAGAATTGTGGATAGAATAACATTTTGTTGAAAACCTGTGAAGGATCTTAAGATCATTCAGCTCCCTTTTGGATTAGAACTAGATGATAGGAAGAAATTTACGAAAATGCTTCTCTAAGTGGTGGGAGATAAGAATGAGTTATCATTCTAATCTTTGCTTGGAACGACTTTTGTCTATGTTTTGTCTCCTTGTAACTTCTATGATGGTATTTTAGTTAGGTTAATGGTGTCTATACATATATTAGGTCTCTTGTGTGTAGTCCTTTTGTAGTTTTATGGCATTGAATAACATTGAACACTGTTGTTTTGTGAAATCCAGAGGTGAAATCCAGAGATATTTATAGGCAAGTCGTTCGAAGCAAATATATGCAAGCCTCTATATCGTAGCCTATAATGGCGAGTCATTCTTATCTCTATCTCTTGGAGAACCATCTCCATAATTTCCATCCTATCCGGTCCCTTTCAAATTTTAGAAACGAGATGAACGTTCTCATGATCCCTCATGATTTTTCTGCATAGTTTCAACTTTAAAGAAGCTCATCTTTGATTTTTCTCCTATCATTGTCGAAATCTTTAGCATGTTCAATGTGATTAGCAATTTCCATCCTCTCATTAGCTTTTCAAAAAAAAAAAAAAAGCCAAAAGGGCCTACAATCTCAACTAATCCAGCAGCCCGTAGCTCTTTTTCTTCTTGAAGGCTCGGAATAAACTTGTGTTGATGATGATGGTGGCGTAAGTTTTGACTTGCACCATTAGTTGTCTCATCATCATAAGTCTCACTTTGTTGATGGTTTACAGTCGCATGATCTTTTGAAAGGTCTTCGAGGATTCCTAGGCATGGGCCATTTCTAATTATGATTGCTAGTTGAGCATATTGAGGGGAGAACTTCCTTCTCAAAGAAGATACATGTGGGTCTCTCTACAAAGAAATTATATTTTTCATTCGAAAACAAAACACTCATACATTAACGATAAGAAGTTACAAAAACTTTGCAACATTTGTTCAAACTATCTTTCAAACGAGTATCAACGCTATGCTTTTTGTTATGCAGCCCAAACCACTTTGAACTTTCAAGTCATTAGTCATATTATACGTCCTTTCCAACTTCTTCATCTTTGACTCAATGTGAGGACTATCCTTGAGGCGGCCAGGATGATCTAAACAAGCTTGGCTTCTACAAATGTACGCTCCTTTATTATACGCTTAGGGTGGTAGCATACCCCAAAATCATATACATCATACACCAGCAAAATCTGTAGGTTCATCTCCTCCAATATCAGTAGGCTAAAAACTTCTTTGCTGTTATCTTGATAAATCTCTAAGGAGGGGGAAAAAAAAACAGAGACATTAGCCAAGAACTAATTAGCGGGTGACGTAATAGCAAAATTATCGACACTATGCTTTCTTTTTTACCAAAAAAAAAAAAAATTACTGGAGCTAATTGAAAAAGAAAATGAATAACTGGCATGTCTCCTCATCATAGAACATACAAAATTTTGGCATTATTTTCAAACAATTTATTTATCCAACATGATTATTTTCGCGTTAGCGAGAAAGTTTACCAGTTAAAATCCTTGTCAGATAAACCCAAGTTTGTAATCAATTATCCTATTAATTTTTCTGATTAGTTTTTTTTTTTCCTCCACATTCACAGAAGAGGTGGACTAAGCCTGCTTACAAGTTCTCATGAGCGCAATAACAACTTACAAGATTGCCCCAAGTGGCACATAAGCACCGAATGAAAATCCATATGATCCTCGAAAAAGCAAAGGATCCAAACAGCATGAATGTTTCAGAGTTGAAGAATGTTCCTTGAAAATGAACATTCAATGAAGATATGATCCTTCGATTCAGCAGCAACACCACATAAAAAGCAGACAACATGAACAGAATAATTCCAAGACCTCATGCTATCTCTTTTACAGACATCCTGTCACATACGAAATATCCGGAGGAAAAAGAATCCTTTGGTACATTCAAACCAAACCAAAACAAATGAGTCCAAGCCACCTTTGGTCCTTTGGTTCTTAGCAATTCTATGCACTGCTTACTGTCAAAATTTTGTTTCTAGGAGCAGTCCAAATTATCAAGAACCTACTCTTGCGCACACCCAACCTTTGCGGTTTGTTAGAAAACAGTCACGTCGAGAAATAAAAGTCGAGAAGCGAGAATTCTCAAGACCTCATAATCATACAAACAATTAGAAAGAACCGGTGGAATTTGTTTAATTGCTGTTACTTGCGACAGAGGATTTGGCCGGAGCACCGAGAAACTGCTAGAGACGATCATCCGACAAACTCTGCAAGGAAAAAGAAGTCCATGTAAGTGAAAAAAAGAAGAAGATCCATCCATAGAACGTGCGTGTAGTGCTGGTGATGGGGTCTTTGTTACCTATGATGGAGTGACGCCAATGCTAGATTTGATGGCGAGTTAACAAGAGAGCTATGGAGAAGAAGGAGAAGGAGTAGCTACGGCTTTTCAGAAAGTAGTTTTTATACCGGCATATGATAAATCTTATCCACCTTTTTCCCGCTCTTCGCACGAAATATTTTAACACGGATTATATCCTTGTTTTGTCGCGCCTCATTTTGTCTTTGACAGTAATAAGTACCAACATAGAAATGAATTTTCGTTCCTGACTTTTGTCCTGGTCCACATAGCCTTGGCTCATTCCTCGGATGATAGGACTAATTAGTTTGAGTACCTTTCAAGCCATCAACATTTTGTCATACGACATTGCAATCCACCAACCGTCTTAATCCTCTCTTATAAGTACTCGAAGCAAGAGACCCTGCTTCAGGTCGCAGCCAGAGCGGGTTGCTCCGACCTGTTTGACTTCATCGTTGACCACGCCAGGTTGGGCATGACTGAGGTCTCCAGAAATTGCTCGGGATGGTCAATTCGGGGGGTGACAAGGCATTGCATTTGGGCATGAGGAGTGGGCATTGCTTGGCAGCGAAGTCGCTCGTGGAGGCCGACGCTGGGCTCTTGGACTGTGCGCATTGCGCCGGCAAATCGCCCTTTTATATCGCCATGGCGACAGAGCACGGCGAGATCGCGGAGGCACCAATGGGATGACTGCTCTGCACGCTGCTCTGTATGATCAGCTCAATGGTACTTCATGTCTTATAACTCAACCAGTTACAAGCATTTAGTTTTTCTATTGATCTCGCTATTTTGTTTTCTGTGCATCTTTTCTTCGCTTGCTTTGGAAGAACTTTGCTGGCTCAAGGGACTTGTCAATCCTATTGCTAATTTGATAAATTCAAGGTAGTAGGTTGTGATTGTCTGATGAGGGTAGTTGTGTAAGAACAAACCAGTGAAAATCTTCACTTGAGCATACATTGCATAATGTGCTATGAATCACTTGGACGAGTAAGTTCTTAAATTAGTGGTGACTGACAGGTGAAATGTGTTTGACAGTTAATTGATGATGAGATGTATTCTACAATTCGTCTTAGGATTTCTTAAGCACAGTTCATGTAGGATGCGAAGTTTATATACATAGAACAGGAAGCGAGGCTGTCCCTTGAAATCCTTGACTTGATTAGCATAACTAGCAGAGAAGCTGACCTAGCTCTATCGTCATGTTTATATACTAGCAACGCAAGCTGCAGACATGCTTGCTTGTCTAGAATTCTTGCCATATCTACAAGATTGGTCCAGATGTTTGTTTAGTAGGAGAAAAGACTCCAGTCATTTTGGAAGGTTGCAACTTCGCTGTCTGGCCTTTCCATTTGCTTCAGATTTGCATTGGCTGCAATAACGGTACGTTGTAAGTTAATTAACTCTAAATGGAGGCTTAGCTAATTGACTCGTGTCTTAATTTTAGTGAAGGTTAGTGGAGAGATGCAGAGTCTAGATCTTGGCAGTGGGAAAGAGTCTGTCCCCCAGTTCCTTCCCAACTTGTCTGCTGCAAAAGATGTCCCAAACTGTGGAAGAGCCTGTTTGCTTAAAATTCTAGTTAGATCTAGCAGGTTGAATAGTTTAAAACAAGATTTAACAAGAAAAACTCAGCTAAGTGGCTACAGAAGTTTTTAAGCTTTTGTCATTTTATCATGCACTATGAAGAAGATTGTACTGAAATGATCGGACATGACACGAGAAGGAGATGCCCTCGGCTGGACTCCTCTCCATTATGCTGCTCACTTTGGCAATGTCAATGCAGTTCAATTGGTCTTAAAGTACGACAGTTCAGCCGCTTACATCCCACACATGGGCGGGGAATTGGCCCTCCATAATGTGGCATTTAGAGGCTGCACTTCCGCTATGGAACAGGTCCTAAAAGTTTGTCCCTGCACTTGCGAATTGCTAGACAACAAGGGAAGAACTGCTCTCCATGCCGCTGTTTTAGGAGGGCAAGAGAAGGCCGTTCGATTCATTTTGGGGTCCCTGAGCTTGTGGGCCTAGTGAAAGAAGTGGACGAAGATGGTAGCACGCCTTTACATCTGGCTGCCACATACAAAAAGTACAGCATCATAGCGATCGTTGCTCGGGACAGCCAAGTAGACATAAAAGCCACGAACAAGAAGGACTTGACAGCCCTCCGCATTTATTGGAAATATCAAGAAGTATGTTATCTTCCATTTGGTATCTCTCTCCTGTTGTCACTTAACAAGAAGCTAGGCCATGAGGCAAAGGAGTCCTGTTTCAGTCTAGGATTAGCTTATATAGACCACACCAGCTTCTCGTATGTTAGTTGAGGATTTCTACAGCTGATCGACCACCAGCATCTAATGGTTTGAATTTGTATTAAGGACGTCTATGCTAACTACATAGCAACAGAAATTCGATCGTCATTACTGTTCCTTGTATGTAGAGTGGTTTTGCAGCTGCAAAGGTTTATTTCATGTTTAAAGAGACCTACGGTGTACAAGACATGCAAGCCTGGGTCAACACGAACGTCAAGAAGATGCTTAATCGAGGACTCGATGAAATAGTCCAGACCGAGAACTTCGGCCACAAAGAGACCTCTTCTCACAAAAAGGGCAACATGCTGGAGATCCACCTCCTTGTGGCGATGCTCATAGCTACAGTCACTTTTGCAGCAGCCTTCACAATGCCTGGCGGCTACCACAACGACGATGCCTGGCGGCTACCACAACGACGGACTGGACAAGGGGATGGCCAGTCTCACCTCGAACCTGGCTTTCAAGGCATTTGTGAGTTTCGATACTATGGCATTTTGCTGCTCGGTCGCCACCGTGTATCTCCAATTCGGGACTTCCGGTGGGGGCTACTACAAGCAAGCCCCATTTATAAAGGCTGCCATGGTGTTCACCTTCATCGCGATACTAGGGATGGTATTAGCGTTTGCATCGGCAATGTACATAGTGCTGGCCAAGTGCATCGGCCTCGGATTGACGGCGTACCTTACAGCCGGCTGCTTTATTGTGAAATTCTTTCTTCGGTGGTTCGTGGATCCATTAGGGAAGCTGGATCTAGGATTATGCCCATTGAGGAAGTATCTACGGAACTTGCTCTTTCAGGACGAAATAATCCACATCACACTTACTAGTTTGTAATTATCTTTGCTAAGGTGATGCAAATCGTGTAAATTGCTGTTGTAATCACGCCCAATGGGCCTCACCTTTACATATTCAGCATGACACCTTATGTGAATGAACTACTGTTCCAACCACGAAAGAACGCACTTGCTATAAAACATAGACTCCGTTCGATTTCGGGAAGTGTAGAAAAACTGATTTTTGACCTTTTGAAAAGCTTGTTGAACAAGGATAGGGTGCTGTTTCCACCTACCGCTACCATCTCCTGTTTCCATTTTCCTCCCCGCGTGGCCAAAGACTTGGTCAATCCTCGTCTTGAGCAAGCTTCTTGACTTGGTACTATACTTGACTTGTTATATAAGCCTTTGCTCAGCAGAAGATCGAAAAGCAAACATAGAGATCTTTCACTCGAGACCTGCGCGATGAAGAGTCTATCTGCTGAAACAAGCCGAACCTTGGCCGAAAGTTTCACTGAGGATATCGTCGTCGAGATACTCTCGAGGCTACCGATCAAGTCTTTGATGCGATTCAAATGCGTCAATAAGCGGTGGCGGTGTCTAATTTCTGACCGGGGCTTTGCCAAGTTGCATTTGCAAAGGCTAAACGCAGGGGATATAACTCCTAGCCAGAGAATCGTCAAGAGCAGCCCCCTTGAGACCATAGACTACGAACTACTTGATGGTGGCATTGGTGGCGATGAAGGTAGCGCAGGGGTAAAGCATCGTGAGCCAAGAATGGACGATCCTAGCTGGGAGCCTGATCTCGTGGGGTCATGCGATGGCTTGGTCTGTCTAGCTGTCCGCCGCGGATTTCTCCTATATAACCCGACCACTGTGGAGTCTAGGAATTTTTCTAGTTCCGATATTTACAGTCTCGCAATTCATGCATCATTTATTTCACGTAAAAAATGGAACTCAATCCCACCAAAAATTACTATCACTTGCATTTGCAAAATTTAGGTTTCAATTTTATCTTTGAGCGAAACCTCTACGAGCCTTCACTCAAAGAGGGGCAGCTGTTGACACCTAAATTTTGATTTTTAGTAAATCATTCATTTAAGTATAAAATGAGAATTATCATAGTTCTCACAAAAAATTAATTTCTCATGCACTGCATATTTACTTTTTGTCAGTCATGCATATCATTGCATTCGGGCCAGAGGCAAAGCAATTGAGCTCAATTTGACAGAGGACTGGACTAGGCTTAGTTTGGATTTTTCGACAATCAAGAAGGAATGTGTGCCGAAAATTAACAAGGCTATTGGCATAATTTTGAGCTTAAATCAGCCCATTTACTGTTTAATTTGGGAAAATCCTTTTAATTAGAAATGTCCATTAATTGAAAAAAAAAAGGCTTCATGGATGAATATTTTGTCTCCGGATAAAATTGCAATTATCACAAGTTGAGGGACAATTTTGCAAATAATGAAAATTACACGTAAATCCTAGCTCACCATTATAAATACACACGTAGGGTTTACATTCGGAGGACACTTTCATTGAATATACGGCAGAAGTTTGAGAGGCCAACTAATTTGTCACAGATGGCCAGAGCATAGAGGGCCACACGAATTCTGATACATGGCCGAAGAAGAGTAGTGCACATGAAGGAAGCACCAAGGCTACCCCTTCGAGCTTCCACTCATGTATCGAGCGGCCTTGCAAACTTCAACGTCAAACTTCGGTGGTCTCCAAGCAACTTCCAGCGAACTCACAATGAGGTCAAGCTTCTTACGTTTCAATTTCTTGATATCTGGGTTCTCTCTATCTGTAGGTTGCCAGCCACCAAGTGACGACCAACTCAAGCGACTGCCCCGATGAACGATCGTCCTTGACGTGGTCTCTGCATCGTGGAATGAGCACTTCCCAATCAAACCTGCCGTGCCTTTGCTTTCGCATCAACTCGGGACGACCTTGTCAGACACTTTTAGTATTCACGGATCAGCCCCGGCATACCTATTCTCCTTGTGCTTTTATGTGGATTCGTACTTGGTCGTTTGCTCTTTCTTGTTGTGTTGCAGGAATCGAACTCTACACCGAATATGTCCTTGCCAAGAGTTTTCCGCAGTTGATTAGATCAACCTATTTGGAATTGAAGATCGGAGTCCAAGCGGTGGTCAAAGAAATAAAAAGAACAGAATTTCGATTTGGGTTTCCCATGCAAAAAGAAAGTCAAAAACAAGAAGCAAAGGACTGAGAAAGGAAGAAAATACGTGTAGAAGGACAAAAGGGAAGTCCACCATGATCGTCCTGATCTGACCCCCACTATCCCTTAATGTTAGATTATTATTATTTTTTTCTCTCTTCACATGAATACAATTGCAATTGACAATTGGCGTCCATCTCTTAGCCTCCCTTTACCTCCCAAAGGGATCATGCGTGCACTTCATACAAATTGGGAGTGTCCAATCATGATTAGCACCCTATTGAGACGTTGTTGATCCTAACGTTGTTGCTGCGAGCCTGAGTCCAATTGCTCTTGTGCGTCCATGATCACTGAGTCTCCACCGCAAGCAATTCTCGGTCAAGAACCACCCGAACCGGTCATCAACCCACAAGTTGTTCGTGATCTTTACATGTAAGCCTCACCGTTTCGGTCTGTGGAGTGCGATCATGACCGTCAAGTTACGCAAATTTAAATTAGGAAAGCTATATTCAGAAGGTATATTTTCTTATATCCGAAAATATTATCTTGCTTAGCTTGAATATTTGAATATATCTATCATATCACATCAAAGTGGATATCTTTTCAAAATACAGGTTGATTAGGAAAATTTCCTTTCCTAATCCGCAACTTGTCATATGATCGAGAATGTCCATCTTTAGGATTATTGATGTAATACTTGATTAGGCAAGGATTTGGGTTCAATCGTTAATCGTAGGATTACGAATTAAAGATTGACTCAAATATTCGCGAAATATTCCAAAACTTGATTGATATATCGAGTTTCTTGTTTGACATTGATTGGCATATTCACTTTCCTCATTTGATTTAAATTGTTTGATTGTCATATTTTTTTAGAATATACCCGTCGCATGATGTGATCTCAAAAATTCTAAAAAAATTGCATTCATTCACTTTGCATATCTGAAAATTGCATCTTTTAAAAAATAACATCATGTAGATATTGCATATCTAATTTTTTTTTATTTAGGTTAGATTGCATACTAGAATAGAAATTGCATGTTTAAATGGAATTTTATGCCTAAAATAATCTATCTTAATATATTAGGGTTTAGGTCAATTTGAACTCTAAAATATGCAAGATAAATATTGTTTTGGCATAGTTCTATTTTAGGAAATTAATTCATCCGAAAATATAAAAAAAATCATTCATCCTTGCCACGTCATCCATGCCACATCATCCTTGCCACGTCATCCATGCCACATCATCCTTGCCACGTCATACATGCCATGTCATCCATGCCATGTCATCTTTGCCATGTCATATTAGGTTGCATTTTAGCTTATATTGCATATTAGAATTGCATGTCTAGGTTTTAATTAATTTACATGTCACATAGTTAATTTAATTAAACCACGGTCTCACTTGCATATTAATTTAATTTGCATGTCATCTTGTTTAGTCTTGCATTTAATTCATAACATTGCATTGCATATAGTATAGTTTTTCATGCATTCATAAAAAAAAAAATCAAAACTAAAAGAACTATCTTGTGTGGCACATGCTCCCTTGATTATATTGATTTTCGGATGCTCATTAATTGATTGCGCACCCGCATGATCACCTTTGTTAGTGACTTAGGTTAAAATCAATTAATGTTGCCTTCTCAAATGATTTTTCATGAAATAAAATGGTACCGAAAAGGGCGTTAGAGTAATCTGGCGTAATCAAGTTCCCGAACTATTAATCTCTGGTTCGTAGGAATAAAATAGTTATCTCGCTATTTTATTTAGGTTTCTAATCAACCTAGCATAAATGATTAGTGGAGGCTCCAAAATTAAAATACATTGCATGTTAATCAATTGAACCTCAAGTTACGATTTGGTATGGACTTGGGAGAGTCCGAGTTAGGTTAGTTAAATAATTAACCCGATAATCCATTAGCCTATAAATTTTTAGAATTTTTAGGTCGCGACACACCCGCAAAGGCTCATCTTGGAGAACATAGCCCCGAGCCAAAAAATTATCCAAAGCAACCAGCTCCAAACCATAGGCTATGAAGCACTCGACAACGATGAGGTCAATGATCATGCGGTGGTAGAGTATCATGACTTGGGAAGGGATGAACGGCTCGCAGGGTCGTGCCATGGCTTGGTGAGTTTGGCTATCGGTGATGGATTTCTCGTGTATAAACCAACCACCAGGGAGTCCAGGAAGCCGCCAGCTTTTGATTTAGTTGCGTAACACGAGTTTTTTCGTGTGTTCGGTTACAACCGTGCAACCGATGACTATAAAATAGTACATGGAGCTTTCCTTAAAGCAAATGATGGCTCTAAGGAGTGTGCATCGTAGATGCTGTCGCTCCGATCCGGTTCCTGGAGAAGGGTTCCTAGCAAAGGTGTTCCCAAGATGGATGGAGTCGCAGTTTATCTAAACGGGACTGTTCACGGGGGACGCCTATTCATTTTTTATGTCACTTTCAGAACTAGTTTCGAGGCTTGGATCATGAACGAATGTGGGAAAAGGGCATCTTGGACAAGATCGTTTAGCGTCCCGATCGACGGTTTACTTACTTGTCAACTTTATACTATCCCGGCAGCCTACACCCGGAGTGGAAAATTTGTTTTCCAGATTGATGTGTCGGAGACGATTTTGTTCAATCCGGAGGATGGTACTTACAATAATTACCCCATTGACAAGGATCATAATGTTGAGTCCGCTATCTATATGGAAACTCTTGTTTCGCCCTATGTTGGCCATGGGCAAATAAAGGTACAAGCATTACGTTTGCCGGCTTAGCGCATTATGTTTAGTAAACATAATGCCCCGAAGAGTTCTTATAGTCATGTATCTTTCTGGTTCGCAAGTCATATTTGAATTTGATTCTACTGTCTCTAATCCCGCCCAACCCAAGATTATGATAGGATATGCAACAACATCTAAAGCATTCTGATGAAGTAATTGATCGAGTAGTTAACATATGATTCAAGAAGAGGAGCACAATGTGGCTTCTAACCTTAAAATTGGTGATCTTACGTACACGCGTCATATGTATTCCACGAAAATGAGAGAACCAACCAATAACCTTTTCCCAATTTCGAGTTCCAATCTATGCCGTTACTCAAAATGAGATTTTCCAATCTATTTGCTAGCATTAACACAACATTCTCAAGGGAATGCAATCAAGAAGAAGAAGAAGAAGAAAAGAAAAGGGTACACATATGCTCAACCAGTTGAGATCTCATCAATCTGTCTTATAAGTCCAGCACATTGTTTTGGTATCTGACTGGCGAAAATGACAGGCAGAACAATACTTCGTTAAGCCATCCTCCATCTCTTTTAAAACAATCTTTACATGGAGCGATTCCATTCGTAATAGGAAAAGTACAATGATCTGATGACATAGACCTTAACAAATCAAACTGTTAACTGTAAAACTAGTGCTCTCGTTCTATCGAAAATCTCAAGTCGGGTGAACCTAGACTTTGATTTTGGTCCCCGAGATAGAATTTATGCCAAACATGGGTGACACCATAAACAATAATGTCGGTGTCTCCATAGCAAATTTCTTCTGAGGTTGTGTTAGGGGATTAGGACAAAAGATAGGATATAAGCGTCCATTTGGGAACGCTTCTATTTCTTTAATTCCTAATTTTTTGCTCTCGGGAGCAAAAAAAGAACATAAATCTATTTGTAACTTCGGTTAATTTTTCTATTCAAGAACAGATCAATGGCCATGGAACATATTTGCAACAGAAATAAGGAAAAAAAAAAAGAAAATCCGATTATTTGAAACATATTTAAAATAGAAATTAGAAGAAAAAGAAATATAATTCTTTGTTTTCGATAATAGAATTAGAAAAATTATTTCTGCTTAAAAATCGTTCTTATAAACAGAATTAGGGGTGAATGATAACCATTCTGTTTCTGAAATAGATTTACGGCTAGAAATAATTTTTTCTATTTCTGTTTCTGGATGAGTTTCTGAGAAAAAAAAAAGTGTTTGACAACGACATAAAATTTCTACTTCTAAAAAATGTGTCAGCCTGGTGACAGCGGGAGGTGGCTGTGGAGACCGACGGCGGTCGGCGGCGGGGGCGACCGGCAGCGACCGGCAACCGGGTGGTGGTTGGCGGTGGCGGGTATTTGAAAAGTAGAAAATTTTCTCATTTCTTCTTCAAATATATTTCTGAAACAACTTTTTATTTCAGAAATAGAAAAATAGAATTGCGTTAATAAACGGATTTCTGTTCATAGGTTTGAAACAGAAATTCCATTTCTGAATGGATTTTATGCACCCCTTGTTGTCGACCAGAGGCCGCATTGCTTTTTTATGGGTGTTTGGTTGCTGTCCGGATTAAGAGATCTCGTGTGGAGCGTGGGACTCCCGATATAAAAGCTCCTTTTTGAAAAAACCCTACCTCCTCCTCCTCCGCCTTCTCCTTCTCCATAGCACTCTGTAACGGTTACAATTAGATCCAGCGGCGAGGCAACGAGCTTTGGCATCACTCTGTCATAGGTAACGACCGACAGGACCTGTCACCAGCACGTACGTTTCACTGATGTTTTTTTTTATTTTGTTGTTGTTGTTGTCGTCGTCGTAGCCGTCTTTCCGGGCTTCTTTTTCATAACAGATATTGTGAGATCGTCGTCTCCTCTGCTCCGGCGAGCCCTTCCGTCGCGGCGAACAATTGCTAATTTTTCGTGCGATTTTAAGGTCTTAGAATCTCTGCTCGGTCTTTTGTTTCTTAATGCCCCTTTCTGGGACAAACCTCAAGGTGGAGTGTGCGTAGCATGGAGTGTTGCTATAGACAAGATTTACTCAGTAGGTAGTGCGACGAGTGTGCTAAGAATCAATAAGGAAAGGTGGATTGGTCTGATCAGTTTTGGTTTCCATTGAACATACCAAATCGTTATTCTGTCTCCTGTCTTTCCGTGTATGATAGGATGTCTTGGAATTTGTCTGTTGATCCTGTCTGCTTTGTGGTGAGCACGCTTGTTGATCGAGTCCTAAACCATATTTTTTTATTCTGGGGAGCTGACTAGAAGAGTTCCTTGTTTAAGCCTGCTCAGGAAAAGACCGATTAAACAGCGAAGAAACAGATCTCTTAGTTGAATGAGCTCGATGAAGAAACAGTTTGCTGAAACAAGTCAAAGCTCCGCCGTGGCAGAAAACATTACAGAGGATATTATCATCGACATACTGTCAAGGCTACCAGCCAAGTCCTTGATGCGATTCAAGTGCGTAAGCAAGCGATGGCTATCACTGATTTCTGACCAGTGCTTTGCAAAATTGCACCTACAAATGCTCAGCTTGGAGACCGTAGCCCCTAGCCAGAAAATCATCAAAAGCAACCCGCTTCAAATCATAGACTATGAAGCGCTTGACAACGATGAGGTCAATGATCATGTGGTGGTAGAGTCTCATGACTTGGGAAGGGACGAACCCTGGGGGCTCGCGGGGTCGTGCCACGGCTTGGTGAGTTTGGCTGTCTACAATGGATTTCTTGTGTATAACCCAACCACCAGGGAGTCCAGGAAGTTGCCAGCTTCTAATGTAGTTGCAACGTACGAGTGCTTCCATGGGTTCGGTTACATCTCCACAACTGATGACTACAAACTAGTACATGGAGCTTTCTTTGCAGCAGATGATGGCTCTGTGGAATGTGTATTGGAGATATTTTCGCTCCGATATGGTTCCTGGAGAAGGGTTCCAAGCAAAGATGTTCCCCTGTTGGATAGAGTTGGAATTTATCTGAACGGGGCTGTTCATTGGATCGTGGATCGTGGAAGCGGATATAGGACAGAGCGAGCGATCATTCCATTTGGTTTAGCGACGGAAACATTTGAAGAGGCAATTCCAATCCCCAAAGTCGAAGGTGTACTTTTTGAAGGTGTGGTGATTCACGAGGGATGCCTACTCATTTGTGATGTCACTTCTATAAGTTTCGAGGCTTGGGTCATGAACGAATACGGGAAAAAGGAATCTTGGACAAGATTGTTCAGCATCCCAATCGATGGTTTTCCAGACCATAATTTTTATGTAATCCCAATAGCCTACACTCGGAGCGGAAAAATTGTTTTCCAGATCGATGTGTCAGAGATGATTTTGTTCAATCCGAAGGATGGTACTTACAAGAATTACCCCATTGAAGAGCATCATAATGTTGAGTCCGCTATTTATATGGAAACTCTTGTTTCCCCCTATATTGGCCATGAGCAATGAAGTTACAAGCTTTATAACTTGAAAGATCAAAGTGGTAATGGGTGGGATTACGAAAACCACAGTGTTGACAGTCACTCGAAGGATAGTTGGCAAAAATATTGCAAGGTGTGCGTCACTGCTCATTTTCTTCTTTATTACTTGTTTCTTTATCCAACAGTAAATATAGTCTCTTTGTAGAGAGAATTGCTTCTTTTAGAGGAAAGCCCTTCCCTCGATATGATCGACTACCAATCATATAATGAAACGAACACGCCAAACGGAATCTCAATGAAGACCCTTTAGAAGCTCATGCGGCTTTAGACCATCAACAAGGTAAGAATCATCATGTTAAGGCAACTATTTGTGCAAGTCCAAACTTGCCACCACCACCTTCTTCTTCTAGACACAATCATTCAGGCCTTCAAGAAGGGAAAAAAGGGCTAAAGCAAGTGATAAATGCGCTGATAGATTAGTTTATATTCTAGGCACTTTTGGCTCTTTTCTTGAAAAAGCTAGTGAGATGATTTAAATGATTGTTAGTTGCATAGGACATGCGAAAAGTTTGGACAATGATGATAAAATAAACAATGATGAGTTTCTTTAAACGTCTCTGAGAATTGTGGATAGAATAACATTATGTTGAAAACCTGTGAAGAATCTTAAGATCATTCAGCTCCCTTTTGGATTTGAACTAGATGATAGGAAGAAATTTACGAAAATGCTTCTCTTAGTGGTGGGAGATGAGAATGAGTTATCATTCTAATCTTGCTTAGAACGACTTTTGTCTATGTTTTGTCTCCTTGTAACTTCTATGATGGAATTTTAGTTAGGTTAATTGTGTCTATACAAATATTAGGTCTCTTGTGTAGTCCTTTTGTAGTTTTGTGGCATTGAATAACATTGAACACTGTTGTTTTGTGAAATCCAGAGATGTTTATAGGCAAGTTGTTCGAAGCAAATATATGCAAGCCTCTATATCATAGCCTAAAATGACGAGTCATTCTCATCTCTATCTCTTGGAGAACCATCTCCACAATTTCCATCCTGTCCATCCCTTTCAAATTTTAGAAGCGAGATGAACATTCTCATGATCCCTCATAATTTTTCTGCATAGTTTCAACTTTAAAGAAACTCATCTTTGATTTTTCTCCTATCATTGTCCAAATCTTTAGCATGTTCAATGTGATTAGCAATTTCCATCCTCTCACTAGCTTTTAGAAAAAAAACCAAAAGTGCCTACGATCTCAACTAATCCCTCAGCCCGTAGCTCTTTTTCTTCTTGAAGGCTCGGAATAATCTTGTGTTGATGATGATGATGGTGGCGTAAGTTCTGACTTGCACCATTAGTTGTCTCTCATCATAAGTCTCACCTTGTTGATGGTTTAAAGTTGCATGATCCTTTGAAAGGTCTTTGAGGATTCCTAGGCACGGGCCATTTCTAATTATGATTGCTAGTTGAGCATATCGAGAGGAGAACTTCCTTCTCAAAGAAGATACATGCGGTTCTCTCTACAAAGAAATTATATTTTTCGTTCGAAAACAAAACACTCATACATAAATGATAAGAAGTTAGAAAAACTTTCAACATTTGTTCAAACTATCTTTCAAACTATCTTTTGAATGAGTATCAACGCTATGCTTTTTGTTATGCTGCCCAATACCACTTTCAACTTTCATGTCATTATTCATATTATACGTCCTCTCCAAGTTCTTCATCTTTGACTCAATGTGAGGACTATCCTTGAGGCGGCCAGGATGATCTAAACAAGCTTGGCTTCTACAAATGTGCGATCCTTTATTATATGCTTATGGTTGTGTCTTTCGGTGGTAGCATATCCCAAAATCATATACATCATACAACGGCAAAATCTGTAGCTTCATCTCCTCCAATATCAGTATGCTAAAAACTTGTTCCCTGTTATTAGGAGTGTCAAAAAAGCCTGTGTTGGCCCAACCCGGCCTGAAAATTCACCCTAATTTTCGGGCCTTTTGGGCCGGCTTGGTCTTGTTAGGATCGTGCCGGGTCGGTCCAGCTTGGCTCCGATTTTTTTTTTTTTTTTTTGTCACCCATGTTTTCTTTTTAATTTAATTTATTTTCATTTTTATTTTTTGTATTCTTTTATTCGACGCATATGTCAAGTGATTTTGATTTTAAAAAAAAAAGTAACCGACCCGACCCGGCCCGAACCCTTTTCGGTTTCGGGCCGGCTCGGGCCGGGCCGAGACCAGGCCCATTGACACCCCTAGCTATTATCATGATAAATCTCTAATGAGGGAAAAAAAAAAACAGAGACATTAGCCAATAACTAATTAGCGGGCGACATAATAGGAAAATTATCAACACTATGCTTTCTTTTTTACCAAAATAATAATAATAATAATAATAATAATAATAATAATAATAATAATAAAATACTGGAGCTAATTGAAAAAGAAAATGAATAACTGGCATGTCTCCTCATCAGAGAACATACAAAATTTTGACATTATTTTCAAACAATTTATTTATCCAACATGATTATTTTCGTGTTAGTGAGAAAGTTTACCGGTTATTTTCGTGTTAGTGAGAAAGTTTACCGGTTAAAATCCTTGTCAAATAAACTCAAGTTTGTAATCAATTATCCTATTAATTTTTCTGATTAGTACTTTTTTTCCTCCACATTCACAGAAGAGGTGGACTAAGCCTGCTTACAAGTTCTCATGAGCGCAATAACGACAGACAAGATTGCCCCAAGTGGCACATAAGCACCAATGGCTGTTACAGCCCAGTAAAGAATGAAAATCCATGTGATCCTCGAAAAAGCAAAGGATCCAAACGGCATGAGCGTTTCAGGGTTGAAGAATGTTCCTCGAAAATGAACATTCAATGAAGATATGATCCTTCAATTCAGCAGCAACACCACATAAAAAGCAGACAACATCAACAGAGTAATTCCAAGACCTCATTCTATCTCTTTTACAGACATCCTAGCACATACGAAATGTCCGGAGGAAAAAGAATCCTTTGGTACGTTCACACAAAACCAAAACAAATGAGACCACGCCACCTTTGGTCCTTTGGTTCTTAGCAATTCAATGCATGACTTGCTGTAAAAATTTTGTTTCTAGGAGCAGTCCAAATTATCAAGAACCTACTCTTGCGCACCCCCCCCCCCTTTGCGGTTTGTTAGAAAACAAGCTCATCGAGAAATAAAAGTCGAGAAGCGAGAATTCTCAAGACCTCAAAATCATACAAACAATTAGAAAGAACTGGTGGCATCTGTTTAATTGCTGTTACTTGCGACAGATGAGTTGGCCGGAGCACCGAGATACTGCTAGAGACGATCATCCGACAAACTCTGCAAGGAAAAAGAAGTCTATGTAAGTTGAAAAAAAAAAGATCCATCCATAAAACGTGCGTGTAGCGCTGCTGACAGGGTCTTTATTACCTATGATGGAGTGACGCCAATGCTAGATTTGATGGCGAGTTAACAAGAGAGCTACGGAGAAGAAGGAGAAGGAGTAGCTATGTCTTTTCAAAAATTAGTTTTTATACCGGCATATGATAAATCTTATCCACCCTTTTCCCACTCTTTGCACGAAATATTTTAACCTGGATTATATCCTTGTTTTGTCGCGCCTCATTTTGTCTTTGACAGCAATAAGTACCAACGTAGAAATGAATTTTCGTTCCTGACTTTTGTCCTGGTCCACATAGACTTGGCTCATTCCTCGGGTGACAGGACTAATTAGTTTGAGAACCTTTCAAGCCATCAACATTTTGTCATACGACATTGCAATCCTCCAACCGTCTTAATCCTCTCTTACAAGTACTCGAAGCAAGAGACCCTGCTTCAGGTCGCAGCCAGAGTGGGTTGCTCTGATATGTTTGACTTCATCGTTGACCACGCCAGGTTGGGCATGACGGGGGTCTCCAGAAATTGCTCAGGATGGTCAATTCGGAGGGCGACAAGGTGTTGCATTTGGGCATGAGGAGGCATTGCTTGGCGGTGAAGTCGCTCGTGGAGACAGACACTGGGCTCTTGGACTGTGCAAATTGCGCTGGCAAATCGCCCTTTTATATCGCCACTGCGACGGGGCGCAGTGAGATCACGGAGGCACCAATGGGATGACTGCTCTGCACGCTGCTCTGTATTGTCAGCTCAATGGTACTTCATGTCTTACAACTCAGCCAGTTACAAGCTTTTAGTTTTTCTATTGATCTCGCTATTTTGTATTCTGTGCGTCTTTTCTTCACTTGCTTTGGAAGAACTGTGCTGGCTCAAGGGACTTGTCAATCCTATTGCTAATTTGATAAATTCAAAGTTGTAGGTTGTGATTGTCTGATCAGGGTAGTTGTGTAAAAACAAGCCAGTGAAAATCTTCACTTGAGCATACATTGCATAATGTGGTATGAATGACTTGGACGAGTAAGTTCTTAAATTAGTGGTGACCGACAGGTGAAATGTGTTTGACAGTTAATTGATGATGAGATGTATTCTACAATTCGTCTTAGGATTTCTTAAGCACGTTCATGTAGGATGCGAAGTTTATATACATAGAACAGGAAGCAAGTCTGTCCCTTGAAATCCTTGACTTGATTAGCATAACTAGCAGAGAAGCTGACCTAGCACTATCGTCATGTTTATATACTAGCAACGCAAGCTGCAGACATGCTTGCTTGTATAGAATTCTTGCCATATCTACAAGAATGGTCCAGATGTTTGTTTAGTAGGAGAAAAGACTCCAGTCATTTTGGAAGGTTGCAACTTCGCTGTCTGGCCTTTCCATTTGCTTCAGATTTGCGTTGGCTGCAATAACTGTACGTTGTCAGCTAATTAACTCTAAATGGAGGCTTAGCTAATTGACTCGTGTCTTAATTTTAGTGAAGGTTAGTGGAGAGATGCAGAGTCTAGATCTTGGCAATGGAAAAGAGTCTGTCCCCCAGTTCCTTCCCAACTTGTCTGCTGCAAAAGATGTCCCAAACTGTGGAAGAGCCTGTTTGCTTAAAATTCTAGTTAGATCTAGCAGGTTGAATAGTTTAAAACAAGATTTAACAAGAAAAGCTCAACTAAGTGGCTACAGAAGTTTTTAAGCTTTTGTCATTTTATCAAGCACTATGAAGAAGATTGTACTGAAATGATCGGACATGATATGAGAAGGAGATGCCCTCGGCTGGACTCCTCTCCATTATGCTGCTCACTTCGGCAATGTCAATGCAGTTCAATTGGTCTTAAAGTATGACAGTTCAGCCGCTTACATCCCACGCAAGGGCGGGGAATTGGCCCTCCATATTGCGGCATTTAGAGGCTGCACTTCTGCCATGGAAGAGGTCCTAAAAGTTCATCCCTGCACTTGCGAATTGCTAGATGACAAGGGAAGCACTGCTCTCCATGCCGCTGTTTTAGGAGGGCAAGAGAAGGCTGTTCGGTTCATTTTGGGGTCCCAGAGCTTGTGGGCCTAGTGAAAGAAGTGGACGAAGATGGGAGCACGCCTTTACATCTGGCTGCCACATACAAAAAGTACAGCATCATAGCGATCCTTGCTCGGGACAGCCAAGTAGACATAAAAGCCATGAACAAGAAAGACTTGACAGCCCTCCGCATTTATAGGAAATATCAAGAAGTATGTTATCTTCCATTCGGTATCTCTCTCCTGTTGTCACTTAACAAGAAGCTAGGCCATGAGGCAAAGGAGTCCTGTTTCAGTCTAGGATTAGCTTATATAGACCACACCAGCTTCTCGTATGTTAGTTGAGGATTTCTGCAGCTGATCGACCACCAGCATGTAATGATTTGAATTTGTATTAAGGATGTCTATGCTAACTACATAGCGACAGAAATTCGATCGTCATTACTGTTCCTTGTATGTAGAGTGGTTTTGCAGCTGCAAAGGTTTATTTCATGTTGAAAGAGACCTACGGCGTACAAGACATGCAAGCCTGGGTCAACATGAACGTCAACAAGATGCTTAATCGAGGACTCGATGAAATAGTCCAGACCAAGAACTTCGGCCACAAAGAGACCTCTTCTCACAAAAAGGGCAACATGCTGGAGATCGACCTCCTTGTGGTGATGCTCATAGCCACAGTCACTTTTGCAGCAGCCTTCACAATGCCTGGCGGCTACCACAACGACGGACCGGACAAGGGGATGGCCAGTCTCACCTCGAACCTAGCTTTCAAGGCATTTGTGAGTTTCGATACTATGGCATTTTGCTGCTCGGTCGCCACCGTGTATCTCCAATTCAGGACTTCTGGCAGGGGCTACTACAAGCGAGCCCGGTTTATAGAGGCTGCCATGGTGTTCACCTTCATCGTGATACTTGGGATGGTATTAGCATTTGCATCGGCAATGTACATAGTGCTGGCCAAGTGCATCGGCCTCGGATTGACACCGTACCTTAAGCCCGGCTGCTTTATTGTGACATCCTTTCTTCGGTGGTTCATGGATCCATTAGGGAAGCCGGATCTAGGATTATGCCCATTGAGGAAGTATCTACGGAACTTGCTCTTTCAGGACGAAATAATCTAGTTTGTAATTATCTTTGCTAAGGTGATGCAAATCGTGTAAATTGCTGTTGTAATCACGCCCAATGGGCCTCACCTTTACATATTCAGCATCCCACCTTATGTGAATGAACTGCTGTTCCAACCACGAAAGAACGCACTTGCTATAAAATATAGACTCCGTTCGATTTCGGGAAGTGTAGAAAAACTGATTTTTGACCTTTTGAAAAGCTTGTTGAACAAGGATAGGGTGCTGTTTCCACCTACCGCTACCATCTCCTGTTTCCATTTTCCTCCCCGCGTGGCCAAAGACTTGGTCAATCCTCGTCTTGAGCAAGCTTCTTGACTTGGTACTATACTTGACTTGTTATATAAGCCTTTGCTCAGCAGAAGATCGAAAAGCAAACATAGAGATCTTTCACTCAAGACCTGCGCAATGAAGAGTCTATCTGCTGAAACAAGCTGAATCTTGGCCAAAAGTTTCACCGAGGATATCGTCGTTGAGATACTCTTGAGGCTACCGATCAAGTCTTTGATGCGATTCAAATGTGTCAATAAGCGGTGGCGGTGTCTAATTTCTGACCGCGGCTTTGCCAAGTTGCATTTGCAAAGGCTAAAGGCAGGGGATATAACTCCTAGCCAGAGAATCGTCAAGAGCAGCCCCCTTGAGACCATAGACTACGAACTGCTTGATGGTGGCATTGGTGGCGATGAAGGTAGCGCAGGGGTAAAGCATCGTGAGCCAAGAATGGACGATCCTAGCTGGGAGCCTGATCTCGTGGGGTCTTGCGATGGCTTGGTCTGTCTAGCTGTCCGCCGCGGATTTCTCCTATATAACCCGACCACTGAGGAGTCTAGGAATTTTTCTAGTTCCGATCTTGTTCTAGGAGATGACTTCTTCCATGGATTCGGGTACGACTCTGCATCTGATGACTATAAAATAGTTCAGGGTGACGGTTCTATAGAATGTCAAGTGGCGATACTTTCGTTCAAGTCCAGTTGTTGGAGAAGGATACAAATCCATCAAGAAAGCCACCTCGCCGTTTACAACCGAGGAGTTTATTGGAATGGGTCCTTCCACTGGTGTGTTGTCGACGAGAGTAGAAACAAGAGAGAGGCTGTGATTATGTCATTTGATTTATCAGAAGAGAAATTCCACCAGGTGCTTTCTGTGCCTGAAGTCGATGGGGACATAGTTTTCGAGGGACTTGGCATCCATGGGGCCAATCTGTTCATCTACCACGGCACCTTTGATGCCCGCTTTGAAGCATGGATAATGAATGAGTATGGGATAGGAGGATCATGGACAAAATTGTTTAGTGTCTCGACTGAAGGCATACCTGGCGGGGAACTTTGGCTGATCCCCGTCGCCTACACAAGGAGCGGAAAAATTGTTTTCCAGATCGATGTGTACCAGATGATTCTGTTCAATCCAGAGGATAATACTTACAAGAATTATCCCATTCAGAGTGACAACAATGTCGAATCTGCTATCTATGTGGAAACTCTTATTTCTCCCTCTCTTGGCTGTGAGCCATTAAGAATCTAGTGCCTTTTAAGAGATGTTATATTGGATTTGGTTTTACCGTTTTCGTTCGAGTTTAGTTTTTTGGGGAGAACTGGCCATCTTGAGCTGTCAACAGAACTGGTCGTTCATTAATAGCTCGATGAATGGCCGTTCAATCATTTCTGCTTTGCTAGAATAATGACTTCACTAGCTATTGTCGTCTGATCTGATTTCTGTGTAATTTTCACCAACCATTCACTAGGTCTTGTTAAGCAGTGGACATTTGACTGTAATAGCTTGTGTTAAACCAAGCTCGTCGTAATCTTATTTAGTGATTCGGTTGCAGTGGAGCGAGACACACTTCTGACAAGTGAACTCCGAAAGTAGTTTTCCGCAAAGCCTTAACCATAAGTTCGACAAAAATTACAAGGTTTGGGTTCAGCACCTATGAGAGGACTCAGCTAGATCTGCTTATTGACTGAGGAGCACAAGCAGAATCCATTGTGTTGGAGAATCCCTAATTTTTTGACCTCTTTCCCTTCAAAGTTTAGTCACTTAATTCCCTGCAGACACAATGTCTTCCCCATTGCTGCTGCACTTATGCTTTCACATTATCTCCTCTACCTTTGACCCGCCATGCGCGTCACTTTCGAGTTATGGTTGCTGCAAAATAAGTAAAAGCAAAATGCAAAAGGAAAACCTCAGGCACAGCAGCAACACCAACTAATCACCACATACAATACAAAGGAACCAAAACCAGATTATCGGACATCACATATTCTTGAATTGATTAAAATAGTTCATACTCTCAGAAGGCCCTCAAAACATATACAGACGAGTTTTTCACTCTCTACCCACATAGTAAGATCGTCTGTGTAAGCACCGTTCAGGCTCAAGTTATACTACATCCCTAATTTCTGTCTTGTACTGCGGTTACTGGCCATTAGGATTCCATCAACATCTGTTTTCTTTTCAACTTCTGACACCATATAGTTTCACTTTCCCGATTTGACTCACTCAAATTGCGGTATGTTTAGCTATGAGAAATCCAGACTCCAGCCTACTTACCTTATCTCCTGAACTGATTTGGGACCTCAATCCTTGCTAATTATATTTTAACTCTGTACTGTAAAAACATCGAGCGCAGCCGTTTTCATGCCTGTACTGCAGTTGGACTGCATGAATTGGGCCGACGAATTGCCCTTTTACATCGCCATGGCGAACTGGCACGGAGAGAATGCGGAGCTGATACTGAGCCACTAAGGAAGTTGCTTCCCCGGGGGAACCAATGGGATGACTACTCTGCACACTGCTCTGCATTATCAGCTCAATGGTAATTCACGTCTCGTACACCGACCTTGTTACAAGCTTTCAGTCCTTTATAGTGGTTGCTGTTGGCTTTTCTGAGCATATTCACTGGCTTTGGAAGAACTTTGCTCGCTGGAGGGTACTTTTCAATCCTTTTGCCAATTGGATGAAGTCAAAATTGTCGCTTGTGATTTTCTGATCAGGGTAGTAGTGTAAAAGGAAGGCAGTGAAAATTTTCACTTGAGCATACATTGCACAGCGTGCTTATGAATCACTTGGACGAGAAAGTTCTTTGATTAGTGGGAATACTCGGTGGGTGAAATTTGCTTTACAGTTAAATGATGGCAAGATTTGTAAAATCGGTTCCTTGAGTCTCTGATGAGATGGATTTGTCCTGGGATTTTTGAAGTGCAGTTAATGGTAGGATGCAAAGTTTATACACCCACAGCAGAAAGCAAGGCTGTCCCTTTGAATGCCTGGACTTGACTAATTCTCGGCTGAAAGAAGATTTCACAGCGCAGGCATGCAAGTATCGAAAGTTTATGTCAATTAGCGTAACTAGCAGAGAAGCTGGCCTCTTGTTAGTGTTTTTAGTAATGGTAGTTATGGTAAAACCAGTCAACAAAATTGGTTAGACCGTCCCTGGGAATACTTGGTGGGTAAACTGGCCTTGTGTACCGGTCCTAGCTTGATTATTATGTTTATATACGAGCAATGCAAGCTACAGACATGCTTGTTTGTCTAGAATTCTTGCTATATCTGCAAGATTAGTACAGATGTTTGTTTAGGTGAAGAAAGGACTGCAGTCATTTTTTGAAGTATTCAAGGTTGCAACTTCGCTGTCTGGCCTTTCCATGTGCTTGAGATTCGCATTGGCTGCAATAACGGTACGTGGTCGCCTGATTAACTATGAATGGAGGCTCAGCTAATTGACTCGGTAATGTCTTAATTTAAGTGAAGGTTACGGGGAGAGATGCAGAGTCTAGATCTTGGCAATGGAAAAGAGTCTTTCCCCTGGTTACTCCCTAACTCGTCTGCAATGTTCCCAGCTGCGGAGGAGCGTGTATGCTTAAAATTCTAGTTAGATCTAGAAGGTTCAGTAGTCTAAAACAAGATTTAACAAGAGAAACTTGAAAAAGCGGCTACAGAAGTTTACAAGCTATTGTCGTTTGATCAGGTACTATGAAGAAGCTCTGTGGCTGCTCTTCATTACGCTGCTCACTTCGGCAATGTCAATGCAGTTCAATTGTTCTTAAGCATGACAGTTCAGCAGCTCACATCCCAGGCAAGGACGGGGAATTGGCCCTCCATATTGCAGCATTTAGAGGCTGCACTTCCGTCATGGAAGAGGTCCTAAAAGCTAGTCCCGACACTTGCGACTTGCTAGTCAACAAGGGAAGAACTGCTCTCCATTCCGCTGTTTTCGGAGGGCAAGAGAAGGCCGTTCGGTTCATTTTGGTGTTCCCGGAGCTTGTTGGCCTAGTGAACAAAGCGGATGAAGATGGGAACACGCCTTTACATCTAGCTGCCATGTACAAAAGGTACAGCATCATAGCGATCCTTGCTCGGGCCAGCCGAGTAGAGATAAAAGCCATGAACTCGGGATGGTATTAGCATTCGCATCGTCTTATACTGCTATCCCTCGTCATTAGGATTTCTGCAACAGCTATTTTCTTTTGATTCACTACGATTGCTGTATATTTGGCTATGAGAAATCCAGACTCCAGTCTACGTACCATAACTCCTGAATTGATTTGCGACCCAATCCTTGCTAATTTTCTCTTGTACTGTAAAAACGTCGAGCACAGCCGCTTTCATGCATGCACCCCAGTTGTCCATACAAAGTGGTGGGGGTACAAATGCTGTATATCAGTCCCAAGGGCGAGGGAAGTGTCAATTTACGTTATTGCCCTTCTATGCCGAGATGGGACGCTTATTCTGCGAAGGACATTATGGGCAAAAGGAGTAGAGTACGGTGCCTTGGCCTCGGCGGTAGTTTTAAGGGATAGGAGTGCCAACGTACGTTATTACTCTTCTATTTGTTCTGCAACCCTCTCCTCCACCTTGCCTCCGCCCCGCCCCGCCCCGCCCCCATCGAACTCGCCATCTCCCTCGCTGCTGCACGCGACGCGTGACCGCCGTGCCGACGAGCCCCCCTCAGCCTCTCTGTCTTCAACCTCCCCCATCCGCTCACTGCTCGGTCCGCAACCTGGCCATCGCCAATTCAATCGACCTCGATCGCGTTGAGCGAGATTTGGGGCTCGAAATCTCGAAATTTCAATCGTCCTGTGCTGAGTAAGCTTCTTCACTTAGCGCAAACATTTGAAAAGCAAAGAAACAGATCTTTCACTCGAAATCTCCTGCCCAATGAAGAGACTATCTGGCCAATTCCGCACCTCCACCTCCGCAGTAGCCTATAATTTCAGCGAGGATGTCGTCATCGAGATACTCTTGAGGCTACCTGCCAAGTCCTTGATGCGATTCAAATGCGTCGCTAAACGGTGGCAGCCTCTAATATCTGACCCGGGCTTCGCCAAGTCACATCTGCAAAGGCTAGAGGCAGGGGATATAATTTCTAGTCAGAGAATCTTCAAGACCACCCCCTGAGACCGTAAACTATGAAGCGCTCGATGGCGGCATGGGTGGCGAGAGTGACCGCGCGGTGGTGAAGTATCATCAGCCGAGAATGGGCGTGGACGTTTCTAGCTGTGATCCGGAACTCGTGGGGTCTTGCCATGGCTTGGTATGTTTGTCTGTCCACGGCTGATTTGTCCTCTATAATCCGACCACTAAGGAGTCTAGGAATTTGCCCGGTTCCGATCTTTTTCGAATAGATAAGTTAATCCAGGGATTAGGATATGACTCTCCATCTGATGACTACAAAATAGTACAACGCAAGTTTCCCAAAAATTGGCCGGAGGATTCTGGAGAATGGGAGGTGGTAATATTCTCCCTCAAGTCCGGTTTTTGGAGGACACACGCCCGACTTGGAAGACACCTCTCCCTCGTCGAAACAGGAACATGGGGAGTTTATTGGAATGGGGCCTTGCACTGGTGCGTCGACGACATGAGCAAAGAAATGCCCCAGATTGTGATTACATCGTTCGATTTGTCGGAAGAGAAATTCGAGCATGTGCTTTCGGTCCCCAAAGTCAATGAGGATATACGTTTCTGGGAGCTTGGGATTCATGGGGCCAATCTGCTCGTGTTCAACGGGGCCTATAGCGACGGCTTCCAGGCGTGGACAACGAGTGAATACGGGAAAGGAGGGCCCTGGACAAAATTGTTCAATATCTCGACTGAAGGAATACCTGCCTACGATTACTGGGAAAAAATCCCGGTCGCATACACAAGGAGTGGGAAAATCGTTTTCCAGCTCTCTGGGCACGAGATGATTCTGTTCAATCCGGAGGATAATGTTTTCCAGCTCCCTAGGCACGAGATGATTCTGTTCACTCCGGAGGATAATACTTACAAGGACTATCCAATCAAGAAGGGCGGCCATATTAACTCTATTATCTATGTGGAAACTCTTGTTTCTCCTTATCTTGGCTGTGAGCCATCAAGAATCTAGAGCCTCTTGAGAGTTGTTTGGATTTGGTCTTCACCATTTTTTAGTTTGGGTTTCTTTTTTCGGGGAGATCCGGCCATTTTGAGCTTTCGAATGATAATGTGAAATTGGAAGAAGAACGAGAAACATTATCCAGAGTCTGTAATGAGATCTGGTCATTCATCAGTAGCCTCACCATTGTGCAATCAGTACTATGTCCTCTCCAGATGTGCGGGCTCGACGAATGGCAATTCAATTATCTCTGATTTCCTAAAGCACTGACTTGAATAGCTAATGTCGTCTGATCTGATTTGCGTATATTTTACGAATCATTCGCTGAGTAATGTTATTTAATGAACATTCCACTATAATCATGAACATGACAAAGACATAGTTCTAACAACAGAACTGTAAAAGAAGGTTTTCACAAAAACCTTAACTGAGGACAGAAGCAGAATCCAGTCATTACATGTTGAAGATCGGTCATTCTTTCTATTTCACTTGAAAGTTGAATACTTCAGCTCAATGCGGGCTTCCATGGAGAGCGAGAACCAGTAACTAACAAACGGGAGGCAAGCAACTCTCTGCTTTTGAAAACGTGTGCGCTCAAACTGCGCTCTGCTACTCCGATCTCTTTGGGAAACCACGCCATTAGAGGCGACAAGCAATCAGCTTCCCAAATATGCCAATTGTGTCATAGCTTCGCTGCGTCCTATCATGCGCATCATTGGCAGATTTGGTCAATTTAAACCTGCAATGGCACTATTGCGATCACTTAGCAGATACTATCTTTCCCCATTGCTGCTGCACTTATGCTTTCACATTGTTTCCTCTACCTCGGACCCATCACGCGCGTCGCTTACAACCTCCTTTCAGATGAAAGAAAGAAGATATCACTTGGACGGCAGTTTACTGGTTCCACTTGTTGTGAATCACTCAAGATAGGCTAAAGGCAGACTTTCCCAGTTTCAAAAGTTGGCACAAGTTATGGTTGCTGCAGTAGGTTAAAAACAAATTACTGGACATCTCTTATTCATCACACATCCTTGAATGGATTAAAATAGTTCAAACTCTCAGGAGGCCCTCGAACATATACACGTAAAAGTTTTTCACTCTCTACCCGCATAGAGTGACTCATAAGATCGTCTGTCTAAGCACAGTCCAGGCTTGAATTAGACTACATTTCTATTTTTTGTCTAGTCCAGTTATCACTGGCCGTTAGAATTCATCAACAGCTGTTTTCTTTTCAACTTCTGATACCGTAATTTCACTTTCCGGTTTGATTCATGAAAATTGCTGTTTGTTAGGCATAAGGAGTCCAATCTACAGTCTAGGTACATTACCCTCCTGAATTGATTTGTGACTCAATGATTGCTAATTAATTCTTAACTCTGAACTGCGAAACTTCAAGTATGGCCTTAATCATTAACGTACTGCAGTTATCCCATACTAAGTGCAGGGTCCAAAATGCAGTAAACTCAAGCTAAAAGAAAGCGTAACCACATTATTAATATCAGAAAATACTTTCATTCATTCATGTGTTGCAAAAAAAAAAAAAAAAACAAGATTATCGTGATAAAACATGCTAATTGAAGTAAGAGAACATCAGAATCAGCAAATCTCATCTTTTTCCTTGGACTGTTTCAACACATAATTTCACCGAGTGTCTCAACATACACTGGAAACCTATACCGATGGCCTTACTCCACATTCTTTCATATTCATGCTTCATGTTTTGTCCGACTGGATTGTACTGCTTTAGCCAAGTAGCCAATCTCTGATGAGTCCAAGCCCTACAAAGGTGAGGGGAGGAATTGCCTCGAACTATCTCTCCTCAGCTGTATGGAAATAGACGAGCCTCTTGCAAAACCCCAATGAAAGAACTCATTCCAACGTATCCCTTTGGAGGAAGGGAGTTCCAAATTACCATTTCCCGCAACCCTCTTCCAGGAATAACCCTTCACAGCAGAAATATCAAATATGCATCCGTCAAAATCGCTTCTAAAGTGACTGAAATGACCACTCAAGGACTTTAATTGTCAGATGAGCAATTCTAGTCAAGTCCAACAAATGTAGAAGCCGCTTATATTAATACGATAATTACCTTTAGCTTTAGCTTTAGGGTTTGGGATTTTCTGGTCTGTGTAATAGTTCGATCCTTGCCATCCAAGCAACAGAAAAAGCCGTTGCAAGACCTGACAATTTGGAGCTCGTACCATGGAACTGTAATTGGACCATTGACTGCAGTGATCGCAGTGTCCTCAATGCCGCAAATGATTTCTTCGAATGATCGACATGAGTTCATTTTCCTCTTGGTATGGCCATGGCCAGACTAATGCTCAGTGGCTTTACTCATTCACAGATTCGACAAGGCTAAGACTTTTTATGCCAGAATCCATTGGGAACTCATAATTATACCTATATATCTCTCCATATTCATTGTCTTCGTTTTCCCAAAACTGAACTGGCAGTTGTTTTATGATCCTCTCACTGCACTTGGACCTTCCAGGATAACATGCTCTCTTTTTGGTAATAATCAGAAGTCTAGTAGTGGCATAATCCATTAAGTAAGTAGAGGTAATGCAACCCAACAATCTGCAAATCATTCTCCGCTCTGAATCGCACCTGGATCGAACTGTGCTGGAGTAGGATGTGTTGCATTTGACTTTGCTAACTTGGATGTGTTGTTCTTTGTATGACTGAACCATGCTGGATTTAAAAAGGTGGTGATCATTTTAGTTGCACCACCACCAAGCGATCTTAACTTAGAAGAACAAATGGCATCACCATCTCCAAACAAACATAGTTGTCAATCTAAAGCAAGCGATGCTATGTTTTCCCATCGCACTTGAACAGCGGCCATACACACATAAGTTCTATCAAGTGAATTACGGCTCTTAAATAGATCTTTCTCCTTTGCTTCCAGCTTCAATACTCCCATCGGTAACTTGTTGTTCTGTCGCTTTAGTTGTGTCCAATCATGCGCGCTTCTAGCTGCATTTGGAGAGTCATGAATTTTTTCCTCAGATGCTTTGAATTGACTTTCCTTCCTTGCAATTCTATTTTCCTAGACTTCCTTCTCATCGACTAGCAAATCACTTCCCTTCATGCAACAGGGACCAGGATCAATCCATTGAAAAAGTCCACAATCATCAAACTGTCCAAGACAAGCAAGAATTTCAAATTGAGAACTGTACATTATGCCTGAGTCGAATAATTCGAATCATTTTCCCATAGAATACCGGTCTTCCTCTCTTGCAAACTTACACTAAGCATTCAGCATAATAGGGACAAAAAAAAATCTTAAAAATTACCTTAGGGCAATCAACAGCTTAATACTTGTGAGAGAAATTTCAAAATCAACAATCCACAGCATAGAACAAATTAGCAATGAAAATTAACTCTGAGAAGTATAAATCCATAATCAACTATGTACAAATTTATCAATCCTAAATCTATTACAGAAAGTCAAAAACCCATCACCTCCCATAAAGGGCAATGGCTGAACATCCTTTATAGATTTTTAGAGCTCCAAGATGCATGGAGAATGAGCTGCCACTGATTCTTGCACGAAATGGGACTAACTTAATTGCTGGAGCTATTACATGATGTGCCCGTTCATGGTGCTGCTCCCAATTGAAGCCATTAATTATCATAGCACACCAATTGAATTGTTCTTCATGTTATGGATCGCTGCAGATAGGCTAAGGCAGACATTCTCAATTTCCAAAAGTTCGCTTTTCTCTTAGCTCATCCTAGGTGTTGTTCATGGGAGAACATTCCCATATCTCTATGGACTTTGACAAGGTGAGTCATCCTTTTGTAAGATGCACACTAGAATACATAGTCAAATAATTCAAGCTACATGCATGTTTGGAGATCTGATGTTCATCTTGAAAGGCAGACATTTTTAGCGAATCTGATGACTGACTGACCCGATTTAGCATTAAACAATTTCCTTAAGGTGATGTATTTTTTATGGAACAGATTATGCACATATACAAATTAAATTGAATTATGCAGAGGAAAAGCCAGAATCTCTACCTCAGCAAAATTGGTTTCAAGAAGAGCTTAAAGCAGATCGGGGCTTGTCAATCCAAGGTATAAGTAACAAGGTTATTCCTTACCAATCCGTTTGACCAACCCTGGAAGGATAAGACGACGCAGGCCACCCTTTTTATTCTGTTATTGGTTCTAATATAGGTTTTTGTATTATCCAGGCAATCAATAATTCCTTTCCGCTTTCCATACAAAGACACCTCCAAGAGCCCATCTTACTGGTCAAGGGTTTGCTTACAGAATATAGCCAGCTTGATAAAAGAGACAGCGACCACGCAACGTGTTCCCGAACCCCTTTTTCATATATATATTTTTTTTCTGATGATCATTGGTCCCTGGATAAAGGACTTGACCGTTTTGTATTGACGTACTTGCAGGTGCTTCTGGAAGAGACAGGTTGAGAATTTCATAATTTTTCCTCTTTAAGATGTACTTTTTCTGAATACTGTCACAGATGGTAAATTACTAGCACTTTCTGTTCTTCTGCAGAAGGCAATTCTAACATGCTTTTATCTATTTTGGTTAGCACTTGGATCATAAAAATGTTGCTGGGAAACCCTTACTGCAGATAGACATTGCTCATGTGACCCGTCAGGTAGCAGTTATGTTCAACGGCAAACTTCACTTACTATAACAGCGACAAGTACTGATTTAATTAAACGAGTAAAGAGGTGCTTGCAGAACTTATCTGAAGGATTAACTCCTGGAGATGGTTTAGATAAGAAGAATGCCGATCTGCAGTCTGCCTTCGAGAGTTGCGTCTCAGAGCTTTCTCAAAAGGCATGTACAATATTAACTTGTGCTTCACATCTTTACGAAGATTGCAATGCTAAGATGGCCAAGTTAATTATATAGCATGGTTTTAACATTGATGGTTCGAGCAAACAAACATAATAAATTCATCACTACTTCCTTCCTTGAATTGAACTCATCTTTTTAGTTCCAATTGTTATAGCTATCCTGACCTTTATTACAGAAACAAAGATAGAACTCTCACTTGTCACATTTACCAATTGCACAAATTATGGTTACACTACTGGCGGTTCTTCACCTGTTCATGCTAAACATAATTTTAAATCCCGGGCTCGCTGTTGTCAGAATGGTTGCAGAAACACAAATGCAGCTTCTACTTACATTACTGGTTATTCTAAAAGCTCTCAGCATCCACAGGTCTTGATCAATACTTGATTTGACAGCTTAAGATCCTAAAGACAATTCTTCTAAGGCACTGTACTTCATCTAATGGATTAATAAAACAGTAACTGATGGTCACTTTTTTATCTCTTTTTCTTGCCAAACTATGCCGGTCATTTAACTGCAAAGAATAGAGTTTTCACTCTATACAGTCTTGCACCAACAAGCTTAATTTCCTCTTCAATCTCCACATATTTTGACTCAGACAATGCTTGATATGACCACAAAGAAGATTTCAGTCAATCCCTACCAGTTTATGTTCTTACCAAGGATCCTACCGTGCTATAACTTGATAATATATCTCTGAGTTACTTACTTGTCGTTGCCATCATCTTGTTGTAGTTGCTTTGTTGAATGTCTGGATACTAAGGAAAGGATAGTATTGGGAATGAGAACATTCGAAAAACAGTTGGCATGGCATCAATGGAGGATAAGGTGAAGAAACTCGTTTAAGATGGTTTGGATATGAGGAAAGATGGACTTAGAGGCCAGAATGAGAACAATTGATGTCTTGATGGAGTTGATTGGTCAATGAATAGGGGAAGGCTGAAAACACATGGGTATATCATGGTTACTGGGATGTTACAAATGCTATAATACAAGGGAGAGTGCCATGGTGTAAAAAATACATGCAATCCGCAGTGGGAAACGGCTTGGTATTTTGTTGGCGATGTTCAAGGAAAGGACTTTCTAAGTTCAGTTTCTTGTGCAAATGTCTTATTGCTTTGCCTCTTTCTTATAGTAAAAATGAAGTTGGTTATTGTCACTGTCAGGTCGGTGACATAGAACCCATTCTGGATATAATGGCTGTGGTGTTAGCCTCACCCACCTACTAAACTTGTGGCCAGATCAACCATTTGTGCTGTTTACCGCGCTGCACGGAACATCTCTTCAATCCCTAGTGTGTCTACGGATAAGAAGGCAAGTATGGTGTTATCGATAAAAGAGCAATTTTTTTTTTTATTTCTAAGATAAGAAGGAGTACTTATAGGCTTAGAGTTAAGCCTAGCACAATTACATATATAATCCCAACTTGCTAATATTCTAAAGTAAAAAACATGACACTATGGAGCGTACATATAAAAAAGTCCTAACTTATGACAAATATATGAAATTCCTCCACGTCGAAGAGGGTTTGTGAAAATGTCTGTTAGTTGCTCTTCGGAATGTGTATTCACCAATCGTATGTCTCCACAATTCACCTTTTCCCGATCAAAATAGCAATCCACCCCTATAAGTAGTTCGCTCGTAAAACACTGGATTGCCGGTAATATGAATAGCGGATCGATTATCACAACAGAGAGCAGATAATTCAGTCATAGGCAATCCAAATTCAGCTAACAACATACGAACCCATTAAAGTTCACCCGTAACTTAGCCATAGCACGATACTAGTGCCTCTGCACTAGATCGGGAAATAACAAACTGTTTCTTACTTTTCCACGACACAAGATTACCACCAAGAAAGATACAATATCCCGAAGTAGATCGGTGATCCATATGGTAACCAGCCCAATCTGCATCAGAATATCATATCACCTTTAGAATAACCGGTTATACGAAAATGATCGTGATTATGGAACACAAGTTCTTGACCTGGAGCTCCCTTCAAATATCTCACAATTTATAGAACGACTTGCCAATGAGTAGTACAAGGAGAGCTCATAAATTGACTCACCACACTAACAACAAATGAAATATCCGGACGAGTAATGGTAAGATAATTTAACTTGCCTACTAACCGGCGATACTTCTCTGGATCATGAAGAAGTTCTCCGTGTTCATTATCAAGCCTCACTCTAGGGTCCATGGATGTGTCACCAAGCTTAGGATCATGTAAGCCCACCTCCTTAAGAATGTCAAGAGTATACTTTCGCTGGGAGAAAGCAATACTACCATTATCATAGGCAACTTCGATGCCAAGAAAATATCGAAGATGACGGAGGTCTTTAGTATTGAACTCCTTTTGTAGAAACCGCTTAAGTCGTTGTATACCTTCAATATTACTTCCCGAGACAATGATATCATCAATATAGACAACAAGAATAACACACCCTTTCGAAGATGAAATACAAAACATTGAGTGATCCACACTGCACCGATGCATACCAAAAGTGATAACCGCATCACCGAAGCAGCCAAACCAAGCATGAGGAGATTGCTTAAGTCCATAAAGAGCTTTTGCAATCGGCACATCTTCTCCCCCTGAGCAAAAAACCCATGATTGCTCCATATATACTTTCTCGTGAAGATCACCATGAGGGAATGCATTTTTGACATCAAGCGGATAAAGAGTCCACTAAGATTGAGCAGCCAAGGAAATAACGATACGAACAAAAGGAATTTTGGCTATCGGAGAAAAAATCTCATCGTAGTCAATACCATAAGTTTGAGTATAGTCCTTTGCTACAAGACGAGCTTTTAAGAGCTCAACCGAACCATCCGAATGGTGTTTGACAATAAAGACCCAGCGACATCCTACCAATTATTTATTAGCCGACAATGGAACCAGCTCCCAAGTCTTATTATGATGCAATGCAACCATCTCCTCCTCCATAGCATGAGCCCAACCTGGATAGGCCAAAGCCTCCCGCACACTACTCGGTACAAACATAGGTGCAAGGGATGACACAAAGATAGACATCTGAGAGCTTAAATTATGATAAGACACAAAATTAGAAAGAGGATGCTGAGATCAAGTATGGTGAGCAATAGGAGAACCGCCGGGAGAAGGTGGACGAGAATCGGAAGCCTGGACCGGAGATGGTGGTGGTGGAACGCTCGCTGGTGGAGATGTATGACCCCAAATAGGGTGAGGACCACATGTATATGCCTAAAGAGGAGTCGATACTGGTGATCCAGGATTCGGTGGAGCACCATTAGAATTAACAGGCGGTGGATCTAGCTAAGATGTAGGTGCTGAGGGTGGCGGAAGATCCATGGTTAATAGTGCCTAAGGACAAACATCACCAAAATATCTTGATCCTCAAAGAAAGTCACATCAATAGAAATATACTTCCAATGACGAGTAGGACTATGGTAGACATACCCTTTTTGAGTATGGTACTACCCCATGAATATTCATTTTTTAGCACGAGGTGATAATTTGTCCAACCTAGAAGACAAAGAATGAATAAAATAGACACATCCAAAAATATGAGGATGAACATACCACAAAGTACGATCGGGATGAAGAAAAACATAAGGAATAGCTCCTTTTGACAAGGAGGACGGAAGATGATTAATAAGATGACATGCTATAAGAAGAGCATAGCTCCGGAAGGACTTAGGCATATGAGTGTGAAGATCTAGACAACGTACAACATCCAACAAATGATGGTTCTTATGTTCAGCAACTCCATTTTGTTGCGGAGTGTGAGCACAAGAACTTTGATGTAAAATACCATGAGATTCAAGAAATGGAATGAAGGTAGAAGAAGAAAAGTATTCACGAGCATTTGTACGCAGACATTTAATAGAATAATCATACTGAATAGGAACTTCATTATATAAGCGACGAAAAGAAAGAAAAACTTTAATACGATCTTTGATTAAATATAACCAAGTTGTACAAGTACAATCACCAATAAAGGTGACAAAATATTGAAATTCAAATGAAGACTCTCGACTAGGACCGAACATAGCAAAGTACGACTCGAAACATGACGAAAAAAAGACACATGATAGTGTTTACACAATTCACACTTTTCGCAATTAAACCGAAGACCCGAACTACACACGATGGTGTTTACCCAAATCAAAGTTATTTTCGCAAGTTGAAAGTGACATCCTTGTGGGTAAGCGGGGGTTGCGCGAGACAAAATAGTTCCATTTATTAAAAAATAAAATGCCAGTAATTAGATAACAATGCCATAGAATTTTGTAACTTAATAGTAGTTGATTATTTAATCAATCAAAATTGGTAATGTATTTAAATATGAGTTGGTAATTTAATTCTAACTAATACTTACTTGTTTGCCAAAAATATCCACGACGAAAGATTTTTCACCGGATGCACAAATCCTTTGGATTTGATGATTAAATGGGTTCTTGTGACGATTATGGATATTAACCAAAATAAATGGCTAAAAGATAAATTGTGCGATAAAAGGTAAAGGTAAAAAAGTAAAAATGCAGAGAAAAAGATTGTTGAATGATCGGATCCTGTACAAAGAGTAATCTCCCACTATTTATAGCCTAGTACAAAACATAAATGTCCGTTGCGGTGATTTCGGTACCCTCTATTCCTAAATTCTCGGGTTGGCTTTTGTAACTGCTATTCTTATCCTTTGAACGGTTTAGTTTAAAGTGCTGACTTATCCGCTTTATTTGACCGTTAGTGTAACATACCGATCCTACGTTATCATCGGTGTCTTGCTCTATTAGGCATAGGGTCGCCATATCTTCGATTGTTAGCACGTGCTTCCCTGCAGCCTTTGGTCAACACATCAGTCCCATGGGCTTTATGGTTGTGAGGCTTAGATCGATTTTCGGGGTCAATAAATGCTCTCTTTCTTTTATATTCACCAAAAGATCAGCTTGTCTAAAATTCGCACGATCTCACTTGTCACTTCTTCATGATAGATCTTTTGTCTTCTTGCATGACGTGTGCCTTGATTGTTGAATCTCATCATTACTAATTCTTGGCGGTTCGATATCCCAACTTAGGATCTCACGCCCTTTTATTCTTAGATCATCTTTCAAGATACGATTTTTATTTTGGCTTTCACCTTTCCCAGATCTTCAACCTCAAAACCCTAGTTCCATTTCTATGGTGGCAAAAGATCAATCAACTCCCT
Source organism: Rhodamnia argentea (assembly GCF_020921035.1). Lineage (NCBI taxonomy): Eukaryota > Viridiplantae > Streptophyta > Magnoliopsida > Myrtales > Myrtaceae > Rhodamnia > Rhodamnia argentea. The sequence continues at coordinate 15,376,782 of NC_063150.1, forward strand.
CACTTGATGAGTATATTTCTCGGTACAAAGCCCGGATGAATGGTGTTGACACTTGATCTTTATCCAATAAGTAGGGGCAAAAGGGCACTTCAAGTGTTAAGATTTGTATACGACGCTTACTTTAATATCAATATATTTTTTGGATTACGTAAGTGCCAATTTTTTTTTTAAAAACGATTATTTAAGTGCCAACTCCAATAAAGTCGCTGAAATTTCCTACCAGTGGCTCTAAAGTAATTGTTTTTCTCCTATTAGGCACTAAAGTGATCATATTTTGGATCACTTAAGTGCCAATTTGTAACGTCCCAAGCCTTCACATCTACCGAGTGTAGCCTTTCTTACACTCAATACGCTTATATGTTGATGTTCAACCTTTGGAAGCTTGGGCTCGCTCTTTATTTTTTTTTAAAAGACACAATGTTGGTGGCTAGTAATTTCACCTAGAGGGGGGTGAATAAGTGATAGAGTGTAAATTTGTAATTTGTTGCGAAATTTAAATCACACAGCGTAGAATAGAGATCTCGGATGATGGAGACAGAGTGTATCTCAATGAGCAAGTAATTCAATTGATGCGGGATATGTAATGTGATCAATGCGTGCTGTTTGTGTGCAATTTAGCTATCACAATATATCTAGAGTGATTAAAGTAAGAGATAAGGAAAACCGCACAGAGGGTTTAAAGTGGTTCGGCTTTGGTTAAGCTTAAGTCCACTTCTTCGGCTAAGACCCAATCGGCCGGATTCCACTAGTAATTTACTCGGAGGTTACAGATCGTTGATCTCCTTGATACGCAGGACTTCACACTTAGCGTTCAATACTCGTGTGTACACCTCCTCACAATTACAATGGATGGATCAAGAAGTGTGTTGGAAATGGAATTCACTACGTGTAAGAATTATGAACACTTTTCCCTCTTAACGCCGATCTCTCTTTTTTTCCCTTCGTCTTCGAGATGTCTTTTCGTACTCTTCCGCCTCCAATCTAGCCATTGCAAGGCATCCAGAAGAGATCTATCCAAATCTACCATTTTGGACGAGATGATTACCAAAAGAAGATCTCTTAGCCGTTGGGGATCGCCGGAGGAAAGTCTTCCCCGCTTGGATCAAATCGCCCATACAATTACGATTCCGGATTTCCATAGATGGTTTCTTCCATTTGGAAAGTCTTTGTTTGTCTTCTTGGTTCCGCATCCTTGATTGATCTCTATCACCGAGAATCTTCAAAAATGATCTAGCTCGATGGCGTCTGTTGATATACATCAATTAAGCTCAAATTGAATTCCTCTTAAAGTTCTGATCACTGCTCGTGAAGTACTTCTCTCATAGCTTGAGCGTCATTCCAACGTCCGAGCAATGTCCACTCATCGTTTGAGCTCGAACCAGCATCTAAGACTCTCAAAAACATCTGAGCTAAATCCTTTTGCCATATTCAATCCGTGCATCCCCGCACCATAATCTGCAAAACAAGTAAATCACAGCATTATCTCAAAACACAAGAGTACTTGGATTGTTTTCTCAACTTCAAAACCGTCTAGGGATTTTTCTCAACAATCTCTCCCTTTTTTATGATGATAAAATGATCCACAATAGTAACAAGTAATTGAGTTAAAAAGGTGAGCAACTTTAGTAAAGTTACTCTAGTGAGGATCTTGCTAAGAAATAATTTTAGCGGTTCGTTCCTTGTACTTTTAGCAAGAATAAGTTCTGAAAAAGAATGCATTTGTATACTATAATGAGCAGTCTCAGAACTTGTGCTATCTCAATTGATGAGTTTGTATTCTAAGTGCGTATACTTATTGAGATATGTGATAGTTTCATATACGATGCGAGTATGAAAGTTGTAACTCCTCAGAGCATCACGTTTTGTCGGATGCTCGGAGCTTGTCCTGTTTAGCCAATGCTCTCAAGTTTAACTTGTCAAGTGAAAAATGTGATTTTGAGATAAGGAAACTTGTTCACCTGCTCAGCTTAGGAGAAGGTATTCCTTCTCGGATGGTGTTTCCACAGATTATGCTTCCCAAATGATGTTTCTGTATTTCAAGCTTAACCCGAGATCCCGTACTTGAGGGATTCTTGCCAGAGTACGCACGCATATCACAGATAGATTTCACATGGTTCATTCACGTATTTTTTTAGTCATATATCACATATATCACATCACGACATCACAAGTTATAACACTTATAATATAACACAATTATATCACACGTATCTCACAACATACCATTCTCCCCTTTTTTGTCATCAGCAAAAGGAAGTGACCCTCAGAGTTAGATACAAATTGTAGAGATAAAACGTTGCTCCCCCCGAATTCGATGCCTATTCGGGTCATCTATGCAGTATACTCAAATCAATCATGCTAACATTTAGATATGGAATTTTGCAGAGAATAATGAACCATTCAATCAAACGAATCAGAAAAGAAAAGAATAGTGTTCAGAGTGAGATTTAGAATATAGATCCAAACATGAAATGATGTAAAAACAGTTTAAGGTTTTGGTGTTTGGTCCGGATGAGAAGATGATGGGGCTTGATCTCAAGTAGAGGCTTGGTTCGTAGGTAGTTGAACTAGGACAAACTTGGATAGTTGATTTAGTTTAAGGTTCGGATCCTACTTCTGAGTGAGGATCCTGTTGTCTAAAAAGCCCAGCTAAGATTCTGAATGATCATGGACAGTTTTCTGAATTTTTGCAACCTCAGCATCTACCTTTGTACTCGGGCTTTCAACTTCTGAGCGTAGAGAGGTCCAAAAATCTGACCATTTTTTGTCCATCTCTTGTTGCCTCTGTGCTATCTCCCTGAGAAGGTCCGAGTCATTGGCACCGTTTGTTTCATCCATCCGAGTGCCCACATTTGTTGACTCCCCATGAGTCCTTGCATGGTGCTCAAATGATGAAGCGGATTTGCCTAGGAGATTTGCTATTTCAGCAGTATTAGTATCCGTTTCGGTTTGCTCCCTCTCGGACGTTCATTCTCGTGGAAGTGGCCCCTCGATCTCTATTCCCTATTCTAGGACAGATGATATTTCTTCTCTTGTTGTATGTTCTCCTTCTTCTATGTCCTCTTTCTCTTTTTCCCGCTGCTCTAGTTGAATGGCAGTCTCATCCTCATATGTTGATTTGACGATTGTTTGGATCAGCTCTTCTAATTCTGTACCATTTGTTGCTGAGCTGTCCGAGATGTGCTCCTTTTCAATTCCGTCAAGCAGCACCTTAGCAAGTTTTCTTCTTTTGATGCTAGATCTGGTTGATTTGTGAGCAATCATCTTGATCCTCCTCTTTCGAGTGGATTCTAAGGATGGTTACGAAGATTTGTTCTGTGGAGTTTCAATAGTAGTCTCCTTCTGAGAAAGATCTATGGGGATCATCTTCTTCTTTCTATCCCTCCAGCTTCCATTCGCAAATTTGTAACCCATCTTTGTGAGCATTATCTCGCCCAAACTTCCCTTATGAAGCTCTATGGATCTAAGTTCCGGAGGTACCACTATCCGCAAGTATCCAAAGATTCTGTTTATCAGAGATCCATAGGGCAGCTGACCCTTATTCTTCTTCACTACTCTCCTCATGTGCAGAAAAATTAGGTGAGGCAGAGAAAAGGGTTTTCCATTCAAGATGGCCCAGATAAGCTTTGCCTCATACCTTGAGACATCTGTTTTTGAGGAACCCTTTAGTCTTAGGCGGTTGATAACTACCTTATGTAGTATGATGGTCCTCAAAGGGAAGTGGTGATGCTCAACGTGTGGCTTGTTGGCCATTAAAAGTTAGGGTTGCCAGACAGCTCCTTGTAGACATCTTCATCTGAGACGGGAATCTTGGTGCAGCTAAACAACTCGGTCTCAAGAATATCTCGCAGGTCTTCAGCAATCAGAATGATGTTCTGCTCCCTATAAGAAAACTAAATTGCATTTTTGTCGATCATTGTGAAGTTCGAGTAGAAATAGGCGGTCGGTTCACTATAGGTTGGAGTGGTCAAGGAGCAGAAGTTGTGGAGCTGTAAGTTGGTGAGGGGATAGAGGATCTGCAGACCATTCCTCTCAAAAAAGTTAGATCAACGAGTCTGTTAGGCAAAATGCCTCTAGCAAGTAGTGCCTTGTAGCACTGTTGATGTTCTTTCGATCTAAACAGCCTATCCGCCTCTCCTTCATCAGCCAAGAACTTTATTGGTGCAGACTTGAAGAGAGAATAAATCAGTTCATCATCATCATCCCTCGGATATTCAGTTACAAAAATTTCTTCCTCCTTCACAACCTCCTTTTGAGCACTTCCCCGCTCAATCTTTACGGGTTCTCCAACATTTCCTTTTCCCTTTTCGGAGGGACTACTCTTCCGAAGTTCGATTTCTACCCCGGTAGTTGGCCCTATTTCTATCTGAGTGAGCATCTTAGAGAATTTGTACATTTCTTCCTCATTGAAGAACCCATTCATTTTTACAAATTCTAGAATGTTATTTTCTGACCTACCATCAATCCGCATCCCTTTAATGACATTCAATAGACCCCTAGCTAGCTTTATACTTTTGTCAACAGGCAAACTACCATTTTCCTCGGGGGTTCGGATTACCGTGGAAGAGATTCGTTGCTGAATCATCTTGCATTTCTCTTTCGTCACTCCTGTTGGTGAAATCTCTGCCATGTGAGCGATCAATCTCTATGCTTGCTTTTCGGCTTCGCTCGACAAGATAGTGAGGTTGTAATGGGCTGGAGCGTCGCCAGATGCTCTCTGTCCTCTGGATCCTAGATGAACAGAGCGACAAGAGTCAGCAGTTGAAGATTTTCGTGCCGAAAAATTCTTGGGCACCATGAGGAATAGGAGTTGTCGGGCGATTCTAATAGTGGAGCTTTGGGAGATTTAGGGTTTTGGGTTTCGTAAGATTGATTTGTGAGATTGAGAGAGCGATTTGTGACGGTGACCGAGTAGAAAAGGTTTAGGGTATAGAGGCGGTTTCTTAAAAAGGAAATTCTTTTGAAAATATTTTGAGAATTTTTCAACTCAATCAATTTAATTTCAATCAAGGCAATCAAATATTCAATCAGCACAATCATATAATATTTGTCGAATATTTAGGAAGATTGTGTTGATGCGTACCTTATTTGTTACAAAAAATAAAAACAACTTACGCGCCAAGATTTCGAACGATCAAATCTTTTGTCATATCTGCTCAGAGGATGTTGTCTTGGGATGATCCTCTAAGTTCGGAGATCCTTGAGTTCCTTCGGATGATGCTTTCAAGCTTTGAAGTCGCTGAAAGTCTTCAAATGATATTTTCAAGTTACGAGGCAATTTCTTCCGTCTAGATCTTAGCTCAAATAGGAATCATGGTAATACCCAATTCTTGTCTAATGTACTCAAATGTATTTTTGTCAAGTGACTTAGTGAATGTATCAGCTAATTGATGTTTAGAATCAACAAATTGAATGTTAACATCACGGTTATGCACATGATCATGAATAAAATGATGCTTGATTTGAATATGCTTAGCTAGTGAGTGTAGAACTGGATTCTTTGTGAGGTTGATAGCACTTGTGTTGTCACATTTGATTTCCACGTTGTGAGCTTCAACACCAAAGTCCTTCGGTTGTTGCTTCATCCATAGGATTTGAGCGCAACAGCTCCCTAGTGCTACATACTCGGTTTCTGCAGTTGATAGAGCTACGATGTTCCGTTTCTTGGAGAATCAAGACACCAGCATAGATCCCGAAAGTTGACCCGTGCCTGAAGTACTTTTTCTATCCAACTTACAACCCGCAAGATCAGCATCCGAATAGCCATGGAATACAAGATCTGATGTTTTGGGATACCATAATCCTAAGTTTGGATTAGTTCCTATGTACTTGATGATTCTTTTGATAGCAGACATATGAGATCCTTTAGGATCAAATTGAAATCTCGCACACTCGCAGACACCGAATATAATATCGGGTCGAGAAGCAGCAAGGTATAACAAAGAACCAATCATGCTCCTGTATAGCTTCTGATCAATCTGTTTGCCTTGTTCATCCTTATTCAATTTGGATGAGGTAGACATCGGCAATTCTGTTTTCTTGCAGTTATTTTGACCAAACTTCTTCACTAGTTCCAAGGCATATTTTTCTTGAAGTATGAATGTGCCCTGGTTAGTCCGATTTACTTGTAGTCCTAGGAAGAATTCGAGTTCTCCCATCATGCTTATCTCGAACTCATTCCGCATGGTCTAAAAGAAGTTCTTATTATAAAGCTGTTGGTTAGACGAGCCAAATATAATATCATCAATATATATTTGTATAAGCAGAATGTCTTTACCTTCCCTTCTGACAAATAGAGTTGTATCAACTTTACCTTTCTCGAAGCCCTTTTTAGTAAGAAAATTACTTAACCTTTCATACCATGCTCGGGGTGCTTGCTTCAGTCCGTATAGAGCTTTCTTCAACTTGTATACATGATCTGAGTTCTTTGGATCTTCAAAGCCTAGAGGTTGTTTGACATAAACTTCCTCCTTGATATATCCATTGAGGAATGCGCTTTTAACATCCATTTAGTACAACTTGAAATCATGGTGGCAAGCGTAAACGAGTAGCAATCCGATAGATTCTAGTCTTGTTCTTGGTGCATAGGTTTCATCGAAATCAATCCCTTCTTCCTATGAGTAGCCTTTTGCAACGAGCCTTGCTTTGTTCCCGATTACTTTTCTTTTATCATCCAGCTTATTCCCGAAGACCCATTTGGTTCCAATAACAGGATGATTCTTTGGTTCGGGCATAAGTTCCCAAACTTCATTCAATCTGAATTGTTATAACTCTTGCTGCATAGCTTTAATCCAGCTTTCATCTTCAAGAGCTTCTTCGATTCTTTTGGGTTCGACTTCAGAAGCTAGAGCAAAGGCATTTATCGTATCCTTGAGTTTGGATCTGGTTCTGACTTCTTCATCTATATTTCCAATGACCCGATTTGCGGGATGACCGGATCTGTATTTCCAGCTCCTATTTGATTTATCACGTTCGGTCTCGTTGAGATCTTCATCATTTGAATCTTCAAATGATGTGCTTTGCGGAGTATTTTCCATGTTCTGAGAGGTTTCATTTGGTTCTGCATCTTCGGATGATGGTTTTTCCTTCTCGGATGATGATTTCTAATTATCGGATCTTATTGTTTCTTCAGCATCTATCGTTTGAGTAGTCCGCTCATCTTCAAATTTCACATTCATTGATTCCTCGACTGTCCGAGAGTTCTTGTTGAAGACTCGGTAAGCTTAACTAGTTGTGGAGTATCCCAAGAATATACATTCATCTGATCTCTTATCAAACTTACCGGTCCGGTCACTTGCATTCTTAAGAATACAACATTTACATCCAAACACATGAAAGTATGAAATATTTGGCTTCCTTCCCTTGTAGAGTTCATAAGGAGTTTTCTCAATCAATGGTCTAAGGAAAACACGATTGATAATATAAATGGCAGTTGAAACTGCTTTAGCCCAGAAATGGGGTGGAGATTTGCTTTCAATTAACAAAGTTCGTGTCATTTCTTGTAATGATCTATTTTTTCTTTCAACAACTCCATTTTGCTGAAGAGTATATGGAGAGGAAAAATTGTGTTGAAAAACATTTTGATCACGGAATCCCGCAAAGTAGTGATTTTCAAATTCACCTCCATGATCGGTTTTGATGCTTCTGATTGAATAACTTTTTTCATTTTGAACTTTCTTAGAAAAGGTTTTAAAGAATGAGAATGCATCACTCTTGTGAGTAAGAAAGAATACCCATGTGAATCTAGTATAGTCATCCACAATAATAAGACAATACTTTTTACCTCCAATACTTTGTGTTTGAGTAGGTCCGAAGATATCCATGTGCAACAGTTGCAGAGCATGGGTAGTGATGACTTCATTTATGGATTTGTAAGAATTTCTTACTTTCTTTCCAAGTGTGCATGCTTCGCAAAGTTTTGTCCTTTCGAGTCCGGCATTTGGAAGTCCTCTCACAGGCTTCTTTTTGGAAAGTTTGTTGATTTGTTTGAAGCTTATGTGTCCCAACATCCTGTGCCATAGTTCTGAATCGTCTTTGTTGGATAGAAGACATTTTTCATTCTTAGACGATGTGTGCAGAAGATACATGTTGCCATATCTTCATCCGGTAAATGATGACTTGTTGTCTTGGCTTGTACACGAGCACTTATTTTCTGCAAAAGAAACTTTGTATCCAATATCACATAGTTGGCTAATATTAGCAAGATTGAAGTTCAAACCCTTGACTAATGAAACATCTTTGGTAAGTAGATTGCCAATCTTCACAGTTCCTTTGCCGATAATCGTTCCTTTATTGTTGCCTCCAAAGGAAACGTTTCCTCCATCAAGTTTTCAAAATTAATGAACATGGATGAGTCACCAGTCATATGTTTAGAGCAACCGCTATCAAGGTACCATTTGTTTCTTCTTTTGTTCGGTACCTGCAATGATCAAAGATTCTCACTTTTTCTTTGGTACCCAAATTTGTTTGGGTCCTTTGAGGTTAGCTGTATAAGTGTATCTAAGAATGTTACGAGTTGGCTGATTGATCTTTGAGCAGTAGCTCCCGGAGTGTTTCGGATCACCACAATTTGAACATCCCGAGAGAGTTCTCCTTCAAATCTTACAAATTGTTTCCTAAAGTGACTCACGTAGGCGCGTTTAGAAGGTTGCTGCTTAAGTCTTTCTTTTACTATCGGAAAATAATTTTTCTCATCACTTTTCTTTTCAAAACCAAGTCCCGACATGTTGTAGTAGGGAACTTGTATAGAAAGTATATGTTGCAAAGTTTTTGAACCGGATGAGAATTTTTTGTGTATCTCAAAAACTTCCTTTCTCAAAATGGAGTTCTCCTTTTTGAAAAGATTTTTTTTCTTTTTCAGAGAAACGGTTTCCTCTTCAAAAGGATTTCTTTCCTTTTTCAAGAAATCGTTTTCCTTTTCGAGAGCTTCCACCCTTGATTTCAATTGCCCATTTTCTCAAGATATGGAATCGGATTTCTCATTTAGTTGACAGAATTCTTTTTTGAGAAAATTAATTTTATCTTTTTGCGAAATATCCTTTTGTTTAAGGACAGCTACTTCCTTTTTTCGTTCGGAAAGTCTCTTGAGAGTAGCCTTGTATTCTAAACACAGCTCATCTATATACGCAGATACTTCGGGAGAGATGTTTGAATGAGTTACCTCAAGGTCATCATCCGAGTCCGCCATTAGACAGACATTTGCGTATTCTTCATCACTTTCACGTTCGGTATCGCTCCAAGTTTCTGCTTTCAATGCTTTCTTGGATTTCTCATCCTTGCCTTTCTTCTTTAATAGTGGGCAATTGGGTTTGATGTGGCCTCTTTTCCTACATTCATAATAGATGACCTCTTGACCTTCATTTTTGGTCTCAGAGGATCTTCTCCGATTGTATCGTCTGAGATCCATTCTGTCTTTGAAGTTCATACCTTGTTTAGCCATTCTTCTGAATCTTTTGACCATGAGCGCTAGTTCTTCATCATCTTCGTCTTCGGAATCTCAAACGTCGGAATCAACATTAGATTTTAACACGGTTGATTTCTTACCTCTAGTTGTGGTTTCATCATTGATTCTTTCTTCTTCATAAGATTGAAGAGTTCCAATGAGCTCGTCCATTGACAAGGGAGATATTCTTTGAGTCTCTCGAATGGAAGTTTTAACGTTGTCCCATTCCTTTGTAAGAGCTCGGAGTAGCTTGTTAATTCTCATCGGTCCGTAAACCGGTTGCCCATGATATGTGAAACCATTCACTATTTCGGTTAACCTATCAAACATTTCTTTCACTGTCTCTTCAGGCTTCATTTTGAATGCTTCATATTGTCCGAGTAGAAAATTGACTTTCGTCTCCTTTACTCTGTCTGTTCCTTCATAGGTGATGTGAAGCTTATCCCATATTTCTTTCGATGAAGAGCAATCTGCAATACGTCTATATTCAGTAGGAGATAATGCACTATAAAATGAATAAATAGCCTTTGCATTAAGAGCATATCTCTTGGTTATCTCGGTTGCAGATAGAGCAGCCGTCGGCGTTGTGTTGTCCCCCGCACTTGTTGTTTCTATTGTTGGTGTTACTCCTCTTTGTACAACATCCCGGATCCGGAGATCTTGGCATTTGAGGAATGCTTTGAATTTGTTATGCCGGTCGCTATAATCTTTTCCTTCAAAGTATGGTGGCCTGTTGTTGCTTCCACCTTCGATCCAAGAGGGAGAGCTAGCCATAAAGATAGTTAGCTCAGAAGTAAAAATACTTCACAAAATATGAGCACCAGGCTCCGATACCAATTGTTGGTGGCTAGTGATTTCACCTAGAGGGGGGTGAATAGGTGATAAAGTGTGATTTTGTAAATTTGTTGCGGAATTTAAATCACACAGTGTAGATCGGAGATCTCGGATGATGGAGACAGTGTATCTCAACGAGCAAGTAATTCAATTGATGCGGGATATGTAATGTGATCAATGTGCGCTATTCGTGTGCGGTTTAGCTATCACAATATATCTAGAGTGATTAAAGTAAGAGATAAGGAAAAGCGCACAGAGGGTTTATAGTGGTTCGGCTTTGGTTAAGCCTACGTCCACTTCTTCACCTAATGACCAATCGGTTGAATTCCACTAGTAATCTGCTCGGAGGTTACGGATCGGTGATCTCCTTGACACGCAGGACTTCACACCTAGCGTTCAATACTCGTGTGTACACCTCCTCACAATTATAATGGATGGATCAAGAAGTGTGTTGGAAATGGAATTTACTCTGTCTAAGAATTATGAACACTTTTCCTTCTTAACGCCGATCTCTCTTTTTTTCCCTTCATCTTCAAGATGTCTTTTTGTACTCTTCCGCCGCCAATCTAGCTGTTGCAAGGCATCCGGAAGAGATCTATCCAAATCTACCCTTTTGGATGAGATGATTACCAAAAGAAGATCTCTTAGCCATTGGGGATCGCCAAAGGAAAGTCTTCCCCGCTTGGATCAAATCGTCCATACAATTATGATCTCGGGTTTCCATAGATGGTTTCTTCCATTTGGAAAGTCTTTGTTTGTCTTCTTGGTTCCGTATCCTTGATTGATCTCTGTCACCGAGAATCTTCAAGAATAATTCAGCTCGATGGCGTCCGTTGATATACATCAATTAAGCTCAAATTAAATTTCTCTTGAAGTTCTGATTATCGTTCGTGAAGTATTTCTCTCAGAGCTTGAGCGTCATTCCAACGTCCGAGCTATCCCCGCGCATCGTCCGAGCTCGAAATAGCGTCCGAGACTCTCAGAAACATTCGAGCCAAATCTTTTTGCCAAATTCAATCCTGTGCATCCCCGCACCAAAAAGGATAATCTGCAAAACAAGTAAATCACGGCATTATCTCAAAACACAAGAGTACTTGGATTGTTTTGTCAACTTCAAAACCGTCTGGGGATTTTTCTCAACACACAAAGCACTCGGACCTACTTAACAATAATACATGGGCATGGGTAGAACTCGGGACCAAAAGATCATCATGTTCATAAATATGATCACAAGTCTAAAAGCTATCTCGGAAGTACTGGGAATGCTCAAGTGACTACTACTTATTTATCAACTAGGCACCAAATTCAAAAGTCACTACCCTGCTCCTTTGTCCTTCAAGCTTGAATAATCTGGGAAATGGGAAAACACTACAGTAAGAAAAACGTCTAAATCGTAGCCGTTCCTAGCTTTGGTTCACTTTCATTTACTAGGTTAAGCTATTAATATAATGAGACGGACAACATAGTTTGTTCCTTTATCCATCACCTAGTTTAGCCTAACTATGCACCCATTAACCGATATACGTGCAACAACATGACTTCCATAAAATCTATACAATGTTGAATGACAAATGCGTGCTAACCAATTAATGCATGCTTCTATGCATCATTCAATTCGACATTTCTACTCCGGATCATCTCTACTCCGAGACATCGTGGGCACAAACCACGACATTGTGATCGCAAGGCCTTGGTATCCCTCCCGCACACAACTCAGGAGTACTTCATTTTGTGACGCTTCCCCTGAAGCAGCTCAAGGGCCTCATTTTCCTTCCGGGTATTAACACGTAAATCTCGATGGTCAAATGATCTATGCATCACGTCACGCCTTTCCATGGTTGATATGCACTAATATAACAATCTAACACATGTGCCGAACCAGATTACAATTTATATGTCGGCGCAATCATCATATGCAATGCATTTAGTTACAAATCACAGGAAGTGTTTCAAGCTCATTAACATTGATCCCTTTAGGATAGTCATTCATAGTTGAAGATGCCACAACCTAAGGAGTATTTCACAATCACTTCATCTTGTAAGTGAATATCCAAAACCGGAGGTTCCACCGCCCATTTTGAGGTTAGCTAATTGTTGATACCTAAAATTACCTAAGGTGTCAAGTGACAAGTACGTGAGGAAGGCATGATTACCTATAGCTAAGTGTCTTGGAATCAAATCTTGATGAATCAAGAGGATGCCACGAGTCAGAAGCGGCGGTTCCCAAAAGTAGAGGGAAAAGACATGCGAAGAAACCATGACCAAAATAGTTACACAAAAAGGCGGTAATCCCAAAAGGTGGAAAAGGAAGTAGCACATGAATCCAGGAACTGTCGATGAAAACCATCGAAGAATGGAAGAACGTGCGGGAGTGGAGAACCGCAGGCAGTTACCAAGTAGCTCTATATAAATATCACAGGTTATTCCACAAGAAAGGCCCCCAAACAACTCAACCAACAAGTCTTTACTCTTTTACTTAGTTTCTAGTCTAGCTGTAGCTTTTAGATTCCCATCGTCTATTCAATTCCGGTGAGGTTCATATCCGGAGTTAGGTGTCGTCGATTAAATTTCGACATCCGCTCATTAAGTTCCTCATCGTCGATTCAATTCCTGTATTGTACCCATCACCCATCCCGTCTAATACCATCGATTAAATTTCGGTATTGTGTCCTACATCCACCATATAGTGCCGTCGATTAGATTCCGGCATTATGTCCTACAATTTGGTTCGGCCTCATTGATTAAATTCCGGAGTCGCACTTTAAGTCTTAGTACGTCGAAATCTATCTCACTATCGAATGAGTAGGCTGTCGGATTGCCAAGAGTCTATATCACACCTTTTGTGTTGATATAAGTATCTTTCGCATTTGACACTTTCTGTTCAAAACTAACCCAGGACTCCTTATTGGAAAACGAACGGATTAAGTCCGATAAAAGATTTTCGCATGGATAATCCTTTTGGGCCTCAACTTCTCTTGGGCCAAGACCCGAGAACCCATTTTGGGCCTAGTCGAAGGATTTTTAATGCGCAACTGTCTTTTTTAGCACTCTCGGTGGGACCACAAGGTATCGGTTCGAGAGAATGTTATGCCACGCACAAGGGGACGAAACAACTTAGACGGCGGTGGTGACGAACCCATGGAAGAAGTGCCTCGAGCGGAGTCATCAACTGCAATTCATGGGCTGGTGAATCAGGTCCAGGGTAACGATGATGAGGCACCTCGACAGCATATTGAAGAGCCTAGAAGAAATATGGAGATGACGCTTGTCATGTTATCGTCAATAAGACGTACTATTGAGGAAATCCAAAACGAGTTTGCAAACCATATGGTTCAACGAATGACTAATGTTGTTAGACCATTAATCATTAACACTTACCATGAGTGTGCTTCGTGTCAACATGAGATTGCGGTGCAACCTCAAAGTGAGAACTTTATCATGCCCGCTAGAAATCTTATTGCTTTAGCTACTGCGCTAACGAATATGGGTTATGCTGGGTAAAACTTGCCGCCAATGGTGCCTACGAGGATTTTACAGCGAGGAGAAGTCCTTCCTGCCGTGTCGGGTGGTAGTTCTAACCCTCAAGTAAATGCAGATCCAATTGAGGTGTTAGGATATGTTAACCGACAGGCTATGCCCGCTATTCAACCTATTGTTGCCCACGTTCCAGTGAATGAGCTCCTTGCACCCATGATCAATGAAGGAGCAATACCCGTTCCTCCTAGGGGGCAGAGCCAAGCCATGGAATAGGACCGGTTGCCCCAAGTTAGGAGACCAAATCAACCTTTCAGCCAGGGTATCATGTCCAGAAGCAATACGTGCAACCAGGATTCCAGCCAAGGTTACGACCACAAATTTCCCAACCATTGTTTCAAGTTGTTCAGCCAGCCCTACAATCAAGGCATCAAGCTCTGCAAAAACCGGGGTATCGTGTACCGTATCAACCAATGTATCCAAACCATCTAGCCGTCGACCCGGTGGTTGGATATAATGAGCTAGTGGTAGGGTATAAAATTAATGTTTATCGTAAGCCATACCCCGACTAGATGGATACGATCCTTTATCCAAGAGGATTTAAGATACCAGAGTTTACACTCTTCACTGGTGAAGATGAGCGATCTATATACGAGCACGTTAATCGCTTTTTAGCCTTATGTAGAGATGATGCTCATGTTGATCATTGGAAGTTAAGATTGTTCCCACTATCTTTGTTGAAGATAGCATTTACATGGTATATTGTCTTACCACCAAATTCGGTACTAACTTGGGAACGGATGGAACATCTATTTCATAGCCGATTCTAGTGGACCATGCCAAATTTGTCGATTGTTGATTTGTCAACAATGAGGCAAATGGTGAATGAAACTGTGACGTTCTAAAATTTAGTTGATTGAAAGAAAATTTCAAATTCCAGCGTGTAAAGTGAAATTTGATCTTGAAGTTTTATTAGTCGACGATTGGCTATCCCGAAGCGGTTGTCAAAAAAAGTCAAGTTTGAATCGTCAAATTTTGACTCGTAAAATCGATACTCGTCGCATGTTATTTTATCCTCGTCCGAACCCTAAAAGGAAAATACCATTTTTGCCCTTAGACGATCGAATCAAATGACGTTCGATATCCGCTTGTCAAAGTTACATTTTTGCTCTAGTATTTATGGGTAAAGAACGAAATTATTCATGTGTGTAATTTGAAGTTTGTGGGGGCCTATTTTTTTGTTGTTGTTTTGTTTATTATTATTATGTTATTTACTTCTTTTGGTGTTATACGGCTAATTGGTAATGGGATTTGAACAAAAAGGAAGGTGGGGCCCACTCCCAATTAATCCCAACTAAATCTTCATCTTCCTTCTATTTTTTTACCCCAGCCGAAATCCCTCGTAACTAGATGAATTCCTCTTGTTCCTATTTGATTTTTTTCTTCATTCATTACGTCATTCTAATGTGACGTCGGGCCAAAAACCTCCCGCCCAAGTTTTCCCTCACCCACGTGCCTTCCTTCTCTCTCTCATCTCTCTCTTTTTCTAGTGAAGCGACGTAACCCCCTCCCCTCATCCGACTTCATCTTCTTCCTCCAGCTTCTATTTCAAGCTTTGTCTTCCTTTTTATTTGCCCGCAACTTGCCCGACTTCCACCCCCGGCGTGAACCAACCCCATCTCCACCCGACCACCTCACTCCACCCTCACGCCCACATCCTTCGCTGGTTGTCGTGCTCGCCAAACTCGGACCACCGCGACCCACGAAGAACTAGCGGTCGAGATATAACCCTACGACCGTCGAGACGCCCCCGGGCCGAGGGCCAATGTGGCTCGCACCGCCGCGCCCGACGTCCGTTCGACCCACACCACCGACGCCACTCACCCTTGCACCTTCGTTTCACCTTGATGTCGCCGCACCTTACCCCGCACCTTTTGTTTTGCTGGCGCGCTACTCCCATTGACCGCGAGAGGGAGCCAACGCGGTTCGCACCGCCATGCTCCGTCTACGATCACTTCCAATTACGCCGTGCCCGGCCCCAACGCCCGTTCAACCACCCCGCGCCCTTGGTCCAACCACCCACGCCTTCCACCACCTTCTATTCCGTTGTTCCGCGCTACTTGAGATCCATTCGGACCACCATAGCATTTGTTTGGCCATTGGACAGCCGGCCCGACACCCACCTAGCCGTGAACAAGAATCGCAAGATCGAACCGAGGCCAACCCGTGAACTTGAACCGACTCGGACCAACGCCGTGCCAATCCGAGGACCCGAAGTGAGAGTTCCATTGATTGCCATGAACCCGAACGTAGATTTAAATTCAAACTCGTGCCGCCTCGCACTTGACCCGATGTCAAACGCAGGAGTTGTGAGTTAACCCCTAAACTCAGAATAGGGCGTTAACTGCGTTTAAGGATAGATTTAATATTATTAACGGCTAATTAGATTATTTAGTTGGGGCTAGATATTTTAATTGTCTGTGATCAAATTATTTCTCCGAAATCGAGTTCGGTAAATATGTTGGTAATATTAATTGGAATATGGATTAATTAATCACATCGGATTAATTAAGTGGGATTAGTATAGTTAATTACGTTAATTAATTATTACTGTGCGATTATTAATATTGGGTGATTATTATATCATTGGGTGGTTATTTGATTATTGTGGAATATTATGACTTATGTGCACTTGATGATTGGTTTTTCCGGTTATAAATGCAATATTTGGTGAATAATGTACATATATATGTAATTGCATGTAAACCAGAATTTTGAGCATAAAAATAGCATTGAGCCAAGTTTTGAGCACAACTGTTTGTGGGTTCATTTCAATGAAATGCAAAGATATAAAATTGGCTAGTTGCCTGTCATGCTTGTGTGATTACATATTGGATATCGTCTTCTCGGGTACGTGAGGACGAAGCCAACCCCCGGGTACGAGGGTTTGAGCCTGGTAAGTTCGTGTCGAGGATACTTGGAACCGCACAATTTATCATATGCCGGTCGCAACTTGTGACGGACCGACGCTCCTTACAGGAATGCTTGACCGTTAGTCCATGCCGAGGGTACTTGAAACCATATGGCTTGTCGGTCGCCGTCACCGAAGGAATAGGATGAAGCCCGGTTCTATCGGAAGAGTATGGTTTTGCTAGACTGGGATCGGTCATTAATAACTGGACCATGTGTGATGCATTGTGTATGCGAATTGTGATGAGTGTTCTGGTTATATGCCTTGGTTGTATGCAATTGATAACATGTTTTATGAATTGTTCATGTGTAGGCTGTGACATCCTGTAATCCGGCTCGTTTTGAAGCCTTGAATAAATGAAAAGTCTCATCGATGTATTTCAGTCGAATCTCACTCGGAATTGATCCCTCTCGAGCGGACTAACCAAATGGGAATGGCTAGCTAGGAAAATTAAGTACGTGGACCTAAGAACTTGATCCTGGACCGACTCTTTGGCCATGAAAATTGTCGAGGGAATATTTTGGACCAATATAGGCCGATCCTAGAACAACTAAGGAATGATTTGGGTAATACCCTACGCTTGGATCACGGGTGATTACGTTTGACCTCGTGTGGGCTCCGAACGTCCCTGAATTATTTTCTAACAATCGCGACCATCGGGACTAGTGATTGATCCTCGCAATTGAATGACAGCCAAGATCGTCATGGCTCGAGTAATTCTTAAACGTGATTTTAATCACGGGTCAATACGCGTAACTCCTAAAAGCCGCCCGTTAGTTTGAGATACGCTAAAAATTCTATTGATCGAGATTGGTCGCGAATTGAACTTCAGAATTTGACGTCGGACCTTCAGGGGTTTCAATAAATAAAATTTTGGACGTTTCCTCATCCTGTGTGAAATTCCTTCGCGGTTCGCCCCCGAGAGGTTTAGGAAAAGTAGATTTGGATTGGGTATGGGAAAGGATCCATTTGCCCTCGAAAAATACCCCATTTTTCACTTGGAACGAAGGGTATTTCGGTCATTTTCCCTTTTGGCCGAGATTGACTAGTCAATGAGGGGAGATAATTATTTTCTTTCTCCTGATTTTGTGGGCATAATTAATTATTATTAACCTATATTAATTATTATATTGGCCCTCTTCTTCTTCATTATCCAAGAACCCTCTCTCTCTCTAGCTCACTTTTTCTCTACCTCACTCTCCCTCTCCCTCACTTGGCCAAACACCCTCTCTCTCTCACCCTCCATTGCCGAAAATTCTTTGAGCTCTCCCCGGAGTCGCTTTGGATAGCTTGAGGTTCCTAGATCGTCGACAAATCGTCGACCGTGCAAAGGTCACCGGAACCGCTGTTTGGTTCGATTTTTTCCTCAACCGTTCAACGGACGTTTTGCGAGTTTTTGAAGTAGGATTGTTTCTAAACCTAAATTAGGTGACTATGCTGCTAAAAGACCATGAAATTGTGAGTTTTTGATGAAGAAAATGGTTGGATTTGAGCTTGAGGAGGGGCTGGCCGAAAATTCCATGGAGGAGGAGAGAGGAAGCTTGTTCTTGAGATGAATAGTAATTGCAAGAGGATATTTGTTTGGTCAAAGTTTGACCATAGTTACTCTACCAACCCTAGTTACTTTTTGTTCAACTATGGTTGCTTAATGCTATTTATTAATCATGGTTAAGTTAGTATTTGACTCTAGTTAATTTTTGAACCATGGTTAATTAATATATTAACTAGGGTTAATTTTATGTGACATAAAGTTGTTATGCCACAGTGCTAATTAAATGTGACATTATTATAGTATAGTACTATAGTCGTGAATTAATTATATGTTAGAAAATTATTATTGTTCGGCCGTGATAAATTTCCACGTTAGTATAATTTTAGTGGCGCATGATTTATAAATTGCTACGTTAGCGTAATATGGTTGCATGACGTGGATTGGATACTATGGTAGCATTAATTGATCGGATAGTCTGAATTAATATTTGGATTAGTGTGGATTAATCGGGTGATCCCGAATCATTAATTCTCTAACGTGAGTGAATCACGTGGTCCCGAACTATTCTAAGAAAATGAGAAGGTCGTATTCAATCAAGTCGTCCGAGGCCAAAGTGAGCCGTATTCGTCCGATTGTCCGAGACCGAGGAAATGTGAGGGTCGTATTCAATCAAGTCGTACGAGGCCAAAGTGAGCCATATTCGTCGATTGTCTCGAGACCGATAAAGTAAGAAAGTCGTGTTCAATTAAGTCGTCCGAAACCAAAGTGAGTCGTGTTCAACTAATTGTGCGAGACTTGATCCGGTCGTGTTCCTATGTGTCCGAGACCGAGATCCGTGGGTTGTATTCCTATGTGTTTGAGACCCTGGTATATATATAGAGCCGTGTTCCATAAAGGTCCAAGGCTCAATGTTATGAACTTGTATGATGGTGGTGGAGTAACGTGGAATATTTTTGAAGTAATGTGGAATCTTACGGAGTAGCGTGGAATATTTTTGGAGTAACGTGGAATATTCCGGAGTGACGTGGAATATTTTTGGAGTAATGTGGAATATTCCGGAGTAATGTGGAATATTCCGGATTGACGTGGAATATTCCGGATTGACGTGGAATATTTTTGGAGTGACGTGGAATATTTTTGGATTAGCGTGGAATATTCTGGGGTAATGTGGATATTTATATTATGGCCTGATGTGTTAAAAACGGGTCTTGGAGCACGTAGAATATTTTATTGTCAAACCGAGGCGTGGAACGCCGAGACGGGAGTAACGTAGAATATTTGAGAAGGTGTGAGAATTTTCGGAGAAAGAATGGGATTTTCTGGATTTTAATTGTGAATTTTTGGGTAAGAGGGATTGTCGGAAAATTTTTCAATGAAAATGTGTCCGGAGGCACTAGCGACACGATCTAGGGTTAGAGATTTTCCTGTTGAGATTTTATCTCACCCCGTCGTGGGTTCGTTGTTTTTCGGACACTCCGCCGCAATGATTCGACCCGGAGATCGAGACACCAGGAGAAGTTGTGTAACCTTCGGATGTTGAGTAGCCGCCTGGGATAGCGAGGTCGAGGCGTAGGATAGTTGGCCTCTTAGTTTTTGTAGAGTGATGTATTTTGGTTGTGTAGCGGGCTTCGACCACGTGTCTTTTGTTATAGGTGGTCACGGGCTTGTAAAGTGGCCCCTGAAGCCCTAGGTTTGATAGTTTGTAATAATTATGTATATATGTACATATGTGTGTTGTTACCATCCCAAGTTATCGTTGTTTGTTGGTTTTCTGTACGGGGGTTATTGTTGCTTCCGCGTGTGTTGTTTAAATTTTGTTGGCCTAAGGATCCTGGAGAACTGTACACAAGCGAGGCCAGGTGGGATGTCGACGGTTCATAGGGTTCGGGTCGTGACATGGGCCAACATAGGGTAAGATTGCATGTGATTGACAATTCAATATTATGTTTGAGTAGTGTAATATGATGTGAGTTGCACATTATTACTATGCTATTGATATTGCTTTGTATACATAGGATGCCTTGAGCGAGTCAGTATCCTACACGGACTTAGGCATTGACTCACATGGATTTTATATCTCACCCGTTGTTATTAAATATTTTCAGGACCATGATGCCGTTAGTATGCCCGGTGAGGTTTGGAGTCCCATGAGACCAGTCCTATGACGTTACTCATCTCCCTGTCCCCAAGTCCGACCTGATTTGGGAGCACCATATTATGACCATCCGGGTCGAGGAGGGGCTAAGCTTTTTGGTACCTCACATTTTTAAAGCCTGGTTCCTCCGAGATGGTGATATTTTATATGGGCCGCTCCGAGGATTTGATGGACCACCTTCTACGCCCCCGAGCTAGACATGGGACCCTATGGATCTAGATACTCTGGATGGGGAGGTTGAGGATCCGGATAGTGATGTGGACTCTACCCCTGGACCCCCGCCAAGTTTCCACCTTTGAGCGTGATTGTAGAGGCTTTTTTATGCGACCTTTTGTTGTGACCTGGGAGGGTGAGGATAGCCCCTCTAGTTGTTGTAGATACGAGTTAACCTTGATGACCCTTATATTTTTTTATTGGTCACGTGAAGGCGCCCTAGAGAGTAGGCTTGTAGATATTACTGTGACTCCCGAGGGTTAAGAAGTATCTATAAAATAAATAAAAAGATTGTTGCTAAATTATTTGCTGTTATCGTTACCCTACTTTTCTATCCCTATTATTTGATTTATTGTTTGGGAATTGTACGTTCCGCTTGCATTAATTAAAAGATAAAAATAATGGGTCGATGACGTGCTTGGGACGTCGTCCTTTTATGACCTGAGGCGATTTGGTAGGGTTGTTGCGGGGCCGGAGATCGGGGCGTAACAAAAACTGTCGATCAATTTATCACAAGATTCAAGAAAACTAGGAACAAATGCTTGGTCCCTTTGCTCGAAAGAACATTTGTGGAATTTGTCTTCAATGGGTTGAAGTTTGAAATTCGAGATAGGATGGTTGGTTAACCGCGGGTCGACTTGTTCGAACTATCAACAATAGTTGTCAAGCATGAAAGTCTGCTCGGGGAAAAAGATAAAAGACACCCACGAAGAGGAGACATGAATTTTGCAAATTCACTTGACCTTGACCAAGAACCAATAGATCCTGTTGATGTGGCTATTGCTCGGATGTTCATCGACCAACCTTACATTTGTCAAGCTTTAAGACCCGCGAAGGTCAAAGAAAGATCGACCATCATGGTTAAGGCTAAAGAAGCGGTGTTTTATTCTTTCGACGTAAGTCGAACCAAAGAAATTTTCGATCTATTCTTAGCCAATGGACAAATTAAGGCGACCGAAGGGCAGAAAATACCAAACAAGGAAGAGATAGTTGAAAAAAAGTATTGTAAGTGGCATCACTCATGGAGCCACAACACCTCGGATTGTTTAGTTCTTAAGAAAAATATCAAAGAAGCAATTCGACATGGAAAGATCAAGTTTGCCGATGACAAAGGCAAGTCTCTTATGGATATAGATACCGATCCTTTCCCGGTAATGACGGGAATGGTATCTTTGCGACAACCGAGTAAAGGATACAGGTTGTCAAATCTTTGTACTCGTTGTAGAGGTGAGTTGTAAAGAATAGATCGACACAGAGGAGATGACCGGTAGGTCGCCGGATCAATTAGAAATATAGACAATCAACTCAAGACAAGCAAGTGACGCCTACAGAAGTTCCTGCATGACGAAACATTCATAAGTCATTCGCACAACGATACAAAAAAGGAGATCCCGCAATTGACACTTTGGGAGAGCCAAGCAAAAAGTTTGACTATTATGTGAACTATGGCCCTCCATTGGCTTACCCTCCAGGGAAGAACGGATGGGGGAAGCAATCCGATAACGATGTCCAATTAGACTATTGCACTCCGATCAGGCCCCGATACCAGCGGACTCTTAAAATTCCCAGCAATCCCTTAGAAGGATCCTGGTATGAGATGACAGAGGTCCAAAAGGAAAACAAAGTCATGACCCGCACCATGAAAAGAAGGTTACAAAGAAAAAGAAAAGCTCACACGCTACGGCGACGGATTACATTGGTTGACCATGAACCGGTGATCGCTACTCCAAGTCGTCCTAGACCTTGAAGGGCAAGAAACTTGGTCCGGAGACGCAAACCAGAAGAGGCACTACCAACCGAGGAAGGTTGCGGACAGCCTGAACCCCGGGACTCTTCCAAACCAAAGTCCCAATTCAGAGCTCACACCAGCAGATCGGTGTCGCCCCTAAGCTCATGTATGGTACAAGCTAAGTTACCCAATGAGTTTCATTTAGAGTCGCCTCCGGTTGGTCACGTTGATGAAGTAACGGCACAAGAAGAGGAGAGTGCTCGGTTCTGTTTCGATGATGAGGAAGTCATGGAGTTCAAAAAACCAATGGAGAAGATCTCGAATCATTTGAGGTAGCTCAACATAAATGCCATCGTCGATTCAATTCCAGTGAGGTTCATATCCAGAGATAGGTGTCATCGATTAAATTCGGCATCTCGCTCATTAAGTTTAGTATTGTTGATTCAATTTTGGTGTTGTACCCATCACCCATCCCGTCTAATACCGTCGATTAAATTTCGGTATTGTATCCTACATCCACCATCTAGTGCCGTCGATTAGATTCCGGTATTGTGTCCTACAATTTGGTTCCGGCCTCGTTGATTAACTTTCGGAGTTGCACTTTAAGTCTTAGTACGTCGAAGTCTATCTCACTATCGAATAAGTGGGCTGTTGGATTGCCAAGAGTCCGTATCACGCCTTTTGTGTCGATATAAGTATCTTTCGCATTTGATACTTTTTGTTCAAAACTGACCTAGGACTTCTTATTGGAAAATGAACGGATTAAGTTCGATAAAAGATTCTCGCGTGGATAATCCTTTTGGGCCTCAACCTCTCTTGGGCCAAGACCTAAGAATCCATTTTGGGCCTAGTAGAAGGATTTTTAACACGCAACACTAACATATCCCTACATTGATACATCATAAACTCATATTCTACTCCTTGGCGCCAGTATAGCAATTTATCATTGCATGCCTACCCATAATACATCTTACATGTCGTGAGCATACGGTAAGGAGTAATGCGGTCGGTATAATCACCATATCCAGTGCCTTTAAGTAGCAATTACGGCAAGGACCACAGTTATATTCTCACTGACTTTCCTTGGTTTAACTACCTCTAGGTAAAACCAGCTATAGTAATTGAAACCTTTAATATTCTACCACCAAAGAGTCCTCTATGATTACGTAGCCAATTTAATCCATTATTTCTATTCTGAACTGAAACTATTCTACCTACTTCTATTCGGTTTGGCCATCATCTTCACGGGACTGCCCCCACAGACACAATCCCGCAACAGGAGTAGCGGCACACCATTGAGGTTACTGACCAGATTACTTAAAAGCATAAGAATGTCGTATAAACTTGGACTATCACGTGCTTCTATTCAACCTTCCGTGGGCCACTGCATCGGAACAACAAACATAGAAACGATTTTCCCTGTTTCGATGCTCAATTCTCATGATTTCGTTCGACATCCAGAACACAACGTGACAGCGAAATGGAAGGATTTCTTGCCTTTCGTGGTGACTCGTCCTCGGAGGAATGAAGAAACGGGCGCTGGTTTGTTGTGCTTTCCCCCTCTACTGGTTGTGCGACAAAATGGATGAAAGAGCCTCTCCCAAAGCTTGCTGGTCGAATCCCTTTTTGCAAGATAATCATGAATGAGTGAAAAATGGGTTTTAGAATCTTTGGCATGCAGTTTAGCATGAGAACTTGAAGTTTAACGCCACCTACATATCACACCTGTCATTTGCATGTCAATAGTGGGCCAAATGCCACTAGATCAGTCCTTAATTTCCCTTGCTTGTACACCTGCCCTCTACCACCCACAATCTGTCCATTGGATCCACATGCCTTTACTTCCCCCTTTAACCTTCTTAGGTCCACCTTCTTACACACGTTTTAGTGCAAGGCACCTAGATACCAATTGCATTATTTTATTTCACCCCTTCACAATTTAAATTCTTAAATCTTCTGCAGGTGGACGCAATTTCGAGATGTGAAGACAACTTGGGTTTATGAGACGTGACTTTAGCTCAAGGGAAAGAAGATGGCGCCAATTGTTTAATTGCATGGTGAACCATGCAAGCTACGTGAATCGGCCATTCCCATTGTGATGTGTTCCCTTTTCTCATTAGTCATTAATTCTTCAGAATTATAGTCATAACTCTGAACTAAGCCGTCGCAATGGTTTGGCCTTGATCACGTCTCTCTCTCTTTGCATCCAAGGCTCTAGTAAAGTGTGATGTCGAAGACCCTTCCTTGAGTTCCAAACTTGACGCCATACCCGTTCTTATTGTTTTATTCTCAAACGGTTTGGTTTCCATCGCGTGGGCTCATCTCCAAAGATATACAATCCTTCGAAACACATATTTCCGACTAATATGCTTAACCTTCTATGGTAGTTTACATTGATGACACAAACCCTCTTGTCATGTCGTTCAGCCAAGCCGGAATTTGGGATGTGACACAATTTTTTTGAAAAATGATTATTTAAGTGCTAACTCTGGGAAGGTCGCCGGAATTTCTCATCGGTGGCATTAAAGTGGTCGTTTTTTCTCTGATTTGACATTTAGATGATCTCAAAAAAATATATATATTGGTATCAAAGTGAGCTTCGTACATAAATATTAACACTTAATGTATCCATATGCCAATAAGTATGTATTAAAGGCAAAAACTCAAGATTTGAGTTTCCGATCGCAATGGAACTTATTTCTCACCCAAAAAGTGTCATTTAGCTTTACATTCAGCATTAGCGCTTCATTTTGTACTTAAATTTCATCATATTCATTTGTACTTAAATTTGCAATCGTGCTTTTTCTTGATATATCTGACCTTGTTATAAGCGGTTTTGATTGAGCAAGCGTCTTGATTTATCGCCAGACTAGCTTATCTGCTGCCGATGTTGTTGAGAGATGAATAGCTAGGAATATCGTTCACAGTGTTCGCACGTCGTAACATATTGTCCATACCAGCTTGCCTGCATTTTGATTTTCCAATGAAGGTCGGCTTCGGATGCATTTGTTTTCTATCACAAAGTTGCTATCTTTTGCTCAATGAATGTGTCGCACGGCGCACATATTTTAATCTGTTCATCCTTTTCAGTAGAGGCTACTCATGAACTTTCTCATTAAAATTATGTAAAATTCCGCAACTGACGACAATGTACGTGTACTTCAAAAAACATTTCGAGTTGAACAAAAGTCAACTCATGAGAACAGGATTTGAAATTGAAAACTGAGAATCACTTAAAATAACATTTAGTGCCTACGAATACTTGCCTAAAAATAGTAGCAAGATTCAAATAAGTGCCAGCAAGTTCAGATTACCCAATCGGGCCTACAATAGTCTCTCAATCGTTGGGCTTTTACAACTTCGAAGCCAGGACAATCGCTGGGCGTGGGCCCAAGCCCATGTCTCCCACACTCTTTTCCATCCAGCCCAACACATCTGTCTCTCTGCTACACTCAAACATGGAAGTGATCATTCCCGCAGAAAATTGCCATTTCATTCCAAGCTTCAGAGCTCTCCATCCCAGAGCTCTTCCACTGATTTGAATGGCCCTTTGGCTGAGACAAACTCTTCCTTGAGCATCATTTTCTTCTGCGGGATCCGCTCGATCTTCTCATGGTCGCCCTCCGTCAGTTCCCAATCGAAGATGCCGAGGTTCTCCTTCAACCTCTCCTTGTTGAAGCTCTTTACCACAAATGTGACTCCTTGCTCATAGAGCCATCTCAGACATACCTGCCAAGAGCAATCCCCAGATGTTGCAGTTAAATTTGCAGATAGCAATCCATTTTGACTTGCAAGGTTACTTTCAATGGTTGGATTTGCTCATAATCGGGTGTCTTGTAAGTCCGATTTACTTATAATATGACTCGCATATGTACAAATAATAGGAGTCCGAGCAGTTGATTCGAACAATAAACATTCCAGATGTCAAAAAAAAGAAAAATAAACAATCAGCTTTGATAGTAAAACCTGGGCGATGCTTTTTCCCCGAGCCTTCGCAATCTCTTTAAGAGATTCATTCTCCATGACTTCATTCGTTCCCCAGTTCGTTCCTCGAGCTCCCAAGGGAGAGAAAGCGGTGATGATGACGTTATTCGCTTTACAGAACTCTCTCAGCTTCTTCTGCTGCCAGAGAGGGTTCATTTCCACCTGAGACAATCATCATACAGACAGTTATTGGGTCATTTACAATGTGAACACTCACATACCGCCACGTCGACTAGTCTTCAACTTCCTTTAAATCTTGAACCAGAAGGCTCACCTGATTTACTGTTGGAGGGATCTTGGCAAAGCTAAGGATGTTTCCGAGTTTCTTGCAAGAGAAGTTGCTGACTCCGATGGACTTTGTGAGACCTAACCTCTGGCATTCTTCCATGGCTGCCCAGACTGCCTCAAAATCCATGGGCATAAGGTCAGATTCGTCCCCTGGGTACATGTACGACCCTGGCTTACAGCTGATTGGCCAGTGGATGAGATAGAGGTCAAGGTAATCCAATTGAAGATTGCTGCACATAAAAAATAGTCATTGAGCTTTGGCCCGCCAAAAATGGAAGAAAATGAATTTGAAAAGAATCAAAGTATTGATACTGATGCTAATAATGAAACTAACATGGACTCCAACATTTATGGCTTGGGTTCAAAAACTGTGATGACTGGAAAAGCCAATCATTAGTTTCTCTGCTAAATTCAGCAACGACATCATTCTCTTCTTCCATCACCAATTAACTGAAGTAGAGGAGGCTCCCTCACTGTCGTAGCCAAAGGACAACTCAATAAACCACATAGTACGGTACACCTAACATAAACAATTTGCATTCTACAAGTGCAAGTGATGTACAGAAAAACACTCTTTGGTTCGTTATGGTGCAAAATGTTTGAGCTATAGCTGATGTGAAATCGAGTTTACTCATGCTCTCACATAATTTATTCTCTCAAGTTTTAATCACAGCTATAGATTTTCCTAACCCCGAGAATCCGAGAGGGCCCCAACTTAGATAAACGGAGGTGCATCGCTACAAAATTTTGGTGTTAGAAGCAGCCCGACTCAAGTCTGAGGAACATCCATGAAACAAGCTAAACAGCAAGCACTTTCATTTTTCTTGGGAAGACCACTAATTTCTGTTCGTGCCTCAATAGCTGATCCGACAAACACCCGCTACTGAGAGCCCTTTCAGGTGGTTATTCAAGAATCATGAAATTCTAACTAGCCAACAAGTTAATTTGTTGTCACCCGTCAGTATGTTCAAACTCATCCTTTGAAATCATTAACAAACGAGAATTGATCAAACCAGATACGCCGATAGCTCGATCGCAGTACAACTATCTACTAATTCCAGTACCAAGACAGACCCAGATAGCAGGATTATGCAGAAAACAGTTTGCAAGCAACAACACCAAAAATGGTCGAAAGAATCCACCTCAATTCTATGCAAAATTGGTCCAATCGATCATGGTTACCTCAGGGACTTCCTAAGCGCAGGCACGACGCGATCGGCGTGAGCGTCGCTAGTCCAGAGCTTTGAGGTGACGAAGAGCTCGGCCCTCGAGCCGATGAGCCCGAGCCGGAGCGATTCGGCCAGGACTTCCCCCAGCGGCTCCTCCGACCCGTACTTGGAAGCCGTGTCAAAGTGCCTATAGCCGAGCTTGATCGCCTCCAGCGCCGCCGACCTCATTGCGACCACGTCGAGGGCGTCCGCCGCCGTACCCAGGCCGATCACCGGCATCGGACGGCTCCCGGCGGCAGTTGAGGAACTCAGCCGCACCTCCGGGACCCTGATCGCCGTCCCTGAAGCGCTCTCCATTGCTGCTCGAACTTCGCCTGCTTGCGAAGACAATGCGGAGAGGGACCGATAATGATTTCGGGGGCTGTCGGCACGCGAAGTGAACTTGAATTGAGGCGTCTATTCGTCACGAGTCAAAGAGTTTGAACGTAATTTTTAAAACTTGCTTCGCGTTTGTTTGAGGCAGTGTTTTTCAAAATTTTGTTCTTCCAACTTTCGCTTATTTGCTACTTCGAAAATGACTTAATCAATAAGAAAAAATACTTTTTGATTGACGAAAAATTCCTACATAAAATTAAAAAAAGTAGAATTGTTAAATTTAATGAGTTGAAAATATTTTTTGAAATTACTCTGTCCAAACTTTTTTTGTTTTTGTTTTTGTTTTTGTTTTATTTTATATTTTTATTTTTATTTTTCTTGTTCTCTATAGATTAGTTGGCCAACGACCGGCCACATAGCTCTTCCGAGGCCGACGAGGCTCGAGCTCGCTAGATCTCAATAAGACTCGACCTTATGTGAATAAACAAATTAGATCGTGAATGAATGTTCGACCCTCAAATTAAATTGTGAATGAACTTTCGACGGCATATGCTTTTTTTTCAGTGTAGAGATTCCCAAGCACACACTCAATTAAGTTGAAATCAGTGCCACTAGATTCTAAATTTCATGGTAGTTTGAACTTTGTTAAGGAAGCTTCTTACGATTTCGACCATAAGGTCATGCATTTCAACAAATAATACGCTGTCAGCAATCAATAAAAACGGTTCCAACCGATTTAACGAAAAAATGCAGGAGAAATGGTAAACCATGCGCTAAATTTTTGAAACAATTCTAGCGCGTTTCCAACAACTTTCATTTTTTGACAATTTGAAAAAAGACAAGGAAAATAGTGAAATTAAAATTGGCAAATTTGATCGGTCACTGAAACTATTTTCCAGGCCCGATATGAGACCAACTCAACAAAAGAACCCAACGGAAGACCGACTTAATCAAAATCAATTTTGACCAATTTGGTGCCAATTTGAAGTGTTCTCCAATGCTCATGAAGGACATTTTGACCCAAAAACAAAAAAAAAAAAAACCGTGCAACGTGACGTAATGCACATATCTATGCACAAATGTCAGAAGTTAAAAAACATCATAATCTAGGTATACATCTAAAACATGGGATAAGTACACCATGAGTGCCATAACTTATGTATGGTATTCACTTGAGTGCCATAACTTTCAAAATATTCACTTAATTGCTATAACTTTCAAAAATCGTTCACTTGAGTACCTGTCACGACCTAAAATTCGGATTGACTTCCGGGTTAATGGATTACCAAATTAATTAAATGAATTAATTAACTTAGCCCGAACTCTCCCAAGCTCTACCAATTCGTAACTTAAGTTCACATGATTTCAATCAAAGGATTTTCGATTTTTGGAGCCGCCACTAATCTTTTTCGGAAGGTAGATTAGATACCTAAATAAAGTATGGGAGAATACTTTATTTTCTGCTAACCAGAGATTTAGGTTCGGGGACTTGATTATGTTAATTTTTCAATTAACACCCTTTCGGTACCATTCTTGTGAAAATTTTCTTGATTGGCAATTCCAATTGATTTCAATGAATGAATTTAGGTGCAATTTATTTTTGGGTTTTCTTGATTAGATGAATGCTATGCAACTATATGAAATGAATGACGATGATATTGAGAAAATGTATTTTGATGCATATAAAGGAAAGTGAATTCTAACTACATGATGTGTAACATAAAAACTAACCTATATGACATGCAAGATGATTTATCTACATCATGTGGTATAGTAAAAAAAATGCATGAATGACTTTTGGAAAAGTTAAATTTGATGGAACGTGGACATGAACTTCGAACTACATGGCATGCAATATGGATTATATTGATGACATGAAAATGCATGAATGACATATAATAATGCATGACGAATTAGACTATGTGAAATGCACATGGAATGTCATAACCCTTTAATGAATTTTCGGTTTTATGATTTTTAGTCCAACAATTAACACAAATTGATTAATCAAAATCCAATTTATATTAAGAGTCATCTTAAGATATAATTTCCGAAAAGAATTCATTTAAGGTCAAGATATGATGATTTTTTTATGATTTTTATGATTTTTTTAAATGAAAAAATGAACCAAATAAAAATATAATAAACCTTGAGCATAATACACCTTATAATCTGAATTTTTCCGATGAGTTCGCTTCGTACCCGGGAGGTGGGGTCAGAAGGTAATTTATTCACGTCGTACCCCGGGGGTGGGATCAAATAGTGAATTTGCTAATTATGAAATTTGTCAGTCCGGTCCCAAAGTTATGGGATAGGTTAGACAAATCCATGTGCGGATGACGTCGTACTTCGGGGGTAAAGTCGGATAGTCATCCACAATGCACATATTCCGAGGGACAAGGCACAAGGGAGCATGTATTATACTCAAGGTAGATTATAAAAATATTTGAATTATACTAAGGTATATAAAAAAAAAAATTAATTTCTCGGCCAACTAGGGGTAGGTGCCGAAATTTTAAAGGGGATAGGCCCCTATCCACAAAGGATTTCATATCTTTTAAACTTAGGAAAGTTATCACATGAGATTTGAAAGAGGTTTTAGATAATCTCCCGAATTTTAAAGATATGCTCAGAATTCCCGATCGAGGTAAAAATCTTATCCGATATGCTCAAAATTTTCAGATGCATTCGAAATTCGATCACCAGATAACCATGAATATTCTAAATAATGTGCACAATATCTTTATGCCAAGATCAAGTCGATCAAAACATATGCCAAAGATAAACTCAGATGCTTCACTAGTCAAGTGCGATTTTAGGACGTGACTTGAACCCAGATTTTCTCGAAAAGTCAATCCGCAAGAAAGATCAAGTATCCAACAAGATAAACATGATATCCACCAAGACAAATGAACGTGCAGCCAAATTTGATTTTGGTAAGCAAAGTTTAATTTTCTCTTCAAATGATCCACCTTTCCTCATCCAAAATTTGATTTCAATTTTTTGAGAAAATTATCCATTTTTAATTTGAAAGAATTATCTTTAAAGGTTGGAAGAATTAGCTCCGATAATCTTCAAAAAAAAAAATTCATTCGGATCTAGTCTTATCTCTAACATCCAATAACATCAAAGAATCACAAGACAAGCCAATTTAACAATGGATGTACACTCCCATGAAAATACTTGTTAGAGATAATCACTAGAATAAACAAAACACATCCGCATCATATCAAAACTCCACCCACTACATGAGATAACGTCAAATGACTATGGGATAGGACTAATCCAAGTAATTGTGATAGCTCAAGGCAGGAAACATCCGATGATCATACGTTCGGCCATTGTATATGTATACGCAAAAAAATTCCAGTTTTTTTTAGAAAAAAACTCATTCTTGCTCAATTCAATTCGATCTTGAGAAAAATCGGCGAGCGACCTTTGCTTGAGAAAAGGGCATAATTTCTATCAATTTGAGCTTGCTAAAAGAAACAGCTCCCGCGCAACCCCTTCGGTTTTTTGGCATCAATTTGATGGAAGAATATGCAATTTTTCTAAACTTGATTGCGAAACCATTCTACGTTCAAAAGAACCAAGGAACAACATGTAAATTCTCAAGTAAATATGCATGGATCAACAAATAAGGATCGAGAAAACTCACCTCTTGCGAACTGAGTTCTCCAACAGCACGCTCGATGAGTTCCACCCTAAATTTGTGCTTTTTGAAGCACAAATCACCAGAGATTGCCTCCGGTTAATCTATCACACGTAGCACAAGGATTAAATCCTTAAATAACAGCAAAATAAGGACCAATGCACCTTAACCCAAAGCTGAACAGCAGTGTGAATTGGATTGGACAGCAGCCCTCTTTGGATGGTTTTTTGGCGGTGAACAGCAAAGACAGACAGATGTGGACTTCGTGAAGCTGTGTTGGCGGGGACGTCTGACTTTGGATGAGCTGCTGGAGTTGCGGTGGTGTGCAGTCACGGACGAGCGACGAAAGAGGATTCGACGAAGAGTCGACGAAATTTTGAGGGGGATTTGTCTCGACCGCGGGGGAAACAATCGGACCCCTTCGTACTTCGCAAACAACTCTCAACTCTCTTCGCCCAATGTGTGCCGAAAATTTTATAATGGTCGACCCCCCTGAACGTGAATGAGCTCTTGTTTATATAGAGTCTTGAGCCAGAGTCCTAGTAGGAGTAGGAGTTGTCGGAAACCGTCGGATTATCAACCCTAGCTAGAATAGGATTTATTATGAACCGTTAGATTTAGGTTTCTGAATCCGATAAAACTCTACCTAGATAGGATCCCCAAATCATTAGAACTCTTGAATTATTTGAACTTCGAGGAGTCCTAATCCACTAGGACTCTATGAATCTCGGCCAAAAGGGGTAATGATGAAAGAAATGGCTGAAAATGGCCTCTTTTGTGGGTTTAGAATGCAATTTTAGGCCTAATTGGGTTCTAGATGATTAATGGCTAATTAACTGGGGGCTTCACTTCACGATGGGCTAATTTGGAGTCAAATTAAGGACCGAACCCATCATGGAATTTCAGCCAGCCTTTGTAATGCCTCGTTCGAATTTTCTAATCAATCCATGGGCTCGTCTCACATTCTTGAACTCAACTAAGGCTTTTCTAAATAACGGACATTTAACCGAATGCCTTATTTGGATAATTTAAGCTTGAACGAAATAAAATTGGCTTGAAGTTAAGTTCAATTAGCTTAATAAATTCGGCACACCCTCTGCCCGAACAGAATTTTTTCAAACCGAATCTGATCTTGGTGAACGCTAAAACTAAGCTCAATTGACTTACCTCTGATTCTAAATGTAATGACTGACAAAAATTGAATATGCAATGCATGAGAAATCATTTTTGTGAGAACAATGTCTAATTCTCATTTTATACTTATGTGAATGATTTTCTAAAAATCAAAATTTAGGTGTCAACGATACCACGTCAGAGCAAAATCATTCACTTAAGTGTTATAGCCGTACCACGTCGGTTTTCCGGCTTGCCACGTCATCTTTCCGGCGAGCCACGTCATCTTTCCGGCGAGCCACGTCAACTTTCCGGTTATCATGTCAGATTTTCCGGCATCCACGTCAACATGGCACTCAAGTAAACGATTTTTGAAAGTTATGGCACTTAAGTGACTGTTTTGAAAGTCATGACACTCAAGTAAATGCCGTACAAAAGTTATGGCACTTCTAATGTACTTTTCCCTCTAAAACATACTATGATCGAGTAGTTTGGATGATGCTAAAAAGTGACGCCAATATCTGGTATCTTGACACTGTGTGCAGCAATGACATGTGCGGCCGAAAGGAGCTATTCTCGCAGCTAGATGAAACGGTTCGTGATGAAGTCAACTTCGGGAATAAATCAAAGATTCTCATGATAGGCAAAGGTAACATTGATATCAAATCAAAAGATGGTACTAAAGTTACTGTCGCAGACATTTTCTTTGTGCTGGGACTTTTTTGGAATTTGATAAGTATTGGGCAACTTTCAGAAAAAGGCCACAAAGTTAACATTGAAAATGGAGTTTGCACCATTAGAGGTGTAAACGATAAGTTGATCACGGCAGTGCATATGACAAAGAACCGGATGTTCCCTCTATCTCTCCAGACGAAGTCTTTGTTCAATTTTCAAGCCATGGCCAAAGATAGCAAGTGGTTGTGGCATCTTCGCTTCGGTCATCTAAATTTTCGTGGACTAAAACTATTGGTCCAGAAAAAGATAGTAACTGGGATGCCTTTGATCGACAGTCCAGATAGCCCATGTGAAGGATGTCTCGTCGGAAAACAACATAGAGAATCCTTTCCAATTGGAAAAGCTAGAAGAGCCAAGCAGCCTTTGGAGTTGGTACATACAGATATTTATGGCCCAGTTGAGGTAGAATCAGTTGGGCAAAAAAGGTACGCATTAATTTTTGTCGATGATTTTACTAGAAAAACATGGGTATACTTCTTAAGAGAAAAAGCTGAAGCTTTTGGAAAATTCAAGGAATTTAAAGTTTATGCTGAGAAACATAGTGGATTTAGTCTAAAGACTTTGAGATCGGATAGAGGTGGAGAATTTACTTCCAATGAATTTGATAAATATTGTAAAATTCATGAAATAAAGCATCAATTAAGCGCTAGCTATACACCTCAGCAAAATGGTATAGCAAAAAGAAAGAATAGAACAATTTTTTAAATGGCAAGAAGTATGCTCAAGGCTAAAGGTTTACCAAAAAAGTTTTGGGCGGAAGCTGTTCTTTGTGCTGTATTTGTCCTAAACAGGTGTCCAACAAGGAGTGTTCTTGGAAGAACCCCGGAAGAGGCTTGGACCGGCAACAAACCAGATGTTTCGTTCTTATGTGTATTTGGGTGTGTTGCATATCCCTATATACCATATGAACAAAGGAAGAAGTTGGACGATAAAAGCCAGAAGTGCATCTTCATTGGCTATAGTGAGGTGACCAAGGGTTATAGGCTGTATAATCCAATCACGTAAAAGGTAATTATCAGCGGGGATGTTTAATTTTTTGAACATGAAGCCTGGGATTGGAACCATAAGGGTGACCCTAAAAACATCACCATCGAAGATGAACCAACGATTGGAGAGTCAGAAGAATCTCCAACTAAAGTTCCATCATTTTCACCTAGCAGTTCATCTTCTTCACCAACAACGGTTTCGTAACCGTCACTTCGACGTTCGCAACAACAATGGCAGACTCCAATAAAATTCAAGGATTATATGGTCACAATAGATTATGATAGTGACAGTGACGAGATCACCGATGAAACAATAGCAAATTTTTGTTTATTTGTTGAATGTGACCCCATATCCCATGATGATGCAACCGTAGATGAGAAGTGGATCCAAACAATGGATGAAGAAATCCACTCCATTGAAAAGAGCGACACGTGGGTGCTGACTTCTTTACCACCTAGTAAGAAGCCCATTGTTGTCAAGTGGGTGTATAAGACGAAGTATAAACCCGATGGTCGGGTGGATCGTTACAAAACCCGACTAGTCGTGAAAGGCTATGAGCAAAGCCAAGTATTGATTATTTTGAAGTATTTGCACTAGTGGCTCGAATGGATACCATTCGAATAATCTTAGCACTAGAAGCTCGGAACCATTGGAAGATCTATCAAATGGATGTGAAATCTGCATTTCTCAATGGTTTCCTTGATGAGGAAGTCTACGTGGAGCAACCACAAGGTTATGAAAAGAAAGGGTGTGAAAATCAAGTTCACAAGTTGAAGAAAGCATTATATGAGCTAAAACAGGCACCTCGAGCTTGGTACACGAGAATCGACACATACCTATTGAAGCATGATTTTCAAAAGTGCCCATAAGAGCATGCATTGTATATCAAGTCAAATACTAACGGTGATCTTACCATAGTATGCCTTTATGTAGATGACTTGATATTTACAGGAAACTGTGAAAAAATATTTGTAGAATTCGGGGAGGCCATGACAAGTCAATTCGAGATGACAGACTTCGGATTGATGTCATATTTTTTAGGCCTTGAAGTGAAGCAGACAAATGATGGCATATTTGTTTCGCAACAAAAATATGCTAATGATGTTTTGAAGCAATTCAATATGGAATCACTCAAAGCTATTCGGACTCCCGTAGCGTAACGGTTGGAACCGAAGAAAGAAGGAATCGGTGAGCTAGTAAATCCCACTTATTTTAAAAGTATTGTTGGCAGCTTAAGATATTTGACCTCTACGAGTCGGATATTATGTATGGTGTGGGAATTATTAGTCGGTTCATGGATAAATCGTACCAATCACATTTGCAGGCAACAAAAAGAATTCTACGGTATGTTAGTGGAACTCGTGATCATGGAGTTTTATACTCTTACACCGACAACTTCAATTTAGTGTGATATACAGATAGTGATTGGGCAGGTGATATTGAAACGCAGAAAAATACTTCCGGATATGCATTCTTTCTCGGATCAAGAGTAATTTCTTGGTCCTCGAAAAAGCAACAAGTTATTGCACTCTCGATAGCTGAAGCATAATACATAGCAGTAGCTTTGGTAGCATGTCAAGGGATATCGCTTCGTAGGATGCTTAGCGAATTGTTGCATGAGCAGAAAGGTCCTACCAGATTGATGTGTGATAACAAGTTAGCAATTGCATTAGCCAAGAATCCTGTTTTTCATGGCAGGAGTAAACATATCAACATCAAGTATCACTATATCCATGAGCTACTCAAAGATGGTGAGAATGAACTTGATTTCTGGAGGTTCAAAGACCAGATTGCAGATGTCCCGACAAAACCATTGAAGGCGGATTCGTTCGAGAAATTGAAGACGATGTTTGGTGTTATGGATTTTCAAAATCAATTTTAAGGGAGGCTGTTAGAAAATATAAAATTGATTTTTTGAAAGAAAAGTTTAAAACAAATTGCGGCAGTATGAAGAATGTGACAACTCCTTGCATGTTCACATTATAGTCGGTTATTTTGAAGTCCAATAGGCGACAGAATACATAGCTTATAAATAGGGTTGTTCAGCCATTTTTTTTATTATGCCATAGAAGCATATAAATAGAGAATAAGAGAGTTTTAGAGGGTGTTGTATCTCAAGCTTAGCAAAGCTTGTGTATTTTGTAAAAGTCTTAGCAAAGGCTATTTGAATACTACTCTCATATTTACATACTCGAATTCTCTCCCGCGGTAAAACTACCAAACTTCCGCAATCCCTTTTGGTTCCTACAACTTGAACTTCTAGCTTCAGCCTCCAACCAGCCGCCAAATTTACTTCTTGAGTTTCTTTCAAAGTCTGCCTCCTTATATAGTATCACCTCGCAATTGGTAGTGTAGTGCTCGATGAGACCACACGAAAAGCAAAATCGAAGGAGTCTCTGATATCGAAAATCAACCCATAATTTCTTATGACCCAAGTTCAAGATAGCTCTAGATTTCAGCAGAGAAGCCAAATCTAGTATCACTTTGGCCTTTCTCAATTCTCACCATCACTACCTCTCCAATCTTGGATTTCACATCATTAATGATCTCTTCAAGAACTCTTCCCCTTGGCAGGCTCATAAATTGAACCCAAAATGGGCAGAGGGTGAAAATTTGTAGCAATGATCGGGGGTATCCGGCTTACATTATTGGAGTATAAGCATGTCCCTCTAGAAACACCATGAACCTTCCTCCAATACTACTTTCTTCTCAATCTCGAACTCAAATTTGAAGGAAAAGAACCTATGTTCCAGCACGCCACACTCCACATTTTCCACCTTCCACGCCTTTGTCAATGGGGACAAAAAAGCCTGAAAGTTGACACTTGGCTTGGATTGGAGTTTTCCACACAAAATTATGTCACATTTTCTAACCCTATCCTCTCGGGACATCTTTTCTCGCCATCACATCATCACTTTTCGACCACATTTCACCCAAATTTATGCAAGGCGCAGCAAGGCAAATCTCATTTTCTTCATTCCTATTCATCTTCTCTACTGCTCCCCAACTACACCAGAAAAATACCTTTGACTAGCCACTTACCATTCTTATCTCACTTTAACTGATTATTACTACTCTACAATGCAAGTTCGCATTTACTATAAGGTCCAATGATAATGCCAGACTCAGAACTTACAGCAGTGACCCATCAACTTTTAGGCACTAAGTTGGAGTGAGGGGAAAGCACAACCAAGCTCCCTAGACGCCAAACACGGGTCTCCTCCCCTGACGAAGTAACCACAGAACTAAGCGAGAGCTGCCACTAGCAACGGATTAAAAGGGGCTTGGATGTAGGGCGCCTGATGGGGTTTTAGCCAAAACCCTTTTTGCAAGATTTGGCCATTGAGAGAGGGGTCCGGGGGGAAAGTGAATTTTTGTGATAGCTCGTTTGTAGGCTGTATGGATGGAGAATGATTAGGGTTGTTCAATTGAGCAGGGAGTTGAGAATGAATCTACCACCATGGTTAGGGAAGGAAACTCTTCATGTAAAAGAGAGCAGTTTTCTAGTGTTACCGAAACGATACGTTGTCCCATATCCCTCCCTCTTCAATCCCATGTCCGATTTTACTCAAATTCTTTTCTCGTTCGGAGCGAAACTTCGTACGTTGAAGTCCACCTCTCGATGAATTGTCTCTCTGCCTACGTTTATCATTCCGACACGAGACAAAGAATAGACCTGATGCAGGTGGGTAAAAATTTGGGCTAACCAGAAGGTCGTGTTTTGTATCTTGTTTAACATCAATCTAAGTCGTCGCATGTGCTTGGACTTTTCCCAGCTGAAACAATTACCTGCTTTTCTCCATCTAATAGGCAAAGACCAATTCGATCCATTGGAGGGAAAGAATGGCAAGAACGTGGGAAAGATTGAGACTCAATATCCAAAAAAACCTTCAACTTTAGTCTCTGTCCCAATTATATCCCAAAAAAAAAAAAATTATCTCATAAAAAATCTCAAACTTTAGCATATATCCAATTATATCCAAAACTATTTATTATCTCATAAAAAATCTCAAACTTGTACTTTTGTCCTAATTCTACCATCGTTAGCCTTCCGTCCATAATCATTATTAGTTAATCACACGTGCCATTTTCGGGTCGTTAATGAATTACACTTAGCAAAGCCGACATGAAAGAAAAAAACCCTCTAATTTCTCTTTTGTTGTCCGCTTCCCCTACACATTACGGGGAGATACTGAGCCACTTAAGACGGCGCCTTTCGGATTGTCCCCGGCACTCAACAGCCCAAAGAACGGCTAGACGTGGAGATCCGATTATTTAGATGAACGATATCAAATCTCGTCTTTCATGAAACCCGCTATTTCCAAATTTCCAAAATTCATTAATAAGTTCGGCGAGAAAATTCGAGTTATGTAGGATTAACTAACAATGATTATGGACGGAAGGCTGATTATAATAGAATTGAGATAAAAGTAAAAATTAAGAATTTTTTTATGAGATATAAAAAAAAATTGGGTATAATTGGGACAGATACTAAAGTTTGGGATTTTCTGGTATTAGGCAATAAAATTGGGACGAGATTAAAAGTATGGGGTTTTTTATGAGATAAAAAAAAGTTTTGAATATAATTGAAATAAATATTAAAGTTGATTATTTTTTTGGATATTAGGCGGAAAGATTGAAGCTTTCAATCTCGGTTTGGTCCAGACCCAAAAAAAAAAAAAAAAAACTCGGTTTGGTGTGTCATACGAAAAGAGAAGAAGCCATGTCGAATCTCGGTGAAGACATCGAAACCTTAATCCTCCTACGGCTTCCCGTGAAATCTCTGCTAAGATTCAAGTGCGTGTGCAAGCGATGGAGCTCACTGATCTCCACTCCCCAATTCGCCAAGACCCATCTGGAGAGCGCCGCTCCTTCCCCAAGGATCCTCTTCCTCACCAACCCGCCTCAGTCCGTGAACTGCGAATCACTCCGTGACGACGATCATGCTGCTCATGAAGGTTTGCCTCTAACCCAGCTTCAGTCTCCGATTGAAGCTCCAGACGGATGTAGCGCCCACATCGTCGGATACTGCAATGGTTTGGTTTGCTTAGAGTACGACGATCATCGAATTGTCGTCTTGTGGAACCCAGCAACAGGAGAGTCTAGAAACATCCCAAACGCTAGTTACAGGGATCACCGAGCGACCATTTGTGGACTTGGCTATGATCCATCGACTGATGATTACAAATTATTGCGGCATTGTCGCGTTACGGATGCATATGGGTTTCCGGAATATAACGTGTTTGATGTTTTCGCTCTAAAGACTGGTTCCTGGAGGAGAGTTCATGACAAGCATGATGACCTTAAGTACTGCCGGGAAGTGGGGACCTATGTGAATGGTTTCCTTCATTGGTTAGTCCGGGGTAGAGATCCTTGGGAGCGCAAGAAGATTGTTTCATTCGGCATGAGCAGAGAGAAGTTTGCCGATGTGTTGTTGCCGCCACTGGAGGCCGATAAAGGTACTGTGTTCGGAGTATTAGGAGTTGTCGGTGAATGCCTTGTCAACGAAAGCTTCGCAGTGTACGTTGAGAGTTTAGTTTCACCTCATGGAGCAAAGCTGCAGGATCAATGTAGCTCTCAGGTGGAGGAGCCAATGGAGAAAAGTGACTTCACTGGCGATCATTCAACATGTAAAGAAGGGGAAACTTCAGATAACAAATCCAAAAGCCGTCTTATCAGTAAAAGGTACTGTCCATCTCATTTTAATGTTTGTTTTAGATGGACAATATAACATAAAGCATGCTATTGTGAGTAGGTTTATAGTGAGTTTAAGTTTGTATCTTGTTCTGCAGAAGAAAAGCTTCCTAGAGGGCTAGTCATGATGTGTATGCCGAGGTCGATGTATTGCGAAGTCAAGGGCACCTGACTAGCTGCTTTATGCACTTTATTCTTCTCTTTTGTGATCATTATTGAACTTGCCTGAAGAGATGATGGGTTCCTTTTGGATTATTACCGAGTGTCTGTGTTTGGTTCTTGGTTTACTTCTAACGTTCTTGTAACTCCTCTTTCCACGAGTCAAAGACGTGATGACGACACCCAATGGTTGTGGATCCACCAAAAAGTGTCAAGCATGACTGCCTGAGTAGGCAAGATGCACTTCAAGTAGAACATGTTTTCTCATATACTCTTCTCCTGCATCTATGTACAGCGCAGGGGGAAAAAAAGCCTCAAAATTCACCCTCGGAGTACCAAAGATATCCTTGGTAGAAGGAAGTCTAAGACTTGGAGCTCTTGGTTCTGAGTTTTAACTTGTTAAGCAAGAATATCATTAAAGTCAGCAATGCAGTGAACCTTTGATTTGGATGTGTAGCAAATACTGTCTTCGTTGGTAATTGCCTTGACGCCATGGACCGTCTATTTTGAACAAGTCGTATGGATCGAATCAGGTATAAGATCTTGGAGCAAGACCAAACTAAATGAGCTTATTATAGGGACCAACCGAGGAATATTTGTATGAAAACTTTTGCCATGTTGCTTGCTTTTCTCGAGCAAAGGCTTTACATCATTCTTCCTCGGCTGGACAAATTGTTTTGGCTTTGCCAATGCATCGTGGAAAGTATGCCAGATACAAGTCTGTTGTTGCTTAAGAGGTTCGGTCGACTGTAGCTGATTCGTTCTCAGTCTGTTCCGAACCATGCAAGTGACTTCGGGAGATTCAGCAAGTGGTGTGTCTTTCAGTAGAGTTATTGAAGCAAATCATTGGATTGTGGTGCTGGAATGTAGTGATACTGTATTGCTTGGAAGCTAAATTTCAATTGCACCATGCGTTTACTACCGTTTTTCTCTTTCTAGTAACTCCAATATGTTTATGAGTTAAGAAAGTAAGGTACACACGGATTAGCCGGATAATGTTCAATAAGAAAAGCAAACGTAGTTGAGAGATTACTGTTTTATCTCATCGGCCAACTGATCTGAGACGAGATCTTCCCAGAGTCATAGGAGCTGTGATATGTCCGCTACTTATGGATGAATGCCTCTTCTCGGAGTCATGGGATTTCTGTGATAGCTGGTTTGTACACTGTATGGATGGAGAATGACTAAGAGTTTTTCGATTGAGCAGGGATTTGGGAAGGAATCTACCAACATGGGTAGGGAAGGAAACTCTTCATGCAGAAGAGAGCTCTTTTCTAGTGATACGGAACGACACGTCGTCCCATATCCCTCTTGCTTCAGTCCCATGTCCGATTTTGTTCAATTGCGTTTCTTCTTCAGAGCTCAGTTCATCTGATGACCTCAAATGAATTCTCTCTGTTTATGATTATCATTCCGACACAGAACAAAGAATTGACCTGATGCAGGCGCGTAAGAAGGGCCTTATTTTGGGCTAACATGAACGCCGTGTTTCTACCTTGTTAACATCAATTCAAGTTTTGACCAGAAAAAAGGAAAACCTCAATCCAAGTCCTGGCATGTGCTTGGACTTTTCCCAGCTGAAACAATTACCTGCTTTTCTCCATCTAATGGGCAAAGACCAATTCGATTGGTCCGAGGGAAAGAATGGCGAGAACGTGGGAAAGATCGAAGCTTTCTGTCTGGTATTGGTGTGTCCTATGAAAACACAGTGATTCATTTCGAGGGTATTTTGAGAAGAAAAAGCCTAAAATTTGACCCCATCAAAGATTTGCTTGAGGAGAGTAATGGGGTAGGAATCGGGAAGGTCGGAGAGCAGAAGCCATGTTCGAGTCTCGGCGAAGACATCGAAACCTTAATCCTCCTGCGGCTTCCGGTGAAATCTCTGCTAAGCAGCAATGCAGCAAACCTTTGATTTGGATGTGTAGCCAATACTTCCTTCGTCGGTAATTGCCTTGACGCCATGGACTGTCTATTTCGAAGAATTAATTTGGATTGAATCAGGTATTAGATCTCGGAGCGAGAAGCCAAACTAAATGAGCTGATTATAGGGGCCAACCGAGGAATCTCTGTTTGGAAAATTTTTGCCATGTTGCTTGCT
The DNA here is from genome assembly GCF_020921035.1 of Rhodamnia argentea. Lineage (NCBI taxonomy): Eukaryota > Viridiplantae > Streptophyta > Magnoliopsida > Myrtales > Myrtaceae > Rhodamnia > Rhodamnia argentea. Next base: position 15,419,346 of record NC_063150.1, read on the forward strand.
TCTCGAGCAAAGGCTCTATATCGTGCTTCCTCGGCTGGACAAATCGTTTTAGTTTTGCCGATGTATCGTGGAAAGTATACCAGATACAAGTCTGTAGCTTAACAGGTTTGGTCGATTATAGCTGATTTAATCTCGGTCTGTTCTCAGTCTGTTACTGATGCAAATCATTGGATTGTGGTGCTGGAATGTAATGCTCTGATTTTGCTAAAAGGGTAGCTAGCCTGAACATAGGTGATTCCTGTGAACTCAAAATGCCCCATTCCTCACCTAATCAGTTAGAAGAAGAAGCAAGCTGAATACGAACTCCGCTGCGTATTGTCACCATTTATGCACATGGAATGTATGAATACAATACAGGGCAAAGCAGAATTTGGCAAATGCGAGAAAAACCTAATGAATGCACAACATTTGTTTCTTCAACCCTCATGCTGTCTATGCATCGGATGCTCACAAGACAGAATAAACTGCTCGTACTTTTTCCTCTTAGTACAGACTAATACCGCTCGAGTTGTACGGATCGATAAACAGGGTGTCGCGTGTTTCTGAGCATCTTAGAATCATCTTTTTCTCCATGGAAAGCACCAACATCCTCGAGACTGGAATGAGGACAGAACGAAAGGAGAGTTAAGGATCATCATCATCTCAAACGGACATGCTCAGAAAAGTATAGAGGCCTAATGCTAAATGAAGAGCCCCCGCGAAAGCATCGCATACCTCGGATACCTTGGACCTTGTTTCAGCACGCGAATACTGGCCATTGGAATGAGGGTTCTCGGCTGTAGTCACTGGTGGTTTGCCTGCGGCGCCCTTCTTTTCCTCCACCACAAGATTGAATACATGCGTGTACCCATCGGCTGACGAAGGGCTTGTCTCATCCCAATCTCCGAATTTAGGGACGGCTGTGCTGTGATTAGACTGATAAAACAGAACACAAGAATCAGAACCAATTGGTTCAAGCCACGGAGCAAAAAAATACAGGAAACGTTCCGACTCAGCTCAATTCAGCCATAAATTCTTTCGACATTTTCGAGCTGCCACGGAAGCAGAAGCAGATTAGTTAGTCTCTTTATAAATTTCCTCGGATTTCGCCGGACACTTTCCATTAAGAAAAGCGAATATAGTTGAGTGATTACTGTTTTATCTCCTCGGGCAACTGGTTTGAGACGAGATCTCCCTGGAGTCGTGGGAGCCGTGCTATGTCCTCTACTTGTGGATGAATGCCTCTTCTCCGGCTCCTGCACTGGAGAAGACATTCGACCTCCTCCGCCCCCAACACTAGCTCGATGTTGCGTGCTGTGAGAAGAGGACTTGATGTGCTCTGACCATGGATTTTGCCACACCGATCTGTATGGGGAACTCATTCCACTGCCGCGTAGAACAGGCGATTCAGCAGCGGCCCTGCTGTATCTAGGGTCTCGATGCAGCATAGAGTCACTAAATCTCCTCCTGGGATGATCAAATTCTCCTGCTCTAATCCGATGCTCATGGCTTGGCCTCCTTGCATATTGCGCCTTCATGACCAGTTCAGCTTCAGTTTTGGGCTTTCTTACACCGCTGTTATATGGCCGAGGCGCGCCCAAGTCAGTTTTTCCGCCAATGGCTCCACGATACAGAGGTGAACCGATGAGTCTCCTCCGGTCGGCTTCGTCTCCACATCTGTAGTGCTTCTGCTTCGACGTTGCTGCCTCTGGCTCTGCAACTTTCTGTGAACCCAGGTCAGCCTCCTTCTGGCTAGAAGAGGTTCTGGTCCTAGGTTCACTAGTCATATACGTTTCGTGATCGCTCTGAACATCATTCGGGTTTCTTTTCACACGGCCTTTTCCTTTTCTCGCTTTCTCAAAGTAGGCTGTATAAGGAACGCCATCTTCGTTGTCCCAGTTTCCGAATGTCGGCAACTGTGAGCGCTGTTGCTGCATTAACCAACAGCAAAGTTGAAATCAAAGTAGACTGTCTCAGATAATAAGGACTTAAAATTTCACGAACTTAGCTTTACTCCTGGGAGACAACTATTCCTGACCTTGACAAATTTAAAATCAAAGTACGAATCAAAGTATTCGACCTCTGGTAATGTGATTTCGCATGTTTATGTTTTCCGGAGAAATGTTCCTTCGACTCAAATGGCTGAAAAAACGTGTTACAACCAGGCTCGCGCCTGAAATAAGCACTAAATAATCACGCTTGACCTCCAACTAAGCACAGTGAAGTAAGTAGCCATATCAATCCTCAACAACCATCACGAAAGGCCAAGGTTCGAGATGCATGCTCGACTAACATCTTGAGTTGGCGAGAAGTCGTTCTTGTGCAGATTTCTTCCCCTTAAATGTCTAGACTCAAGTTTTGTGCTCGTGATGAGTGCTTGCTGCGATTCGAATGCGCAAAGCCAGTAGGTTGTTAACCAACTTCTTACTAGAAATCCCCCATAACATAGGGATTGAACAGAACATCCATCAATGTGAAGTGATATGATCACGATTAATACAAAAACCGCTGAGCGATAACACGAGCAAAACAGACAAGTCAAAACAACTACCAAACAATCACCAACAACCTTATTAATACCGCAAATGCACAGCTCCAAACACAGAAGCCATATCATAAGGTTGCCTTATTCACCGAATTCGTACTAGTTTAAGCTCATGAAGAAGCAATCTTAATACTAACTCGTGTGTGAAAACACAATTTCTATGCCTAGCTCGATTGAAACTACAGATCGGGGGATCAATAACGCCATAGGAACTTGTGTTTAGGTCGTCAAATTCGACTACGTTACCAAATGAATTGAACCATAATCTACTTAGCGATGGACATGCTTCCGGCGCCGTGGCTGCCTCGGTCGAAGAACAGCCAAAGCGCATCGAAGTGCAAGTAAGCGAAATTTTAGATGCATTCGGTGAGCGAAATTAAAGTCCGAACAAAAAGTTGGTCCAAGTGCATGGCTGCCAACGCACATTATCGAGAAAGATTACACACCCAATACATCCCGAGTCCTCATTCCACAGAACATCAACCAAATGATTAAGTAAACTAAGCCCCAAACACTCATTTTGAAATGAACAGTCACAAATAACAAACTAGAACTTTTCCTGCTTTCAAACAAAACGAGCAGCAAGAGGCCCAGATCAGCGCACGGGTAAACACACAGCGAAAACCCCATGATCATTTGGAGCGAGAAAGACAGAAAAAGTAAGTAAGATGACCGCAGAGGACTGTTCAGAAGCACATGTGGGAGGAAAGGAAGTGCTGACCGCCATTAGTTCTTCTCAGAGAAGCTTCGTTTTCTGGTGGGAAGAGACTTTGAGTGAACGAGTTCGACCAAAAAAGAGTGGAGCTGACATGAAAAGAGTCTTCTTCTTCTTCAGATGAATGAACGACCTGGAACGGTGATCCGGAGTAAAGAGCACGCAGAGAATCGCGTTGGATCTCCATCAGCCCCGGTCGTCTCTGACTTCGTCCTCCCATCTCGTTTTCGTTTTGACGGAGTCCGCCTTCCTCTTTTTCCCCTTTCTTCTTTGAGTGAGAGGTGTACGTCAGCATCGCGAAGAGATTCCAGAAGAGTGTCCGTTTGATGATGTCATCATAATCCTACTGTCCGCGAAATGTCGAAAGGAAACTTTTGCTTTTAAAAAAAAAAATATATATATGATTTGAAAAATTTTATCCGGAAAATAATTGCTTAAATCATTTAAAATAATCAATCAATACAAAATATTTTCATTATAAATAAATATTCATTTTTAAATATTTTCTCAAATGATGAAAATGCTTTTTGTTCTTTCATTTCTGTAGCGATACAGGCAATTGTTTTTAGGAAAATAATTTTCTATGCATTCATTTTGTACTAAATAAAAAAAATAGCCCTGTGATTGGTAAATTGGCAATGTACTTGAATAAGAGTTAATAATTTAATGCCAGCTAATAACTTTCTCAAATAAAGGTCGGTAGCTTGCTTCAATCAAAGGGAATAATTTGACATAAAAAGGTAATTTTCAAATTGTACATAACCTATTCTAATAAAAATAAGCTATATAAAAGTTATTGAGGTATTCAAATAAGAATAACAGGTACATAAAACTTCGTATCGAAAAGAAATATCAAATAAGTTTTGATAAGTTGTTAAAAATAAGAGTTTATTCTAACATTGTTCGGTAACTTAATGAAATGAGGTGCATTACTCAAATCTAAATAGACAATTTCATATCAATGATAAATTAGTCAAATAAAGGTCCCCAAGTTACTCGAGAAGTTAGTAGCTTAGTAATAATTTAATAACAGTTTATCGGATGAACCAGTTATAACTTATGGAACATTATGAAAACCGCTTTGAAATCATCAGCGCCTATGGGCTATGTTTGGTGGCCAAAATATAAGTCATGATTTTTACCATATGCTACGTTTGATTCATGGCCAAAACATCATAAGATTGGATATACGAAAGATATAGCCTAAACAAAAATAACTCATGTGGGGGCTGAGATAAAAGTAGATATGATTTTTTATGTTCAATATATAAAACCTATTTTTCTTGCAAAACTAACTTGTTAAATTAATAGTATTTCAATAATAATTAATATTTAATAATACATAAATTCTAGAATTAAAAAAAATTCAAAAAACAAAACTAAAAGTTTGTTGGCATTTATTCCTATTTTATTTATATATTTGAGTTTCTTTCTATTTTATTATATAGATTATATATTTAGCATATGTATTTATAACATATTTTAATAAAAAAAAATTATTAAGGAATAATGGAAGGGAATAAAGAAAGAAAAAAAAAGAGACAAATAATAAAGGAAAAATCAATTTATAAAAATGAAGCAGAACGACCCATGTTACAAATGAACAAATTCAAACTTAAAGAGAACCTTTCTAAATCTCGACAATTCGGGGGTAATGAGATTTCTAGAAAAACCCTATCTTATTTTCCTTTATCTCTGTAACTCTGGTTTATATAGAAGCTTCACGACTCTTCTATAGCTCTTTGGTTTATGTCAAAACTCTATGAAAAATGGCAAGAAAGTCGGAGTTTCTTTTCCTCCGTAGCTCTTTGATTCATGTTGAAGGTTCACGAAAGCAGCAAAAGAATCAAAGCTCATTTGTCATAGCTCTTTATTTCACATTAAAGCTTCACGAAAGCGGCGGATAGACAAACCGACATACTTTTGGGAATAGTGAAATATGTCATTATGCTTTCTCTCTTTTACTAAATTTAGCATTAATTGGCTTTTCTCTTATTGATGTCGATATAGCTATTTACATTTCTTGGCATAGTTGAATGCTTCAACGAGCATTTAAGGCTGAGAATTGCACAATAATCGTGAATTCATCGTTGGGTTGTCTCTTTCTGCGCATTTATGAGATGTTCTTACCACTTCCGTTTGTGCATTTTCGAGCTCATTTACATTAGTTTCTACCAAATAATTGATTGAATAAAATATGAAAAAATCTAACTTTATTATTGCGATTCGCCAAAGCAAAATTTTTAAATTTCATATCATATTGATCTAATCCTATCCCGATCGGAAACTCAAGAAACCAAACACAGTCATTGATTTTGTCCGTACTATAATCTATCCTTTTGTCTTTACATGGCGCAAATCAATCAAACTTTTCTCGTTCAATCGAAGCATAAAAATATCTTCTCCATATAGAGAGGCATTCGGAAAAGCGACATGCACTCCTAAAAGCACATCAATCGGAAACCTACAACAATAAGACAAACACCCGATACAAATAATTTCATATTAATTTGGGCTACTTGTGCAAGCTTTGTTTTGCATCTTAAATGGACCTTATAATCAGTAAGGTTATTATATAAATTAGGAATTTACCTCTAATATCGACGATTGACTTCCTTGTCACACACAAAAAAAAAAAAAAAAACCAGCATTATGTTATTTTTGGAAACTTAACCTCTTTCCATCTTGTGTTTTATTACTAAATATTTGCTTGCATCTCTCAGTCATGATCCTTTCAACCGCCTCTCTCCTCATCCTGCTCGGACCTATCGTCCTAAGAATATATTGATTGCCACCGACCTCAAATCAAAAGTTGCCATTCACCCGAAACATCCGTGATAGCCCAAAATCTAGGTCGGGGCTCGACCTCGATCTAGGCACTGAGCTCGATGTTGTAGCCATGGCAAGCTCCAAATAGAGCTCCCCATGGCCACCTCGCCAGTCGTGGTCGAGCTCTAGACATAGCTTGTGCCTGGTGTGGCTCTTTCAAAGCTCTTGCGAGAGAGGAAGGAGAGGATTTGCGGCTGGTGTGGTGTTGTTTGGCGTTGTTGGTTGACGGCATTGGTCAGTGGCGGGCAGTGTTGCGAACATTGCGGCTGATTTTGACCGTCGGTACTCCGAATTATGGTTAGGCAGGCGGTGGTTGTCAATTTTTCTGTGGTTTTCGATTTGGAGAGGGACAAATTGGTCTTTTTAAGTTTTGGATTTTGGGCTGCGGCTCGTGTTAATTTGCATGCACCTTTGGCCAAAATCCAAAACTTAAAAAAAAGAGTCAAAGTAACACGACTAGAAAAGTCAAATTTAAACCAGAAAAAAATTATTTTAAGCGGTTCGCACTAGTAGGAAATTTGAAGTATCTCCAGATCCATTTCGGTTCAAAACCCAGAATTTTGGCTTCTTGGGCCGGGTCGGTTCGGTTGGTGTGGGCCTCGCAAGCCCAAATATCTTGGAATATGATAAAAGAGGTTAGGGTTTTGACGTCCCGATTCATTCATCGTCTCTCTCGAGCGGCCGAATCGCATACCTTCAGGACTCCTGTGAAGAAAGCTCCTCCGCCGGTTGGTCCAAGCTGAGCACCCAAAAATGGTGAGCGCGCAGTTCTTCTCCCTTTTTCTTCAGCTTCGTAGTCATCTCGGTCGTGCTGTGAATCGTCTTGGCTCTCTGTGCGTTTTTTTTCCGATGTCGGCCGATGTCTCTGCGACCTACTGGGCAAAAAACTAGGAACTGTACTGCGTTCGCAGGTGGGAAACTTGAGTTTTGTCTTGTTTCCCTACCGTGCAAAGATGTTGGAACGTCTCTGATCTGAAAGAGTCGGGCAAATGGCGTGCGCGGTGATATCAAGTCTGCAACTTTGTTTTTTTTTTTTTTTTTCGAAACGGAGCATTTTAGACGAAGGAGCGCTCTTCGGGGGCTCACTGCCTGAATTTTAAAATCGTTGAGAAGCCGTCTTAATGTAATGTGATTGACCGTGGGAGTAGTTCTCTCTTTCTTAGTAGTTTGTAACGATTTGTCTGGGGTGACCGGCAAGTGAAAAGCTTGAGCTTGAAAGCGAGTTCTGTTTGCAATGATCTGAACTCTGAAGTGACGGCCCAGTAGGCTTGTTGAAACCTTTTAGAGGAGGGATTTGTTGGGATGGAAAGTCGGGTAATCTATAAATCTGATGTTTTGGCACCGCAATTCCAGGGTGTTTTTACCTTTTCCGTTCAAATTAATGAAAACAGAGTTCTAATATTGTTGCATGGAACAGGCGCGAGGGTTGAAGAAGCATTTGAAAAGGCTCAATGCTCCCAAGCATTGGATGCTCGACAAGCTAGGCGGTGCATTCGTAAGTTGCCCTTTTGAATTTGCTTTCTTGCTTGCATATTCGGTTGCTTTCATTCTGTATTCTAAATGTCATCTTCGGATGTGCAGGCACCTAAGCCATCTTCTGGACCTCACAAATCCAGGGAATGTTTGCCCTTGATCCTTATTCTGCGAAACAGGCTGAAGTATGCTCTTACATATCGTGAAGTCATTGCCATCTTGATGCAGCGACATGTCCTTGTTGACAACAAAGTCAGGACGGATAAGACTTACCCTACCGGTTTTATGGGTATGTTGATGCTCCACTTTATCTTTCTGAGAACTTAATGCTCTTGTTTTTCTGAGACCTTAATGCTCTTGTTTTTGTTACTTTAAAGCTTTTTGCTGGAATCAGTGGGTATATGAGCATATGCTCGAAGACTGCATTTTATGTAGTAGGTTTGTATTTGATTTGCAAGACTACAATTTGGCTTGCTGGTATATGTTAAAGTTATTTACAGATAACTTAAGAGAGGATGGTATCTACTCTGGTAGCTATACATAAGCAGCAGCTCCAAATTATATGTGCCAATATTGTACTATTTAAATAAAAGTAGGTTGTCATTCTTGATAGATAAGGAATCCTTCCTTCTGAAAAACCTATTGCAGTAATACATGTTTAACTTTTTTTTTTAATCTTACTTATCAGATGTGATCTCAATCCCCAAGACAAATGAGAACTTCCGTCTGCTCTATGACACTAAGGGCCGATTCCGACTCCACAGCATCAGGGATGATGAGGCAAAGGTCGGTTTCTCATCTCTCTGTTGGCCATGTTAATCTTTAAGTTCGGTCAAAATGTGAAGATTGTAATAAATTGTCTTATATTATTTCCTGATAATTGTTCTGATTTTGCGGAGTATGTGCATCACAGTTCAAGCTTTGCAAGGTTCGCTCAGTCCAGTTTGGGCAGAAAGGCATCCCATATCTCAATACCTATGATGGCCGTACCATCCGCTATCCCGACCCTCTGATCAAGGCTAATGACACCATCAAACTTGACCTTGAGGCCAACAAGATCACTGAGTTCATCAAGTTCGATGTCGGAAACGTCGTCATGGTTACCGGGGGAAGGAATAGGGGACGTGTCGGAGTTATCAAGAACCGGGAAAAGCATAAGGGAACTTTCGAGACCATTCACATCCAAGACTCACAGGGCCATGAGTTTGCTACTCGATTGGGCAATGTTTTCACGATCGGAAAGGGAACCAAGCCTTGGGTCTCCCTTCCTAAGGGCAAGGGTATCAAGTTGTCCATCATTGAGGAGGCAAGGAAAAGGCTTGCAGCCCAAGCATCTGCGACTGCGTGAGTTTTACTGTTGATGAATGTATTGAATTATTCTGGCTGGCGCTTCCTGTTATCTAGCTGCCAGAGGATTTTTGGGGAGTGAGCATCTTGTTTTTGTTCCGGTACAATTCTGGTGAAGTTTTGCTATTGCAAGGTAGGGTTTACCTGTTGTTTTGAATTGTTATAGATGATGGCGATTTAAGGTTCTTATATCCTTTATAGTGTGTATTCAAATGCATGCTTGATTTCTCTTCAAGCTTTGATGAAATCCCAAAGATTGTGAAAGGACTTTTGTGGTTGTATGGAGAGCGAAATGGGGTCACAGCACGTCTGGGATGTTGATCCTCGTCTAGGTTATAGATAATGATGCTGCTTCATTACTATTTACTTTCGGCACGTTTGAAAATGGTGAAATAGGGTTGCCCAATCATAATCACTCTGCTTTCATCTATGTTCCAAAATAGTCTTGGATATTTTATTTGTTGACGGAAGTAGTTCCTCAACTTCATCAAGGACAAGGAGCACTACTAGTACTTCTTAAGTTTCATGTTTTTGCCCCAAATTTGAAGAACTTGATCACTCTATAGTCCATATCAAAATAAAACCATCTTTTCATTAACTGCTGACCATCTGCATCTCTCCCCAATTTATTTCTATGTTATAGCTGATGATGCCTTTTGAAAGAGAAATTTGTGGATTTTCAATGTCTACTCAAATGGTAGAGCAAGAACAATCCCTAAATGCTCTTATGAAGCTCCAAATTTTTTGTATGTGCCCATTTCTGATCTCTTCGGTCTGGATCCAGACGTTTCGAGACTGGTTAGAACTCTCTTAGGCTCATACGGGAGAACGGGATGCGGCTCTATATACTGGTCATCAAAGATCATAAGCGTCTCATTTTGCTCTAGATGGGTTTAATTGATGATTATGAGCCTGCTCCTTGCATCGTTTCTTCATTAATGCTCCTTTACCCAGCCTGGAGACTGCCTTTGACTTAGAAAACGAAACTCGGGATTTAGAAAGTTATGGGCATTGCACTTGCTACACCGCGCATAGGCGTCTCTTACTTCTCCACAAAGATATCGGTCTGAATCCCACCCAGTACTGTCATTATTGTCACAAGAATGGGCATTATTTTGCCGGACTGTACCTGAACATGCAAGAAATTGCAACCGAACGTGGGTACATTTGCGAGAATTACGTCTTGTTTTTTTTTTTTTTTTTTTTTGAGCCAACATGTTGTAATCGCCTGAAATCCAATTAAGCTATTTCTTTTTTTCATCTCAACTTTATTCTAGTAAACTAAACAATCTGTCGATAGTTCCGTCGATAGTTCAGATATGCAAGTCAGTCACTATATAAACTAAACAATCTGTTTTCTATCATCTTTCCTTTGTTTAAGGATTCCTCCATAACCGATTTCTGAAGCATTTGCTTCAATAATTTTGAAAGCGGAAGGATAAGCAAGATGTAAGTAAGGAATTTCTTTAACAATGGATTTTATTCTTTTGATAGAATCAGTATGTAAAGAGGTCCATGGGACCGGATTTTTCTTTAACCTTTGGTGTAAAGGTTTACAGATGATATTGATGTTTGATATGAAATCAATTATGTAATTGAGACTTCCTAGGAATCGTTGCAATTTAGTCTTATCTTTCAATTCGTCTGGAAATTTTTCCGCGAATTGGATAGATCTCTCAATTAGAACAACAGTATTCATATGTATGTAATGTCCCAAAAATCTGATTTTGGTTTGGAAAAGTAAAATCTTATATGGGGATAATGCTAATCCGTTATATATATTTCAGCAAAACACATGAAAATATTGGCATTTTCCTGAAAAACTACTTTTCGGAAAACTTTTTCTAGAAATGCATATTTTTTGCGAAACAAACGAGACCTTAGTGTGAAAAGCTGCATACATCAAATCGATTTTTTAATTAATTTCTTTTATCTTATTTTTTTTTCTTTTTTTTTTCTTTTTCCTTTCTTCTTTGGCTGGTGAGCGGCCACAGTGACCGGCCGCCGAGCCTCGCCGGCCTCAAGACGGCGACGCGAGCCGTGTCTCCATGTTGTTGAAGAACACATCTCCGTCACCACCCGCCGCTACTTACACATCCACTCCTTCCGCAATCTTATTACTACTCATACCGGCAATGTTTGGGAATGTCCAGGAAGCCGCTTCCAACTCCTCGTTCCGGGACGCGCTGCCAAAGCCTCTGCCGCATGTGTTGGAGCTGCCGATCTTGTTGGGCACGGCGAGAAAGTTGAAGGCAGAGGTGGCCTTGGTGATGGACTCGGCGGCGTTGAGGAACGGCTCCACTGGCATGCGCTCGTGGCAGCGGGCGAGTGGGTTGGCGGAGTGGATGTCGACGTCTCAGGTGAAGCACAGTGCGGCTGCGTCGACCTTGCAGGTGATGGTGGCCGGGCCCTGCTCGCAGAGCTTGCACATCTAGACGCGCTCGTGGTGCCCGGACAGCTTGCTGGCCCTGTGGATTCGGGAGTTGCAGCCGGACAGTGGAACGCCGCGTCGGCGCGGCAGGACACAGCAGCCGTGGGGGACTTGCAAGAGTCGCACAGCTTGGCCGGCACGCTCTAACTTCTCGCGAAACCCATCAACGAGCGATGCAAACTCATCACTACGGATCTTCGCATCGACGTAGAGCTCGAGGCGGCGAGGCAATCCAGGAGCTCGCCAGATCAGGCGAGGCCGCGAAGGTCGATCGAGGAATCGGAATGGCAAGCGTGTTGGAGGAGAGAGAGACTGTGAGGAGAGAGAACGGGGACGGAGGAAGAGCAGGAGAGAAAGGAAAATTTTCTTTATTTCAAAAAGTTACACAAGAGAGAAGTCTCAGATTGAGGGAAAAATGATTTCCCTTTCTAAAAAAAGGAAATCATTTTCCTCAGATTTAGAAGGATATTTTCCATTCATTGGAGAACATTTTCGTTGACCACATATTTTTTACCTCCAAATACCAGAAATCGAGAAAATTTTTTTATAAGAAAATACTTTTCGTGAAACAAACGGAGCCTAAATGTATTTCAAGCTTATGTAAAGTTGGAATACATGAAGGGTAAGCAGTTTAGAGCACATTACTCAATGGACGAAATTTGGTTACATACATGTGGAAGCACCAGTTCCCGCTGCAGATGACACAACACCTAGACTTGCTATTGGTTCTATCAAAGCCACCATAGACAATGCTCTTCAAAATATCCCATTAACGAGGTTGATGGACTTGGGCAACTTGTGGCGTTTCGGCTAGTGTCTGAGTTCCAGTTTGTGTTGGTACTTCCACTTGTGCTTCAACATCACTCGTTTGTGTTGTTTCGGCAGCTGCCGCTTCTGCCGTCCCTCTATCAACGTCAACTGTCATGTCATCTACTGCATTTGCGATCATACAGAGTCATGATCAGATACTTGAGCAATAAATAGGTGCAGAAAGGTTGCTCTTAGAAGTCCTTATTCTGAGGACAAAGAGTGAGCAGAAACCCAGAAAAGTTGGTGAGTGGTGTCTTGCACCTTAAATGAATTTCTCTTTAAGAACATAGCTTACGCAATCAGCTCTGGCAAGGTGAAAGAGCAGTAAGCATTAATATTCTGTCAATAAGATGTACAACAGTCGCATGTAACCTTCTCTGTTAGCGAAGGAACCATAAAAGTTTATAGGTGTCAATGAGATGTACTACTTTCAGGAACAGGAGCTCCTAGACGAGAACATCATACTGATTCCGGCTACAAAGAAATTGAAGGAATTACGAATGGCATCCAGCAGAACCAACAAAAATATCCCATTACTTTAAGCAGCACTCTTGGAAAGTGATTGTTTACCCAACATGCACAAGGCTTATCAACAAAGAGATGCACACAGAGAAGCACGCACACACGACCCCTATGGAATAGAACGGTGATTAGGCACTTTATTGTTTGTTTTGCAAACAGACTTCAACAAGAATTGAATTAACCGACCTATGGTTTCTGATTTAAAAATATCAACGAGAGAGAGAGGCACGTGTTAAATAAAAGGTCAAGTTGTTGACTTGTAGATTAAAATGCTGCAAACTGTCAAACAAGTCTATTTATTGACTTGGCCCAAAAGTTAATTTCTCATGTCCGTTAACAACATTTCATACGATAGATATAAACGATCATTGCAGAATAGAACAAGGTGACTTGCGTGATGGGAAAGTCAATGGAGATTCGGTCAAGATTAAGGGATTTGTTTCCTAACTACATTGATTATTCTCCTGATTAAATAAACTAAGTTTGAAAAATTCAAAAAAAATATGAAACTTGTTCCTTGAAAACAGGCTTCCTCCTATGGCTCCCTTACTGATGCAACCCGAGCTTGATTGCAATGCGTGCGAGCTTCTCGGTGTCCATGTTGGCTGCTTGGAGCCGGGTCAGCGACCCGGGTCCCAAGTCCGGATGTCGGAAGTGTAGTTCCTTAGCGAACAACAAATTGAGCACTGAGTCGCCCATGAACTCCAACCTCTCGCAGCAAAACGTCCTGTCCACGAATGAATGATGAGTGAGAGCTTCTTGGAGCACTTTTTATTTTTGAACTTTTATTGCAAGGTCTCTTGAAGACGTCATCAAGACTTGGTTAGCTCTCGACACGAGTCGATTTTGGTTCAGAACCGCTTTTTTTTGGGTGTATGTCGAGCTCTCCCGATTCAATGATATGCGCCTCCTCTTCTCCTTTTACCTCGTGATCAGAAAGTGTTTCTTCCTCCTTTGAAGCATCCATGGCGAACAGAATCAGATCGAAAAACCCCAAAACTTGAAACGAGGAAGAGGATTGCGCTAACTTGTGCAGGTTATACGAAGAGATTATTTGGCGAATGAACTGTTTGATTACAGCCAAGTAAGATCTTTTTACACTAAGATCGTCCTGTATAGCTAAAAATCTATTCAGTTGGCAATGCACAACTGTAGTTGAATTAGGAATTGTTCTTCTAATTTCTCCATGTCATTGATGCAGACTGAAGATTTATGATCCTGTGGCATTCCTTGAATGGACTATTTTGGTACTGAGAATAAAATTGAAAACCTAGTAAGCAAAGAAAGTAATCCAAGGCGATGTCGGGCAAAGTATGTGCATGACTATATTATAAGTCTCGAAACATGATCCCTCGTGAGCTTGACCTAATACATGTCGGACAAAGAACATTTTTGTTATGAGCCTCGAGACATAATCCTCATAAGCTTGATTAAAGATTAATATTATCTTTAAATGGATAACGCGGGCGCTCAAGACCCTCCGGGAAAGCGAGGCGCGTTGCTATCTTAGGTTGAGGTTCCAATCCCACTTCATAATAATTAGAACTCCTTACTTCGTTTCAAGACTCTCCTAAATTACGGCACTCCCCATATCACATATTCAAACATTTGAGCTGATTCATAGCCTAAAACGTTTTTTTTTTCATGTATCTTGAGAATGATGACTAAATTATGAATTGAACCTACGTCTAGGTAATATTAAATTAATAACTTCAATTAAAGACTGAGTCTATGACTAAACCTAATTCAGAATCTAAATCCTAAAACTAACTCTAATTTAGAATCTAAATCCCAATCTACTCCTATTTGTTGAGTTCTAAAGTGATTAGATGGATTAAGTAAAGACCGACTTGTACTAAGCAAAGTCCGCAAAGCCGTAAATGGATCTTACTTAACATTCTGCAATTGAGTGCCCCCACTTAATCACACGTCGATACATATTCAGATGAGCAACCAAATGAGTAATAGAGCAAGTAATCATGTTCAGCATATTTCAATCGGCAAACATATCAATCAAGGAAAGTCAAAGTCAATTAGTCAACTTTACAAGTTGACTTTTCTGTTTTACACCTATCTATCTAATTTAATCTTAGAACTTAGACTGACCAAATGACATTTAAATGGGGTGCTTGACACATGCTTAAAAATTTTAGGAAGTCTACATTTCAAATTTTTCTAATTCTTCCCCTAAAAAACATAATTTGCAATTTAGCCCCTAATATCCACTTTTCTCCTAAACAGACCCAATTTTTCTAGAGTTCGGCAAACATAGCAAATCAACTCAACATGTCACCACAATTTCCAGTCTAAAATTATAAGATGTGGTCTACAACTTCACAGTTTATCAAATTTAACTATGAAGATTTACGCCTTTTACCCAAATAGTTAGACTGTTTTTGAATTCCAAACCAATTTTGACTCCGATCACGAAACATGATTAAATTTTCCAGTTTAGAAAATCAAAATATCCTTTAAAACTTATTAGTTTATGAGTTTTCAAAATTCAATCATCTCAACAGCGTTCTTTTAAAAAAATTGTCTTAGTGCAAGTCGAAAATCTGTACCTTACCAAAAAAAAAAAAAAAAAAATCTGTAACTACATTGACATCTAATTGGTTTTGAGTTTAAGATTTTCGAAATTTTAAATTTTTAAAGTAGAGTCAACAGGCAATGCTAAGAATAGAGCTATCTTCCTAGTTTCCGGATTTTGTCCCTAAATTTCGGCTAAGTTTTGACCCACCAATCTCTCTATTCTCTCTCTCCTCTAACCGTCTCCAGTTCTTGCTTTCTCATCTTTCCGATGAGGTTGAACATCACAAGCTACCATCCGGAATCTTCTCACGATGGAGTTGGATCATCGTATTCGCCTTTGTTTGCATCGATGGCGGCATACTCCCTCGAGGAATTCCTTCTCAAAATCTGATCACATATATGTGCATAACAGGTTCACATCATGATAGATAATTTCGATTCATCCATTTCAGTCTTATTTCATGTGATTTCAGAATGTCTTCCCTTGTGTTTTTGTCCCATGTACCCGCGTCTTCATATGTATCCTGGTGCTGCTGTTCAATGGTTGTTGCCGGAGGGGAAACAACTCGAAATGGATAGTGTGAGCGTTAATATCTCCTTCTGGTTTGTCTACCGCCTTTACTCTATGAACTTATTTCGGTCGTGACTTGGTGTATCTGTTTGTGAATGTTCTATTTCGGTGATCCTCTTAGACTTATGTGCCTCCTTTATCAGTTTGATGTTATTTAACCGATTCTTGAAATTTAGTTAGTCTTCGCTTTTAATTGTGATGCAGACCTCTTATGCACGATACTTAAAAAAACTCTTTATGCCATTCCTAGAAAGCTTCAAGGGTGATGTCTAAACGAACTTGCTCTCTTTGGTGTTATCATTCGTCCTGATCTTGCCTTGAATTCTCAATCAAATTGGAGCTCACTAGATTGGGAATTTTTTCCCTATTTTGAGGGGCTGAAACAGAAATATTGGATGGTGCTTCTAGTGTGATAACATGTACAAATGTCAAATATATTTGTAGGAACACAAAAGCTTGTAGTATGTACATAACAAGATTGGCTAGAGTAGCTATTCTTCAAAATTAGAATAGAGAAAAAAAATAGCACTGGAATAGCTATACCCCAGGTTGGTTCATATAATAACTATTTGAAGACCATGTTTCGCTTCCAAGATTTAGACAAGGAATAATCCAACTAGTTTTAATCAATAGAATAATTAAAGCTCAGTGCATGTACTGTTACCATAATTCCCAATTTGTATACTTTAAAAGCTATGAATTTAAAAAAAGAACTTGTTTATGTAGCCGCAGTGTACATTTGCATAATTTTGGAAAGGTTAAGTCTATAACAATTTGCGAGTGACCATTGGTTGGGGTGGGGGGGGAAGCAGCTGCGGTGTAGCTGATGGAGGTGACCATGGAAGTGGCTGGTGGGTTTGGTGGATTAGAAGTGATGGCGGTGGACAATTTAGGTGATGTGGGGATTTGTTTTTGCTTGTTTTGTTTTTGTGGTGTGGGGTGGGCGGGGGGGCAGGGTTTGTGGGTGGTTGGGGTGTTGGCCATTAGTGCCAATGTTTTCAAAACTGGAATAGATTGGCCGATTTGATTAGTTGGACAAGATAACATAGGTCCAATGCAATTATTAGTGCAAAAGCGACAGTGGTCATAGCTGGGATCAAGTTGGCGTTAACCCTGTTGATCTTACCAAACCCGATGTTCAAACGAGTCAAATAGTTGGGAAGTTTCTCCCCTCGTTCATCTCCTCCAAAACAATATGGTTGCGTCATATTCCATATAAAACCTCCTTCTTTTGTTTGACGGTAGTTTGGAATAAGATTTTTACTTTTAAGGATCTCATGAAACGGAATTTCATTCTCACGATTGGTGTTGCATGTGTAAGAATTCTGCGTAATATGTTGATCATCTCTTCCTTCGTTGACGTGGTCTTAAGCTTTGGAATCATGTCCTTAACTTGTCTAAGGTGGCACGGCTTATTGCAAGTCATGTCATTCGGTTTTTTCATTATTGGAACGCTTATGTAGGAGGCTTAATTTCTAAGAAGTCGCCAAGCGCTTCACCGGTTTGGGTATATGGTGCATACGGAAGCAACACAACAAAACAGTTTTTGAGGTCCTAGAATTTTGTGTTTTGCTTATGTATTGTGCTCTTTTATTCGGATTCGTAAATCTTCTGACTTCGCATAGTCTTGTGATATTTTTCTTTCTCTTTTGTCTTTTTTTCTTTCCTTATAGAGTGCTTATGTACTGGGATTTTTATTTCAATGTCCTTTATTATAAAAAAATATTCACTGGGTCAACTAGCTAGTACTGTTACATGTTGGACATGGATAACCAAAGTGAAGCCATTCCTTGTTGCACTAGAACGAAAGCTATTCCCACGGGACCAAGAGATAGGCATATCTATTCTGGTGGAATAGTTGTTCTTGATGTTCTTTCAATGAGCTGTTGCATTGGCTATTCCATCAGGAGTAGATGGGGAATAGAATGGCTTCTCCGGTGTATCTAACATGCTATAAGATATGCTTGTGTTCTTTCTTTTCCTTTATTTGTAAAGATGATTGCAATTTGTTATTACCACAAGTTTTAAGAGTTAAAGTGAGACACACCACTGTCATTAACTTCACAACATTGGGATAAAACAAAGAAGCCATATTGCCAGAACCGGAACTCTCTTTATATAATTATGTGTGGTTTTTATCCTTTTCGGATCAAAAAAATGGTGGAACTAAGTGAAACCATTCTTATGGTGCTCCTGAAAAGGATTTCTTTTCTACTCTGAAAGCAACAATAAGCATGGTTGAGAGAATGAGGCCTTTTCATTATGTCTTCCATGGAACCAGGGAACCATCAAGCTCATTAATTTTGTTAGCCTTCTCTTCATTGAGACCTCTACTTCTGCTTTAGATGTTTTGGAGCGAGAGAGAGAGAGAGAGAGAGAGAGAGAGAGAGAGAGAGAGAGAGAGAGGAGTATGACGAGGGATTTGAAACTTGCTATTTGGTTGTGAATTTTTTGTTCTCTTGCAGTATAGCTGGATCTTTTGTTGCTTATCTATCTATGTTGATATGCCTTGGAAAATCCCAGGAAGAGTTGCTTGGCATTTCCACTAGAGAAGTATTTGCTTGATAAATGAAGAGGAGATTTCTGAAACACTTGTGTTATATGTGATGATTTATGCTTTGTAATTTTAGATTGATTTTCATTACATCGACGACTCTCTTGATAAAAGAGAAAGATTTTCATAAGAAAGAATTTCCATTTCTATGTAGACGTCAAAAAATTTCATTTTTTTATATGTATTTTGCTTTTGCTGTTAATAAGGCTCTGCAAAGAAGTAGCAAATCTAAGATCTTTCTTTGCAAAATCAACTAGTTAGAACCATTGACCAAAAAAACTTACTCAAAACCGACAACTTTCAAAATATAAGTTTCAGCTTGTAAATAGGTGCTTTCGTGTTTTATGTGTCAAAATAGCCTAGTCATAATACTGCAGTAAAGTGAGACAACTGGTGAATGCTATATTTAAGTATTCATTGTGTTGAGGCTTCTTGAACTCAAGGTTTTGAAAGGAATTTGTTTTATGACTGACAAAGAGGAAATATTCATATTCGTTGCTACCCCTCTATCAAATTTAGGTGATCAAAAAGGTGTATTTTTGGAGATAGGGGCAAGAATGGGTTGGGTCAAGCGGGCATTTGCCAAATTGTGGACCAACTCGAGCACTCAAGTTAGAGACTTTCGATGGACGCCTTGGCTTGGCCTGATCTCCCAATCGATACCGAAAAGTATGTAATCCTAATATACTGAATTTGGCATATCACTATTTTCAAATGGTTTTAGCTCCATCGTTTATTTGCTCAAAAGAAAAGTTTTCATGATTAACGCTATCTGCAAAAATATTACAATGTCAAGTGATTAATTATAGTCTTCTAGGACTTCTTTTACATACATAGGCTAAGCTTTCTCTAAATATAAAGTTTAGCATTTCTGGTTTCCTTGGATAAATACATTTTTTGTTCCTTTCTTACTCTTGACCCGATTAAAACTTTTTTGATAGTATGAAGTAAATTTGGGAATTCAACCACACCAAGGCTTGAGGCAAGGAAGTCAAGTGTCACTGTTAAGACATTTATTTTAAGTAATGAAAACTCTTGAGAGAGAAATGGAAGGAATAACAAAATAGAAGGATAATTACTGTTTTAAAAACTATTCCTTGCATTTTCATCTTGGTACATAAATTTTGGCAAAATAATGACTCTATAAAATACCACATAGATTGCTAGATCAACAAAATCAACTAGAAGATAGGCAAAATGATAATCTTCATCATCAACCCCCCATGCGATCGAAGGGCATGAGAGAGCTCTCGAGGAAGGTCACGACCCGATTGCGTCGATGTCGACCCTACAATCCTTTGCATCTCAACCTCTCATGCTGCATACCTTC
The DNA here is from genome assembly GCF_020921035.1 of Rhodamnia argentea. NCBI lineage: Eukaryota > Viridiplantae > Streptophyta > Magnoliopsida > Myrtales > Myrtaceae > Rhodamnia > Rhodamnia argentea. The sequence continues at coordinate 15,438,984 of NC_063150.1, forward strand.
ATTTGGTATAATTACCTACAAGCTTCCTTATCTTGTCCAGTGTTAGTCCTCGTGTCTTCGGCATTATCTTGTATAACAATACCCACATGATGCTTTGTAAACGTCCCGAACAAGAAAACGATCTCGCCAAAGGCGATCTCCTTGCACAGCCATAAGAATATCGATGATGACACTAGACCTACACCCTAGTTAATGGCTACGCCCATTGCACTCCCTTGTGTGCATAGCCTCGGTGGGAAAATTTCAGAATTGCACATCAATGTTATCGGGGCCATCTCAATGAAGAAGAAAATCGTGTAGAATAGCATTGATACAATGTACATAGTGAGGTTCTCGTCACTGTTTTCGACTTTACTGAGGAACACCCCAAGGGAGACGAGCGAGAAGAACATCCTGTCAATGTTGAATAGCACCAATGGCCGCTAGCCAACCCAATCAAGGAGGAAGATGGGGAGAAGCATCCACACTGTATTTATGACGCTGACTGTTGTGGTTGCAAAGAGCTTTTTATCGGGGTTGGCGATGTTGGCATTCGAGACAATTCAATGGTCTTGGAGAAGGGTGTCAATATCGGAGGCCCGTTGGAAGTAGTGTATCCCAACTATGCAAATTGTTATGTGCCAAGCTGACGAGGTTCGATAGAAGAGGAGGAGATTCCGCCATCCGGTGCTCTCTTGGGTGACCTGGATAACATAGTCGTTGCACTTCTCAAGGATACCAACTACCTTCTTAATATCTTTATAGCGGAGCTCGGCCTCTTCGTTGAAGTTGGAGATCATTTTGAAGACTTGTTGCGTCGCCCGGGCAGCCTTGCATGATGAGCTTCCGAGGGGATTCCAGCATAACTAGGACCCCTATAGTGAGCAAGTAAGAGGAGACTGCTCCCAACTTGAGCATGACACGCAACTCGAGGTCAAGGTGGACTTTAGGGATGAAATAGTTATTGATGTGGCAAAAATGGCACCGATGTTGTAGAACACCTAAACCACCAACATGACTTAACGCAAAAAAAAAAAAAAAACATGATACATAAATTAGGAAAATGAAAAGAAAGAAAAGTCAGTAACTATTTCTTTCCCAAAGTCCAACTCGACCTTGGATGGCGTTTCATGCTCAAGTTGGGAGCAGTCTCCTCCTACTTGCTCATTGTCATAGTCTTAGCCATGCCAGAATCCCCTCGGTGGCTCATCATGTAGGACCCTTGGGTGACGTGATGCAAGTCCACAAAATGATCTCCAACTCTAACGAGGAGGTCGTGCTCCGCTATAATGATATCAAGAAGGCTGTCGGCATCCCTAAGGAGTGGAACAACCATATTGTCCATGTCACCTAGCAGAGCATTGGGTGGCGGGATCTCCTCCTCCTCTACCGGATCTCACCATCTCACACATGATGATATGCATAGTTGGGATGCACTGCTTCCGACAGGCCTTTGGCATTGACACCCTTCTCCAAGCATTGTCTTGAACACCAGCATCGCTGATCTAGATAAAAAGCTCTTCGTAACTACTACAGTCAGCCTCATAAAGACAATGTGCATGTTCTTCTCCATTTTCCTCCTTGATCGGGTCGGCCGATGGTCGTTGATACTATTCAGCATCGGTGGGATGTTCTTATTGCTTGTCTCCCTTGGAGCATTTCTTAGTGAAGTCGAAAACTATGACGAGAACCTTACCATGTGCGTTGTCTTGACGCTATTCTATGCGGTTTTCTTCTTCATCGGGATGGGCCCAATCACGTCGATGTGCGGTTCTGAAATTTCCCCGCCGAGGCCGTGCACGCGAGGGAGTGCAATCGGCTTCACTATCAACTAGGGGATGAGTCTAGTATCATCATCGATATTCTTATGGTTGTTCAAGGATGTCATCTTTGGCATGATCGTTCACTTGTTCATGACATTTGCGAATCATCATGTGGATATTGTTCTACAAGATAAAGAGACACGTGGTTTAATACTGGAAAAGATAGAGAAGCTTTTTGGTAATTATACCAAATGGAGTTTTGCAGCAAGGGAGGTTGAGATGTAAAGGATTAATAGGGTCGACGGTGATGCAATCGTATCGCAACCTTCCTCGAGAGCTCTCCCATGTCCTTTCGATCACAACGGGAGTTAATAATGAAGATTGTTATAGTGCCCATCTTTTGGTTGATTTTGTTGACCTAATAATCTATGTGGTACTTTATTCGGTCATTGTTTTGTCAAAAGTTATGTACTAAGACGAAATGTGAGGAATAGTTTTAAAAATAGTAATTATCCTCTGTTCTATGTTTGCTTCCATTTCTCTCTTAAAGAGTTTTCATTGCTAAAAATAATCATCTTAACAATGACACCTCACTTCCCTACCTCAAGCCTTGGTGTGGTTGAATTCCCAAACTTACTTCAAACTAACGAAATTTTTTTAATCATATCTAGAAGTTGATCTCAGTAAGAAAGGAACAAAACACGCATTTATCCAAGGAAACAATAATTGCTGAAATTTATAGTTTTTAGAAAGCTTAGCCTATATTTATGAAAGAGGTCCTAGAAGGCTACAATTAATTACTTGACATTGTAATATTTTTGCAGATAGCATTAATCATAAAAAATTTTCTTCTGAGCAAATAAATAGTGGAGCTAAAAACATTTGAAAATAGTGATGTGCCGAATTCAATATTCGAGGATTGGATACTTTTCAGTATCGGTTGGGCGATTAGGCCAACCCAGGGCCTCCACCGAAAGTCTCGGACCTGAGTGTTCAAGCTAGGTCAAAATTTTGGCAAAAGCCCACTTGACCTAGCCCATGCATGTCACTATCTCCAAAAATGTATCCCTTTCTGGTCATGCAAATTTCAAATAGTGGTAGTAGAAAGTATCAATCTTTTCTCTTTGTCAGTTACAAAAGAAATTCCTTTCAAAACCAAGATCTCAAGAGGCCTCAAAACAATGAATACTTAAAAGTTCCAGTGCATCATTCCATAGTTGTCTCACTCCACTGCAATATTCTCATTGAGATGTTACACATAAAGCATGAAAGCATCTTTTTACAAGCTGAAACCTCTATTTGAAAGTACTCGGTTCTAAGTATTTTTTTTTTTATTGTTGTTGTTGTCGATGGTTCTTACTGATTGATCATGCATAGAAAGAACTTAGATTGGCTACTTATTTGCACAGCCTTATTAATAGCAAAAGCAAAATACATATAAAAAAATAATTTTTAAAAGTCTACATAGAAATGGAAATTCTTGCTTGTGAAATCTTCCTTTTTTTTTTTATCAAGAGAGTATTCAATGGAATGAAAATCAGTCTAAAATTGTGAAGCATATAGTTTTACATATAACACAAGTGCTTTAGAAATCTCCTCTTCATTTATCGAGCAAGCACTTTTTTAGTGGAAATGCTAACAAAAATAGTGGGCTTGATGGTTCCATGGAGATATTTTAGGAGATTTTAGACAAGCACATGCTTGCCTAATTTATGTAGCATTTTTTTTTGTTAATACCATGAAAATCACAAACTGGTATACTTATGACAAATTTATCCTAAACTAATGTTTTGACCACTAAAAATTCTAAACTGGTATATTTGTGACAAATTTTTCCTTCATTAGTTTCCATTAAATTTTACCCTCAAATTGCTGAATTATATGATGCGTGGCGGTTGACGGGCGTAACAGCTTGGGGATTTTACCCCCATTTGTCATATGCTTTCGCTTTCGTGTATCTCTAAAATTGCAATCATGGTAAAATATTGGTTTATTTAATCATCAAGGACTCCCAAGCGCATGAGTTCTCTATAAATAGAATAGAAATAGATAATTGAGGGCTTGCTATTCAATAGTATAACATGGCTTATATACCCATGTCAACCAATATCCATATTTATAGATATCTTTCTATGATCTTATCTATCAAGATTCATCCGAATTTTTTGAATATGAATGAATATCAACTAGGTGAGTTACAAAAAGGTCATGCGGATATATAGAATCTCGATATTCTTTCTACATAGAGTGGGTTACCCGGGAGTCGAACCCAAAACTAGTTGGATGGAGTAGATAATTTCTTTGTTAAAATACGTAAAAAAAATCTCTCCACAAACCGTGCTTGCATTTTTCATTGCACACGGCTTTCCCTATGTATACATCGAAAACTCAGTGTCTTCCCTAGGAAAGACTCTAAAAAAAATGGAATACTCGGTCGATCAACCCTAACTTAAATCTTACTATAGAAATATTTCATAAAAAAAATGAATGTCTTTTTTTTTTGTTATCTCTTCTTTATTTAAGGATAATTTACATTTCCATGATCTCATAGCCAATCATTCATCGCCTTGGCGTAACATGAGTGGAAACAACTACCTCGAGAACAAAACTGTCTTCCATCCATTCTGCGCCATGCGTGCTTCCGAGATCCGATGACGTCAGTAGATTGCCCGTCCAGACTCCATTATTCCAGTCTCCAGATGCCCTGTCCCATGCAGAGATGAGGTCGAATCGAACCAGCCGAGCTTGGGTGAGAAGCTTTTCAATCAGCACCAACTAAGAAAGAGAGTCCTGATGCCATGAACCTCATAATGTTCTAGTATAGCACTGTCTTGAAGCAAGTTTTAGGTGGCTTCCTGACATGGGCTTTCCCTATGGAAATTAGGAATATGCAAAACAGAGAAGCGCCCACAAAGGTGGCGAGCTTGTAATCCCTATTGTCACTCTCTCCAAACGAGAATGCATAAGTGATAGGAGCCATGCAGCCAGAGAGTATGAAGGATAAAATGGCTACCATTGCGTGCAGGGGAAAGTGCTTTCTCTTTCCTAGTACCTCTTGGCATCGGTCTGCCTGCTCGGTACCTTGGCTGGCTTGCTCATTCTTCAACTCTCAAGTCCTGTTTGGACGAAGTTTCTATTGGCAAAGCAATTCTGGTAAACTTTAAAAGAAACCCGTCAAGTAATAACTATTATGTGGGAAGACATAAAGATCACTATGAGATGCCTGACATGGATAAAAGAGAATTACTCACGTTATGACCGAAAGAGAAGTCCTCAAAACAAATTAGCCAATCCCAAACCTAAGGTGTTCACTGCATTCATATATGAATAAGTTAGAGAAATGCGGGAAAAGTACACTAGAAGTGCCATAATTTTTGTACGGCGTTCACTTGAGTGCCATAACTTTCAAAACGTTTACTTAAGTGCCATAACTTTTAAAAATCGTTCACTTGAGTGCCATGTTGACGTGGTAGCCGGAAAAGCTGACGTGGCAGCTGGAAAAGTTCTTGTAGCATGCCGAAAAAGTTATTGTAGATGCTGGAAAGTTGACGTGGCACGCCGGAAAAGTTACTGTAGCACTCAAGTGAATGATTTTACTCCGACGTAGCACTCAAGTGAACGATTTTTGAAAGTTGTGGCACTTAAGTGAACGTTTTGAAAGTTATGGCACTCAAGTGAACGCCGTACACAAGTTATGGCACTTCTAGTGTACTTTTCCCGAGAAATGCAATAAACACAATCATAGCAGAACTATTTGAAAGTAAAGTAAACACAGAAACATAGTCTAACAGTTCGGTTAGGCACCCAAGAATAAAAAACATAGGTGTGAACCAGACAAAAAACTTTCACAAGGACTGAAAAATTGTAGGGCAACAAGCAATCAAATCGGTAATTTTGATCAGTGAAATCAAGCATCGCATGCAGCCTTCATACTAAGGCTCCATTTATTTCGTGAAAAATGTGGCATTTCTGGAAAATGTTTTTTAGAAAGTCGTTTTTCAGGAAAATGACGATATTTTTCGGTGTTTGGCTGAAATATGAAAACGAACTGGAATATTTTCTGCTGTTTGGTGAGAAAAATCAATTTTCACCGTATATGTCTTTTAATATTTTTTATTTTTTAAATCGATTTTTTAATTATTTTCTTTTATCTTTCTTCTCTTAGGTTTTTCTTTCTTATTTTGTTATTTTTCCTTTCTTCTTCGGGTGGTGAGCGCGGCCACAGCGATTGGCCTTGAGCGAGGCCGTGAGACTTGATCGAGCTCGAGATGGCGAGGCAAGCGATGATTTCGAGGGGAAAATGATTTCCCTATTTCATAAAACGAAATTTTGAGTAGAGAGAACGCGGATGGATAAAGAGGGAGAAAGGAAATTTTTTTCTATTTCAAAAAGTTACACAAGAGAGAAGCCTGAGATTGAGAGGAAAATGATTTCTCTTTCTCAAAAAAGGAAAACATTTTGCCAAGATTTAGAAGGATATTTTCCATTCACTAGAGAACTTTTTCGTTGACCACATATTTTCTACCCCAAATACCAGAAATCGGGGAAAATGTTTTATAAAAAAATATTTTTCGTGAAACAAACGGAGCCTAAATGTATTTCAGACTTCTGTCAAGTTGGAACACACCGAAAGGGTAAGTAGTTTAGAGCACATTACTCAATGGACGAAATTTGGGTACATACATGTCGAAGCACCAACTCCCGCTGCAAATGACACAACACCTAGACTTGTTATCGATTCTATCAAGCCACCGTAGACAATGCTCTTCAAAATATCCCATTAACGAGGTTGACGGACTTGAGCAACTTGTGGCTCTTCGGCTAGTGTCTGAGTTCCAATTTGTGGTGGTACTTCCACTTGTGCTTCAACATCACTCGTTTGTGTTGTTCCGGCAGCTGCCGCTTCTGCCATCCCTCTATCACCGACAACTATCATGTCATGCCATGTCATCTACTGCATTTGCGATCATACAGAGTCAAGATCAGAGACTTGAGCAATAAATAGGTGCAGAAAGGTTGCTCTTAGAAGTCTATATCCAGAGCATAAAGAGTGAGCAAAAACCCAGAAAAGTCGGTGAGTGGTGTCTTGCACCTTAAATGAATATCTCTTAAGAAAATAGTTTACGCAATCAGCTCTGGCAAGGCGAAGGAGCAGTAAGCATTAATCTTCTGTGAATAAGATGTACTACTGTCGCATGTAACCTTCTCTGTTAGTGAAGGAACCAAAAAGTACAGAAGTTATCCTTTCAGCAACAGGATCTCCTAAACGCGAACTTCATACTGATTCCAGCTACAAAGAAATTGAAGGAATTACGAATGGCATTCAGTAGAACCAACAAAAATATTCCAATACTCAAGCAGCACTCTTGGAAAGTGAATGATTACCCAAAATGCGCATGGCACTTTATTGTTTGTTTTGCAAACAAACTTCAACAAGAATTGCTAATGAGGCGTTGGATAAGTTGGTGAGACGCTTGAGCTTTAGACAATTAAATTGATGATATCTCAAATTTGACTCCCAGCGATCACTTCTTGAGGGACTTACTTAGTGGTATTGACAAAAACTCCCACCATCCCGAGGAATAGTCCATTGCATGTGAGAAACCTCGGTTAAAAAAAAAAAAAAACTTCAACAAGAATTGAATTAACCGACTTATGGTTTCTGATTCAAAAATTTCAACAAGAACGAGAGGCACGTGTTAAATAAAAGGTCAAGTAGTTTTTTTTTTTTAGTTGTAAAAAGGTCAACTTGTTTGACTTGTTTATTAAACTGCTGCAAACTGTCGAATAAATCTATTTATTGACTTGGCCCAAAAGTAGATTTCTCATGTCCGTTGACAACATTTCATACGATCGATGAAATCAATCAATGGAGAACATAACAAGGAGACTTACATGATCGGAAAATCAATGGAGATTCGGTCAAGATTACAGGGATTTGTTTCCTAACTACATTGATTATTCTCCTGATTAAATAAACTAAGTTTAAAAAATTCAAAAAAAATATGAAACTTACCTGTTCCTCAAAAACAGGCTTCCTATGGCACCCATACCAATGCAACCCGAGCTTGATCACAACATGTGCGAGCTTCTCAGTGTCCACGTTGGCCGGTTGGACCGGGTCAGTGACCCGGGTCCCAAGTCTGGATGTAGGAAGCGTAGTTCTGTAGCGAACAACAAATTGAGCACTAAGTCGCCGATGTACTCCAACTTCTCGTAGCAAAGCATCTTATCCACAAACGTATGATGAGTGATCGGATAAAAGTAATGTACGGATCAATTACGACATCCTTTTTGCCTCCTTGCAAAGGCAAAAAACTTAGGCACGAACGGACAATTTCACCTTAAACAACCCAGTCAGTCATAATCATGAAGAAGCTGCTTTGCAGGCTCGTAAACGACACACGACAATCTCTAGCTACCAGAGGACTCAGAATCTAGCAGTCCTTGCATATCAATCTGCTGATCAGTTCACTTTTCAGGAGGAACTAAAGCTCACTGTAGTATAGAAAATTGCGTATTAGGCAGATCTTGATACAGAAGCTCCCACAAAGGAACAATGGATGGAATTGGCCATCACTTACACCATCGGCAGCACCAAAATAAATTTTGACTTTCTTTTGAAAGCTACAAACAGAATAGAACATTTTGCCTCTGACAATTTACTTCAAGCGTGTAATTTTCTTGGACGTGTCTACAATGGCTTGTCTCATCTTTGGATGCCTGCAGAGCAACAACTTCTGAAGCTGATCAGCAGCTTCGGTAAACTGATTTTCCGTGATACCATCGTCTGTCTTCAGGGCAAAAAGAATCTCATTGACATCTTCTTCAAGTTGAAGGGAATAAAGGTGGTTGAAGACCTGCAAATATGCAACATAACCCGCACATCAGAATAATGACTATCTTTTGGCCAAAATACTGAAAAAGGAAGAAGAATAGCCACCATGTTCAGACAACATTAAGAGAATAATATTAAAGCAGAAAAAGCGATTATATTCGTTCTAGCATAAGTCAAGAACTGGAGTTCTACGTACTCACCGTTTTCAACCTTGAAATCACCATTTCCTTGATCTTTGTAGATCTAGAGACCAAATTCACAACAAACAGACCCTGCTTGGAAATGGAGCTCTTTGCGTCCTTTAGGAAAGGTTCTTCAATGAAATCAGCAGCAGGGCAGGACAACCCAGAGCTGCACCGGGTAATAAACAGCAATAAGTACAAATAAAAAGTTTAGAAAAGGTGAACATCACATTGCTTTCCACCCAATAACAAGTAATTCAAAGTACAATTCAGTATTCATACAAACCTTGGATCTTCAGAATCAACGTCAACAACCAGTATGTCAATTTCACTGCTGTTGTGGCTGTCTAGAAGGGATTCACTGTCAGAAGATAGAAGAGTCTTCAAATTCCCATTCTCCTTTCTATCAATCACAGCAGCCCCCACAGGTGCAACAGTACTTGCAACCCGTCTGACAAACTCAATCCCATCAGTGATATGTACCTACAATAGCATCAAAGTAGACAAGACTATGCTTAAAATACACCAGTTAAAATAAGATGCCTAAAAGGTCTACTCTACCTTGTGACATGTTGAGACAAGATACCAGAGTTACAGCAAAGGGAAAAAGTATGAAAGAACTCAGAGGAACCTTGAAAAGAATATGGGGGAACAACAGCCCACTTGGAGATTTTCATAGCGTAAAAGTCAAGAATTCACACATTAGTTTACTCATTCTGAGAATTTCTTTTTTGGATAAAACCACCACAAGTAATCGAACTTTTGCACATTTTGCAATAAAAAAACCTAAACTTTTTCTTTTTATGCAATTAAGTACCTCAACTTTTTGAATTATGCTCAATGTGAGGCCTCTGATAAATTAGGCTGGGTGTGACTTTCTTACTTAGCAAAATTTATGTGCTATTGCTGAATAGGATTGCCAACTCAATTTTAAATGAAAAATATTTTTGTTCTTTTTTTTTCCTTTCCTCTCCTTTTGTTTTTTTCTTTTTCTTTTCCTTTTCTTATACATGGTCTTCCTACTTCTTCGTTGTAGACCCTCCATTGATGCCACAGGTCGAGCTTGGACTCGTCGATGCAGCCACCGTGCAACTGCGCTTGGTGCCATCTCTGCCACCACCGGTGCCATCGTTGCTGTCACAGCCTTAGCTAGTGACTCTCTCTCCCTCCTTAACAGTCGACAGAGGTATCATGACCTCAAATTTGATAGGTTCCCTCAGAGCTAAGGCATGCTACCTCGGATCTGAAGTGCGCAGCCTGGATTTTTGGTGGTGGTGGAGATTGATGCTGGAGTTGGTGGTGCTGAGACTACTTGTTGGTGGCAATGAGGCGGATTTATGGAGATGATGGTGGATTATTGGTGGCGATGAGGTGGATCTATGGAGATGATGGTGGATTATTGGCGGCGAAAGTGGTGGTGACTCTAGAGTCTTTCACGGCAGTGTTTGTCAACGGTGACGGCGGCAGTAAAGAAATTGAATTCTTTTTTTCTTTTTTTTTTAAAAAGGAGTGCGTTAGAATATTAAGAGCAAAAGGAAACACAATACCATCTTACCATGGTGTATTATTGAAGAAAAAGTCGTTTAGCAAATAAAACCTAGCCACATTGTCACCAAAATTTTTTATGATAATTGCCAAAAGTAGAACAAAATGAAATACAATCAAAGGCTTCGTTCATCACAACTTGGAAATATGGTTTCTCACCCTTCCATCACTCTCTTCTATGTATACCACAGACAAAACACTATGTTTGGGAGGTGAAGTAGATAAGAGGGCAATGCCTCAAGACGAGTGAAAAGCTGAAGAACAGGAAAATGTTCATGGAGATGAATTACCTTCATCCGATCATTTTCAATGAAATCAAAGTACTCCTTTGCAAGACTAAAGACAAGGGAATCCAACTCTACAACCTGCATGTACAAGAAAATTCTGTTATTACCAGTGCTACAGAGCCATACAAGCATAATAAACGAGAATGAGCCATTGTTCACCTCAACATGTATGAAGGGCATAGTCCCGTGAAGAAACATAGGAAGTAGACCTGCTCCAAGACCTATAACTACTGCTCTAACCTGAGAGGAAAAAAGATCAAATATTTGCTCAATTTTTAAATCTGCAAGAAAACATCAGGAAAAAGATGATTTTATCCACTGTAGACCAAAGCATAGACTGCGCTATAGTTGATAGTCATGCATAAGTAGACTAAAAGTATGCATAAATTGCCTCCTCGTAGAAATGGGAGTCCAGCTCTCTGGACAGTTATCACCAGCTACTTCTAAATGAGTGAAAGGTGATAATTAGTATTGGCAGCACTTACTGTCCTTCCCGTGGATGACACCTTTTCCAAGTATGACGACACCAACATAAACCCTGATAAGATACCAGAGTGGTACAAACTTGCCAAATAGTCATGAGAGATCTTCAGGGTTTCTTGTGGCGCTACAACATGAAATGAATGAGACCAACTGAACAAGAGTAGCGAAAGATATTGGTGAGGTAAGAGCAATGAAAAATCTAGCATGCCAGTGTTTTGTGGCAAACGAAAAGCGAAAACAAGAATTTTTACCACTCCAAGAAGTAACTAATCCACTCATTGGTGCAAAGCACCAGAAGTTTTACTTCCACTTTGATCAAGTAGATTAGACATACACAACAGGAAATACGGCACCAAGAAAATCAATGATACACTGCCAAAAAAAGGATATTAAATTACTAATTTACTACTCCTACAAACAAAAGTAGTTGGTACATAAAACTTCGCGGCTCTATCCTCACCATTCTCAGCTCTTATGAAGTCTCACAGTGTTTATCAATAAAAAGAGAAAAAAATTGATGAAGCAGCAAAAGATGTTGCAGTTCTGCTCTCTCATTAGCCAAGTATTCACAGATTACTCGTCTATTACTCGTGTCTTTTTAGAATTCCTCCTCAAGTTGCAAAACCAAACCAACAGAGAAGAATGACCTCTAACACTACATAGACGGGTACTATAGGGATTTTCACACAGACAATAGCATATTCTATCTTATCCTAAGATTTCTCTCAACCATCCACAAACTACTTAAAAGGTATGCACTGATCATGACACTGCTAGTTTCTTTTATATGTTAGATACAGCATTTTGGTTGAGAGTGAAGAGATTAAGCAATCTATGTCCTTCGTATGCAAGGAGACTCATGTCTGATATTTCAGCAATTTTGTCCCCCTTCTTATTAACATTAAGGCCTGTTCTGTCAATTACCATTAGGTTCCAAATAATGACACATGGAAACACAGGTGACAACCAAATCAAGCAAATTATCTGGGAATCCAGTGAAAAATGGAAAGAAGAGGTATTGCCCGGAATATGAGTAATAGATTGACTGTAATTATTAGCATCAAAAGCACAAAAGTCACTTTGCCAATGCCTCCAAACCCTTTAATTATTGCCACTTTCCTCTTCCTTTGCAGTTCCTTACATATAGAACTCGCTAAACTTCTGCAACTCATGCATTTCCCAAGCCACTAAGATATCGCAAATCTTTTGTCAAAAACCAACAGATAATCACAGAATTCTTCAGAGACATAATTTTAAAATAAAAATGAAACCTTCAATAATGAGTTGTTAATATAGGCATTTGAAGTCCGGTATGGAAATTGTGCCTGCCACTTACTACCATTGGTTTTTCTCTGATTTCCCCTTTTTCTTGATTTGGAAGATGAAACTTTTCTCCTGTCAGTTTTACCACTACTTACGACGGTTGATCCCTCCCTGGTTAGCAGAGCCTCAGACTGCACCAAATCCTCATTCCTTTGAAAAATCATACGCCGGAATGTCAAGTCTCCATCAGGCAAGATGTGACTGACATCACCTTCAACATTACTGAAAACCACATCCTCTATGGTTATTCGTCCAGTCAAGGAAGATGTGACCTACAAATTTACAGCAAGAAATTATCTGAGGATCATACGTGGTACATTCGATTACATATTTTTGTATAAAAAAAGCCATGCTTAAAATGTGCAGCTTAGTTATGGTTGATAGTTTTTGGTTCATCCAAAGCATTTCTTGCATTTACAGCCCACATGCAGAAGTCACTGACGTTATACAGAAATGCTGTTTACAAAAGAATCATGCAGAACATTCTAGTGAGAAACTATTGTTGTAAAAAGTAAGGGCACTTATAATACTAGATTAGCTGAAAATTGATAAGACAGCTATGGAAGGACAGATCTACATGCAAACAATCTCAACAAATATGAGAACATGAAGATAACAGTTTTCCACACATAATGAAAATGGAAGTACAATGGTTCCATTATTTGCCCAACAATGATGGTCCTTTCTCAACTGCGTCTTTCAAATTCTTTAACTGAGAAACTATAGCAACCAGTTTGCCTATGTTACACGGATAATTTCAGATACTCTAAGAAGGTTAATAACTAAGACGGATTAACTTGTTATTACATTGAAATGAACACAGACCGTATGGAAATTCTACCATTAACATTAGGCGTGGTTGACTCCATCATTTATAAATAAACATTGCATGACCTTACATTTTCTGCTTTACAACGAGTAATTCTATCTTTGGATAAATAGATTTAGACAGCATATGCTAAATTCATTCATTGAAATTGAATACCAGAATGAGAAACAAAAATCCTGATCGGTCAAACTGGCATTCCATAGGGTAGGTTCTAGAGTCAGTGACAGAGCATGAGAAGATACTCCCAAGTCAGATGCCTTCACTCGCGTATCCCCTTGCATAAATTCATCATACAGACGACTAATGGACATCAATAACATTGTAGCGAACAAGAACATAAGTTTTTGGTTGGATCTGCTTGGCATGATTCAGTTTCAATTCTGCTAGAAAAACAGATTGTATCTTCATTATGTTTGAGAATATATGTGCTTCTCTTGAGGTCCACTATCGTCTCATTTGATTCTTAATTTGAATTTTCCGATCAAATTAAGGCTAAACAATACTATCTCTTTCCTCTTTAAAGAATGAGCATGAGTTAGGAGAAGTTATCATGTATTTTCATTGCATCATGTTCTGCTTTAAACTTTTTAATATTCCATTATGCGAGCTTCGTTCATCTTCATAATAAGCTTCAACATTATTGAGAGGCATTTTTTCTTCCAAATATAAGTTAACACTGTTAAGGGATAACTTCCAGATCCTGATGTATGCTTCTTTTTCAGCATACTAGTTTAAGGCCCATGTAATATCCTTTTTTTTTTTTTTATAATTATGTTACAGACTGTTATCAGTTAAACTATCAATTAGAATAGGATACTACTAATTTGTCTAATAAATAAAGTACGATGATAAAGACAATATTATTTCAATGGTGAACACATTTGTCAAAAAATTTCCAGACAGCATTACAGAAACTTCATCTGTAAGAAAGGAGGGCTTTCAGACTGCGCCAACTCTAAAAAAGGAGTTTAAGGGAGAGAGTAGTTAAGCATAAGTTAAGGTGAAGAAAAAAAAAAATTGGAGAAAGCAAAGGGTTCAAATATTTTCAAGTCCAGCAACGGAAGTCGGCATTTTCCTCAATGTGGCGGCAAAAGACACTCTGATTTGGGGCAAAGGGTAAGGAGATTGGACCCCTTTCACTATAACAAAATGAGTATATTAAAGGAGAGGAGATTTTTGGCCAAAAGAAAGGAGAGGTGGTTTCAGTTCGTCTTTCATCAATTGGCCAAAGGCCCTCCACAACTTACGCAGAGCATTCAGTAGTGAGATATGGCATGACCCTAACAAGTCCTTATTTATCACAGTGCACAGCTTTGGTGATTGTTGAGGTCGAATTGATTGGCCAATCACCCTGCTTTCTTCAGTGGTCATCACTGCCTTCTGATATACAGATACTTCCATTTTCGTAGGTAAAGATTAATTCACTATTAGGCATCAAGGGAGTGCCAACCCACATACCAAAGGAGCTCAAAGCAGGAAAAAAAAAAAAAAAAAGGAAAGAGAGGGGGCGGGCCGGTTTGGTGGAGCGGCAGAAGGAGGTGGGGCTCATTTACCAGACACGAATTACACAATGTCCATCAAAGCCTCTAATATGAAAATACTACCCTTTAGAAACAACCAAACAGGCTACGCAACAGCCAGCCAGCATAATTCTACAGGGCCCATACCAACCTAAAGTCACAGAAGGTGGAAGAAAATGGAAGAACGCCTATTCGCCCATTTGCAACATTCAAAAATTTCTGCTTCCTGTTATAGACTGACAAAATCTCATTAGTCCATCCATAAAAATCTTATTGATGGTCTTATCACTTTATCAGTCTCTGCAATGCAGAATTCTTGAAAGCACAACCGTCAGTCAAGAGGAAATCTAAGATCATGACGTTTCCTTAAAATGTCTTGAATTCAATTAGTTGTCTTGTTGACAACAAAATAATTACCTATTCTTTTGGGAAATTTCTCTTATGTCCATTTTTAGTGTTTCTTACTCTTCTTGTTGCACTTTGATTCTCCTTGCTCCAATCTTATACAGCTTTCTCAGTGATTCCATGTTTTATACCTCCTGTTTCATCTTTTCCCTTTCTCTTAAGCCAGTTCACAGTACCAATTTGATTGATGGACAGTTGAAGATAAGAACCTGGTGGACTAATTCTCTCTCCTTGATCGGGTCATCAACCATCATGAACCTGAATAAGAGACGAGAAGAATCTTAATTGACATAAAATCAATGCTTCTAGAATTAAATGAGCATCATCTAAACAATCTAAATGCCACTTATATAACTCCAGAAAGCCAGGAAACATGTTTTGTCTTCATGGAAGCAAAAAAATTCAAAGAAAGTTAGCAATGGAGTGTCCACCTGTTTCCAATCTGAAAGTTCAGACTTCAGCACTAAGAGCCAGAGCTTTTATGGATACACTACTCATATCATCTGTCTGTTGCAAACACTATACTGGGAAAAGATACTGCAAAACTGCATATCAACACCTAATATACTCAAGATGAATAAGGTACTTGATCAGATATTTAATCGTCAGGCCTTTTTACTAATACTGCAAAACTGCATGTCAACACCTAATACTCAAGATGAATAAGTTACTTGATCAGACACTTAATTGCCAGTCCTTTTTACTGATCTATTGAATTCGTGCCGATATTTTCACTTTCATTTGAGTGGCCAAAGCAAATACTATCACAATTACAGAATAACTAAAGTCACAGGAACATTGTCGGATATGTCATTGTAGTTCCATGCCTTATGGATGATGTGCTCCTAGAGTTAGAGTTTAGCTTACAGCTTCAAAAGGATTTGGAAATCCAAATAAAATGGGAGAAGTATTACGGTATTTGAGATCCATAATTGTTGGCAGGTTCCAACCGCTTGACCAGAGGAGACAAATCTTTCTGAAAACAATACCAGCCAAAAGTCATTAGCAACAGAAACCAAGACGCACATATATCTAGACAACTACACAAACGAAGCAAATAGTACCTGAATGTCATCCATGCTAGCATGCATATGACTGCTGTCCAGAAAAACCTAAAATTCATATCAAACAGTATATCAAGTGGAATGGTGACCCATCTAATTAAACTTCAGCAATATCAAATTCCGGAAAGGTACCATTATCAGGCGAGCTGCCTCTGCACTTTCAACTACCTTCCATTGACCTTCTTCTGAAGAGTAGAGCCACCCACGAGCCCGAGTCTGAAATTAACATTATGTCACATACTTTCAACAATTAAACAGACCCTAAAGCCCAAATTCCATCAAATGACCTGATCGACATTGATAAATTTATAATAGCTAGTCCAATATAAATTTAGAATAGAGTATCATATCTCAGGTAGAAGCTTATTCACATCACACTAAAAGCCTGCGTTTGGATTGTCTTGGAATCAATAATTTGGCAAACAAAATACCTGAACAAGCATGTCTGAAAGGACAAGATTTTTCTCTAAAGCATACTCAAAAGATATTCACATGGAAAAATGTATACAACATCTAGCTCAATAAATGTTATCTAATTGAGGCGAATACTTGCTGACCATCCATGATAGCACCCATTGCAAACTCTAGTGTTTTTCTTAAGATTAACGTTCAAGTGTCATCCACATAGTTCGGTTACAAACTGAATCAGAAACATATTGCTACTCTCAGAACAGAGAACCTGCACTAGGCAACCCATTACTTCCAAATACCATTAAGTTGAGGTTCCGACGGTTTGTCTTCTTTTAGTTTATTGCCCAACAAGAAAAAGGCACCTATTTCAGTGATGAACTAATGCTATTCCTTTCTGATGACTGGAAGTGTTGCAGCATCATAGCAATCAAACTAACTCAATCACACTTAATAGATTGCAAAAGACATGGATACGTTGACACACAACAAATACTACTTGAGTAGAAGTTACGCCTCAAATGAAGGTGTAGACTTGAATTTCATACAACGAGGACCACATGCACATGGGAAAGGCTCTATGTAGCCAAACATTTGGTAAGCAAGTTGAAGAAGTACCAACCTTAGGCACAATTATGACACCACAATGGCGCAAGAAGGTTTCGGATTGCTCTTGTGCATCAAGAAGTACGGCTCTGAAACTATATCGTGAGTTTTGACTGCTTAGAATAAGCTGTACACGACGTCCAGGATTGAGTTTATCCAGAGCACCTTTAGCTCCCAGTCGAAGATCCTCGAGAGAGTGCAACACATCAGAACCAGTGAGGTACTCTTCACGAATTCTATTCTCATTATCAAGTTCGTTATACATACCAGGAATCTGAAAATTCAATGAGAAGTTTCAATTTCTACAGTAACAGCATACTCTCTTATAATATCATAAAATCAAGTTACTTCCAAATAACAGGACAAAAGAGAAAACAGCAATGTCAACAAAGTTTTGTTATGTGTTCCCGTGCTACCACAGAACAATTACTCATGTCGACATAAAACACTTGTCCATCTTAAAGACACGTTAATCAGTTCCCTCACCTGGTTACTATTGCAGTCAAGTGACGAGCGATTAAAGGATGATGTTATTGGTTGTACCACAGCAGGACTCCCTTTGACAGCAATCACCATAAAGGTCTGAAGGCTGGATTTCTCACATGACTGGAGAGGTATGGCATGGATACTCATTATCCAGCCAAATCTCAACTTAGAGAAAAGCAACCCTGTAAAGAGAAAAATGGAAAAGAAGGTATTGAATTGAAATATCCCAACATCATAAACAAGTGAGAGATTTCATGTTCATCTTGCATCTCGTTCCTACATCAAGAAACCACTTAAAATTTGCTTTTCAGAAAAATCATCTCCTGCATGCCTAACCTATGCTGAGTAGGCACTCTAGTCTAGTTAACAACATATGACTATCAGTTACTAAATAGTACTAGTAAATTGAAAGAAAAGGGACATCGATCGCAATTAAGTCCTTACAACTTGACAAGATTTTGAAAAGATGTTACCTAGAACATGTGATTCTGCCAAGGTGAGACATATGAATTTTCCCCCTGATATGAGAACTCGTTTTACCTGGTGAAAACCAACGAAAGTTATCCCCTGAAATGTATATTTTATTGGAAAGTCTAACCTAAATTCCTTAAAAGCATACTGCAAATGCATGTATCTTAAAACATTCATCAATTGTATCAACACCTCTGATAAGTATTGATCTCCCAGCTTATACCCATGCTCTGGCTCCATTAAAGCATCCAATCCACCTTTATCAAGAACAATATCAAACGTTTCGTCTGAGAACTGGTGCAAATGCTAACGGTTAGAATCAACATAATGGTGGAACCCAAAACAAAACTGTAAGCATCTTTCTGAATGAAACGAGAATGTAAAAAGTCAAGAGCAGCATAATCAATCAGACAGAGAAACAAGAAAATGAAGTTGAAAACCAAACATGTTGATGAAAGATCCAACATACATGCACAGCAAAACTGAAGACTAGCATTAGTGCATTATCCATCCCCCTTGCTATAAAAAAATATATCACCCTTGCGGCAGCAAGCAAGGTCAACTAAGTGACTTCAAGTTGATGGATGATGATTCATGATCTAAAGTTACATAATCCAACCCCATGTGCTAACCCAAAGGCCAATGCACAGCAACGAAATAATGTGATGAGGGAATTGTATGGGCATGGGCATGTCTGTGGGTATGTACTATTATCCAAGTGACAGGCAAGCCCCTATAAAAGTGCTCCATTTAGCTTGATTCAGCTTACTCTCCCAGTGGCTCTTATTTGCCAATCCAATTCAACCATATATCTTACACTATATATGTCGAGCAAGCTAATGTACAGTTTCCCCACTCATATCTAGTGAAAATTATTTTTTGTACATAAATTAGCCTGATCAACATACTTAGAATAGAAAAAAGACAAATCACTTCAACAATAATATGTTGGATAAAATGAACAATTTTGTGAAAATAAATTCCTGAAAGCAAGTACAATCGGATTTCACCTCATTGATTATGAGTTATAGTAGTTATGCCTATAAAAGAAAACCCAGCCACAAATACTCCAAAAAATACACAGGTTTTGAAGCTTCCACTAGCTGATCATGGCCTGAATCCCAATGAACCATTCCTCTGGAGACATCCTAGGTCATATAAACTCGTACTGCACAAATCATCGCAAGAACGCCAGTAACACCATTTCAACGAACAATCCACGCGCGCACGTAAATTCACATTCAGAAACTCTGCGTGCACAGCCCATACACCCACGCGTAAAAGCGCCACACAAGTCGCATTATGCCTCCAAGAAAGAAATAGATAAACGAGGTCAACGAACCTGCATGCTGGTCATATCCATGACGCGCCACTTCATCGCAGGCCGATCGCGTACATTGCGACGAAGCATGTCGGAGATGACGACCTTGGAGAAGTCGATGTTCGTGACGGAGTGAAACCCGGCGTCGTAGAGTTGCTCGGAGAGGCGGGAGTTGCCGCAGCCGGGGACGAGTATCTGCGGCGGCGGCGGCGCGTGGGCGGGACCAGGGGCTGGGGCGAGGGCGGAGAGGAGGGGGTCCCTGAGCTGCGGCCACTCGGCGTACCACTCGAAGGAGTCGTCGCTGCCGCGGAGGGTGAAGAACTTGTCCCAGTTGTCCTTGCTGGTGAAGTCGGTGAGGGTTTGGAGCAGGTCTTGGCTCTGCGATTGCACCTTCTTCTTCCCCATCGACTCTCGAATCGGAGATGGCTGTGGAGCTTTCAGCAGGGCTTTAGAAGGGGACGAGCAAAATGGGTGAAGAATGTTATTGCATAATAGAATAATAGAGAGGAAGAGGGCCTGAGCAGAGTCCTCAGACTGCTTCGACTTAACCTACGGACTTAAACGATATATATATATATATATATATATATATATATATATATATACACACACGCGCGCGCATTGTCGAGTAGGGTCGTATAGTACCGTCCTACACCTGTGATAAATCATCGAAACTTCGACTCCTGCGTCGTCGATTTGTGCTTCGCATAATATCATGAACCGATTTGTCAACGGCGCAAAAATAATAAAGTACATTTTACATTTTGAAACTTTCGAACTTGTTGCTACTCAAGCCTTTTGTAAACAAATCTGCAGCTTGGTTTTCTATTCTGACATGCTCCAACTCAATTTCTTCTTGCAAGACTTTCTCTGTGATAAAATGATAATGCACCTACACATGCTTAGTTCTTGCATGAAAAACTGGATTCTTCACCAAACGTATTGTTGACAAGTTGTTGTAGTACAAGAGATACCATACTCTGTTGGCTGATGCAAGTCTTTCAATAATTGCATAAACCATGTGCTTTCTTGAGCTGCCGTCGCTGCTGCTCAGTAGACTGCTTCCGTGGTTAACAAAGACATCGTTGATTGTCTTTTGCTACACCAAGAAATTGCCCCGGACCCGAGCATGAAAACATACTCGGTAGTTGAACGTCGAGTATCATGGTTACCTACATAGTCAGCATCATAATAGCCAACTAGTTTGCAATCTCCACCTCTCTTGTACATAATACCATAGCCAAGCGTGCTCTTCACATATCTCGGGATTCGACGAACCGATTCCAAATGAGTCTTCTTTGGACTTTGCATGAAGCAACTCATCACACCAACTACAAAAGAAATATATGGTCTTGTTAAAGTTAAGTAGATAAAACTACCCACCAACTGCAGGTATAAGGTAGCATCTTCTAAATCTTTCCCTTCATGAGCACACGTTTTGGCATTTGGCTCCATTGGTGTTGAGATTGGCTTGCATTTAAGCATTACAAATTTCTTCAACAAATCTTTGGAATACTTTTGCTGATCGAGAAATATTCCTTTCTGAGTATAATCGACCTCTAAACCAAGAAAATGCTTGAGATGTCCAAGTTCTTTCATCCGAAAGTGAACTGACAAATTCTCCTTGATTTGGAGAATTTCTTCTTCACAATCTCCTGTGATGATTAAATCATCCACATACACTAGCAAAATAGCTAGCTTCCCTCCTTTAGCTTTGACAAACAAGTTAGAATCCGCAGATGTCACCGAATAACCACTATGAGTAAGAAATTCGGCAATCTTATCATACCAAGCCCTTGGTGCTTGTTTCAACCCATAAAGGGCCTTCCGGAGCTTACACACATACTCGGGATGATCTTGACTACGAAAGCCCATCGATTGGCTCATGTAGATCTACTGATCTAGCTCCCCATGCAAAAATGCATTCGTCACGTCCATTTGCCACAAGTTCCAACTTTTGCTCGTTGCAAATGCCGGTAAGACTTGTACAGTTGTAAACTTTGCAACTGGACAAATGTTTCATCATAGTCTAGTCCATATTGTTGAGAGAACCCTCGGGCTACCAGACGAACCTTGTGCCTCTCTATTGATCCATCTATGCGGCGCTTTATCTTGTACACCCATTTGCAAGAAATAGGCTTCATATCTCTTGGCTTTGGTGCGAGCTCCCAAGTCTGATTTCGCTCTAATGCGGCAATTTCCTCTTCCATAGCTTTAATCCACTCCGGACTCTGAGACGCTTCCTCAAATGTCTCTGGTTCTTTTGCATTTGCTTCTTCTACTATGGCGGCATTAGCATACTTGGGATTTGGCTTTCTAGCTCTTGTTGATCTTCTAAGTGCGGTTGATGTACCCGCTCCACTTGGCTCATCTTCTTCGCTTGGCCTTTGGTATACACCTGTTTGCCAAGGATTTTGAGCTATGCCTTCTTCAACATCTCCATCGTTTGCAACCTCTGTTTCACTTGAACTCAACTAAAATTGAGAAATTTCTAACACTTCCTTAAAAACATGTGAGTCTGGTAGTACTTCCTTGTTTGAGGACCACCATGAGGAAGTGTCATCAAACACCACATTCCGAGGTGTGTAGCATTTCCCGGTTGTTGGATCGTAACATTGCCACCCTTTCCTTTGAGTATCGTATCCTATAAAGATACACCTAACGACCTTTTTCTCCATCTTGCTACATAAGTGGTCGGGTACAAATACATAGCAAACATATCCAAAAACTCAAAAATGACCAACAGCAGGCTTCATGTTCTATATTTTTTCAAAAGGTGAAAGG
Source organism: Rhodamnia argentea (assembly GCF_020921035.1). Classification (NCBI taxonomy): domain Eukaryota; kingdom Viridiplantae; phylum Streptophyta; class Magnoliopsida; order Myrtales; family Myrtaceae; genus Rhodamnia; species Rhodamnia argentea. The sequence goes on from NC_063150.1 coordinate 15,461,278, forward strand.
AAGCATAAATTTTGTTGAGGAAGCCGATTGGTCATGAAGGTCGCGATTTTCATCGCTTCCGCCCAAAATCGTCTCGGAACATTCTTTGCATGAAGCATACTTACGCCGGATGCTTGTTCTTCCTTTTCGCTACCCCATTTTACTGTAGAGTGCTGGCACTTGTGAACTAATGGCATATTCTACACTCTCGAAGGAAATCTGAGAACTCATCTAAGGTGTACTCTCCTCCGTTGTTGGTGCATAGACAACGGACTCTTTTGCCAACCTCCGCTTCCGCTACCTTCTCGAACTCTTTGAACTTTGAAAGAGTTTCATATTTTTCCTTCATAAAATAGACCCACACGTACCTCGAGAAGTTGTCAATGAAGGTCACTATGTACTTCATTCCACCAATGGAGGCTTGTTTAATTGGTCCAAACACATCAGAGTGAATCAACTCTAATGGTTCCTTCGCTTTAAATTTGGACTCTTTGTACGATAATCGGTGCGCTTTTCCATGCCGACAGGCTGCACATATCTTGTCTCTTCTCACTTCAAGTTGTGGAAGTCCCTTCAACATCGAATTCTTCATCATCGCATCTAGCTTGGAATAGCTAACGTGACTTAGCCGTATGTGCCATAAGTCTGCTGTCTCATTCCTTCTCATTTTGTCTACATATGCGATTTCTGCAGACTTCATGTAGATTGACTCCAATCTTCGTCCCTTCATTATCGGCTCTTTTGTAATCTCAAGGTCCCGATATATCTTTACATCTTGTGGACCAAACAGGACAAAATGGCCAGAAGATGTTGATTGTGCTACCGAGAAAAGATTGTTCTTCATACCTGGAACATGATAGACATTTTGGAGTGGCACTTCGGTATCACTACATTGGGGAGAGGCTGTCGTATTACCGATGTGAGCTATTGGTAACTTTGAGTTATTCGCCGTCACCACCACCCAACTTCCCTTGAACTTTGACAAGTTCTGCAGCTTCTCTTTATCACCGGTCATATGGTTTGAGCAGCCTGAGTCAAAAATCCAATCATTCTCATAAATCGATTTGATTGAATATTGTTGCTGTAAGGGCTAGCTCCTCTTCATCTATAGCAAAGAAAGCCTTAGTATCCCATTCGTCTTCACTTTTGGAAGTAGCGGTCTTGCTCTCGATGACCTTCTTCTTTGATAAGTAATCTTTCGCCATATGACCCTTCTTCTTGCAATTGTAGCACTTCCCTTCAAACTTTTGGCCATTGCCATGGTTCTTAGAACCTCTCCCTGTACGAACGCTCCCTTGGCCTTGATGACTTCTCGCCTTATCATCTTTCTTTTTGGATCCATCGTTGGCATGCTCCTTGGAATTCCACTTGCCTTTGTTGGCATAGAGTGCCTCTTCTTTATTCTTCAACGAGTCTCCTTCCATTTGCTTAGCTAAGGCTTCTTGACCAGCTAGCAAATTTTCGAATTCTACAAGTGACGGCTGAATTTGCCATCCTTGTTTGGCAGCAACAAAACTCTTGAATTCTGGCTTCAAACCATGCATGATGATCCGCTTCATCCTGGTATCGCCAATAGGAGCCTCTGGATCCAACTCGGTAATCTCTCGACATAACGTCTTCACTTTGTGGAAGTATCAGACGATTGTCATGTCGCGTTGCGCCACCGACAACAACTCACTTTCTAAGAGTTGGAGCTTCGTATCATTCTTCTTAGAGAACAGCTTGGCGAATGTATCTCAAGCTTCTTTGGGAGTTTTCGCATCCCGGATATGCTCCAGCATTTCCTCTTCAACCGTCGTCTTCAAAACGAACATGGCTTTGCCCGCTTTAATCTTCCACTTCCACAATGTCCCATTCGCATCTTCTGCCTCCAATTGTCTCACATCATTTCCATTTACAACCTCCCACAAATCTTGGCCCCGCATGTAAGACATGCAAGTAAACCAAGAAGTATAGTTTTGGTTGTTTAGCTTCTTGATTTCACCAACGACTTGAAGATCACCCATCTTGGCAATAGAGATGCTCACCAAATACCTAGAACCCGGCTTTGATACCAGATTGTTGAAAGAACAAGTGGCAAGGATGGTTCAATAACCTCTAAACAATTTGATACCACTGTTGTAATTTGATCAAATAAGCTCAGAGAAGAAGACACTCGAGAGAATTGTTCTTGTAACTCTCATACTTTATTCATCGGATCATTGGCTTATTAAAATAGGCATAACACCCAAAACCACTTAGCAAGAAAATAGCAATAGAATAGTAATAACAAAGACCCACTAACATATCTCATTAACTAGAACATGTGTAGAAACAAACTCTTACAAACTAGAACTCCACTACTACATTATTGAAGACATGTAAAACCGAAACTTGACTACTTTAACAATTCCTATAGACTAGGATCAACATAGCAGACGCTAAGAACTCGGTAACAAAATAACAAATAAACAACAATATGTTAACGATACGTAATACTTGGTCACAAGGTAACCCACGTGCTGGTGTTGTTTTATTCAATACTGGAATATTCAAGGCAATTGCTCAAGAGTAATTTCAGTAGAACAACCTGTTCGTTTTGGGGATTGAAGATGGACGGTTAAATTCGTTTGAACTCGATCAAGGTTATGTTCACGTCGGTGCATGGAATGCACATGTTCGACGTCATTTCGTGCGTAACCTAATCGTAACTTGCTACGAGGCCTCTCCCGATTGCTTCTCCAACCTCTCAAGGCCTCTGTCATGCGAGCCACCCACATCCTTGTTTCGGAATGGTAGAGACGAACCGAAGGTTCCCATCCCATCGAAACCCCGGGGAGATCTTTCGCAGTCACGATCGAGACTTGTCGCGACCTAAAAATAAACGGGATTCCGATTTTAGGTTAATGGATTACCGGATTAATTAATTAGATTAATTAACCTAGTTCGAGCTCTCCCAAGCTCTACCAAATCACAACTTATGGTTCATGTGATTGTCTTGCAAAATATTTTTCATTTTTTTAGAGCCGCCACTAATCATTTTTGATAGGTTGATTAGAAACCTAAATAAAATAGCGAGAGAATTATTTTTTCCTACGAACCGGAGATTAAGAGTCTGGGACTTGGTTACATTAATTTTTTCAATAAATGCCCTTTCGGTACCATTTTCATGAAAATATTCAATTGGGAAAATTTAATGAATTCTACTTGAAAATCAAAGATGCAATTTTTTGGGTTTTTCTTCTTATGAATTTTTTTAGTTTTTGTGTATTTTCAAAATAAAGAAATTATATGAAATTGAGATGAAATAGATTCAAGATTACTCCCCAATTTGAACTCTCGCACCAAACTTATGCTTTGGGCATGTCTTGACCATTGAACCGATTCTATGACATCTCTTGTCCCACATTGCTTAGGAGGGGAGTCCTGGGTTAGTTTATATGGCAATGGGTTTCTTTAGACTCGCAAGACACGTTTTCTGAGGGTTGTATGGGCGGCTCTCGGAAGAACAAAATCATGAGGACTATGTGTCCAAAGCGGATAATATCTTGCAAGTGGTGGGCCCAGGTCGTTACGGTTGGTATCAAAGCCGACTTCCAACAGCATGTGTGGACCGCAGTGGGCGCTCGCGAGTGCTGCTGAGGGCATAGCCGGGACGCTGTCTTGCTAAAAGGGGATTATGTGACATCTCTTGTCCCACATCGCTTAGGAGGGGAGTCCTGGGTTAGTTTATATGGCAATGGGTCTCTTTAGACTTGTAAGACGCGTTTTCTGAGGGCTGTATGGGTGGCCTTCGAAGGAACAAAATCGTGAGGACTATGTGTCCAAAGCGGACAATATCTTGCAAGTGGTGGGCCCAGGTCGTTACAAATTCGGTAGCTTGTTAGGCTGAGAAGTCTCTTGGTCCTATCTCTCTTTCATAATTCTTTCTCATCTTGCTATAATTCCATGAGGTTCCGCAAATTAAGAAAAGACTAAAATGAGTGCGATTGATTTGAATCAAGCTAGAGAAAGCAAGATAACTTATCTTTAGTGGAGGAAGTTGCTTTGGCAAATTAATCATTAGGACGGATGCAATCTAAGCGTTGGTCATCTCTCCGTTTTTGCTTTCCTTCTATTCTTGTACCATTGATATCTCATCGTGGATATGCAACTGTTATTTAACATAAAACGTAGAGAAATCAATGTAGAAAATTTGAGCTAATTTGTATCCGAACTTAGAGGAAATTAGGAAATCACTTAGCTTTCCTTTGCTTTGGTGAACTTGAATGATGGGGATGAACTTATGGCTTGTGTTGGTCGGTGTAGAAATTGGCAATGGTAGCACCGGGCTTCAAAACTCTCATATCCTCTCAAAACTCTCTTCAAATTCTCTCTAAAACTCCTCTCAAAAGCTCTCTAAATTCTCTATCACCAAAACACTCCCCCATAATTCTTAAGAACTCCCCCTTTTTTGTAGCCAAATTTCTCCATCTCCTCTTCACCATATTTTTTTCTTCATCTCCTCTTCATCATCTTCCCTTCTCCATATTCCCTTCTTTTGGTATTTGCAAAATAGATTCTCAAAATTTAAGTATTTGCATTTTGATCCCCGAAGTTCTTAGTATTTGCAATCTAGTCCCCGAGGTTCTAAGTTTTTGCAATCCATTCCCTAAGAAAATATTTCTTTTAAGTCCAAATCTTCTTAGTGCATTTTTCACCCCATGTCTAGTTCAAACGCCAATGTAATGTACGTTAAAAATAAATATGCGAGATGATTTTTGTTTAGAACTAAAATTAGTTCTAATTTTTATGCAAAGATAAGTGAAAAAGATTAGTCAAAATTTAGGTGTCAACAGCTGCCCTTCTTTGAGTGGAGGATAGTATAGGTTTCGCTCAAAGATAAAATTGAATCCTAAATTTTGATAGTGCAAATGATGAATGAACTTTTTGGCGGGAGTTTTGTTCCCTTTTTTTTTTTACGCAATGAAATGATGCATGATAGACAAGATCGCAAATAACATGTGCCAACACTTCTCTTTTTCCACGTTAGAGAAGCTTGCACATGGATCGCATACGAGAATACATGTTTTACTAGATAGCTCATAAGCTAATGATTCCCCGAATTTCCAACCTTCTTTTTGTAGATGTAAGGATTTTAAGGTATTGGTGCCTTATACGTTACCGGAGACTTCTTTTTGGTGCAAGATAGGGCAAGATCTGAAATTAAGAAATGTTCTTGAGTTGTGGTTCAAGTTGCACTATCTTGTCCCTTAGGGTTGTCATTATTTTGGTGAGCCGCCATGAGTCGGCAAGACGCTTCTCATGACCTCCATCGTTTTAGCGGGTCATGAGTCGGCTAAAAATGTCTCTTGAGACCACCATTGTTTTAGCGGGTCATCACGAGTCGGTAAAATGTCTTTTACGACTTTCCTCGTTTTAGTAGGTCTCTCTGTATATATGCTATCATCGTATTAGCATGAATGCAAGAAATGATGAGATGCCCGAAACTTGTCAATGCAGACACAAAAAGAGGGTGATACAAACCTTATTAGTATGTACATAAAAGGATTATGCCACGCGAAACCTTATTAGCGTGTCATAAAACAAATGTATTGCATGAGCCTTATCGGTGCGAACACATATAGAGGTTGTGTCATACAAATCTTATTGGTATAGACACGAAGAGGGATTAAAGTGATGACCAAGGTCGATTTTGGGAAGGGTTCGGAAAACTTACTTGGATTTTCTGAGTAATTGTTAAGTAATGGCTAGGTTGACTGCATCATACCTATTCACTTACTTAAAATAGAGCTGCAAATAATCATGCTCATGCAATATCGTGAGTAAGAACCAACTCACGTTACCAAATTTTCACTAGAGAATTTATCAATGAGGAAAACTATTTGCTCCTTTTGATAAATCCGATCAAAATGAATGAGGAAATTTTGAGTCGGACATGACTTTTCACTCACCCCCATGAAAAAATTCAAGTTGAAGATATACTTACCTGAGGATTTGCAAGATTACCTAGTGGATGGACATTTGCCAGGAATGTTTGTTTGTTTAATGACCATCGAATGAATTTTGAGATCCTGGGAGGTGACTTGAACGTTGGAACCGTGTTACCTATTGACGATGCCAGAGGTAACATATGCCAGCATACATGCTAAAGTTCATCAACGAGTTCATATGAAACTATCTGTTGAGTTTGCATGAATAAAAAATGCATGATGTAATGTGATTCATGCATGACTGTTCTATCGGGTTTGCATTACCAAGTCTTTTCAGGGAGGTTATCACAATGTGAATACTTTGAATGTAATCCGAATAGGGAACTTTAGTCTGAAATGGCTTTCTTTCACTCTCGAGAAAAGCTATTTATCCTCACTGCAGGATTCAAGATAAATCACTCAATCTTACTATCATCGCATTCGACAAGGGTCCGATTAATCTCACAATTGATATGATCGATCCGATCTGGAGGTCTTAATGAGGACCGCAATGAGGTCTAGGCAAAAGAAGACTCCAGTTAAGTTAAGGCTGTTTAAAAGAGAATCTTCGTCGTTTGCTTCGGGTTTACAAGTCAAGAACCCTGCAAAAAGAGAGAGAATTAATCTTGCTCGAACTTCTTTGGGGGATGCTTAAATTATTTAACTATACGTTAACTCTAATGCCCTAATAAAAAGAGACTTTGAAGGGTTGTAACGTAGGTTAGGATTGGGGGCTGAGAAACAAAAAACTCATTTTGGCTCAAAAGAGATTTGATGTTAGTGATCATCGCTAATTTGTCACCGATCTGGGCCTTCTGCAAATGTCTTCTAAAGATACCATAAATGTCAATAGGGATGGTATGAACTTCTTCAAAAGAATACACTTTACAAACCAACTTCTGTGGTGGATCTATATTACAACAATCATGCAAACATGGAACATACCAAAAACGTATATCCAAGGTTCAAATGTACTTTACACACGATTAATGATTTGAATGGGCATCGGTCTTGCTTTTGATAAGCACTTTGCTTTTTCTCTTGCCCGGAATTCTTATCGGACCAGCCTTTACTTTTCTTACTCTCGAAACCCTTTTTTTTTACCTCGATTGTTCTTTAATTCTGCTCCTTAGGGACAACACCGTCTTTGTCTTAGAACAGGCAAGCGATCACCAACAAGGGTTTAAGAAGTGAATTTGCAGGCTCAAGTGGGTTATGTGAAGGATATGAGTATGTTGGATAAAGAAATAAATGCTCTTCGTCATCCTAATGCACTTGAATTAAAATTTGAGTATAAATGCAAAGAAACACCCAAAGATTGATGTTAGTCCGAGCAAAAAAATTTCTAATCATTTACCTTGTGCTACTGTGGGAATTAACTTGTCCGGCCCCGATGTGGGGTGGTTCTTGACAAGGGTAAAGATATGAAATTGCCGCTCAAAGGGGCTTGCAATGGTAATCTGTAGTATTTGGGATGGAGAAATGAATGTCTCCTTCACCCCGGCTATCGTACCCTTGGGAGAAAATCCTTTACCTTGCGGAGCACGGAACCTAGCTACCGCTCAATTCACTAGAGGTCAAAATGTGGGACAGCTATCAAGGTCCTAATCCTTTTCCTTTCGGGTGCTTTGTGATTTTATTTTACCAGCTTGGCCGCTTGGCGAAAAATGAATGAATGAATTTGTAGTTATCAAGGTTTCAAAATTTACTCCGGGTTACGTAATTATCCGGGTTGAAATTTGACCGGTCTTGGATTGCCAAGTAAAAAGTTTTTATTAATCTTTGTACATTGATGCCAAACTCCGGGATCAAACCGGGGTGCCTTGGACCACCTGTCATTCCCCCAACCACTAGGCCGTGGTGTTGTTGGCGTCCATGGGTGGTTCTTTTTTTTTTCTATATTGTTCTCAAAGCAATTGGTAATCCCCTGTCGAGAATGAAATAAGCTCAAATTAGAGTTTGAAACAACCGAAAGCCAATTGGAACGATACGGAGTTACCCATCTTCGAGCTCGCTTGGGTTTTTATTCGTATTCCCCCATGTGAGGCTATTCAAAACCTCTCTTTACGGCGTTCAGAGGCGTCATCCATAAATTGATTTGTTACAGGCCTAGCTTAACAAGGAACTTACGCATTTGATAAGAGAAGAGAAAATTTTCCCTTTACCTCTGGATAAATTCTAGACACCTAAAAATGTTTTGGAGGACACGAACGCAAACCGGCTTCTTTAGGAAGTTTTGAGCCTCATGCAATATGGCCTTTGTTATAAACCGTTGATCATCACTAGCTGATACTACGATGATTGGCATGTCCAACTCGGAATCAACAATCTTCGGGAGACCGAGGCCATTCATGTTGATCCCTACCATGGCAGTGTCGACGATATCAAATTCGTATTTGTTCTTCCTTAGCATTTCTAAAGCTTTTGTTGCTTTTGCATAAGCTGAAACCTTGTACGGGCATCTTTTCAGCATAACAACAAAGACCAAGAGGGAAACTGGATTGTTGTCGATGACCATAACTCGTAAACGATTAGGGAAGAAAATTCTGTCCATTCCCGCCTAGGTCGAACACATACCTTTTTCACCAATCCTCAGCATATATATAGACCAAAAGTGGTTGTTCTGACCAAGGACTAGGCGGTGGTATGCGGTGGTCTCAAAGGATGAGAATCGGTTTAAGCGATTCGCAAAGCTTAAGATAAAAGGCTTGGTGAAAGAACTACCTTGAGATGTTCTTGGACTTGCAAAAACAAATTGCCCAAAAAATCACAGAAGCGATGATGACTTTTCGTAATAGGTTCCGGAGATCGTTAAGTGCATCGGAGAGGTATTTTGAAGATGGAGACTTCGGGTTCTTTATGAACTTCTCTTTGTCTTTTTCTAATCTGTTAGTCTCGTAGACGGGTTCTCGCTTTCTCTACGAAAGAGAACAACTTTTTCTCTCTTTTTTGGGTCTTAATACCTTGGATCTATTTTGCAATGACCCTTATCTCCCACTTGTTTATCATCTTCTTTCTTTTTTGATGTGGAGGGGCCTTCAAATCTTTTCGTTTTCTCTACAAACGAGACAGTTGTTTCTCTCCTCAAACCTTTTCGCATTCCCCTATATGAAGGCTTCAATGCTTTCCTTTATGGCGTTCGATCTAATCTGACAAGGAATTCATGCATTTAAGCATGATAATGCTTGTGGGTAGTACTGTTCTTTGCCCCGGGATTAACTCTAGATGTAAAAAAGAATGTCTCACATGGGGGATTTTGTAACAAATAGTACATTCATTCGTGTATGTCCCTATTTCTCTTGATGATTCGTAAGGATCGGCCGGTGGTGTTCTGAATTAGGTACAAAAGAACGATATTTTGAGGGCCCATAATCAATAGCTCAAGCTTCATGTAGGTTGGAGATTCGGAGTTCCATCAATGTTGAACTGGTCAACCGTGATAATAAGCTCGTCATTAAGGAAGCTCCAATCATAGTGGTGCATGTCTCTTCCCTTGACGGGCATCGATTCCGCCTTCGTAAGATCGATTTTTTAGGACGTATTCCCCGCAAAATCTGATTATGTCGAGAAATTGCTGGGGGTGAGCTGATAAATGAGTATTTTCAACGCTCATATGAGGCTCATCAAAGAACACTTCACCAAGGGTGATGAGACTTCCACGCTTAAGGCAATTGACGGTGTTAAGAGCGTCCATATACCTCTTGTTCTCTACTTGGAGCTTTTTATTTTCCTCCTTTAGAAACGTGAGTTTATGGCTTTTATGTTGAGCCCTCAATTAGGTTCGCTTATTTTAAAACCAAAACTTGACCTTCAAAGGTTCCAACCCTAGCTTCTAGCCCAGTTCATTTCTTTGTTTCTTGTTTAGGGAAGGGCACTCCTTGAAGGAAGCTTCAAGCACTTGGATTTGATTCTGAGCGTAGCGATGGTGATGCTTTCTCTTATGGCATTGACCACCACCGTTAGTTATTGTTTAGATCTTGAACATTGTTGCTAGAAGGACCAAGTTCCATGGTTTGGGTGCCGGATTTGGTCCCAAAAGCTTCAATGTCTCTTCGTAGTTTGCTCCTAGAGATGTCTAGGTCGGTAGCTTCCAAGAAGTGACAATAGCCTTTAAACGTGTTGGACCGAGATATCTCTGATCGACTTTTGTTCACTCAAGGTTCTTTACTTCCCGTTGTGTGCTCACCCCCTCTGAATTTTTTTTTTAGAGGTCATGTATGTTTCGAAGCCTTCCTTTTAAGGTGGATGAAAACCACCAAGCCGGCGCTTCTCCCAAGATTTCGTGTTTCTCACTCTGTCTTCTTCCTTCCTTTTCAATGTGGTGGAACCCTCAAATCTTTTCCGCATGATTTTTCTTTTCTCAAGAAGTATGCTTGTCCCTCTCTTAATCTCTCAATATGGCGGGACCCTTAAGTCGTTTCGCAACTTTTTTGGATTTGTCGGGCTCGAGATGGTAGATCCATGATTCACGGACGAAACGTTTGCAGTTTTACCCAAACAATTAATTCGGCCCCATAAGAATTATTGCTACGACCTTTCCCGATCTTTGAATTAGGATTTAATGCCGAGAAGATTAACACTTTCATATCTTCGTCTTCAACCTTCTAATTACTCTTTTGCATCCATTCCTTTTCAGCCGCTTCAACAAAAATGGCATCCTTCCCCGCACACATCTTCTCGATCGAAAAATAGACCTAAGTTGCGATTCATTTTGGTGGAAATTGACTATTTTTTCATGAATAAGCCTAAGTTGCGATTTGGCGGGACTTGGGAGGGTCCGAATTAGGTTAGTTGATTTAATTGACCCGATAATCCGTTAGCCTAAATTTAGGTCACGACAACTAATGGATTATCGGGTGAATTAAATCAACTAACCTAATTTGGACCTTCCCAAATCCTACCCAATCGCAACTTAGGTTTATTCATGAAAAAAAAATATTCAATCGGAGCCGCCACTAATCATTTACGAAAGGTTGATTATAAATCTTAATAAAATAGAGGGAGAACTATTTTATTTCTACTCACCAAAGAAAAATGGGTTCGGGGACTTGGTTACATTAATTGGAAAAATTAATGCCCTTTCAGCACCAATTTCATGAAAAATCCTTTTTTGATTGATCGGTGTAATTTGAATGATTTTGATTTTTATGAAAAAATGCAATATGAGACCATATATTATGCACCCAAAGGATGATTTTTGGTATTTTTGTTAATAAAAGAAAACATTCAAAAGCAATAAAAAATCTAAACAAAATTAAACAAAAATGCTCATAATATACCTTTTAATTTTCGATTTTTTCGAAAATCCTCTCATTCCCAAATATCCGGGTTAGAGCGAGATTTTATCCGCTACATCCTCGAAGATCCAAACCAGTATGCGGATATGTATATAGAAAAACAACATCCCTTTCGCCAAATGGCAGAATATGAATTTCTCTACTAAATCACCATCCCATTCCACGAGATCATGGCTAAGGCGTGTGATTTATTTTTCCGGCGGGTCTAGACACATAGGGGAGCATATATTATGAGCATGTTTGTTTACTAATGTGCAAATTATATCACGATAAAACAAATCAAGTAATCAAGATAAAGATATGATATGATGCAATAAATAGAATAACTATAGATAATGTGCCAAATTTAACAATAGGATAATATTGCATTATCTCTAACGCAATATTACCCTATCAAAAAGGATTTACATCCTTTCAAAAATAGGTAATAATATCTGCAAGAATAAATATGTTAGATATGCAAAAGATAGGAAAATATCTAGACAATTCAAATTAAGAAACAAATTATCACCAGGATAACATTCTTTCCTAATTTGAATATTGCAAGGATATTCAGTTTTCCGTTTGAACACGTCGATGGATCGGATTGGGACCAGCTCGGCTTGCCACTCGTGGTGGTCGCGATGAAAGATAATTGCGGCGACAATTTGTTTCTCCTCTGAGGCGGCTTGGAGTGCTTGATGAGTGACGACACTTGATTAGCTTCGTCCAATAACCTGCAAAAAGCAAACTATGAATTCAAAGAATAACAATGCTTCGCTTACAGACGATCCTTCTCGGCCGACTTGGGGAATTTGTTGGGAACTGCTATAGAAGACTCTTGGAACTGTCAGACTTCTTGTTTCTATGGACCGCCCACTTTTGTCTTCAATTGAATTATTTATCACAGCCACCACGTAAGTTTTTTTTTTTTTGTTTAAATTCAGTAGTCCTTTTGACCGTCGTCTTCAGGACATTGTGAGGCATGACTTGGACTCCAGGCAGACGTCAAGCTTCTCGTTATGATTTGGATGAGCAAATCGTATTGCGGAGTTTGATGACTATTTCACGTGGACAACTTTGACGCAATGAGGATTCATGGCTGGACACTCGGGCTGGGCTCAACCAGCTCGACGGAGGCGATGGCACGATCACGGCAATGATTTGACTTCAAGTATTCGCCAAAGAGATCTGCAGTAACGAATAAAGAAGAGAACAAAGTGGACCAGATTTACCTATCTTGTTCACGGTGGAATATATTGCTCCAAGTGTTCGTTCTTCTCCTTTTTTGGCGTTTTCTGTGAAGTGGAAGGAGACTTTCTCTTGGTCAATGCAAAAAGCCCTCCCTTTCTCTCTGTAGAGCCCTCATGAAAACCAGAGAAAGACCTCCGGTCGCCTTTGAAGAATGGCCTCTTTATCACACTTTTGCCGTGTTTGACAATAAACTGGTCTCTAGAACCTGCCTCAGGAAATCAAAAGAGTGTATGGCCATATATTACCATCCATCCCACGGAATGTGAACCCTACATGTGTATTTATAATGGTGAGCTAGGGTTTACGATTTATTTTCATTATTTGCAAAATTGTCCCTCAACTTGTGACAATCGCAATTTGATCCGGAGACAAAATATTCATCCATGAAGCCTTTTTTTTTTTTTTCAATTAATGGACATTTTTAATTAAAAGGATTTTCCCAAATTAAATAGTAAATGGGCTGATTTAAGCTCAAAATTATTCCAATAGCCTTGTTAATTTTCGGCACACACTCCTTCTTGATTGCCAAAAAATCCAAATTAAGCCTAGTCCAGCCCTTTGTCAAATTGAGCTCAATTGCTTTGCCTCTGGCCTAAATGCAATGATATGCATGACTGACAAAAAGTAAATATGCAGTGCATGAGAAATTAATTTTTGTAAGAACTATGATAATTCTCATTTTATACTTAAATAAATGATTTACTAAAAATCAAAATTTAGGTGTCAACATCTTCGGAGGTCATTCTCATTCACACGCAGATAGTTTGTATGTCGTTCGTAACCGAGTCCAAAACATGCTTAGAATCATATGAGAATTGCAAACTTTGTGTTATTCTCAATGTGTAGGCACATTTGAAATATTTTTCTTTCCTTCTCTAATTCAACCATTCTCACAAACAAATGAAAGAGCGTTCGATCTGTATCGGTATTTTCCTTACATTGCCAAAGTTAAAAAAGATGCTCACTTGCATCATGCCCATAACAACGAATTACAGGTCGAAAATTTTCAATTTAATGTCGGTAACGGGTTAAGGTGAGCAGTTAACCTGCCCGCAAAGGGTCGGTTCCTAGATTCCGAAAATGTAGCTTAGGAATTTTCTATCAAAAAACCGGTTTATTAATCAAGTTGATGAAGTTTTTTTCATAGCAAGTCATTTTTAGCTTTTTATTTTCAAAATATTGCAACTCACGCACTTTAATTTTTTTTTAGTCTGAGACACCTGAAATTTCCTCAATATATAAATGTCAACATGCACATTAACCTATATCTTTTTTTTTTATATATCTTTAGGAAATTCAGATAATATTTTGATTTTTCGCAGGAAAAATAGTAGATTTTGCTCTTACTTAATGAAAAATAGATAGTCACTTTATCTTATAAATTCATTTATTTTGGTCGAATACATTCAAAATGAGCTTGCAGTGCTTTTTGTCCAATTTAGAATCTGGATTTAATAAGTGACAGGCGCTTGGTACTATCACATTGCTAAATAAACGTCATTTGGCCGATTACGGCCATGACAATCGCAAAGGTGAAGTTAAAGAGTCCCGCAGCAAGTACAGAGTGAACATTTTTTCTCAGCTCTAGTTCAGCCCCTGTAGCCGCGCAGCGAGGATAATATATATATTTGTATTGTTAGTTATACCACAATATATTCTTGCCGTCGATCCAAAGGCGACAAATATATATATATAGGTCGAAAAAGGTGACAAATATTACTTCGTGGCATTTGATCGTATTATCATTTGTCACCACTCTGCCATCCAAGATGACATGTTGGGTGCGTTTATTTGAGCGAAAGTGTTTTCTGTGAATTAGTTTTCCAGACTTTCGCCTATTTAATTCATCAAAAAATGACTTAGTCTACGGAAAATACTTTCCGGTCAATGGATTATTCATACATAAAATTAGAAAAGTGAATTCCTAAATTTAAAGAGATTTTGACAAATTTTTTTTTTTAAGAGATGAAAACACTTTCCTTATTTGTTACTCTTGATTTTTTTTTATATTTTCTTAATATTTTTAATATATTTTATTTTTTATTTGATTAATATTTGAATATTATTTTTATTTTCTATGTTTTATATTATTATTTCTTTCTTCCTTTTTTTCTTTCTTCTTCATCCTCTGCAACGGCAGATAAGTTCGAGGCTCGGCTTCGGCTAGGCGAGCTCTAGCTTGCCTAACGGCCGCCATCGCCGTTGCGGTGGAGAAAGAAGAAAGGAAAAAAAATAAGAACAAAGGAAAAGAAAAGAATAAATAAATAAATAAAATATCGAAAGATTCTAATTTTTTTTCTTGAGATAATATCATGAGATTGAATCATTTTCTAAATGAGATCCAATCATCAAAAAACGTTTTCGGTCACATAACAACAAGTAAAGGAAAATGAATCATTTTCCTGGAAATTGACTTCTCGAAAATTATTTTCCTTTTTCATGAAGTTTTCCGTGAAATGAACACCCCGGTCATCTTAGTTTCCCAAAAGTTATTTTCATTTTCATGAAGTTTTCCGTGAAAAATGAACACACCTGTTATCTTAGTTTCGGAAGCAACAAATCTAACATTGTGAGAATTGTCGATTTAAGCAAAAGCAACGAAGCAAACACTATTCATAACAAAAGAAATTTGTCACCTTTACCTAAGACAATAATTCATGTTTTGGCAGCGGAATTAGCCCATGGAGTGCCCGACGAGTCGAGAACACTAGGCCAACCTTCCTTTTTTAGTTGTTCAATGGAACAAGAAGGTGAGTAACTTTCCATATTTGATCATACCACGCCAGCTAAGCTCGGGCATCCAATCCATCGACCGAGACGACCATAACACTTTAGGCACCAACACTAGTGTCGGCCTACGTTGGCCTCGCTAGGATAGCGACATCAGCTCTTGACCAGCTTGTACACGAGAGTCAAACCCCACCGTCAGAGCTCCTAAAGGTATATTCATTCTAACCTAAAATTCATAATACAAACCACTCTAACGCCTCTCCCACAATCCAGTTGCATCTTCCTCTCTGCACCGCTCACTCACGATAATGACACCATTAAGCATCACTCATCAAGATACGAGAGTAAGGGGGGATCCCATCTCTCGAATCACATAACTTTAGCTCCGTGACACGCGTGGGTGATGTTGTTAGGATAGGCTCTCTTTGCGTTTATGAAAATACCTGCATGTCCAAAACCTAACCAAATTGTCTATGCATCGTTTGGATGCGTTAGATTTCGCATTCGAATGACATCTCTCGATCAAAATGACTTCTAGATTCACGCATCTTTGTGGGCATTCAATGGAGTATTTGATTGCCCGGGTCTTCCACGCTGGCTAAAGCACACAACCCAACCCGTAAGGCAGTTCGACAACGACCTGCGTGTGAATTCTCTGACCCTAGAACACACCAAACATTAAATAAGTCAAGCCACTCCAAGAAAACAGTTAAAGCTTGAACCTCTATAAAAGCCTCCCAGTTTTCACTTCTCTCCACCCACCATAAACACTTGCTTCCAAGAGTTCAACTTCTGATATTTGAACATGAAGAACCTTGCAACATCTCTTCACATTTGTCTCTTTCTTGTTATTGGCTTCGCCTTCCTTTCGTCTCCTTCTCATGCGAACTCGTGTAACGGCCCCTGCCAAACACTGGATGATTGTGATGGCCAATTGATTTGCATAAACGGAAGGTGCGCTGACGACCCCCAGGTGGGCACGCACATATGCGGTAATTCGCCTCAGTCTCCATCTAGCGGCGGATGTCAGCCTTCGGGCACTATGTCTTGCGACGGACAATCTTACCCTAAATATGATTGCTCCCCGCCCGTGACATCCTCGACCCGAGCCACCTTGACGAACAACGACTTCAGCAAAGGAGGTGATGGAGGGGGCCCATCGGAATGTGATGATAGGTACCACGAGAATTCCGAGCTAATCGTTGCACTGTCGACCGGGTGGTATGCTGGCGGGTCTCGGTGCGGCAATAAGATAAGTATAACGTCCACGAAGACCGGGAGGAGCGTGATGGCCAAAGTGGTCGATGAATGTGACTCGAGGAACGGGTGTGATGATGAGCATGACTATCAACCACCATGCAGGAACGATATCGTTGATGGGTCGGATGCCGTGTGGCATGCTTTGGGGTTGGACATAAATGTGGGTGAAGAGGACGTGGTCTGGTCCATGGCATAGTACAGTGTGTTTCTTTCTAAGCCCGTTCTAGCGGGATTAGAAGAATAAATAAGAAGTCCGGCCATTAATAAACCTCGATATCATGCAATTGTGGTTGTCTCTGGGTAGCGCGGAATGTATCTATACACATTGACGGCCATTTTTGTGTGGTTACTCTATATGTGATTACACATTCATACTTTAGAACTTAATAAATTGGATCCTACTCGTGAAATTCATGTTTTTGCTTTGAGAAAGGAGTAAATAGGTTGTCTCATGACATCTTTATAATCGATTACATTGATCAATAAATGAATTTATAACTGTCTAAAAACACGACTTTACTCATTTAAGAGATACAACAATTAACATGATTTTTATAAATTTTATTTTTTAAAATTTTCTAAATTTCTTTATAATTTTTATTTTTATTTTTCAATTTTTTTTTCTTTCCTTTTTCTTCTTTTTCTCGATGAAGTCCGCTAGGGCTTCGCAGCCCTCACCCACGACCCGCAAGGGCCGCTGGCCCTTACATTGGGTTGGCGATGGTCGACTAGACTTTGAAAGAAAAAAAAAAGAAAAGGAAAGAAAGAAAAATAAAAAAGAAAATAGAGAAGAATAAAAAAAAAGGAAAATAAGAAAATTCGCGCTCATCCATCGCCAATTTGGGGACGACAGCGGGCGTCGCCTAATTAGTTCGTGTTGGTAATTATCACTCGACTTATTAAGATCACTAGGAAAACGTCCAACTTGACGAAAATTAGAAGCTTTTCGAAAGTATTTAACCTTTTAAACGATGTCGGTTTCATGAAAAAAAAAAAAAAAAAACAAAGTCGGTTTCAAATTAGCGTAAGGCCAGCGTTGCGTCTTTTTATTTTGGCTTTTCCTAGCGAGTTGTCTCGTCACTTGGTCTTGCTTACTATTGAAGTAAGACGTCCGTAGGCCCTGCTAATCATAATGCCCTTAACAAAGTGATCCCATATTCCGGTTGTCCAAATCATCCCTATCAACATACGTGCATGTTGTCCTACTTAGAGATTAGGTATTGAAATGTAGATGTAATAATCCCGGTATTTTCAGTCATTTCTGGTTGTTAAGGAAAACTATCAAAAAATTCATAAACTTATTGCGATTTTATCAATTCGATCTTTTTTTGTGCTAACTCATTTCTAAACAATTTACATTTATGCTACAATCCACTTATCATAATTCATATTTAGTCACACGAGGAATATGAAATATTAACAAGGTAAAAGTATCGGTCATGCATATCGCAGGAAATAAAGCTTAAACTAATGGTTTCGGGTTGCATACTCATCATCGGACGCAATGGAATACCGCAGGATCGTGCGAAAACATATAACAAAAAAAAAAAAATGCACAAAAACGTATTATAGATTCTAGGTTCCAACCTACTCATCAGAATCGATTCTCCAATTCTTAAAATTTACTACTCTGTTTCCACCGGTTCGGTTCTTCAGTCCCTGATTTTTTTTCTTGAACTCATGCTCACTCCTATCCCAAACCAACAAAATCTATCTAGGTCTTTGTGGAGCACTCACATCCAGACTTTTCTTAGCCCACCCAAAACAATCGCAAAATGTCAACTTTTGTTATAGTATATTCCTCGAAAGAAACTAAGAAAGTCGTTAAGACTGCAAGAAAGAGGAACTTATTGCAGTCAGAGGTCAAAATTCTACAATCAGAGAACACGTCTTGACTCGGTCTAACCATCCATTGCATATGGCGGACTGCCCAGCCAAAATTTTCAAACCGCGTGTTGGACCGTCATTGCAATCCCGTTCACAACCTCCACATGGCAAAATCAAGTATGGGGTATTGATATCGTCGTTGGGTTTTCTTATTCATGATCCGCTGTGAGAGAATTCCTTAGAACAAAAGGCGTATGATTTAGCTCCTGAGATGGAGACCAGGGAGATGGAGATCAGCGATTCATCAAACGGAACAACGGGATCGATCACCGATCGAATTAGAGGTGATATCCAGGCGTCGCTACGGTCTCACTTCGATGTATTCCTGAATTTCAGAGGGCCCGACACTCGCCTGAACTTCACCGACTGCCTCTATCACTCCATGG